>NC_138385.1:21042236-21080005 GCF_054177405.1 Leptonychotes weddellii
CCAGTTAGAATGGCAAAAATGGACAGGGAAAGAAACAACAAATGTTGGAGAGGTTGTGGAGAAAGGGGAACCCTCTTACACTGTTGGTGGGAATGCAAGTTGGTACAGCCACTTTGGAAAACAGTGTGGAGGTGCCTCAGAAATTTAAAAATAAAGCTACCCTATGACCCAGCAAGTGCACTCCTGGGTATTTACCCCAAAGACACAGATGTAGTGAAAAGAAGGGCCATATGTACCCCAATGTTCATAGCAGCAATGTCCACAATAGCCAAACTTTGGAAAGAGCAGAGATGCCCTTCAAAAGATGAATGGATAAAGAAGATGTGGTCCATATATACAATGGAATATTACTCAGCCATCAGAAAGGATGAATACCTAACTTTTACGTCAACATGGATGGGACTGAAGGAGATTATGGTCAGTGAAATAAGTCAAGCAGAGAAAGTCAATTATCATATGGTTTCACTTATTTGTGGAACATGAGGAATAGCATGGAGGACATTAGAAGAAGGAAGGGAAAAATGAAGGGGGGGGAAATCGGAGGGAGAGATGAACCATGGGAGACTATGGACTCTGAGAAACAAATAGGGTTTTAGAGGGGAGGGGGGAGGCGGGATTGGTTAGCCTGGTGATGTGTATTAAGGAGGGCCCATAATGCATGGAGCACTGGGTGTTATACGAACACAATGGATTGTGGATCACCACATCAAAAACTAATGATGTATTGTATGGTGACTAACATAACATAATAAAATTTAAAAAAATAAATAAAAATATTCAACATCATTAGAAATTAAAGAAAATAAAATTAATGCAAGTTTTCAACTTTTGCCTATCATATTAACAAAGATGGAGAGAAATATTCATTTGCATTACTGGCAATGATGAAGAAACAGTAACTTTCATACATCATTACTAGGTTTACAAAGTTGTACATACTTTGAAGGTCAACCTGGTACAAAGTAAAAAGAAAAACAAAAAGTCTTTAAAATGTTTCCTTTGAGGCAGAAATTTTACTTCTTAAAATTTATCCTAGTCAGGAAACCATCAAAATCCTAGAGGAGAACACAGGCTGCAACCTCTTTGACCTCATAGCAACTTCTTACAAGACACATCCCAGGAGGCAAGGGAAACAAAAGCAAAAATGAACTATTGGGACTTCATCAAGATAAAAAGCTTCTGCACAGTGAAGGAAACAATCAACAAAACTAAAAGGCAACCTACAGAATGGGAGAAGATATTTGCAAATGACATATCTGAAAAAGGGTTAATATCCAAAATCTATAAAGAACTTATTAAACTCAACACCCCCTCCCAAAAAAAAAAAAAAACAAATAATCCAGTTACAAAAAATAAAAAAAGAAAATGGGCAGAAAACATGAAAAGATATTTTCCCAAAGAAGACATCCAGATGGCTAACAGACACATGAAAAGATGCTCAACATCACTCATCATCAGGGAAATACAAATAAAAACCATGATGGGATACCACCTCTCTCCAGTCAGAAAGGCTAAAATTAACAACACGGGAAACAACAGATGTTGGCGAGGATGCAGAGAAAGGGAAAACCTTTTGCACTGTTGGTGTGAACGTGAAGTGATGCAGACACTGTTGAAAACAATATGGAGCCTCCTCAAAAAGTTAAAAATAGAACTGACCTACTATCCAGCAATTGCACTACTAGCTATTTAACCAAAGGATAAAAAATTACTGATTTGAAGGGGTACATGCACCCCGATGTTTATAGCACCATTATCAACAATACCCAAATTTTGGAAAGAGCCCAAATGTCTTTGACTGATGATGTGGATAAAGAAGATGAATGGATAAAGAAGATACACACACACACACACACACACACACACACACACACACACACACACACTGGAATATTACTCAGCCATCAAAAAGAATGTAATCTTGCCATTTACAATGATGAGGATTGGGCTAGAATGTATTATGCTAAGTGAAATAAGTCAGTCAGAGAAAGACAAATATCATATGATCTCACTCATATGTGGAAATTAAGAAATAAAACAGATGAACACACTGGAAGGGAGAAAAGAAAAAAAAAGGAGAGGGGGAAACAGACCATAAGAGACTCTTAATGATGGAGAACAAACTGAGGGTTGATAGAGGGAGGTGGATGGGGGATGAGCTGGATGGGTGATGGCTATTAAAGAAGGCACTTGTGATGAGCACTACGTGTTGTATGTAAGTGATGAATCACTGATTTCTACTCCAGAAACCAATATTGCACTGTATGTTAACTAAAAATTTTTATAAATAAATAAATAAAAATAAAAATTTATCCTAGTGATAAGGATATTCTTTATAGGATAAGGATACAGTATGAGTTTTAATAGTGAAAAATAGAACCTAGTTATTTACCAACTCGAGAAAAATTAGACACACATATGCAACTGATTATTATGCAAAAATTAAAAGGAAAGTATTGAGTTTCTCAAAGATGCTAGTGGGATGTTGCTGAGAACAAAAATAGATTCAAAATATTAAGATGAAAAGAAAGAGAGAGACAGAGACACAGAGAAAGAGAAAAGAAACTGGAAGCAAGGAAAGATATACTCCACAATGTTAATAGTTCATTATCTTTGTATAGTGGAATTACACATTTTTAACTACACATTTTTGTCTTCATTTGTATTTTCCTTAAAGAATATAAATTGTTATGATAAATTTTGTTTCCATATACTTTATATAGATTACAACCCAAGTCTCAAACTGACCAAAGAGCAGCTCACAAATGGGACATATCCAAGTAGATTCAAGAACCTCAGTAAACTGCAGGACAAATTAAAAGAAACCAAAGCCAAACATACCAAAATTTGAGTGCTGAAAACTAAAGGCAAAAAAATTCTTTTTAAATGAAGCCTGGTAAAAATTAGGCATTACCTATAAATGAATGTAATAGCCTAAACTGTGTTTCCAAAAATTTTTATGTAAAATTCCTAACTCCTAGTACTTCAGAATGTGACCCTATTTGGAGACAGGTTCTTTAGAGAAATAATAAGGTAAAATGAGGTCATATGGGTAGGCCCTAATCCAATATGACTGGTATCCTTAAATAAGAAAAGGATATGCACTCATGAAGAGGGAAGACCATGTGAAGGCACAGGGAGAAGATGGCCATCTACAAGCCAAGGAGAAAGGTCTCAGAAGAATCTAACTCTGCCAAGACCCTGATCTGTGACTTACAGCCTCCAGAATTGTGAGAAAATAAATTTCTGGTGTTTGAACCATCCAGTCTCTGGTACTTTGTCATGACAATCCTAGGAAACTAATACAATGATTCATGATTCTAACTGGATTTCTCATCAGAAACCACGGAAGTCAAAGGAAAGTGGCATAATATTTTTCAATGTCCTGAAAGAAAAGAACTGTCAGACAAAATTCTATTTTTCAGGAATGAAGGTGAAATAAAGACAATCTCAGATGAAGTAAAACAAAAAAATTCATCATCAGAAGACTTTTTTTAGAAGAATTGCTAATGAAATATATTCCAAGCAAAAGAAAATAATACCAAATAAAACTCTGGAACATCAGAAATGAAGGAATAGCAAAAGAAAAGGTAAATATGAGATTGAATGTAATAGACTATTCTTGAAACTTATTGGTTTCCTGAGGCTCACCATTTTGGCCCTCTATTCAGAAATCTGGGACATTATTTACCCCAGTCTTCCACACACTCCTGCAACAGCACCTATTTATAGAGCCAAGCAGTGGACAATGAGGGGAAAAAACAGAACATTTTAAGAGAATGTCTTCCCCACTCTTAGTTTTGACTCCTGTGAGCTCCCACTGGGTGTTTGTTGCCACTACCATGAGATTGCTGGGGGACTGAGTCAAGAGAATTGAGAGAAATAATACAAATAGGAGATTATAACAATCTCTCTGACTGTTAAATGTTTTCTTTCCTCCTCCCTGAGCCAGAAACAGGTGATTGTATGTATTATCATTTTATTCTTCAACTCCTAGTATTTTACTAATGTATCGTAGAGTCAGATACATTCATGAAAAATTTTGTTTAAACTTAGGATGTATTTACATGGGATTTACTTATAAAGCAACTATTAAAGTCAGATACAGTTTTCCTGCTGTTTTCCAATTAGTGGAATGTCTCAGCCTTAGTTTTTTGTTTTGCTTTTTATTTTGTTTGCTTTTGCTTATTTTAGCTCTTTGCATAGGAAAAGTTTGAGGTGTATCAGAATGAACAAGGGAAAGAATAATCAAGTGAGTTCTAGCTTCAATTTGATCTCCAGCTCTGTGGGACCTTGGACAAATAATTTAAACTCTCTGTTTTATCAGGTAAAAATAATTAAGTTGGATGACATAATTAATAATTAATAAGGTTCCTTGCAGTTCTAATACTCTGACCTCTTGTGTAGTGGACATTGTAGTGTGCTCCCAAATTCCCACTTCCTTGCCCATGACTGCTGGCTGACATTCCTATCCAGGAATTGCTTTCGTCTGAGAGTCTAGTCATACAAGTGCATGCCCCTACATCCAGTGACTTGTAGATAGGGGAATATAAATTCCCATTCCCCTCATCCAAACTCTGAATACTTATGAAGGGTCATCCTAGTTTCACAGAATACTGTAAGGTTAACTGAGACTTTTATTCTGAAGACAACTTTTGCAGCACAACTTCTCCCTTTTTTAACAGAGATATAATTGACATATAACATTATATTAGTTTCAGGTGTACAACACAATGATTTGATGTTCATATATATTGCAAAATGATCACCACAATAAGCCTCATTAACATCCATCATCTCTGCCCAATCTTGTTTCCTTCCTTTCACCTAAAAGGTATAAATTATGAAAGAATTTCTTAATAAAATTCCAACATGCTAATCTTTGTCTCAGAGTCTGCTTCCCAAAGAGCCCAGACTTCAACAAGTTGGAAGTAGTATTTCCCTCCTGACCGGGGATTTTATTTTTACCTCTGTCTCTGTGGTGCTTGCATTCCATAACATATTATACTTATTGTATCTTTTTTATGCAGTTTTTTTCTTTCCTACTAATTTCAACTTCCTGAAGTCAGAAGCAATGCCTTTTTAAAAAAAATTTCATAACGGCTAACATTCATTCATTACTTGTTGGTTGAGTAAAGGCATAAATGAAATGATATTGAAATAGTCATAATTTTCCCTGCTTGATCTCTCTAGAATCACCAAGAATGTTTTTTTATAAGCTTTTCTGTTTATTGTAGAAGTTGTGGTTTCCCTAGTCCCATGAACTTTGAATTGTTTTCATAATTCTTCTGTAATTCTGTAGTTTTGTGGCATCTTTACAATCATGTGATACTTAGGGTTTTATTGCTGGCAATGAATATATTAAATACTGTGATCCCGTGATGGGTTTTCTAATTGGTTTGTCAATATAAATATAAAAACTTTAATTGTTAGAATTGATGAAGAAAATTTAGCCTACATCAAGGATTTAAAAGGAAGTTTCTTTGCTTTCTATTGTATTTGTAAAGCCAGTTGGTGATTTTTATTATTTTTTTAGTATTCAAGTTTCATTTTTAATCATATATGGTTGGAATAGAAGTTCTTTCAAATATTAAAACGTGATATTACTATTCTTAAAAGTGAAATCCATAGGGATAATCAGTTCCTATTCATTTGAAAGTCATAGATAAGAATGCCATATCATTTGTAATTGCACAGTCAATTTCATTCTTTGTCTAGGCTTTCATTTCTAAAGAGTGCTCCATTTAGTGGGGTTTTTTAGAATAATGTAAGAGACCAATCATGTACTATACAGCCTTCACATTGTATTAGCCCTTTTTCCAAAGCTTTCCCTTCTGTTTTCCAAATTATGTTTCTGTAATTCATGAACTTACAAGTTCTCAGTGATTTGAATTTCATGTTCAATCTCAGATGCTCTTTCAATATATTGTGCCATTATTCGGTATTCCCCTCTTTAAAAAAAAAAAAGAAAGGAAGAAAGAAAAAAGAAAAGCCTTCACACTGAAGATCCATTCAAACCATTCTACTTTTGTATCACTGAAACTCGTCATACTCTTCAAATATCATCTTTGGAATTTTCATTTCAAATAAAAAATAGCAACTTCTATCTTGCAGATAGAAAACAGCATAAAATATGAGCATTTCTATATTGCCACACCAAAAGTGCCAATGACAAGCATTTCTATATTGCCACACCAAAAGTGCCAATGACAAGCCAAAAATCACCTTAAGCATCTATTGCCATCAGATACATTTGTCAACTTGGTAACAAAGTCGTCACCAATTTTGCTAATGTCAGAATTTTCTCAGCCAGATTCTATATTAACCTCTACCATTCTCCCACCAAATAGTTCCAAGAAGGCACTTCCAAAGAAATATAATATGTAAAAGGCATAGTATAACTATTGTAAGGATATAGTTATATAAGAATTTACCCAAAGTGATATCCAGGACATCTTGAGTGAAAAGAAAATGAAGTATTAGAAAATAATATTAATGGCCTAATTGTATTAAAAATGTAAACTAAGAAAATGTTAAGGAGGGCACGTGTGGTGATGAGCACTGGGTGTTATACACAACTAATGAATCATTGAACACTACATCAAAAACTAATGATGTACTATATGTTGGCTAATTGAACATAATAAAAAAATTTAAAAAAGAAAATGTGTATATATAGTTAGCCAATCATAGGACAGAATGTAGAAGTTTTACAAGAAACTGTTATCATTGGTTATGTTGTGACAGTTGGGAGAGGGGGATACTTTGAGTAAGAAGAAAGCATTAAGCATTTCTTTATATATGGCTGTGTAGTTTTAATTATTAAATGGAATATGTATGGATTATGTAGTTAAAATGAAGCAAAGTAGTTAAAAGGCAAGGAGTAAATATTGCCATCTTTTTTAATTATTATGTTCAATTAGCCAACATATAGTACATCATTAGTTTTTGATGTAGTGTTCAGTGATTCATTGGTTGTATATAACACCTAGTGCTCATCACCACATGTGCCCTCCTTAATACCCATCACCCGGTTACCCCACCCCTCACCCCCCTCCCTTCATAACCCTCAGTTTGTTTCCAGGATTCCAGAGTCTCTCATGGTTTGTCTCCCTCTCTGATTTCTTCCCATTCAGTTTTCCTCCCTTCCCCTGTGGTCCTCCATGCTATTCCTTATGTTCCACATATGAGTGAAACCATATGATAATTGTCTTTCTCTGCTTGACTTATTTCACTTAGCATAATCCTCTCCAATTCCATCCATGTCAATGCAAATTGTGGGTATTCATCCTTTCTGATGGCTGAGTAATATTCCATTGTATAATAGAGCTACCCTATGACCCAGCAATTGTACTACTAGGTATTTACCCCACAGATGTAATATTACCATCTTTTAGCATCCATTAGCTTTTATTCTCTTCTCAAAGAAAAGCTATTTTCCTTCTTTGGTATATTAGAAATGGAATTCCCATGTGAAGCATTTTTCCCTATCTAGAATAATATCTCATTTTTTCATACCAGCCTCCTATATTTCTTCTTTGTTTTAAAACATTCATTACAATCACTCTCTCTATGAAAACTTATGGCCATCCCAATGACAATCTCTTACCACTTCAGCGCAAGACAGTGTGGGCAAGGATCCAAGTAGGAAAGACCAATTATCAAATCCATCAAATAAGGCCCTGCTTGCATCTTTTTTTAATCAATTTAAATCATTTATTGCTTGAAGATTTCATTTTATTACAGTCAGCAATCACTTTTAGGGAATGATAATCTAAGTTTCACAAGCATGTTAGAATTTCACAGTCTGCATTTATCAGCAAAGCGTTAGTCAATATTTTCACAAACCAATACCTTTCACTAGTATATGATAGATCTTATGTAAGCTAACACGTGGCATTTGTTAATAGCAGTATTTTAGGAAAAATTTTAATCAGTTGATTACCTGTGGTATTTTCTGAGAATACTTTCATCTTAAGTTAGTCTCATATATAACATGCCTGCATCTCTGTAGCCAATATTTTTAGGTATATTTTTGCATCTTTGTCATTTGTATTTTTGTGTGTATGCATGTGTGTGCATCTTTGTGGCTGTGTGTTTTTTGCCTTCCTCGTTGGATTGCAAACTTCCCAATAGATTATATGAGATTTTTGATTGTAATACCCCATAGTTTCTATTAATTCTTTCCAAAATCTGGTTGACCTACTCCACAATTGAAGTGAAAACAGAACAGCAGAATTAGGAATGTGGCATGGGGAGGTGTTAGGATAGTGTTGCAGGGAAGAAAGAAAATGTGTTTTTCATTTTTTACTACCAAGGTAGGAAAACAAAATGGAGGTCTTAATGCTAGCATTTTTTTTAGTCAAATACATTTTCTTGCCTGAATATAAATGTTAATCATGCTTTGTGTGTTAGTTCTTTCTTGGTACATTAAGATAGATGTTGACTATATAGAATAATAAGTCCTAATTCATTCTTCACATTCTTTGCTATGACAAGCAACAAATTCAAGGTGGGTGCTTTCTGCTTAATTTGTTATAATAAAAGATGATCTGTCCATGCCCTGAAATTGAAACTCTGGCTATTGTATACAAATACTTTGACAGAAACGTTAAAATGAAACTATATCAAAGGAAAAGAAAATTAACTTTCTCTATTTTGACCTCAGGCTGGGACCAACTTTAGGTATTTAGAATGATTTTCATAATAATGATCATATAAAAATATAGAAAAGGCCATAATTTATTTTTGAGTGTTTCTCTAACAAAACTAAAGTGTCCGAGATGTAGAACGTCTTATCCAAAAGAACTCTCTCTCAGGTTTAATGGAGTTTAGCATGGAAACATGCTGAGCAGTGCCTCTGAATCATTCTTAGGATAGGAACCTAAGGGATTTGTTTCAAAACTTCTAGGAAGATCACACAATCAGAATAGGACAATCAAGATCCGCTGACTTTCAGTGCTCTTCCTATGCTATGAGTTAAAGAAAAATGATATGAAGTATGAGTTGGTTCCTTACCTTTTGGTCCCACATTAGAGACTTTGGTGTATACCCTAAATCACAACTGTATGTTTAATGAGAAGAGGATAATTTAGCTCTTATTAAATGTTTTCTACACTCGTATGTTAAACCATGGAGCCAATTGTTTACTAGCTGGCATATGAACAATTTTGAATTTGACAATTTTATAACATTTCATTATCACAAAGGGATAACTTACACAATTGATTTTAAAACAACTGGCTCTCCCAAAGGTGAATAAAATTCAGACCCATAGCTATAGAAATCATTCAGCAAATACTTTTGAATGTAATCTTAAATTCTATAGTTTATACTTGTCACTATAATTATACTCTTAGTTTTAAGAAGATTATGTCTTAGAATCTAACCTTGAAAGGAGTTACCTGCTCCAGTCGTTCTCCTCCAAGTATGAAGAGTAAGAGCAATTTCTTACTCTGAAATAGATACATTGCTGGGGATGATGGTAATGACAGTTCTTATAAATTAGTGGGTGGTAACTATAGTATTCCATTTTGAAACATCTACCATCTGGAGTTCAGTATGTTTTGCCTTTTTATTTCTGATCCAATGGGTCCTATCATTTTAAAAGGTCTCATGAATCTCCCTCTCCCTGTTGCTATATTTTTAAAAATAATTTTAAATTTTCCTAATGCATGAACTTTAGTTTTCTTTCTCATATTGTTTTTGTGCTTATATGGCACATTTATAGCAATCATAAACCAGGCCGATGTTACTGACTGGTCAGTGTTTCATAATAAGAAAACATCTGAATGAACAGAAAATGCAGATATTAGAAATAAAAAGAGAACTGGGCTCCATGTTACTCATGATCTCATATAAGAAATTCATATATTATGTCTATGTAGATAAATGAAGATATAAAAATAACCTTTAGGCAGGGATGCCTGGGTGGCTCAGTGGGTTAAGTGTCTGCCTTTGACTCAGGTCATGATCTCAGGGTCCTGGGATCGAGCCCTGCATTGAGCCCCACATCGGGCTCCCCCCTCAGAGGGGAGCCTGCTTCTCCCTCTTCCTCTTGTCACTTCCCCTGCTTGTGCTCTCACTCTCTGTCAAATAAATAAATAAAATCTTAAAAAAATAACTTTTAGGCAATTATGAATAAGCCAGGAGGAATTTGACTGCCAGTTATTATCTAATGGACTTCTATTTATTACTAAAATGAAGAGAATTTTTTTATTCTTTGCAGAAGTTTTACTGACATTTCATGGATGTTTTATATACTGGCAGAGACTTATAAGCTGCTGGTGTTGTCTGATGATTTGTCAGCAAAACTGCCACTGACTTCAACAATGTAGCAAGACTTGCTACATATTCTTCTTTAGAATATGAACCACAGAAGGACAAAATAGGGCAGTGCATCATTTCATATTTATTATACCCTTAGGTATAAGTAGGTTGCAATGCAGACAAAACACTTGACTGGTATTGGACAGATCAGAACACCTGAGGGAGAATTTTACTACTCAGTTTTCTACCTGCCAATATTCCAAGTAGAAAGTCTAAAATACTGAGTTTTCCTTGTGAATGTGTATGTGTGTGTGTGTGTGTAAGCATATCTCAGATAAGGTTTGTCACTGAAATAAAATTGGTAATTTTGAAGCTTTATAATTCTATGAAGCATAAAAACCTCAATGATTAGAAGAGCAGTTTAAGTTCTTATTAAATTTGATAAATATTTTTAATATTTTCAAATAAATATTTTCTAAATTTAAAAACATTTAGGGGCACCTGGGTGGCTCAGTCAGTTAAGCATCTGCCTTCGGCTCAGGTCATGATCCCAGGTTCCTGGGATCTAGCCCCACATCAGGTTTCCTGCTCATCAGGGAGCCTGCTTATCCCTCCCCCTCTGCTGCTCCCCCTACTTGTTCTCTCTCTCTCTGTAAAATAAATAAATAAAATATTTTAAAAAAATAAAAACATTTAATGTTATATCATTTAAATTTTTTGCTGGTCAATAAAAAACTTATTTATTTTTTTAAAATTTTTATTGAAATTCTAGTTAGTTAACATACAGTATTATATTAGTTTTAGGTGTACAACATAGTGATTTAACAATTCCATACATCATGCTGTGCTCATCACAAGTATACTCCTTAATCCCCACCATCTATTTCCCCCATCCCCCCACCCACCTCCCCTCTGGTAAACATCAAGGTATTCTCTATAGTTAAGAGTCTGTTTCTTGGTTTCTCTCTCTCTCCCCTTTTTTTCTCTTTGCTCATTTGTTTTGTTTCTTGAATTCCACATATGAGTGAAGTCATATGGTATTTGTCTTTCTCTGATTGACTTAATTTTGCTTAGCATTTTACTCTCTAGCTCCATCTATGTCACTGCAAATGGCAAGATTTCTTTCTTTTCTATAGCTGAATAATATTCCATCATGTATATACATCACATCTTCTTTATCTATTCATCAATTGACAAACACTTGATCTGCTTCCATACTTTGGCTATTGTAAATAATGCTGCTTTAACATAGGGGTGCATGCATCCCTTTGAATTAGTGTTTTGTATTCTTTGGGCAAATACCCAGTAGTGCTATTGGTGGATCATAGGGTAATTCTATTTTTGACTTTTTGAGGAAACTCCATATTTTTTTTCCACATTGGCTGCACCGATTTGCATTATTAAGATGTATAGAATCTATACAATATTATAAGGCATACCTAGAAAAATAGTTTATTTTTAAAAGTATGAATAGCCAAATAAATAGAAGGCCAAAAGATGAAGTTTTGATGCCCTAATCATCATAGTCTGAGCAAGTTAGCTCAACTCTACAGCACAGTGACAAAGAAACCAAAATTCAGCATTTGTTCCATATATGAGTTCATTTGTTTACACACTAACAGAAAAAAAAAAATCCCTGTTTCAGGGTTATAGATTCCATCCTTCATATAAGCCAGCTCATTCAAAACCATGTGTTATTATTCACAAGGGAGGGCTCAGTATAGGCATATCTCCTTACCTGGAAAATAATTCAAAGTGCATGCTTTAGGGAGGAGGGGGTTCAGTGATACCATCTTTATATGTGACAGACAGTATATACAACTTGATTACTAAACGTGACATGTAACTTTCACTGTCTTTAACTTTTTTTTTTAAAGATTTTATTTATTCATTTGAGACACAGAGATACAGAGAGAGAGAGAGAAAGCATGAACAGAGAGAGAGGCAGAGGGAGAGGGAGAAGCAGGCTCCTCGCTGAGCCAGGAGCCCGATGTGGGGCTCGATCCCAGGACCCTGGGATCATGACCTGAGCTGAAGGCAGATGCTTAACCATCTGAGCCACCCAGGCGCCCCTGTCTTTAACTTTATTGGTGTCTTTTTATAATGGAACTTGAGCTCTGTCCTGTCTACACTGAGGTATCCAGTAGTTTACAGAAGAAGAAATAATTGTATTAACTAGGTATACAATGCAACCCACAATATATTCTCACAATTGAGTCTACCAAAAGGGGGAAATGACTCTGATCTCTTTTCTGTAAAACTCTTGAGGAATTATTATCCAAAGACAGAGCTCTGGATCTTATCACATTAGTACTAAATTGGTTACCATTGAGTTGGAAAAGCACTATAAAGCCTTTCAAGTGTCACAGGAAGGAGACATGTTTACAGTTCTTGAAATGTCTTTTTTTTTTCCCCCTGAGAAGTGCTAGTGTTTCTGAACCAGAGGCTAGTTATAGAAATTAAAAATCAACCAGTTTTTCTAATTTTAAAGTGGCCACTATGAGCCTAAATGACCAATACTGATAAATATCTGTTCAGAATGCACTATAATAGTCATACTGGATATATGCACAATTTACCTATACAACAGTCCTCCCCTACCTACTGGGGATTCATTCCAAGACCCACAGTAGAGGCCTGAAACCATGAATAGTATTGAACCCTATATATCCTGTGCTTTTTTCCATACATACATATCTATGATAAAGTTTAATTCATAAATTAGGCACAGTAAGAGAGCAATAATATCTAATAATGAAATAGAACAATTATAACAATATACTGTAATAAAAGTTATATGGTCTCTCTCAAAATGTATTGTACTCACAATTCTTGTGATGATGTGAGATGATAAAATGCCTACCTGATGAGATGAAGTGAGGAGGATGACATAGGCATTGTGATGCAGCAGTAGGCTACTACTGACCTTCTGATAATAGGTCAGAAGAAGAATCATCTGTTCTGGACCTTGGTTGACCATGGGTAATTAAAACTGTGGAAAGAGAAATCATGGATAAGTGGAAACTACTGTACTAAAAATCAGTTTTAACAGAACTACAAAAATCAGGTCAGGATAGGAGCTGCCCAGGAAAAAGCCAAAATGAAATTCTATAATTTCTTCAATTCATCAATCTCTTCTTTTCTTGTTCTACCTATTAAAAAGTAGCATTTCTCTGTAGTAAATATCAGAACATACCTAATATACCTGAAGTGTTCAATGCATAAAGAAACTATTAGTCTGTTCACATAGTGAATTTTTGAGACTTGGTTTGCAAAAATAGCACTGGAGTTATTGAGGTCCTAAGTAAAATAAAGTATTTAAGAGACTAAGTACTATGCTAACAATGGACTAGTAGTGCCTTACCAAAAAAACAAAATAACCTTTAAAAAGTGTGGGGTTTTTTTTGGGGGGGGGGAGTGTTACCCACTTAGGTGACCCACATTCATATAATTTACTTTCTATTTGTATTCAACAAACCCAATCCCATTCTGCTTCAGATTTCTGTATTTCTTCCTATTGAAATTCAGTTCTTTATGCATTTTGACCTTTTCAAGAAAGCCAGCTTCATAGTGAATTGTGGTGCATTAGGAAGGTAAACACATTCAGTGCTTGCTATTCAATGGGTTTGGATTTAGAAAGTCATTGTCAATAGGTTAATCCTTTTGTACAGACAGGCTCTTTGGCTAAGAGGCATCTTAAACAAATGAAGGTTTTACCAATATGCTAATTTCTGAGTACTCCTGTCAACTGTCAAAGAATAAGTCTCAGCAGAGGCCTTAAAATTGGTTAATTCTAGTTTATATTCATTTCCCATCAGCAGAATTTCAAAAAGAACTTTAGTGTACATAAGTCTAGTCAGAGGTTATTTGTAACCCAGCTCAAAAAATCATTAGAACTTTTGACTTTCATTCAGTCATCTACTTTTATGCAATTGTGTTTAATCAATAAAAGAGCTACCAAATTTGAGAGCATATTCAGGGATCACCAAAATAAAACAGAATCACAATCCTGCCATTAATTTGGAATTCACAAGTTTTTCTGTGCTACATGAAAATGGCAAATAAAAAAACATATGTGAACTTAAGTAAGGAAGGATTTTATTCAAAAGACTGTTGCAATAAAGGCAGAGGGACTATTACAATAAGGAGAATGTTCTGATCATAAGATCTACAGACTTTTCAAAAGTCAGGCAGAAAAGGACTTTTCTTTTACAGGGAGAAGAAACAAGACTAGAAAGAACCAAGATCAACAGTTGATCAAGGAAAGTTTTTCTTTGTGGTCAACCGATTTTCAGGAGAGGCCCTTAAGCGGGGGGGAGGGAGGGGGGTGGGGGGGGTGGGGGTGGCATATTTTTTGTGTCAACTCAGCTGGGCCACAGTGCCCAGCAATGTGTTCAAATATTATTCTGGCTGTTCCAATGAGGGTGTTTTTAAATGAGATTAACATTTAAATTGGTGGGCTTTGAGTAAATCAGGTTGTTTTCCATAATGTGAGTGGGCCTCATCCAATCAAATGAAGGCATACTTAGAACAAAGACTGACCTCCAAGAAGGAGAAAATTCTATCAGGAGAAGGACTTGAACTATAGAATCAGCTATTCCCTGGGTCTCCAGCATGTTGGCCCATCCTACAGATTTTGGACTTGCCAGCCTCCATAAGTGCATGAGGCAATTCCTTAAAATAAATCTCTTTC
Source organism: Leptonychotes weddellii (assembly GCF_054177405.1). Taxonomy (NCBI): domain Eukaryota; kingdom Metazoa; phylum Chordata; class Mammalia; order Carnivora; family Phocidae; genus Leptonychotes; species Leptonychotes weddellii. The sequence goes on from NC_138385.1 coordinate 21,057,199, forward strand.
TATATATATATACACATTCTATTAATTGTTTTTCTGGAGAACCCTACTACAAAGAGCTATTCTACATTCCAATGCTGACTCAGGCTGAGAGTAAGTCAGGGTCCTATAGGAAGGATAGAAGCTTAAATTTTGGTCAAGTTCACAAGGATTTTGTTCCCATTGATCAGGGAATTCAAATAGTTCACCTAATCTTTAATAAGGCTAAAAAATGGGAAATGGGAAGATCTGTGTCAGGCTTTGTCCTAGGTAAACAAGGGGGTTATCCAGGAGTCTTATCTAAGTATCTAAGTCACACTGAGAAATGTGGATCTTTGCAGTAAATTCTTTCCTGGAAGACAAAGAATGAGAGGATTTATTTGACTATCAGTTTTTCTAGAGCACAGGGCTCAGGTAAATTCATTATCATGATTATCTAAAATGAGTCTATATAAATAACTATTTTATAACTGTGGTGCATAATTAGGTACTGTAAGCCTATCAGGAAATATAGTACTCTCATTAATTTTATATTATTTATTTAAAATATCATTACTTTTTAAAAAAATTCTATTAGATAAAGTGTGTTCTGGTGAATACAGTGTGTATTCCAAGAAACATGGGTTTGAAACTTACATTTATTTACTGCACAAATTTGGGCATGGTTTTATTAAAATTGAGATCACTTAGTACCTATCTGACAGAGTTTTTATGGCATTATATATAATCATGTATATGCAAATCCTGAGAAATAATAGCTGTTCAATAAACAATGTTTTTTTTTTTCCATTTCATTCCTTACCCTTCCTTCCATGAGGTGACTTTACTGCATGACCAACACATTATGTAGATTAAGCATGAAGTAACATATTTTAATGGTTTGAGAAGAAGGCGGACTGGGCTGAAAGCTAGACTCTAAGCATTCTAGCTCCAAAGAAACAAACCCATGAAGGAAACCTCTGAGACTAAAATAGATGTGGCCAAAAATTACAATAATAACAGTATTAGGTTTATTATTATTCATCATCATCATTCTTCAGTACTATAAAATGGATGAACCTTGAAAGCATTATTCTCAATAAAAGAAGCCAGATACAAAGCGATATGAAATATTAAGAATAAGCTAATCCATAGAGACAGAAAATAGGTTACTAGTTTCCCAGGAATAGAGGGAAGGGGATATGGGGAGGCTACTAATGGGGAGTGACTGCTAATGGGTGTAGTGTTTCTATAGAGGGTGATGAAAATGTTCTGAAAGTGGATAATGGCTACGTTTACACAACTTTATTAATATACTAAAGCCCACTGAGTTGCACCCATAAAATGGTGAACTTTATATTATATGAATTATATCTCAATAAAGATGTTATTAAAAATAAAGGAGAAATAAATAATTAGTAAAAAAAAAACAAATAAGAGAATTCATGGCCAGCAGACCTGCACTTCAAGGAAGGGTAAAGGAATTTCTTTGGGAAGAAGGAATATGATATTAGGTAAAAAAAATGAACCTACATAATAAAACAAAGAGTACCAGAAAGGAATAGATGAAGAGAGAAATAAAATTAATATTTCCCGAATTAATTGCTTTAAAACAGAACTATTTGTCCAAGACAGGCAAAAGTAGTAGCAATATATTCTGTATTTATAGCATAAGTAGAAGTGAAATATATAACAAAAAACAGCATAAAAGGTAGGAGTGAGTAATCAGATGCACAATATGAAGAGGCTCTTACACTATGTGTGAAAATGGGTTACCTAAAAATAAACAGAGATTAACTAAACATGCATTGCAAACCCTAGGGTGTCACTAAATTATTTTTAATATGTAGAATTAATGTCAATAAAGAAGATAAAATAGTCACAAAAATGCTAAATTAAATCAAGTGCAAGCAGAAAAATTGGAAAAAATTAATGACCCATGGAACAGATAAAAAATAGCTAGCAATATGGTAGATTTTTATTCATTCATGTTAAAAATTACTTTAAATGTCAGTGGTCTAAACACACTAGTTAAAAGACAATGGTTGCCAGATTGTATTAAAAAAACAAGATACAACTAAATATTGTCTAGAAGAAGCTCTCTTTACATGTAAAGACATAGGTATACAAATATACCATGAAAGTATTAACCAAAATTAAACCAGAGCAACTGTATTTCTATTAGACAATGTAGTCTTCAGAACAAGCAATATGATAAAGGATAAAGAGAGGCATCACGTAAGGATGAAAATATCAATTCTCCAAAAGGATGTAATGATCCTATATATGTATGTGCCTAACAATGGAGATTCAAAATATAGGAACTGAATAAAGAAAGAGTAGTAATATAGAACTGAAATAAATAGTAGACAAATCCATAATTGCAGTTAGAGATTTCAATGTTCTTTTCTCAATAATCAACTTTTTTAAAAAGTACACATAAAACCAGTAAAGATATGGAAGAACTAAATAATATTATCTATCAATCTGACCTAATTGATATATATTGAAAATTCAACCTAAAAAAAAAAACCAGAAAATCCACATTATTTTCCAGTACACATGGAAAATTCATTATGATAAGCCTTATTTGTGGCAATAAAATAAACTTTAACAAATTTAAAACAATAGAAATCATGTAACATTTTGTTCTCAGACTGTAAGAAAATTAAACTAGAAATCAATAATAAATATATCTTGGAAATCTCAAATATTGGGAAACTAAATATATAGGTCAAAAATGAATATCAGAGGAAATCTAAAATTTTTCTCAATTAAATGAAAATAAATTACAATATGCCAAAATTACAGTAAAGGAAACCATCAACAAAACAAAAAGGTGACCTACTAAATAGAAGATATTTGCAAATGCTATATCCAGTAAAGGTTTAATATCCAAAATATATAAAGAACTTATACAACCAAAACAACAAACTAATAATTTGATTAAAAAATGGGCAGAGGACCTAATAGAAATTTTTCCAAAGAAGACATACAGAATAAGATATTTGCAAATGACACTAGAGATAAAGGGCTGATATCCAAGATCTATAAAGAACTTCTCAACCTCAACACTCAAAAAACAAATAATCAAGTCAAAAAATGGGCAGAAGACATGAACAGACACTTTTCCAAAGAAGACATACAAATGGCTAACAGACACATAAAAAAATGCTCCACATCACTAGCCATCAGGGGAATACAAATCAAAACCACACTGAGATACCACTTTACACCAGTTAGAATGGAAAAAATTGACAAACAAGAAACAACAAATGTTGGCGAGGTTGTGGAGAAAGGGGAACCCTCTTACACTGTTGGTGGGAATGCAAGTTTGTACAGCCACTTTGGAAAACAGTGTGGAGGTTCCTTGAAAAGTTAAAAATAGAGCTTCCCTATGACCCAGCAATTGCACTATGGGTATTTTCCCCAAAGATACAGATGTAGTGAAAAGAAGGGTCACATGCACCCCAATGTTCATAGCAGCAATGTCCAAAATAGCCAGACTGTGGAAGGAGCCAAGATGCCCTTCAACAGACGAGTGGATAAAGAAGATGTGGTCCATATATACAATGGAATATTACTCAGCCATCAGAAAAGATGAATACCCAACATTTGCATCAACATGGATGGGAGTGGAGGAGATTATGCTAAGTGAAATAAGTCAAACAGAGAAAGACAATTATCATATGGTTTCACTTATTTGTGGAACATAAGGAATAGCATGGAGGACATTAGGAGAAGGAAGGGAAAAATGAAGGGGGGGAAATCGGCGAGGGAGATGAACCATGAGAGACTATGGACTCTGAGAAACAAACTGAGGGTTTTAGAGGGGAGGGTGGTGGGGGGATGGATTAGCCCGGTGATGGGTATTAAGGAGGGCATGTATTTCATGGAGCACTGGATGTTATATGCAAACAATGAATCACGGAACACTACATCAAAAACTAATGATGTACTGAAAGGTGACTGACATAACATAATATAAAAGACTATAAAAAAAAGACATACAGATGGCCAACAGACCCATGAAAAGATGCTCAACATCATTCATCATTGGGGAAATGCAAATCAAACCACCATGAGATATAACCTTACATCTATCAGAATGGCTAAAATCAAAAACACAATAAATAACAAGTGTTGGTGAGGAGAAAAAGGAAGCCTCATGTACTGCTGGTGGAAATGAAAATTGATGCAGCCACTGTGGAAAACAGTATGGAGGTTTTTTAATTAAAATGTTAAAAACAGGGTTCAAGATAGCGACACAGGAAGACTCTGAACTCACGTCCTCCACAAATTACACCTATTAATAGAACAATCCCTCCTGAAAAAGAACTGAGGGCTGACTAAAGGCTACTGAACAACCAAAGACATAGAGAATGGCAAGACAACAGTAAGACAGATGGAAACACAGTAGCAAAGGGAACCCCCATCCCCAACACTGTGAAGGGCAGTGGGGAGAGATAGTACTGAGGGGCCAGGAACAGATCCCTCTGTCCTTGGGCACAGAAAAAATGCCACCACTTAAAAGAGCAACTAGCATATAAAAGAGACAACACTAGAGTTCTGCCAAGCAACAGAGGAGTGGCTGGAAAGCTCTCCAGGTCAGAGGGAAAAGAGAATGACACAATTTACGATCCTACCTCACCTTAAAAGTCTAGACCAAAGCAGAGTCTGGACACCATAACAGGCCTGACCAGTTGTCTCAGAGAACTCATGAATACAAAAGAAACCCAGGAACTACAAGCCTATACCAGCCCTAGTCCTGCTGATGATATAGAAAAAGAAGCCACAGTTTAAAAGGGCCAAGGAGCTGTAGAAATGCTCTCCCTTTCCACCTTAAAAGCCCAGACCAAAGCAGGGTCTGGACACCATAAGGGGCAAGTTTGGGTACTGGAGGGTACTGACACTGAAAGGGGTGGGCCCAGAAGACATAACTAGTGGATCTGATCATCACAGGGAGTTTGCAGCCTCAGCAAGTCCAGGGTTCTCAAGCCCACACCACAGTGAGATATCACCTTACACCTGTTAGAATGGCTAAAATCAAGAAGACAAGAAACAAGAAGTGTTGGTGAGGATGTGGAGAAAAAGGAACCCTCATGCACTGTTGGTGGGAACATAAATTGATACAACTGTGGAAAACAGTATGGAGTTCCCTTAAAAAATTAAAAATAGAAATACCGTATGATCCAATAATTCTACTATTGGGCATTTACTCAGGGAAGACACTCAAAAAGATATATGCACCCCTATGTTTATTGCAGCATTATTAACAATAGCCAAGACATGGAAGCAATCTAAGTGTCATCAATAGACAAATGGATAAGGAAAATGTCATATATATATACAATATAATATTACACACCCAAAAAAAGAATGCCACCTCTCATGCCATCTGAGACAATATGGATGGACCTAAATGGTATTATGCTAAGTGAAATAAGTGAGACCAAGAAAGACAAATACCATGTGACTCATAAACAGAATCTAAAAATTAAAAAAGAATAAAAAAACAAAAAGCAGAATCAGAACTATAAATACAGAGAACAAACTGATGGTTGCCAGAGCGGGTGGTGGGGGGTTGGACAAAATGGGTGAAGGGGAAAGGGAGATACAGGTCTCTAGTTACGGAATGAGTAACTCACAGGAAAAGAATGCAGAGCATAAGGAAAACACTTAATGATATTATAATAGTGATGTAATGGGACAGATGGTATCTATACTTGTGGTGAACATAGTATAAAATATAAACGTCTCAAAGCACTAAGTTGTACACCTGAAACTAATGTAACATTGTGTGTCAAATATACACACACTCAAAAAGTTAATTAATAACAGAATTACCATATGATCCAGTAATTCCACTACTAGGTATTTACCCAAAGAAAATTAAAATACTATTGAAAAATTATGTGCACCATTATTTGTTTATTGCAGCATCATTTATAATAGCCAAGATATGGAAGCAAGCCAAGTGTCCATCCATAGATGAATGGATAAAGAAGATGTGTGTGTGTGTGTATGTGTGTGTACCTAGAAGGTATAATGCTAAGTGAAATAAGAGAAAGACAAATACCATATGATTTCTCTCATAAATGGAATCTTAAGGAATGAATAAACAAAAAGCAGAATCTGAACTATAAATATAGAGAACAAACTGATGGATGCCAGTTGTATTAAACAAAATATAGCATCCATTCTTTATAAAAACTCTCAGACAACTAGAAATAGACAAATCTTTGAAATCTAATAAGGGGTAATATGAAAAATACCTGTTTTCCTCAACACTACTCATTCTCAATACTTCTGGTATTTCTGGTCACAAAATGCATGGGATTTTTTCCAAATCAAGCAATTCTCCAACTTTCCAACAGACATCAGCTGTGTTACCTACAATTTAACTCAATTCTGATGCCATTTATCTGGAGATAGCATCAGATCTCACAGGTTAAGGGTCCAGTCTCACAAGACTGCCTCCATTTCAAATGCCAATTGCAAGTGCAGATTATCACCTGTGCTTCTGACCAACTGCCTATAAATCAGATGTTCCCATACCCTCCCCATCAGGTTTAATTAATTTGATAGAACAGCTTACAGAACTCAGGAAAAACAGTTTACTTTGTAGATCACTGACTTATTACCAAGGATATTAAAGGATACAAATAAACAGCCGGATGAAGAGATACATAGCGTGAGGTCCAGAAGGGTCCTGAGCACAGAGCTTCTGTCATCAGGGAGTTTGGGGTGCATTGGGAAGGAGGTGTGTTCTGGTTCTCCTACCTGGAAATTCTCCACACCTGGTCCTTTTGGGTTTATATGAAGACTTTATTACCTAGAGATGATTAATTAAATCACTGGCCATTGGTGATTAATTTAACCTCTATATATCTCCCCCCCACATACACACACACACACACTCCACTCTCTGGAGATTGATAAGTTCCAACCCTCTAAACACATGCTTAGTTTCTCTGGCAACCAGCTCCCATCCTAAAGCTATGTATGGGCTTCCAGCCACCAGTCATCTCATTAACATAAACCCAGGTATGGTGGATCACAGACCAAACTGAAACAAGTAAAACAATAAAACTTACAAAAGAAATCATAGAAGAAAGTTTTGTGTGGATAAGTTAGGCAAATGTTTTTTGACATGACATCAAAAGTGTAGTTCATGATAGAAAAAAAGATAAATTATAATTTAAAAATTAAAAACATTTGTTCAAAAATAAAAATAAAAATGTTCTATGAAATACATTGATAACAAAATGAGAAGACAAATCACAGACTGAGACAAAATATTTGCAAATCACGTATATGGCAAATGACTTTTATCCAAAGTATTTAAAGAACTTTCAAAACTCAACAAAATAAAAGAAAGTACAGTTAAAAACATGCACAAAAAATCGTATTTTAAAAATTCTCAAATCCTCATAAACTTGTCTTGTTTTCCAAAGAGAAAGAGTCCCTAGGGTTGATAGTGTTTGTTGCCATTTTCACCCACCAGTTTGAGGCTTTTGTTCTATAGGGGAAAATGATCTTTATTGTTTTTCCTACCTTTCCTGTGGTGGCTGTAGTTTTCCTCCCCCAGGCATTTACAATGAGGAATGCTTTTTCAGAACTCTTGCTATTCGAACTAAATTAGGTTCATGGAAATTAGTCTTCAAATGAGTGCATATTCCCCTGACCTGTGTGACCTTAAAAGGTTATATATTCTTGAGACACCTGGTGGAACAGTTGGTGAAGTGTCTGACTCATGATTTCAAGGTCATGGGATCCAGCCCCGTGTCCAGCTCTGCACTCAGCATGGAGTATGCTTGAGATTCTCTCTCCTTCTGCCCCTCCTGCTCATTCTCTCTCTCTCTCTCTCCCTCACTCTCTCTAAAATAAATAAAGAAAGGGTGCCTGGGTTGCTTCATTGCTTAAGCATCTGCCTTCAGCTCAGGTCATGATCCCAGGGTCCTGGGATGGAGCCCCAAGTTGGGCTCCCTGCTCAGCGGAGAGTCTGCTTCTCCCTCTCCCTCTGCCCCTCCCCCAGCTGTACTCTCTTTCAAATAAATAAATAAAATCTTTCAAAAAAAAAGAAAAGAAAGAAAGAAATCTTAAAAAAAAAAAGAAGGTTCCATATTCTTCTGCTAACCCAGACTTAACCTTTACCAGTTTGTTAACAATTTTAGCTGAAATCTTGCTGGTATCTGACTATGTCTGCACCAGGTGAGAAAATACTCATGTACTGTCTTCTCTTGCAAACATCAGTTTTCTCAGATTTGGGGTTAATGAATTTCCAGTTTGTCCAGTTTTTTGTTGGTGTTATAAGGGTGTAAGTGGTCTTCTTCCCAGGTTTTTACATCCCAAATAAAGACTAGACATTCTACACAGATTTTAAATGTACTTTTTGTACATAATACCCCTCATTTACACAGTTCCAGATACTTTTTTTTAAGTTTTTATTTTAATCACCCAGTGCTCATCATGACAAGTGATGTGGAGTACCAGACACTTTACATGTATTATGCCACTTAAGCCACATAGCAATTTATAAGTTAGGACCTATCCCCATTTTACAGAGGAGTTTATGAGGCTGAGAAAAATGATATAGTTTGTTGGTAGTGGTAGAGATAGTAAATAGAAAAGCCTAAAATCAAACCTAGTTCTGCATGGTTCATGTCTGCTTTGTATTTATCCTCCTTACTATATTATATTGCTTCTTTTCAGAAGTTCAGAGAATTTAATATCTAATATTCTCTATTGCTACTGGTAAAAAATCTAACATTTCTTAGAAATGACAGGTGGCACAAGAGGGATGCAGAGAACTAAGTAAGGACTCATCTGTGCTGGCAGTGCTGACTCTGGGGGGTTTGGAATAGGAGTTTGACTTTTGACAGCTTTCTCTAGGTGAGCTGGCAGAAATAGGTCTTTGCAAATGAGAACTTTGCAACATAAAATTGATATGACCAATCACTTCACAGATGACTGGTTTCCCCCAAGAACAGGAGGCAGTTTGGATTAGTCACAAATTGGAGAGTGACACAGCAATCATTACAGTGTCTGAGTCCAGCTGCTAAACCTGGAGAGGTTAAGGCCACATCAACATCTGCCAAGTAAAGCTCCCTGTTTGTAAATCTGTTTGATGATCTAGTCTTTTCCTTTCCCTTTAAATGAGGGACATATTTGCCATGGCCAAAATTAAAGACATATTGGCACATATGATTTAGAAACCTGGCAAAAAAGCTGCTGCACTTAAAGTAAGTGCAGGTGTGCATATATTTTAAACAATTTGGTGGCTCATATTTTCCATTTACTAGCCCTAGCTTTACTGTTGGACCCTTCCAGTGGGACCTGTATTTAGTCTTGATGAATTAAGTTCAGTGAGGTGATATGGGGAACAAATGTGGTAAGTGGCTAAAAGTAATGAGAAGAGTTTGATAGATAAATTCAGGAAAACTTACTTATTAGCTGTGAAACTTTAGCAAATTACTTAACCTCTCTGTTCCTCTCTCTGGTTTTCGTAAACCTACTTTATGGATGTTGAAAACTAAAGAATCAGTACACGTAAAGCACTTTAAAGAGGCCCTAAGTTAAGTATTATGCAAGTGTTAGCTTTTATTATTATTATTAAATTTTATGTTCAAAGTAATGGGAACAGGAGTAATCTCATAAAAATTTCATTTGCCAAAGATGCTTTTCACAATTATATAGCAAACATTGGAGTAAAGAGATGCTAGAAATGGCCTTATTGCTATAATCTAATTGGATGATAAGGACAAGAGTGGTGGCACAAATGTTGAATGGAAGCACGGAAGCCAAAATATATTTCATGGGGGGAAATGGACAGATGTTGATAGTGTGAAAGATGAGGGATAGCAGAACTTGGGAAGCTGGGAGATTTGTGGAGCCAGCTGTTGTAATGAGAAAGTTAGTAAGGGGCTCACTGTTGGCAGGAGATGGGGGGTACATTAAATTTGAGGTATCATTTAGATTCCAAAGAGAAATGTCATGTGGATGATTGAGAATGGGGGATAAAACAGAAAGAGAAATTAGCATTGGAGATGTATATCTAATAATTATCTATATTTAGGCAGTTCCTGAAATCATGTATGTATCTCAACTTTTTTTAAAAGCTTCTAAAAGCTGTACTTGTTCCAAAATACAGACTTGGACTTGAAAATGAGAATTTGAGGATGAATAAAAAATGCTGATTTACATAAAATTATTCAAACAACTGAGGAGAATATGAGATGCATAACATAGTCATAATAAAATCAAAAAGAACAACTGCCTGATAGTGTATTCTGATCTCTACAACAATTGCCCAAATTACATTCCAATCTAGATATTGCCTCTACTTGAAAAAAGTAAACAATAATAAAGTACTCATTTTGAAATATTGTCATTCAACTAAAGTAAAACTATATTTGAAAAGTTAGCATTGCAATATAGTATAAAATAATATTTTCTCATTCCTTAGAAAACTGGTCATTAATGCCATCCTCTGTAACTCTCTAAAGACATATTTTGTTTTGTGAAATAGATGAATTACTGAAAAGTTGTATGAAAATACATTATATCTTAAATGTGTTGGGATAGTTAATAATTTATAAGGAAACTTTTATGTGATTAATCATAATCTAGTTTATCTGTGTAATTAACTTGAAATCTGATTTTATTTATTTACTTACTTGTCAGAGAGAGAGAGGGAGAGCAAGCACAAGCAGGGGGAGTGGCAGACAGAGGGAGAAGCAGACTCCTCGCTGAGCAAGGAGCCCAATGCGGGCTCTATCCCAGGATCCTGGGATCATGACCTGAGCTGAAGGCAGATGCTTAACCTACCCAGCCACCCGGCCATCCCGGAGATCTGATTTTTTAAAAAAATAAGGCATATAGTCTAAAACAAAGATGATTAAGAATAGTGGGCTATTGGGTAATGTATAGAATTGTTGAATCATTATATTGTACACCTGAAACTAATATAACACTCCATGGTAATTATACTTCAATAAAAAAAAGAAAATGGAGATAATGACATTAACCCTCCTAGGGTTCTTAAGAAAATTAAAGGAAATGATACCTATAAAGTGACAGCATAGTGTCTGGAAGACACAGAATATTTCTAATAAATGTTTAATACAGTGTTTAAAACATGATAGTTATTGTTTTTAAGTTAATCAAACATTAATAAGTAGAGTATATTTTCAAAAGTGAGAAAAAAAAGAATAGTGGGCTATTATGTCTGCTCAGCCCATCTACTTTTGTCTGGGAAAAGTTTGCTTCTACAACCACTACTAATACACAGTTGTGGGCTCTCAGAAGCCATTTATTTTACTTTGTGATTGTACTCCTGATCATGTCTAATTGAACCTGTGGAAGCCTGATCATAGTTACTCAGATGAGAATCTTTCCCCTAGGAATTTGGAATTAGGACTTAGCATTAGACTCTAGCTAGAAATGTAACATGAAAATTAAGAGCTGAAGGGTAGCCATAGTTAACTGGATAGAAGGAAAAACCAAATAAGCCCAACTGAAGAAAAAAAAGAGAACAAAACAAACAGATGTAAGCAGAGATGAGAGTTGGACTTCCTGAAGCCTTTTCAATCTTTGGCTCCAGTCACTCTCTGGAGCCTGGGTAAATATCTGCCCTTCAGCTCTCAGATGATTTGTTATCCTTACACTTTATTCCTCTTTTTCTTTCTTTTTTTTTTTTTTTGGCCTAATCTGTTTCGGTTTTGCTTTGCTACTTGCAACCAAAAGGTCTTAATGGAGTACATGGTATCAAGATGCAACTGCCAGAATGTGGAATTAGTTGAGTCAAGATTAGGTGAATCATAGTGAGGATTTATGTTTCTCTAGATGGGAAGCTGGCTATCCATGTAAAAAACTAGGAAAATGTTTTTTTAGAATATTGTCTCTTCCCTCTTGGCATAAGACTAATTGTACCCCATGGGTGATATCCAGTGGAAAGTGGCTACAAATTTCAGGATAAGAAAATGTCTTGGTTACTCCATGCAGTGTTCAATAAGCTACAATAAGAAAGAGGATGGTTAAATCTAGGATTTTCGAGCTAGAGACAGAGGGTTAAAAGTGAGATTATCTAACCTGAATCTCTGAAGTCTATATTACAGAACATTTCACATGTAGGTTGCTATACTAAAATAGCCATATTTTTTTTTAATTTTTCCTCTTTCTCAGAATAAGGTTGATATATCAATTGAGAAATGGTGGTATTTTGGCAATTTGAATGGGCAAATCTAAGAGGAGATGAAGAAAATTTAGAAAACTCAATTCCAATATGTTCCTCCAGTACACCTTTCTTTGCACTCCTCAAAACTGATTTATTCCACCCAAAGTTAAGTATGTTCCACTACTTGTTAAAATACAACATGGAGGCAAGATCACAATTCTGAGACAAGAGTGCAAAAATGATTAAATTGTTTATGCATTCTTTCATTTTAAAATGAGGTAAAGAGCACTACCACTCAAACTAAATTGCCTTGATTCTTTTCATGCATTCACTCCTTAGCTGTGTGATCTTAGGCAAATTGTTGACTCTTTATTTCTTAGTTTCATTGCCTGTAAAATAGATCTAAAAATTGTATCAATCTCATTGTATTTTTGAGGAATAATATAGATAAAAGGCTCCAGGCAACACATGTTATGTGGTAAGAACTCAATGAATAATTGTCATCATCATCATCATCCAATAATTATTTCTATGTCCCTCCCTTGTGCCAGTCACTATTCTAGGTACTAGGAGCAAAATAATAAAAAGACAGACAAGTTTCTTATCTTTAGATAGTATGTATTGTAGTGGAGACAGGACAAGACCAAAAATAAATGAATAAAAAGAAAGATAATTCCAAATAGTATTAAACGCCATGAGGAAAATAAATCAGGATACTGAGATAGAGAGTAATGAGAGTTGGGGTGAAAGGGTTAGATAAGATGATCAGGGAAGTCCTCTCTGAGCTATATGAATATGAAACCAGCTATGAAAAAGTTAAGGAAGTTCTTCAAGAAGAGAAAACAGGAAATAAAAAAAACTCTGATGGAGTTGGGAGGACTTAGTATTTGAGATAAAGAGAAAACATGTTTGTACAGCTAGAATGTTGTGAGTGAAAGGAAAAGAGGGGCCAGATGAAGTTGGATCTCATGCAAGGCCTTTAAGGCCATGCTGAATGTTTTAATTTTATTCTAAGTTCAATGGAAAATTATTGAAGGGTTTTTAAAAGCAAAAAAATTAGTTTATAGGAACTAATTTATATCTTGAGAAAAACATAAATGAGGTAATTATGGATACCTAACATAACCCATTACTCATAATCAAATTTTGATCGACTCTGTTTTCTGGAAAGATATGTAATGCAACAGACTTAGTTAGCTTTGTCACTTATTAGCAATGTAGCCTTAGGCAAGTTATTTAACTTCTGGGAATATAGTGTTTTCACTGATCTGAAGCACTGGGAATAATCACACTGACCTCACACAGTGTTTGAGGATCAAATTTGATACTTTATTTATTCATTCAACAAATACTTATTGGGCCCTTACTATGTGCCAGGTACTATTTCAGGAGCTGAGGATATAGCTGTGACTATAATGAATTCTCAGCTTTCATGGAGCTGACATTCAAATAGATAAAATTGATAACAAAAGCACAAATAATGTTTATTATAATATGAGCCATAAAGAAGAATAAACCAGGGTGAGAAAATAAAGAGCAATCAAGAAAAGTTTCTCTGAGAAGTTGACAGATCTCTTAGGCAGAGATCTGAATGAAAAGAGATCTTGAACCATGCAAATATCTGGAGAAGAGATTACTAGACAGAATTATAATTTCAAAACCCTGAGATAGGCTCCTACTTGGTATACTTAAAAGACGTCAAGGTCTTCATGGTTTGAGGTTAAAGAACAAAAGGAAGAGTGGTATAGAAGAGAAGGTCAGAGAAATAATGTGGGGGCAAGATTATGTAGAACCCTGTAGGGCAATGTAAGAGCTTTGGAGAATGATATGATTTGAATTACTTTTTCACAAGAACACTGGCTATAGGGTAGAGAATAGGTTTCATACATTAGTAAGGAGGGGTTAGATGTCTAAATTCAATATTTTAGTCCCTTTGGTCTCTAAAGCTATAACCAGAAAGAAATGACAGAACTCAACTTCTGTGAATTAACAGAAACTGCAGCCTCCCCATGCTGACAGGTGTATCTGGAAACTGGATATCTGGAGCACAGCCTCCCCCATCTCTTCACAATATGGCTACAAAATTCTGGGGTCACTGCCAATGGCTGTCGTTAGTGTCAGTCTGTTGCCAGGGGAGGTGGGAGGTAGCAAGCCACCTTCTGCTCTAGAACAAGCTCTGAAATTTTCCTCCAGGATGAGAGATCTCCAGCCAGTAAACTGAGATCTGGTTTTAATCTGAGAAGCCTGACTGGCTTGGTGGAGGCAAATGTAAAATCTTTAGACATGCAGAAATCAGAAAAGGGAGAGAAACACACATCAAAAAATTTTAAGAGAACAGAAGAAAACCCCACCCAAGATAAGCCTGTAAACTAAAAGTTCACAGCAGGAAGGAAAACAGTGTTATGAAAAATTGGTAACAAATGGGAGAATTTACTTATAAGGGGTTTCATAATATAGAACAATTTTCCATAAAGAATATTTAAATGAATATGTTTTAAAAGGAATAGAAGGAATTTTCCTAAACTGACAAAACATAAATAACAAAATTCTACATCCAACATCATATCTAATAGTAAAATTTGTAGGAGTATGCCCATGGATATCAGAAAATGACAAGAATTTCTGCTAACATCATTATTAAATATTTTAGTGGATAATCTGGCTAATACATGGGAAAAGAAAATGACATAAGGTTTGTAAGCATTAGAAAAACCTAATTGTTGGGCGCCTGGGTGGCTCAGTTGGTTGAGCGACTGCCTTTGGCTCAGGTCATGATCCTGGAGTCCCGGGATCGAGTCCCGCATCGGGCTCCCTGCTCAGCAGGGAGTCTCCTTCTCCCTCTGACCCTCCCCCCTCTCATGCTCTCTCTCTATCTCATTCTCTCTCTCAAATAAATAAATAAAATCTTTAAAAAAAAAAAAAGAAAAACCTAATTGTTATAGTTGATCATTTTTTACATTGCAAGTCTAAAAGAATCTACAAATTTTTATAACTACTAAAAGGCTTAATCAAATTTGCTAAATATAAATCAAAAAACAATAATCAACATTACTATATATCAACCATGGCCAATTAGGCAATGGAATAATAAAAAATATCCTATTTTATAATAACTAAAAAAAAAACCAACCCAGAACTATATTTACACATAACTTTGGAAAGACTCTATATCATAAACATGTTAATTTCCCCAAATTGTCCTGTAAGTTTAATGCAGCTCCACTCAATATCCTAACATGGCTTTTCATGGAAGTAGACTTAGTAATTCTAAGCTGAATCATATGAAAGAGTAAAGAGTAAAGATCTAAAATATTAATAACAATTTAGAAAATGAACAACATAGATGAAAAATGGCTCTACCATATATCAAGGTTTATGATAAAGTATAGTTGAAAAATATGATATTGGTATGGGGTGGGCAAACAGAATGAAGAACTAGAAATAGATTCAAACTTATATGAGAGAAAGTATATGAACATATGAGAGAGGTGGTATTACAGATCTAAAGGGAAGCATAGACCATTCAATAAACTGTATTATGTAATTGGTTCCCCATTTAAAAAAAAAAAGATTCCTTTCTCAAACTCTACCTCAAAATAAATTACAGGGGCTTTAAAGATTTACATATAAAAACAATTAAAACCATTAAAATAAATGTTAGGACAATACTGTTATAATCAATGGCAGGAGTCTGCAAACTTTCTGAAAGGGCTAGATAATAAATATTTTAGGTTTATATATCATGCAGTCTGCGTCACTTTTTTTGCAACCCTTAAAAATGAAAACAAACATAGGAGCTCATGGGTTATTCATAAATAGACTGCTTCCTGGAATTGACCACTCAGGTATACTTAGCTGATCTCTAATATATGAGATAAGGAAGGATAATTAAAAGAAAGAGAGTATCAAATTAAAAGATAGGTCAGATACTGGGTCATGTCCCACTTTGAGATCAGGTCATGACATCAGCCCCATCCAATCATATGGATTGAAATTGAAAGAGGAGTGGTTGACACAAATCATTCATTCATAATATGGCTAAGAAACCTACCTCCTCAAGTCTGGAAACACAAAGAGAAAACAAAAAGAAAGAGAGTCTTTTCCCAAAGAAAACCTGAAAAAGGTAGCCCTAATTGATCATCCTCAATTACATCTAGATATTTTTTATTATCCATGCTTTGCTGACTACCTAGCTACTCCCAAATTTATTTTTCAATATTCTTAGTTCTCCCAAGTAGAAGCAGGTTTGCCACAGTACTCTGACCTAGATCTAAAGACCTGCAAAACTCATGGTCATAGACTATAAGAGTGGGGATGTAAGGAGAGTTTCAAAATAAGAAATACCTTCAGTTCACTTTACTTTGGTTGCAAATTTCCAAATAATTATATTCTAAATGAGGTCAAGGTATATGGATGTGAATAAAATTTTAAAATCTATTTTCAGAAAACTTTTAATGTAAAATCTGTTTTCAGAGAAAACTATAAAAACATATGTTGTGTAAAGAAACACTGTCTATATAACAAATAGATCCAACTGATGCCTACCTCCTTACTAAGATTTAAAAATGAATTCCTCTCTCATAGTGATTTTAGGAAAGAGAGGGAATACAAATAGATCTTATATTGCTTAATGCATTTTTTAAATTTTTTTTAATTCGTGTTTAGTTTTCACTTAAGGTACATGAATTTTCTTGACTATCACACTCAAACTTCCAGTATACAAAATGTTCTTGTTAAGTACAATATATCTGAATTTTTTTAATGTAACTTTGCCAAATACTGTAACATTAAAACAGGCCATTTGTGAGATGTGATTCAGTTAGCCCAGCCTTTGAAAAAAGGACAGAGCCACACAACTAGTATAGGGGATTAGTTGTAGCTCATGGCATTTTTTTTCCATATGTACTTTTTGATCTGTTAATCAAAGTCCTTGCATTTTAATACATCAATATTAAGAAAATTTCTCTTAGAAACATCAATTGAATTATAGGAAAAGCAAAATATTGGTAACACTATAGGTACAAAAAATTGTTGTCTGTCAAAAAAAATGTTGGAAAATACTTACCAAATAGATGTTGTAAGGAGTAGACAATCCTTAAGCAGATTTTTTTTTTTTTAATATACAGTATGTTGTTCTGGATGTTGAAGATTCTCACCTGCCTGCAGGCAGGGAACTGGATATGATGAACTCTTGAGATTTTTTTCTAGGTCTGATCCTATCTTTCTAATCTCATGTTGATGTTAATATTAGGTCAGAAATGTCAAGAGTAAATTTCTCTACTCATCTTTGATGCTGTCCTCTCACATCACTCTGTCCTGCTCTTGATTGGGGTCATCCTAAATAACATGCCTGGGTAAGTTTAGTGCATCCCCTTTACCAATCTTATCATTTTGTAATTTTCTGATGACTAAAAATTTTATTTCTTCTTTCTGAATCAGGTCATGTAAAAGTAGCAGGTACTTGTGGCTCTAGTTATATAACTAGTACTATGTTAGGTTATTAAAAGATGATGAAATGACATATTGTTTATAGTCCAATATAACTAATTTATGCAATAGTTTCTACTTGGGGTATAATGTGAAACCATTTTGGGCTTTTTCTCCAATCTCCACCTGCACCTGAGCTATTTTGCATCTCCCTGTCCTGTCCTTTAATGACAACTTAAGTAGATTACACAACTCCTGGTCATGTGTGGTTATGAAAAGCTTAGTTTAGACTAATTTATAACTGATTCAAATTTTCCTCTCTCCTATTGCTAGCCAGGATTGTGTACATACACAAACCTGAAATGGAGAGGAATGTGTAGTCTGATACTTTTCTCTTGCTCTCTTGCTATCTTTTTCACCTTGAAGTGGTCAGCCTCTAAAAGACCTACTCCTACTTCCTCCTCTAGGTTCTGGCTCTTCAGATGTGTTGAACGGTAGGATTATGATAGATAGATAGATAGATGATAGATAGATAATAGATAAAGGAAGATTCGAGAATAGGCAGGTGTCTCTTATTTAAGTGGCCATTGATTACTGTCTTCTATTTGTGATTGCTGCTTCTCTGGCAAAAACTATATAGTCATCAGGGCTAGGATTATAGTGAGACAAGTGAGGCATTCTACTAGGTGCAAAATTTGAAGGAACCCAAAATACTTAGTAATCAAAAATAAATAATGCTTTAATGCATTTTTTCAGAAAATCAAAATTAATGCAAAAATCTATGATGAAGAATATATCACACTGGAATATTGGTCATCTGATGAAGGATTCAGTGTAAATGTGAAAATAGAGGGGCAATGACCATGCAGGATAATTCTCAGTGATACTGGAGAGGGAATTTTATTTCCCAAAGAATGTGGGTTGAGGATTCAAATATGTTTATTTGGATATTAAAGGTAAGGTTGACCCAAAAAGCCTGGAGCATGTGGAGTTATTTAGGTTGTATAAATAATGCTCCAATGAATAACTTTTAGCTTTGATAAATTACTTATTAAACATAGCTTCTTATCAGTGGGATTTCTGGGTTAAAAGCTAAGAATGTTTTATGACTTGTTTCTCAAGGCATAATCTAGTGGAAAGAACTTGGCCATTGGATTCAGACAGACAGGAGTTTCAATTCCTGCTCCATCTTTGTTAATCTTAGTGATTCTTGACAACTTATTAACCTGTTGATAATCAGTTTCTTCACCAATAAAATAAAAGTAATGCTTCCCACTTGATGGGATACTAGATGCATTTTGGAGAACCTGCCCTACGATTCCTTCACAGGGAATCTACTCTTTCCACAGTCTTTTGCTAAGCAGTCAGTGTACCACATGGCCATGCCCTATGACCATCCTTTTACTGAACCAAGAGTAAACATGGTTTATCCATAAGATGGCTAATAGTGTATGTGTGATGGGAAAATAAGTTTATCAGGATATCTCATTTGAGAAATTTGAATGAAGAGCAGAAATAAGCAATTAGCTATAGAAAGTTGACCTTTTTGGTATTTCTCTTAGCAAAAGAAGTAACAATTTGGGGGGTATTTTACAAACAAACAAGGGGAGACAGAGCAACAGAGATACACAGAGAGATATGCATTGTGTGGATATACAAATATATTTGTATATACATAGAGTGAGAGACAGAGACAGAGAGAGATGCAATCACACAGACAGAGATTCAGGGAAATACATAGAGAGACAGCCAGGGAGATATTTGGAGAAAAATAGACTCAGTGATCACTCAGAGATATACAGAGAGATGACAGAGAAATAGACACCCTCGGAAACAATTGATACATACAGAGTAACAGAAAGAGATAACAGACTGAAAGCAACAGAGAGAAAGTGACTAAAGGAGAGAGAGAAATAAGAGATAGATACAGAGCAAAAAGCAACAGAATGAGACAAAGGGAGAGGCACACAGAGTGAAATATATAATAGAGACCTAAAGAGAAAGAGAAAACACATTCTGTCATAAAAATATAATGAGAGTGACCATATAGACAGAAAATGACAGACACACAAAAAGAAATAGACAAAAAAGATATACAGACACAGAGAGATGGACACAGACACAGGACACAGAGACACAAATACAGATAGGGAAAGAGAACTGAAGCTGACTCAGAGAGATGAGACACCCTCAAAAAGATAGAGATAAAAATGGAAAGAACACAAGCCCTGGAGATAACTTAATTCCTAGTTCTCCTGTCATCTGGTCAGTTCTCTTTTACTGTAACTATGGAACCTTCCTAGATAGTCCTTTTACTCCTCCCCAGTCTTGATTTGTACTACGTTGAGTTTTCTCTTCCTAGAACCCAAAGAGCCCTTATAGCATGATAGACACAAAGCCTGATTCAATGCCAGTGCCCACTAGTACTGTTAATGTTAGTTCCCATACTTCATGTGACCATGTTGCTTCATGAAATACCCAATGGTTTGACAGAGCAGTCAGCAGTGAATGGATATTGCAAGAAATTATTTGAACTAGGACTGAAGAACGGTCACTTTCTCAGAAACCACTGAATACTAAAATTAAACAAATAAAAAACAAACAAAACTATTTTTATCTCAAAGTAAGTAACCAAATAAACAAGTATTAAGCATTCTCATTCTCCTTTTAATCAGTTTAAGCTCCATATCCAATTTCTACATAAGAATATACTTCCACAGCAACCCTTCATTTCCTTTATCTCCACTTCTGCCTTTCTAAGAACACTTCTACCCCTACATTTCCTCCCCCATCCTTCCCCCTGACCTGTATCCAAAGTACAATTTAGCAGTGGTGGTGATGGCTCAGAATCAAAGATAGTACAATGGACACAACACACACACACACACACCTGACTTCTCTTGTACTGCGAAATTCAGTGCCTTTATTGAAGTCTACTGCTTCAGGGAAGTCTTCTCTGACCTCAAGCTTCCCTCACTCCCAGTCTGAGTTAAGCATGCCGTCATCTGTGTTAAAACTATTGAACTTTACAAAATGGCACAAAATCTTTCTCTACATGCTTATTTTCTCTACTAAACTTATGAGTTTGCCAAGGGATCTGTATCTTATTCTCCAATTTATCCCATATTATATAGTACAACGTTTGAAACACTGTAGAAATTTAATAAATGCTTGAAAAATAAATGTCTTCTCCAAATAAATTTATACCCCTTTAAACTCCAAAAATTTAATCTGAAGCCATTTATAAAATGAAAAGCTTTTAAAAATGTATTCTATTCTCCCCTTTTTTTTATTATATTCAGTTAGCCACTGTATAGTACATCATTAGTTTTTGATGTAGTGTTCAATGATTCATTAGTTGCGTATAACACCCAGTGCTCATCTCAGCACGTTCCCTCCCTAATACCCTTCACCCTGTTACCCCTCCCCTCTGAAACCCTCAGTTTTTTTTCCCAGGGTCCATAGTCTCTCATGGTTCATCTCCCTCTCTGATTTCTCCCCCTTCAGATTTCCCTCCCTTCCCCTATAGTCCTCTGTGCTATTGCTTATGTTCCACATATGAGTGAAACCATTTGATAATTGTCTTTCTCTGCTTGACTTACTTCACTTAGCATAATCCCTTCCAGTTACATCCATGTAGATGCAAATGGTGCATATTCATCCTTTGTGATAGCTGAATAATATTCCATTATATATATGTACTACATCTTCTTTATCCATTCATCTGTTGAAGGGCATCTCGGTTCCTTCCACAGTTTGGCTATTGCGGACACTGCTGCTATGAACATTGGGGTGCATGTGCCCCTTCTTTTCACTACATCTGTATCTTTGGGGTAAATACCCATAGTGCAATTGCTGGGTCATAGGGTAGCTCTATTTTTAACGTCTTGAGGAACCTCCATACTGTTTTCCAGAGTGGCTGTACCAGTTGACATTCCCACCAACAGTGTAAGAGGGTTCCCCTTTCTCCACAACCTCGCCAACATTTGTTTTTTCCTGTTTTGTTAATTTTTGCCATTCTAACTGGTGTAAGGTGGTATCTCATTGTGGTTTTGATTTATATTTCCCTGATGGCTAGTGATGTGGAGCATTTTTTCATATGTCTGTTAGCCATTTGTATGTCTTCTTTGGAGAAATATCTGTTCACGTCTTCTGCCCATTTTTTGATGGGGTTATTTGTTTTTGAGTGTTGAGTATTCCCCGTTTTTTAATAAAGAAAATACCGAACACAAGAGACAGTATGTCACACCACTCACACTGGATAAAGAGCATGTGTTGTTGAAGGAGCCAAACTGAGTTTGAGTCCTTATTCTGATCATTTACTATCCATATGACCTTGAGCAAGTTACTTAACCCCTCTAAAGTTCACTTTTTCTCATCTGTAAAAATGGCAATAAGAGGACTACACATATAATTAAAAAGTACTGTGAAGTCAAATGGAGTCAATAAATTAAAAAGGCTTAGAAAAGTACTTGGCACATAGTAAGTGTTCGATAAATATTAGCTATTATTTTCTTCGCCTTTCCTTAATGACATCAGGAACTGACATAAGTGTCAGGTTTATGCAATGCCTTAATAAAGTGATGCATTTAGAAGCTATTGGGATATGTAAGGGTGTTTATCCCTTCTATTAAATGGCTTCAGACTACTGGGGTTTTAAAATCCTTATGTCTATCATTTTTTTCCTTGCTATTAGCGGATACTTCTTGCTAATACCAATGTCTATCCGTGGCATTCCCACAACAATTTTTAATATAAGATATTTTACATTCTATAGACTAGGAAAACATATTACAAGCTTCTTACGATAGTGTGTAAAGTAATAGATAAAGGGCTGTGAACAAAATCCTGATCAGAGGCATTTTCTTCTGAAGGAAAAAAGTATGTTATTGCATGGACATATTGATTTCTCAGATGCATTTTGTGTTTTCTTCCTAATTGTCAACAGAAAATACTCTAAGTTTCTGAGTAATAAACTTCTGGGTATCTCACTAGAATGCCACCTGTAGAAGGATAATATGGCATAGTAAAAACAGCAAAGACAACACAGATCTAGAACCAAATTTTGAGTCTGTTGGCTCACTGAACTTGAACAATTTGTTTAGCATTACTGATCCTCACTTTCTTCACATTAAGAAAATAACTGTTCTGGGAAAAAAAAGAAAAGAAAAGAAAAAACAATCCTAGGGGTGCCTGGGTGGCTCAGTCATTAGGCGCCTGCCTTTGGCTCAGGTCATGATCCCAGGG
>NC_138385.1:21080505-21106889 GCF_054177405.1 Leptonychotes weddellii
CAAACTGAGGGTTGCTGGAGTGGGGGGTGGGGTGGGAGGGATGGGGTGGCTGGGTGATAGAGATTGGGGAGGGTATGTGCTATGGTGAGCACTGTGAATTGTGTAAGACTGTTGAATCACAGACCTGTACCTCTCAAACAAATAATGCATTATATTTAAAAAAAAAAGAAGATAGCAGGAAAAATCAAGGGGGGAAATCAGTGGGGGAGACAAACCATGAGAGACTATGGACTCTGAGAAACAAACTGAGGGTTCTAGAGGGGAGGGGGTTGGGGGGATGGGCTAGCCTGGTGATGGGTATTAAAGAGGGCATGGACTGAATGGAGCACTGGGTCTTATACGCAAACAATGAATCATGGAACACTACATCAAAAACTAATGATGTAATGTATGGTGATTAACATAACATAATAAAAAAAAATAAGACAGAAGCAGAGATTAGAGTGATGCATTTATAAAGCAAGAAATGCCAAGGATTGTCTGTATCCACCAGAAGCTGGAAGAGGCAAGGAATGAACTGGCTCCTAGAGACTTCAGAAGGAGCATAGTTCTACCAACAGCTTGATTTCAGACTTTTAGCCTCCATAACTAGGATAAAATAAATTTCTCTTGTTCTAAGCCACCCAGTTTGATGTAATTTGTTACAGCAATTTTAGGAAATGAATACAGATTTTGGTAGTGGGATGTGGGGTGCTGCTGTAATAAGTACCTAAAAACATGGAAGTGGTTTTGGAATTGGATAATGGGTGGAGGCTGAAGGAATTTTGAGGCACATGATAAAAATGCCTACTATTTCTTTGAAGAGATCATTGGTAGAAATACAGATATTAAGGGTTATTCTGGTGAGGGCTCAGAAGGAAGTGAGGAGCACTGTAAAGAAAGTGTTTGTCATCTTAAAGAATACATATGTCATTATGGACCAAATGTTGGTAGAAATATGAATATTAATGGTGATTCTGGTGAAATCTCAGATGTAAATGAAGAACATATGGGAAACTGTAAGAAAGATAATCTTTGTTCTAACGTGACAAAAAAGTTGACTGAATTGTGATTTACTTTTGGTGGAAAACCGAAATTTTAAGTGATGAACCTGAATATTTAGCTGAGATTTCCAAACAAAGTGTTTCCCCTTGTTGCTTCTAGTAAAATGAAAGAGGAAAGAAATATATTGAGGAAGGAATTGTTAAGAAAAAGGAAACCAGCACTTGGTGATTTGGGAAATTCTCAGGCTATCCAGATTGCAAAAGGTGCTAAGGTTGGGAGGTTCATTGTTCAGAAAGCATGCTTTGGGAAGAAGGCCAAGAGAGAGGCTGGAAAACCTTTGCTGACTGAAGAGATTAGGCATATGACTCATGGATCTAGTCAGCTATCTCAGCAGAGGCCAGGAATAGAGAAGAAGTTATCCAGGAAAGATCTATGAGAAACTTTTTGTCTAATGGAGAGGACTCCCTCCACATACACAAGAGACTGATGAGGTTTTTCAGAATGTTGTTTTAGCAAAAACATTGCCAGATTGCACTGAAGGGGATAGAGACAGAACTAAGTGAAAGAGAGCAGTAGGACTTTCAAAATTCCTCACTCATGAAAGGAGCTCATATAGCTAGTTGACAGCAAACATGTTCCTTCAAGAAAAAGGAAGAATGATTCTGAGGGCAGAGTCACAGATGCAGAAGCAGAGGCCAGAGAGGCAACTGCAAAAGCAGAGGCAGAGGACAACCAAACCACCACCCCAGATGCAAAAGCCAACAAAGCCACTTTGTGGGCCCAGAGGCAGAGGCCAAAAATGCAGCTGCTGCTCGTCCAAGGAATAGATCCATCACAGCCCTATAAGGTGGAGTCACCATAAGTCCAGAGGACAGACACAGAGCCACAGAGAATTATTCTCAGACCTTGAAATCTGATGTAATATACCTTGCTAGGTTTCAGATTTGCTTATGACCAGTGACCCTTTGAGCTTTCCCATTTTCTCCCTTTTGGAATGGGAATATCTATCCTGTGTCTATTCCACAATTGCATTTTGGAAGTAGATAACTTGTTTTCTAGGTTCACAGGTCCACAGATGCAGAGGAATTTTTTCCCCATGTCCACAATTTCACTTATACATGATTTAGATGATTTAGAAGATGAGATTTGGAACTTTTTGAACTGATTATATTTAGAAGAGAGTTTAGACTTAAAGTTGAAGCTGTGATGGTTTGAGACTTTGGGGGGTGTTGGGATGGAGAGAATGTATTGTGTATGTGGGATGGATATGAGTTTTAGGGGCCAGAGGGTGGACTTTAGTGGGGTGAATAGTGTCACCAAAAGACATGTTTAAGTCCTGACGCCCCAGTACCTGTGAAAGTTACCTTATATGGAAATAGGACTTTGTAGAAGTGATTAAGTTAAGAATATCAAGGTGAGATATCATCCTAGATTTAGGATGGGCCCTACATGCAATGACAGTGTCCCTATAAGAGATAGAAAAGATACCAAGAGACACGTTGGGGGAAGGCCATGTGAAGATAGAAGTAGACACTGGAGTGATGCATCTTGGACTTCTAGCTTCCAGAATTATAAGAGAATTAGTTTCTCTTGTTTTGAGCCATCT
Source organism: Leptonychotes weddellii (assembly GCF_054177405.1). Taxonomy (NCBI): domain Eukaryota; kingdom Metazoa; phylum Chordata; class Mammalia; order Carnivora; family Phocidae; genus Leptonychotes; species Leptonychotes weddellii. The sequence continues at coordinate 21,083,096 of NC_138385.1, forward strand.
AGTTTGTGATAATTTGTTATGTTGGTCCTGGGAAATAATACAATATCTAACTAGTGGTTTTATTGTGAGAATTAAAATGAGATAATGTATGTAAAGTATTTATAGAGTGAGCGCATAATCAATAGTAGCTATTATTATTAGCACAGGGAAATCTATTAATAAACCATATTATTTATTTAAATAAGAAAAGCCATATATAATCATAGTAGATACTAAAAGCATCAGATAAAATTTAACACTTGCTACCAATATAAATAAAAATACATTAACAATACAAGAAACTTCCTTAAAATGGCAAAGAGGAAGAGTAGTGATATACTTGCTTGTTTGCAATACAAACCCTGGAGACATGCCCACTGGAAAAAAAGGAAGAAAATATTGCCATTAAAAAAATAGTGCTATTTTTCTGAAATTACCTGAAATGCTTATTTCAGCAAGCCATGTTATTCTCTATATAAATAACCATACATAAGAATCACGGAATTCAAATATTAACTCAGTGATTGAGTAATGTTAATGATGGTGTTATTGAGATACTTTGCCTTAATGCCTCCATCTGTACTGCACAAATAGATCTTTCAAAGGTTTCAAAAAATTATTGTGATATTTTCAGGTTACTTTTCTCTAGATGGGCATTTTTAAATAATGTTTTTTAGAATTCTGACCAATGAAGTGATATTTGAAAAAAATAAATACATGGAAAAGTATTGTAATAGAAGAAATTAATGTTCTTATTTTTTGATAGCTTTAATGAATGCTAGATTATCTAAAAGAATTATCTACAAAATCATGTCACTCTGTCTTGTGTTAATTTATATACCCATACAATACCATTAAAATTCTAACAAAATTTGTTCTAAAACACAATAATACTCTTCTTGAAATTAATTTTTAAAATAAGCATGTGAGATTTAAAAAAACAGAAAATACCAGGGCAACAAGGGTAATCTACTGTAGAAGATGTTAAACTGTGGTCATTATATTAATATTTTCAGTGAACAAACCTATCATGTCATCCTAAAAATCAACCTAATTATATAGGAAGTTTAAATATATAATAAAATCAAACATTCAAAAATAACAAACAAATGAGGAATTATTTAATAATTAGTGTTAGGATAACTGGATAGTCTTTGGGAGAAAAATTTTTGTGGGGGAGGGGCACAGGGAGGAAGAGAGAGAATCTTAAGCAGGCTCCATGCCCAGTGTAGAGCCTGACACAGGGCTTGATCTCACAACCCTGAGATCATGACAAGAGCTGAAATCAAGAGTCAGATGCTTAACTGACTGAACCATCCAGGCACCCCTCTGGGAGAAAATTTTGATTAAAAAACTTGTTTAGGGGGCACCTGGGTGGCTCAGTTGTTAAGCATCTGCCTTTGGCTCAGGTCATGATCCCAGAGTCCTGGGATCGAGCCCCACATCAGGCTCTCTGCTCAGCGGAAGGCTGCTTCTCCCTCTCCCACTCCCCCTGCTTGTGTTCCCTCTCTCGCTGTGTCTCCCTCTGTCAAATAAATAAATAAAATCTTTAATAAAAAATAATTTGTTTAGATACATATTTTATATCAACTTCAAATAAACTCCAGAAGCATTAAGGATCACACATTATATCATACCATAGAAAAGCTAACAGACAATAGAATAAGATCTTTGTATGGATGCCAACTTTTCACATTTTGAAGTAAAAAGAAAAGTTTAAAAGGGAAGATTGACAGATTCAATTATATAAAATGTAAGACATCTATTCAACAGAATATGAAATGAAAATAAAAGAGAAAGCTATACACTGGTATCAGGTATGACAGATGAGGAATTAACATCAATAAAGAACCAAAAGAATCTAATTCACAAGGATATAATTAAGATGCTAATGAGTAAAAGGAATGAACGGTCAGTAAAATAGAAAAGAAAAACAGCAAGGGAACATAGGGAAAATGTGCAGCCTCACTAGTAAGTAAAGTAATACATTTTGAAACAATAATTTTGTACTTATTAAATTAGAAAAATTGGGTCCACTTAAATCAGGCAAGGCTGTGATTAAATTAGTAGTCTCTAGCCTTGTTGGTGGCAACGTAAACTAGTATAACATGTTAAGCAATTTAGTAATATATATCAAGACCCATAAAATTTTGACCACTTATTTTACTCTTGAGAATTGAAACTAAGGAAATATTTGTTAGAGAATTATCTATAATAGTAAAGAATTGGAACCCAGATAATAGGTACAAAAATAGTTAAATAAGTAAATTACAGTTTAGAAAGCATTAAGTTATAAATATGTAACAACATGGGAAATATGTAAGAGACATTATTAAGTAGAGAGGATATTATTTAGAGGACAATGAAGATACATATAAAATATAAAAGTGCAGATGTAGATTTAACAAGTATTTAACATCTTGAATTTCACACTTAGGAGTTGTACTTAGTATGCAGTTATATATATTATTGCTTCTGATCAAGATAGAAAACTATGAATGGCCAACATTTAGTTTTTTTAAATAACTGCATTAAACAGAGGATAATAGGGGCACCTGGGTAGCACAGTCCGTTAAGCATCTGACTCTTGGTTTTGGCTCAAGTCATGATCTCAGGGTCCTGGGATCAAGCTGCAGTTAAGGCTCCACCCTCACTGCGGAGTCTTTATGAGATTCTCTCTCCCTCTGCCCCTCCCGCTCATGCTCTCTCTCTCAAATAAATAAATAAAAATCTTTTTAAAAAACCCCAAAGGATAACATTCTCTAACATATCTTTCCTGATGTAAGCCACTGTTAGCTGTATGCCTAGCCAATGAACACTAGAAATATCTCAGTGAAAATATATATTGTATAACCATTTCTGAGCATTACTGAAAATATTTTTCATTATCTTCAACTTAGTGCCGCAACACTTTGTTTACTTTGGTGGTATTAATTAAAACACCATTGTTATGACTTGAGTGGAAAACAATTGTATGATCATTGCCTGTTGATTTTACCAATAGTTTAACAAAAGAGTGAACAGCTTGCAGTATATAGTTTATTTTAAAGGTGTGAATTAGTCTTCATTTTTCTCTTTGGAATATCGATTTTTAGCTATGTAAAAATATTGTGAACTTAATTAGTATGTACAAAGAAGTAGAAATCCTGATGGCATGTATATAACACCTGATTCCAAAACATATGATTTGTAACATAGTATTGTCTATTTCTTTTTTTTTACATTTTGTTATTTTTTTTTATTCTTATGTTAATCCCCATACATTACATCATTAGTTTTAGATGAAGTGTTCCATGATTCATTGTTTGTGCATAACACCCAGTTCTCCATGCAGAATGTGCCCTCCTCAAGTATTGTCTATTTCAAAGAAGGTTCCTTTAATCTTTAGAAATAAGTTCTAAAATAGACCATTCAATTGATTGACACATTTAACACTTTTAAAGACATTATTTTCCTTTATTTTTTAAATAGAACAACAAAAGTAGCCCTATTGTAGTTCTTGACATATGACATTGGTGACAACTCTGACACAGTTCTATGCCCACTAGTCTCAGCCTCACAATCTCAACTGTCCTCAACAATTTCTGCTGTTAGTAAAGATGTTGGTAGACAGCACGAGGTAGTTTCCATGTAACTCTCTTGCAGACAAAAAAGAATGAAGGAAAGAAGGAAAAAGGGAGAAGGCAGCACGGTATACTCATAAAAGGTTTCGAATCTAAAGTTACACTGCTGTGGTCCAAATGCTATTCTCCTTAATAGTTATTTGACCTTGGGCAAGTCACATTTTCTCACCAATATTTCCCAGATTCCATGAAAAAAAATTTTGCTTTTTCTAGCTGCATCTTTTGCAGTTTGACCTTGACTGTTCTTTCTTCTAAGTCTCTGTTCCATATCAATGAAATAGTACATAATAACCCTGAAAGGCATGTTTTTTGTTACCATTTGAAGAAAAGTATTTAGAGTTAACAATGCTGTATTGTTTACTTAAAATTTTGCAAAGAAAGTAGTCTTATATTAAGTACTCTTACCATAAAAGAAGAAGAAATTTAAAGGGGGTGGAAGGAAACTCTTGGAGGTGATGGATATGTTTATGGCTTTGACTGTGGTGATGGTTTCACAGGTATATACTTACCTTCAAACTCATCAAGTTGTATACACTAATTATGTACAGCTTTTTGTTTGTCAATCATATCTAGTTTTTTTAAGAAATATCAATTTAGATGTATTTTACAAGTTCTCATATGTATTTTACAAGTTCTCATATGAAGAATTTTTATTGTACAGTTTTGATTACTTTAAAATTCTTATTAAGGATTCTTTGACTAGTAGAATTTTAGCAATGTGGTTTTTTAAAAATATTTTATTTATTTATTTATTTGAGAGAGAGGGAGAGAGAGCATGCATTAGTGGAGGGAGGGGCAGAGGGATAGAGAGAAGCAGACTCCCTGCTAAGTGGGGAGCCCAACACAGGCTCAATCCCAGGACCCTGGGATCATGACCTTAGGTGAAATCAGACATTTAACCAAACCAGCCACTCAGGTGCCCCAGCAATGTGTTTTTAAATGTCCAAAGGTATAGGGATTCAACCATTTCACTGTGATTATAAAACATGATATGTATCATACAAATTTTTAAAAATTTTTTGAGATGTGCTGTGTGACCCTATATGCAATCAATTTTCCAAATAGTCTGTGTGTATTTTAGAAGAGTGTGTGTTTGAAAACTGTTGGAGGCAGAACTATATACATATATTCCTTAAATTAACTGCATTAATTGTGTTATTTAAATCTTTTATATCTTTACTATTTTAATTTTGTCTCTTGACCCATCAATATTGGAAAGAGGTGTTGATATTTCCTACTATGATAGTAGAATTGTCATTTTTTAAAATTTCACCAATTATTGATTTACACATTCAAGGCTATATCATCAGTCATTAGAAGTTTAAATATGTTATATCTCCCTGGTAAATAAAACTTTTTATTATTATGAATATTCTTTTGCCCTAATAATATTGTCTTTGAACTTTGTACTTTTCGATATTAATATAGTTACCCCAGCTTTCGATATTAATATAGCTACCCCAGCTTTACCACTGTCTCTCTCATCCCCCAAGTTTTATCTCCTTACATCAGCATTTACATCCAGGGCATCTTCAGATTTTTTGTTCTGTTGCTATTAACCTCTCAAATTCCAGCTCACTACTACACTCTTTCTTTTATAGTTTGCTTGTTTGGGTTTTGGCTCATGGCAATTTCATTTAGTGCCAGCTCAAAAATATATTTAAATGATGTGTATTTGTTTCAATTTATCTATTATATAAATATAATGTTGTTTAGAATATCTGGCCTGGCATTCTCTCAGAAACAGAAGTCCTTGCTAAACTTTTGATGTTAGCAGTGATCTAAATAAGCTACCTTATTTAAATCATATGTTCATAGCAGGCACTTTTTTTTAATTATAATTTTTTATTATGTTATGTTAGTCACCATAGAGTACATCATTAGTTTTTGATGTAGTGTTCCATGATTCATGGTTTGCATATAACACCCAGCGCTCCGTCCGATACGTGCCCTCCTTAATACCCATCACTGGGCTCACGATCCCCCGCTCCCCTCTAAAACCCTGTTTGATTCCTAGAGTTCATAGTCTCTCATGGTTCATCTTCCCCTCTGATTCTCCCCCTTCATTTTTCCCTTCCTTCTCCTAATGTCCTCCATGCTATTCCTTATGTTCCACCAATAAGTGAAACCATAGGATAATCAACTTTCTCTATTTGACTTATTTCACTTAGCATAATCTCCTCCAGTTCCATCCATGTTGATGCAAATGTTGGGTATTCATCCTTTCTGATGGCTGAGTAATTTTCCATTGTATATATGGACCACATCTTCTTTATCCATTCATCTGTTGAAGGGCATCTTGGGTCCTTCCACAGTTTGGCTATTGTGGACATTGCTGCTATGAACATTGGGGTGCATATGGCCCTTCTTTTCACTACATCTGTATCTTTGGGATAAATACCCAGTAGTGCAATTGCTGGGTCATAGGGTAGCTCTATTTTTAACTTTTTGAGGAACTTCCACACTGTTTTCCAAAGAGGCTTTAATCTGTTATGGTACTGTTGTCTGTTTCCTTTAAGGTTGAAAGCAGTGTAAGAATCCTTATAATATAGAAATACATCATCAATTAAAACCTTTATTGCATTCTTGAGCTAACCCATGTATTTCATCTGTGCTTTGCTTTCTCTGACTGTATTCTACTCCTTGCCTACTGCCCCCTATCACCTAGAAAAATAGAGACCAAAAACATTTTTATGGCAATCCTCTGAGTTGTAAGTCTGAGTCATGTTCAAGGATGTGCTCCTTGAAAACAATGAAATATTAGTATAACTTCTGTAAATCATTAAATAATACTTTGTTTTGAATACTCAAGCTATTTGTTTAACATGTCATTTGACTGTCATACTTTGAGGTTAGGTCTAGAATTGTGCTGTTTAATACAGAAGCCACTAGCCACATGTGGCTATTGAGCACCCGAAATGTGGATAGTAGGCAAGATATGGAAACAAACCAAGTGTCCATTTAGAAATGAATGGATAAAGAAAATGTGGTATATACATACAATTATATGTTGTTTAGCCTCAAAGAAAAGAAGGAAATCTTGGCATTTGTGATAACATGTGTAAACTTGGAGGATATTATGCTAAGTGAAATAAGCAGGACAGATACTGCATGATTCCACTTATATGAGCTATCTAAAATAGTTAACTTACAGATGTTGCAAATGTCTTAAAATATTTTTAGGGATGCCTGGGTCGTTCAGTTGGTTAAGTGTCTGCCTTCAGCTCAGGTCATGATCCGAGGGTCTTGGGATCAAGCACCACATCGGGCTCCCTGTTCAGCCGGGAGCCTGCTTATCCCTCTCCCTCTGCCACTCCCCCTGCTTGTGATCTCTCTCTCTCTCTCTGTCAAATAAATAAATAAAATCTTTTAAAAATATATTTTTATACTCATCACTAAATTGAAATTGTTATACCTACTGCTAGATTTTATTTAATATATTTGATATTATTAAATAATAACTAATAAATTAATTAATTACTTAAATATTACTAAATAAGCACAATATGTTACTGTAGGAGTCACATTATATCTCTATTGAATGAAAATCATAGCCAAAGTAGATTAGACTCTCGGTTTTCAATTAGGACCTATGAATGGACTTTAGGAGGTCACTAACATCTCTTAAAATTATATCTGAAACTGTGTGAGATTGTGTATATAGGTATTTTTATTTGATAAAATTCATAGAGTTTCAAGACCCCCTCCACCCAAAAATGGATTAAGAACAACATGCCTAGACCATAAAACTTAGTGATTTGCATTACCACAGACCAAGGCATACGATGTGGAAGTCCTAAAATACATCTTGAAAATTGGTTATAGGTTTAAAAATTCATTCATTCATTCATTCATTCAGTTAACACTTATTCCATACCTACTAGGGTAGCCATAACTGTGGTTGCCACTCATTTCCAGTAAAATATGATTGCATGGCACATCTTTTTTTGTGACAATGGGATATAGAAGTGAATGGTCAGATTCTGGGTTGTCAGTAATGATATGGATATTCAAATTCACAGACTCATATAATTCATGTCAGTGTCAGTGAAACTACAAACTTATGTAATGTCTCAAAAAGAAAATTCTGTAGTGCAATGGATAAAGAACAAAAGGAGACTTCCTGATGGAGAACTGAAAAGGCACTTGAATTGAAACTTACTTTAAGAAAACACATTTTAAATAATAGAAGCCAGAATTCCCTGGGCTTTATTCTTTTCTTTCTTTCTTTTTTTTTTTTTGATAAGATACAAATGAATTTATTTTTTTTAAATACCAGCTAGTTAACATAGTGTAATATTAGTTCAAGTGTAAAATATAGTGAATAAACACTTTCATACAACACCCAGTGCTCATCACAAATGCACTTCTTAATCTCCTTCAGTTATTTAATCCACCGCCCCCACCTCCCCTCTGGTAACCATCAGTTTGTTCTCTATGGTTAAGAGTCTGTTTCTTTGTTTGCCTCTCTCTCTCTTTTTTCCCTTTGCTTATTTGTTTTGTTTCTTAAATTCCACATATAAGTGAAACCATGTTGTATTTGTCTTTCTCTGACTGACTTGTTTCACTTAGGGGAATATTCTCTAGCTCCATTCACATCATTGCAAATGGCAAGATTTCATTCTTTCTTATGGCTGAGTAATACTCCACTGTGCATATAAATATATATACATACCACCTCTTCTTTATCCACTCATCAGTCAATGGACACTTGGGCTGTTTCCATAATTTGGCTATTGTAGATAATGCTGCTATAAACATCGAGGTGCATGTGTTCCTTTGAATCAGTATTTTTGTATCGTTTAGGTAAATACCTAGTAGTGCAATTGCTGGGTCGTAGGGTAGTTCTATTTTGAACTTTGTGAGGAACCTCCATACTATTCTCCAGATTGGCTGCACCAGTTTGCATTCCCATCAACAGTGCAAGACAGTTCCCCTTTCTCTGCATCCTCACCAACATCTGTTGTTTCCTGTGTTGTTAATTTTAGCCATTCTGACAGGTGTGAAGTGATATCCCATTGTAGTTTTGATTTGTATTTCCCTGATGATCAGTGATGTTGAGTATCTTTCATGTGTCTGTTAGCCATTTGGATGTCTTCTTTGGAAAAATGTCTATTCATGTCTTCTGCCCATCTCTTAACTGGATTATTTGTGTTTTGGGTGTTGTCTTTGATAAGTTCTTTATAGATTTTGGATACTAACCCTTTATCAGATACGTCAATTGCAAATATCTTCTCCCATTCTGTAGGTTGCCTTTTAGTTTTGTTGATTGTTTTCTTCACTGTGCAGAAGATTTTTATCTTGATGAAGTCTCAATAGTTCATTTTTACTTTTGTTTCCCTTGCATCAGGAGACATACCTAGTAAGAAGTTGCTACAGCCGATGTCAAAGAGGTTTCTGCTTGCGTTCTCCTCTAGGATTTTGATGGTTTCCTGTCTCACATTTAGGTCTTTCATCCATTCCAAATTTAATTTTGTGTATGGGATAAGGAAATGGTTCAGTTTCATTCTTTTGCATGTGGCTGTCTAGTTTTCCCAACAGTGTTTGTTGAAGAGACTGTCTTTTTTTCCACTGGATATGTTTTCCTGCTTTGTTGAAGATTAGTTGACCATATAGTTGTGGGTCCATTTCTGGGTTTTCTATTCTTTTCCATTGATCTATGTGTCTGATTTTGTGCTAGTACCATACTGCCTTGATCACTCTAGCTTTGTAATATAGCTTAACGTCCAGAATTGTGATGCCTCCAGCTTTGCTTTTCTTTTTCAAGATTGTTTTGGCTATTTGGGGTCTTTTCTGGTTCCATACAAATTTTAGGATTGGTTGTTTGGGTTCTGTGAAAACTGCTGGTGGTATTTAGATAGGGTTTGCATTAAATGTGTAGATTGCTCTGGGTGGTATAGACATTTTAACAATATTGTTCTTCCAATCCATGAGCGTGAATTTTTTTTCCCATTTCTTTGTGTCATCTTCAATTTCTTTCATCAGTGTTTTATAGTTTTCTGAGTACAGATCTTTTGGTTAGGTTTATCCTGAGGTATAGGAAACTTTTTGCTTAGGTTTATTCCTAAGTATCTTATGGTTTTTGGTGCAATTGTAAATGGGATCAATTTCTTATCTCAGCTTTCTTTTTGCCCCTAGCTCCAGTCTGAGATTTTCTCCAAAGATAAGCATACAAGGAGAAATTCCTCTGAAGAACCACAGATACAGGGTTTCACTACAGACAGACATTTCTTTTCTAGAAATAGAAATCTAATAGGCACTGACATGTGTAATAAAGCAAATTTGACATTAAAAGTTTTCTTTAAAATATTGAAAGATAGAGATGAGAATGTGTCAAAAACGCTGTGATGCACTACCTAGAACCTCCCTTTGGTAATGACAGCACTCAGCTATCAGCCATATTTGAGAAGTTCCTCAATTGAAGAGAGTTATATTTTCCAAGATCATGCCTTAGGTGTCCTTCATCCAATGACTGATTAATATTATGACTTGGTCATCCTGTCCCTACTCAAAACAGCTATGGAGGACCATGTCATCTTCACAACACCCTGTAGGGTTGGCTGGGGCTTCCACTGAGACTGTTTTACAGTTCAACTTTTTGCTTTGGCAAATCCTTATTCATTACCTTCACTTACACAGTTTTTTACCCCAATACCATTCCCTTACAAACCTGCTGTAGTCTAATCTTTTAAGCATCTGGTTCTAACCTTCTACACCTGTGGCCAGGAGAGGTCTTAAGCAGATACCGAGATCACCAGCTGTCTGGCTAATAATAAGACCTCTATCATTGACCGCAGGTGGAACTCAGGTGGCTTCTGGCAAGGTAGTGTTATAATTGTTAATACTTTTACATGTAATAAACTGGAATGCCATGTTATTGGAACATAATGTAGTGTGATGTGTTAGATTTTTGAGAAATGGGGGAGGAGATAGTAATTGTAAGGCCATCGAAATTCAGTTGTTTTGATAAGCTCATTTGACACTTTGGGAAAAAGATACAAGAAAAATCTGAGCATGATTAAGTGGAAATTAAAGGGTACATGTGAAAGCCAGAAGGCCTCCTTGGTAGCAAATAAAGAAACTCCCTTCTCCCTAGGCAGAAAGGAAGAAAAAGCTGAGGGCCAGACCTAGGACTTGATTGTACGAATAGCTGAGTTCCAAAGAAGTTAACATTCCAACCAAGGCAGGTCTGCTTTATTTTTATTTTTTTTTGAAGATTTTATTTATTTATTTGTTGGAGAGAGAGAGAGCACAAGCAGGGGGTACAGCAGGCAGAGGGAGAAGCAGGCTCCCCACTGAGCAAGGAGCCTGATGGACTCGATCCCAGGACCCTGAGATCATGACCAGAGCCAAAAGCAGCCACTTAACCTACCGAGCCATGCAGGTGTCCCGGCAGGTCTGCTTTAATAAGGTAAGGGCTCCTGTTGGGAAAGAATGGGACATTGACACATGGGATGGGATAGTGGGATTGCTCCTGAAAATCTTGAATCTGAGGGTTCCCCTGAATTCTCCAATCATGTAGAAGAGGGTCACTTCTTCCCACGAAGGTCTAGTACCCCCATTACTTGGAGACAATGCAGAAGCCCCTCCCTTTCAAGACAATATACATTTCTTTCATCTCCCACATCCCTTCCTGGACACTAAGCCTATAGGGTTATGTTTCAACTGAAACTAGCTACAGATCTGATGGACCTAGTAAAGGAGAAAGTGGACTGGAATGAACACATTCTCTGTGTAAATCTGCCTCTCCTGCCTGAAGGGCCTCAGCCAACATTGTTATGTAAGGGTTTAGAGAATGTTTGATCCACTGGCATGGGATACCACATAACACTGCATCAGACCAAGTGAAAAAATTCACAGCAAAGGAGTTGTGGTAGCAGTGCCTTTATATGGTTCTGTGTTGCAAGTGGAAGAATATTTAGGTCATAGAACCAATGTGAGGAAGTAGAATTTATGTTTCCCATCCTTGAAACCCTGGTCTCTGTGGGTTTAGAGGTTCTGCTTTCCAAAAGGAGAATGCTTCCGCTAGGAAACACAGTAAAAGCCCCATTGAACTCTAAGCTATGAGCTTGACAAGGAAAAAAAAAAAAACTGAGGATCTCAGGGAATTAACTGTGGTGAACACTGTGATTCACCACCCAATTCCCCCTTCAGAAATGAAGATCTTATTACTCCAGCTGCTGGGAATGCTTCCAGCAGATAGCCACAAATTATCTACCTTTTAGGATGGTCTCAGCTGAAGTGAATTGGAGCAGCCCACATCCTTCTTGAGAAGCCCACATCCAATGACTGATTAATGCAGGGGTATCAAGTTGTGGCCCTCTTGTCCTAACTGATCAGATCTGGAGGGCCATCCCCTCCTCACAATTCCTTTTAGAATCAGCTGAGGCTTTCGTTGAGAATGCATTATGGCTCAATCTCTTCCCTTGTCCACTTTTGCTTTTTTTTCTCTTCCTTTCCAAAAGGAACTCATATCAAGAGCACACCCTGGAAATTCATTCACATCACTGTCTTAAAGTCTGTTTCCCAAGAAAGTCAACCTGTAACAGGGAATTAAAGTAATTATAAATCAAGAGATAAGATGATATGCTTCTTCCATTTAAATGGCAAATATAGGAGAGAAAAGCTAATACATTTCTTAATAATTATTTCATGTAGTTCCTACAACAACCCTGTGAGGCAATAGGGAAAATGTAATTTTTAAAATAATATAACCACTAAGAAGTGAACTTATATGTTCAAAATTACATGATTTGTTACAGAGCTGAGCTAGTATAAGAGCTGATGAGGAACTGTTCTCTTACTCAATTTCAAATAGTGATTAGTGAGTGCCCTGTAAATTCCTGATAATTTATACAGAAAATTAACATGATTATTCATGTTTTATAAAGACTTAAAAATATTAAGCAACTTAATCAAACAACTAGTAAGTCATAGACCAAACAACTAGTGACCAAAATAGTGGTCAGAATCAAACTTAACTAATAAGTCATAGAGCTGGGATTTAAACTCCAGACTCTGACTCCTGTCCATTGCTTTCCCCATATACCCACAATTAAATGCCCGCAATTGAACTTCTGTTATTCTTGAAGGGAAATGTCAGAATTTGGGTTGGTGGCCTTTAAATTATACACCTTGCTTGATTAGAGAGCCAATTACTAGAGTTCTCAAGGTATGTGGTGGGGAGGTGTGTTATATGTGAGTTCCTTGGGTAATGTTTCAAAATACATATTCAAAACTGATACAGTTCTATCTTTGGAGAATGAATAAAAGACACTGTTTTCATAAATGCTATAGAAAACAAAACTACGCAATTTCCTTGGGTACTGGGAATATGCAAAAAGATAGCAAGGATTGCCTATGTATAAATAAGGGGGATGGATTTCAGAATTTTCAAGCAGAGACATGAAATTTTATGTCTACTGAAAGAACAAGAGGCTTTCAAAACATTGAAAAATACTGTTTTACATCATTGTGGCTTCATTTTTAGATGATCTGGCATATCTTTCATGAAAATTTTGAAAGATAAAATTAACTACTATGTGGATAATTAGTTGGTTATGTCTAATATTACATTTTGTATGTTAACTGCACCTCTCCTTCATATTCTGTTAGTAATTCATCAATTCAACAAATATGTATTAAGCTATGTGTTGAGCCCTGTACTAAGTGATATGGATGCATGAGTTAAGTGATCCATGAGCTTCATGTTATCAAGTCTTCCCTGCACTTGACAGCAATTGTATCTTACATCTAAAAATCTTGACAACTAAACTCCCTTAGCTTTTGACTAGTTCCATATCCCTCATTGTATAGTATAAAACTTTTAGCCTTTCTAAGTCTTAGACTTAAGTTGTTCCATGACTTCTCAAAAACATAAAAGCCAGGTTAACTAAAATACCAGATAGAAATCTGAAAGTCTTTAGTATCTGTTCAAAGACCTAAGAAAACAATAAAGTCAAACAGCAATTTTCATGGACACCAGGGAATTGGTTCAGGAGCAAATTTAAGTAAATTACTGAGATTAACAAAATAGGTAATTACATTTTTGTGTGTGTGAGCTATACATGATCAGTGAAATTACTAGTGCCTGACTCAACATGTTAGAATGTGCTTTTTGTTACCAATTAGACCTTGAGAATTATCTTATATTTAAAAATAAAAATAGCTGTGTGTTCTGACACGCAAGATTTCAGATAAAACCAAGTAATCATATTACAGAATTACCTAGTTACCTGTTTATTGTCATAGTCTGCTGAAGAAGGAGGATAGAAATAAGATACCCTGCTGCTTTCAGAACATTTGAGGCAAGCATATTCATACTGCCATGAAGCTGTGGAATAGCTGCAGAAAGAAAATTTATTTGACAAGGAATGTGATTAGGCAGGTTGGTGCTAACTGTGAATTTGCAGAAGCTAGAGAATTTGGTATAGCAGTCCTAAATTCAACCTGCAAATGTTCTTAGAGAAGTTATGTCTCATCACAAAGGTCTTCTTTGGTTCATGCTGGTCCTCATGGTCCACTCCAATGATACAGTGTTCTAATATTTTTGCCTCACAGAATATACATTTTGAGACTATGAAGGTTACTGTTATTCTGTTATTTCTTGATGAGTTTTCCTAATTTATATTCACTGCCTTTATATTTTTTGATCTTTTGTGCAACCCTCATATATATAGCTGATAGTCAGGTGCAATGTCACTTCAGAAACAGAATGATGTAACTTCACTTATACATTGAAGCCAAAATTCTAACATTACCTATCAACAGTAACTAGTTAATTTTAACATTAAAACAAAGTTATATCTAAGGATGAATATGTAGAAAAGACATGCTCAATAACTAGCTCTAGAGAGGTATTGGCACTTTAGAGGAGCTTGGGTTATATTAGATTTAATGATATTGTAAATATTTATTGTATATCTACAGTTGAATGTACTCAGACTAGATTTTATATTCCAATTATAACAGATTCATACATACAGATTTTAAAAATTTAAAAAGAGATTATAGCATATAATAGGTTGTCTCATTATTTACTTACTTTATGTTTTGGGTCACTTTATATTTTCCATTTCCTGCATATCTCAATAAATAGTCTTAAATCAAAATTGGACATAATCCCAAGTACATTATTTTGAAAACATTTCACCCATTTATGAGTATGGTGCTGAATATGGTCTCAATCTAAGGCAAAGAAAGCAAATAAAATTTTGAAAAAATATGGCATAACATGCCAGGGCAAGTTGAAAAATGGCAAGCATTTGGTGGCATGTGTCATAGGTAAGTCACTAGCTGGGCTAGTAGCTAAGTATCATAAAACTATTGGAGATTAAAATTAGTTAAGGAGTCAAAAGTTCAGGTTTTCAGACCCCAAAACCAGTGAGTAATTAATTTTCAGGTCTTTGGAACAGCCAAAATGTTCAAAGTCCAAAGTAACACACTTCTTCATTTATTTAGTATTTTAGATTTATCCCATATAGAATACTTATCATATGCCAGGCACTATTTTAATTGCTTTACAAATATTAATCCAGTTAGTCTTCATAATAACCTTATGATACAAGTATTACCCTCTATAGTCACAGAGGTTATAAGAAAATTGCCAAATTTCATATACCTAATAAGCAGAGGAGCTTAGATTTAAATCCCACTCTAGAATTGGTGCCTTTAACCACTATATACTACATTTAAAGGATTGCTATTTATTCATTTCAAACTACCCAACACAGTTTCTTATTCTTAGAAATGGATGAGAAAAATAAATGAGACTCTTTCTCCTATATAGTCTCAGATATTTGTCAGAGACCCCAAAAGCTAAGACCAATACAAAGAGAGGCAAGCAATATCTCCACCTCCCAAAGCAAGGTGTTGGACCATGTATGTTTTCAGGACATGCTGAAATGCTACATAAGTGGTTAAGGTTTGGGGAAATAGATAATAGGAGAAAACATTTGGAGTGAGTTGTCAACGTTTTATGAAAGAAGGGAAATAGATGTTTACCCTCACTTCAAGCGAACTGAGAGAGGGAGCTTCAAGAGAACTACTCAGGAATGTGGCCCTGAGTCTCTTGGTATCAGGAGAGTGCAGGGCCTGGTTTTAGAATCACACCTAGAAAAAGCAAACATGTCAAGAGGCTGAGCCTAGGTCAGTCAGAAATGATGAAACTAAAAGACAGATGCAAGCTATACTTTCTCCAACATGGCACTTTCTCTAGGCAGAAGGACAATGTAAAGATTGAAGAGGTCCCATCAGATAGACTAAAAAGGGGTCATAAGCCATGAGGAGAGGCACTGCCTATGTTATGGGGACCTCCGAGGTAGGTCCTTAATGGAAGATCTCCAAGAAATTTTTATACATGCCCACATGGAGTACAATGCAAGTGTAAAAACGAATGAGGGAGTTCTCTATATAATGCTATGGAATGAACTCTAGAGCATATTTTAAAATGAAAAAGGCCAAATACAGAGTAATATTTTTCTTATATTACCTTTTATGAAGAAGTGGGGTAACATGATGATAGATAGATGTGGCTATACATACACATACATAGATAGATAGAGATAAGGGCCAGAAAGTAGACTTTTCTGAAGTTACTTACTGTTTTTTATATTTTGGCACCAATGATATTGTGATATAATAAGAAATACATATTTGGTCTTTGTCCCCAGTCTTTGTCATAGAGCTTCTAAAACCCTTGGAATTTTCTGAGTGATAGAGGTGATAGAAGCATCTTTTGTTATATAGAACAAGCCTCTTTGAACAATTCCTGGGTTTATGTTAATGAGATGACTGGTGCCTGGAAGCCCCTAGATAGCTCCAGGTTGGGAACTGGTTGCCACAGGAGCCAACCATGTGATTAGAGAGTAGGAACTTTCAGCTTCCTACTCCATCCCCACTCCTACCTCAACCTTCAGGAAGTGAAGAGGAGCTTCATATTGAGTTAATCACCAATGATTAGTGATTTAATCAATCATGCTTGATGTAAGGAAATCTTCATTAAGACCCTAAATGAAGGGGTTTGGAGAGCTTCCAGGTTCATGAATACATTAATGTGTCAGAAGGGTGGTATATCCCAAACTGCATGAGGAGAGAAGCTCCTATTATTAAGACCCTCATCAACCTTGACCTATGTACATTTTCATCTGGCTATTCATTTGTATTCTTTATAATATCCTTTACAATAAACAGAAAAACACTTTATTTACTATTAACTAAGTTCTGTGAAACATTATATCAAATTATTAAAACTGAGGAGGGGGCTGTGGAAATTTCTGATTTGTAGCCAAATCATACAGAAGTGTGGGTAACTGGGGGACCCACTAGTTACAATTGGTGTCTAAAGTAGGGGGCAGTCTCGTGGGACTGAGCCTTTGTCTGTGGGATCTGATACTATCTCCAGGTAGATAGTGTCAGAATTGAATTCAATTGTAGGACACACAGTTGGTGTCTGCTTGGTGTGCAAAACCCACACATCTGATGTCAGGAGTGTTGTGAGTAGAAAAACAGATTTCCTATAGTACATGTAAATGTTTCATATAATTAAAATGATAAAATTAAAGCAAAATAACATAAAAGCAAATAAACCTACATATACATCAAGTTGGAGAAATGAAAAATATTTTAAAAGTCTTTAAAACACAGCATTTTGGTTATATATCCTTAGTGGGATATATAGTAAGGACAAAAAGAACTGAAAAGCAATCTAAAAACTAAATTGGATATTCTTGTATTAGTAGTGATAACAAAGTTATTCTAACACTAACATATATATTAGATAAAACAAATAATTAACTACAATAATGCTTTTAGTTACCAATATTTTTAGAATAAGAAAGAAAGAAAGAAATTAAAATCACAGGACTTAAATGCTTGTAATCCTAAATGTGATTGGAAATAAAATGGTTTTTCATTTTCAAAGATGTGTATGTATGTATTTCTGTATTTCCACAGGAGTTTAAAACTACATAAACAATATAGCATAGACACTGGTCTCAAAATATGATTCTCTTACAGAAATGGCTGGTTGAAGGTCTGGGACAGGGAATGTGTAAGATGAGTGTGGGAAATCTCATCATACTAGAAAATAAGGAAGTTATGAAAGACTACTGAGGTCATGTCAACAGACAGGATAGAGGAGGCAATCTGAAAGACTCTCTTAACCAAAGATGGGCCAATTTTAGCATTTTTATTGATAATTGCAATGTACTGAACCATATCAAATTATATATATATATTGCAGTCATAATAATACTTAAAGAAAGAACAACAACAAAGAGCCGCATTGGTGTGGGTGGAATTCTGTTCTCCACTCCAAAAGATATGTTAAGGTCCTAACCCCCAGTACCTGTGAACATGACCTTACTTGGAAAATAGGGTCTTTGTAGATGGAATCAAGTTGAGATGAGGTCATGCCTGATTAGGGTGGGCCATACATTCAATGGCTGTTGTCCTTATAAGGAGAGAGAGAGACACAGAGACACACATATACACATAGAGGGGAGATGGTAACAAGCCAGAGAACACCAAGAATTGTCAGCACCCAAAGGCAGCTAGGAAAAGGCAAGGAAATACACTTTTCTAGAACTTTCAGAGGGAGTATGTCTCTGCCAGCACCTTGATTTTTGATTTCTAACCTCTAGAAGTCTGAGAGAATAAATGCTTTTGGTTGTTTTAAGCCACCCAGTTTGTGGTAATCCCTAGGAAAGTAATACAGTCATCTTTGTAGGTTGTTAGGGCACCTCATTATCCTAAAAATTAGTAAGAAGAAAAAAAGTAAAAAGAAGCAAGTAAGCAAACAAAACAAAACAAATAGTAAAAGTCAGAGGATGTAGATGAAACAATATTGGCAAAATGTTGATAATTGTCAAAGCAGGAAGAGTACATGAGGTTTCATTTTAATATTTTCTTTATTTTTCTCTGTTTGAAAATACCCATTTTAAATGTCCTATAAGAAGAGTCAGCAATATATTTGCCACCCATAGGGTGCTGATGCCAGATAGCAAACATTCAAACTATTTAACACTATTCCCTTTTTCTACATTTACTTATTTTATTATTTTTAACTGAAGTACAATTGACATATTACACTAAATTAGTTTCAGGTGTGCAACATAATGACTTAATACATGTATATATCACAAAATAATTACCATAGTAACTGGTTAATATCCATCACTATAGATAGTTATATTTTTTTCAGTGATGAGAACTTGTAAGATCTACTGTCTTAGCAACTTTCAAATATATGATAGAGTACAATTGAGTATCGTCATCATGCTGTACATTACATCCCCAAGACTTACTTGTCTTATAACTGAAAGTTTGTACCATCTGACCATCTTGACCTATTTTGCCCACTCCCTACTCATCTTCCATCTCCCCCACCCACCTCCGGCAACCACCAATCTGTTCTCTGTATCCATCAGTTCTGTTGAGGCTTTTTTTTGGGTACTTTTACATTTAAGTGAGATCATACAGTATTTACCTTTGACTTGTTTCATTTAGCATAATGCCCTCAGTGTCCATCCATGGTGTCTCAAATGGCAGGATTTCCTTCATTTTTATGGCTGAATATTATTCCATTAAAGTATACATACCACATTTTCTCTGTCCATTCATTCATCGGGGGGTACTTAAGTTGTTTCCATGTAAGACTATTCTTTTTTGTCCTAATCTCACTCTCTCTGTGGGCCCCCTTTCCAGAGTGGTAAGAAATTATAAGAATGAGGGGAAAGGCAGGACTGAGAAAAAGAGAGCAACCAAATGACCTTGTCTCCCACAGTGGGATTCTAAGTATGAAACATGTTCAAGCTAAGAGAAGGAGAAAATTTAAATGAAATTTGGAGTGCTATCCACTAGAAAATTTAATTACCAGAATCAGACTTCTTGTTCTGAATGAGAATGACTGAAAAGGCTGAGGGATTGCCCAAGATTTTATTCAGAGGTGTCCTAGGTAAACTTCTCTGGGAAGATGACTCTTAAGCAGAAATTCACATATAGGAGATTTAACTGGCACAAAAACAGACATATAGATCAATGGAAAAGAATAGAAAACCCAGAAATGGACCCACAACTATAGGTCAACTAATCTTCAACAAAGCAAGAAATTACCCAATGGAAAAAAGACAGTCTCTTCAACAAATGGTGTTGGGAAAACTGGACAGCCACATGCAAAAGAATGAAACTGAACCATTTCCTTACCCCATACACAAAATTAAATTTGGAATGGATGAAAGACCTAAATGTGAGACAGGAAACCATCAAAATCCTAGAGGAGAACGCAAGCAGAAGCCTCTTTGACATCGGCTGTAGCAACTTCTTACTAGGTATGTCTCCTGATGCAAGGGAAACAAAAGTAAAAATGAACTATTGAGACTTCATCAAGATAAAAATCTACTGCACAGTGAAGAAAACAATCAACAAAACTAAAAGGCAACCTACAGAATGGGAGAAGATATTTGCAATTGACGTATCTGATAAAGGGTTAGTATCCAAAATCTATAAAGAACTTATCAAAGACAACACCCAAAACACAAATAATCCAGTTAAGAGATGGGCAGAAGACATGAATAGACATTTTTCCAAAGAAGACATCCAGATGGCTAACAGACACATGAAAGATACTCAACATCACTGATCATCAGAGACATACAAATCAAAACTACAATGGGATATCACTTCACACCTGTCAGAATGGCTAAAATTAACAACACAGAAAACAACAGATGTTGGTGAGGATGCAGAGAAAGGGGAACTGTCTTGCACTGTTGGTGGGAATGCAAACTGGTGCAGCCAATCTGGAGAATAGTATGGAGGTTCCTCACAAAGTTCAAAATAGAACTACCCTACGACCCAGCAATTGCACTACTAGGTATTTACCTAAACGATACAAAAATATTGATTCAAAGGAACACATGCACCTCGATGTTTATAGCAGCATTATCTACAATAGCCAAATTATGGAAACAGCCCAAGTATCCATTGACTGATGAATGGATAAAGAAGTTGTGGGGAATATATATATATATTTTTTTTTCACACACACACAATGGAATATTACTCAGCCATAAGAAAGAATGAAATCTTGCCATTTGCAATGATGTGGATGGAGCTACAGAATATTATGCTAAGTGAAACAAGTCAGTCAGAGAAAGACAAATACCATATGATTTCACTGATATGTGAACTTTAAGAAACAAAACAAATGAACATAGGGGGAAAAAAGAGGCAAACCAAAAACAGATTCCTTAAAAAGAACAAAAACAAAAAAACCCACCCTCTTAACTATAGAGAACAAACTGAGAGATGCTGGAGGGGAGGTTGGTGGGGGGATGGGTTAAATAGGTAGTAGGTACTAAGGAGGGCACTTATTGTGATGAGCAGTGGGTGTTGTATATAAGTGATAAGTCACTGAATTCTCTGAAACTAATATTACACTGTATGTTAACTAACTGGAATTTAAATAAAAACTTGAAACTTAAAAAAATAGAAATTCATATGTAGGAGATTTATTGGATAGTGCTTGAGGGAATATCTGTGAGGGGTGAGGAATGAAAGACTGGGTAGAGAGTGGAGTCAAACAGTAGCAACAAAGGCCTTAACCATTCTGACAGAAAGCTCTGGAACTGGCATGGCCTTTCCAGATTGTTCCAGATTGAAACAAGACAGCTGAGCCTTTGTGACACAGGCATCAACCAGTTATTGTACTCAGGTTGCCCCTGGGGAGTGGGTGGGACCTGTTCAAGGCAATGCCTTGTCTGAGACTCAGCGGTGAGCCACTCAGCAGCCTACACTCTTGGGAGCTAAGGTACTTCCACTCAGAAGGGGGAAGTGAACAGTACAACACAACATCCCTCACAAGGAGGCAAGAAAACAAAAACTATTCAAAAGCTTACTCTACAAAGTCCAGCTTATTCAAGATACTGGTTCCATGAATATCCATCCTTCCATCCATCCATCCATCCATCCATCCATCCATACATACATACATACATATAAACATATCTGTGTAGTGGGTTAAATAATAACCCGACATTCCTACCTGTTAGGATGTTGAAGGAATACATTACAATATTATTTGTAAAAGTATCTGTGAATGATAAATTTCCATAGGGAGCATCACGGCATTGTGGAAAGATTAAAAGCTTGAAAAAACTCTGTTAGCATCCTGTGTCTGTTCTATGTGGGAGTAATCAGTTCTTCATATAGAAGATGAGAAAGCCACAATAGACTGTGGTTCTCTAAAAGAGTAGTTGTCAAGATTTAATACACATAAGAATTCTTAAGGAAACCTATTAAAATATAGAGGCCTTATTCAGCTACTCTGGAGATGGAGTCTTATCTGCATTTTTAGCATGTACCTCAGGAGATTTTGAGAAACACTTCTTTAAGAGCCTTTCCAGCTTTGAGGTCATATTGTCTTATTTTTAGTTATTTACTTAGATCAACATTTTACATTCAGTGTTCTGGAAAAATACCAACATTGTTGGTAGCTAATAGAATATCATAGAATGTGCTTTAGAAAATTCTGACTCAGATTTTTCACAAATTCAGGTTAGCTTTGGCTTTGCAATGATAGGGCACACTAATGATCAGTCTCAATTGATTTTTTAAAAATTATCTACTACTTCCCCTTTCCTTTACAATACATATTTAATCATGAAGTTTTTTTTTTCTACCAGCATTGAAGATCATAGATTGATCAGCATAGTGGGATCTGAACACCCAACACAGCAGAATTAACCTAAATCATTTTCATAAAACATCAACATATTGAAATTAAAACTCGTGTAAGATACCATAGTAATTGTGATATTAGGAATAAAGTTACATAAGTATGTATATAACATACTTGAAATAGGAGCATTATATTTGATAAAAATAACATTATTTCTCAAAATAAGAAAAACAAGAAAGAATGACAATGGGACATTTCTTGAAATCCTCTGCTGTCTACGGGAAAGATACTGAGACTTGGAAGAACAGAATAAAAGCATTTACAAATCAAAATAATGTCCATAACATAGGTTGATTTGTTACTCTTATTGGAAAAAATCTAACACCATATCCTGAATATTTTTTTTTTAAGCAGAGAATCTCTCTCATTTTTTAAATTTTATTTTATTATGTTAGTCATCATACAATACATCATTAGTTTTTGATGGAGTGATCCACAATTCATTGTTTTTGTATAACACCCAGTGCTGCATGCAGTAGATGCCCTCCTTAATACCCATCACCAGGCTAACCCATCCCCCCACTGCCCTCCCCTCTAAAACCCACAGTTTGTTTCTCAGAGTCCATAGTCTCTCATGGTTCATCTCGCCCTCCGATTCCCCCCCTTCATTTTTCCCTTCCTTCTAATTTCCTCCATGCTATTCCTTATGTTCCACAAATAAGTGAAGCCATACGATAATTGACTTTCTCTGCTTGACTTATTTCACTTAGCATAATCTCCTCCAGTCCCATCCATGTGGATGTAAAAATTGGGTATTCATCCTTTCTGATGGCTGAGTAATATTCCATTGTATATATAGACCACATCTTCTTTATCCATTCATCTGTTGAAGGGCATCTTGGCTCATTCGACAGTTTGGCTACTGCGAACATTGCTGCTATGAACATTGGGGTGCATATGGCCCTTCTTTTCACTACATCTGTGTCTTTGGGGTAAATACCCAGTAGTGCAATTGCTGGGTCATAGGGTAGCTCTATTTTTAATTTTTTGAGGCACTTCCACACTGTTTTCCAAAGTGGTTGTACCAACTTGCACTCCCACCAACAGTGTAAGAGGGTTCCCCTTTCTCCACAACCTGTCCAACATTTGTGGTTTCTTGCCTTGTCAATTTTTGCCATTCTAACTGGTGTGAGGTGGTATCTCAATGTGGTTTTGATTTGAATTTCCCTGATGGATAATGATGATGAACATTTTTTCATGTCTGTTAGCCATTTGTATGTCTTCTTTGGAGAAGTGTCTGTCCATGTCTTCTGCCCACTTTTTGACTTGATTATTTGTTTTTTGGGTGTTGAATTTGAGAAGTTCTTTATAGATCTTGGATACCAGCCCTTTATCTGTAGTGTCATTTGCAAATATCTTCTCCCATTCTGTGCATTGCCTCTTTGTTTTGTTGACTGTTTCCTTTGCTGTGCAGAAGCTTTTTATCTTGATGAAGTCCCAAAAGTTCATTTTT
>NC_138385.1:21107389-21155493 GCF_054177405.1 Leptonychotes weddellii
GATGTCAAAGAGGTTACTGCCTATGTTCTCCTCTACGATTTTGATGGATTCCTGTCTCACATTGAAGTCTTTCATCCATTTTCAGTTTATCTTTGTGTATGGTGTTAGAGAATGGTCGAGTTTCATTCTTCTGCATGTGGCTGTCCAATTTTCCCAGCACCATTTATTGAAGACACTGTCTTTTTTCCATTGCATGTTTTTTCCTGCTTTGTCGAATATTATTTGACCATAGAGTTGAGGGTCCATATCTGGGCTCTCTATTCTGTTCCATTGGTCCATATGTCTGTTTTTGTGCCAGTACCATGCTGTCTTGGTGATCATTGCTTTGTAATACAGCTTGAAATCGGGCAACGTGATGCTCCCAGCTTTGTTTTTCTTTTTCAACATTTCCTTGGCGATTTGGGGTCTTTTCTGATTCCATGCAAATTTTAAGATTGTTCCAGCACCTTGAAAAATGTCATTGGAATTTTGATCAGGATGGCATTGAAGGTGTAGAGTGCTCTGGTTACCATAGACATTTTAACAATGTTTATTTTTCCAATCCATGAGCATGGAATATTTTTCCATCTTTTTGTGTCTTCTTCAATTTCGTTCAAGAGTGTTCTGTAGTTCCTAGAGTATAGGTCATTTAACTCTTTGGTTAGATTTATTCCGAGGTATCTTATGGTTTTTGGTGCTATTGTAACTGGAATCATTTCCCTAATTTCTCTTTCTATAGTTGCATTGTTAGTGTATAAGAAAGCTACTGATTTCTGTGCATTGATTTTGTATCCTGCCACATTACTGAATTGCTATATGAGTTCTAGCAATTTGGGAGGGGAGTCTTTTGGGTATTCCACATAAAGTATCATGTCATCTGCAAAGAGAGAGAGTTTGACTTCTTCTTTGACAATTTGAATATCTGTTATTTCTTTTTGTTGTCTGATTGCTGTTGCTAGGACTTCTTAGTATTATGTTGAACAATAGTGGTGAGAGTGGGCACCCTTGACGTATTCCAGATCTTAAGGAAAAGTCTCTCAGCTTTTCCCATTGAGAATGATATTTGCTGTGGGTTTTTCATAGATGGATTTTATGAACTTGAGGAATGTTCCCTCTATCCCTATACTCTGAAGAGTTTAATCAGGAAAGGATGTTGTGTTTTGTATCAATTGAGGTCTATATGGTTCTTCTCTCTCCTCTGATTAATGTATTCTATCACATTGATTGATTTCTGAGTGTTGAACCACCCTTGCATCTCTGGGGATAAATCCCAGGTGGTCATGGTGGATGATCCTTTTAATGTATTTTAGGATCCTTTTAGCTAGGATTTTGTTGAGGATTTTGGAATCCATATTCATCAGGGATATCTGTCTGAAATTCTCCTTTTTGATGGGGTCTTTGCCTGGTTTGGGGATTAAGGTAATGCTGGCCTCATAGAATGAGTTTGGAACCTGTCCTTCTGTTCCTATATTTTGAAACAGCCTCAGTAGAATAGGTATTATTTCTTCTTTGAATGTTTGGTAGAATTCCCCAGGGAATCCATCAGGCCCTGGACTCGTTTTTTGGGAGGTTTTTGATCACTGTTTCAATCTCATTACTGGATGTTGGCCTATTCAGGTTGTCAATTTCTTCCTGTTGTTCAGTCTTGGGAGTTTATAGCTTTCCAGGAAGGCCTCCATTTCATCCAGATTGCTCAGTTTATTGGCATATAGTTGTTGATAATAATTTCTAATAATTGTTTCTATTTCCTTGGTGTTAGGCATGATCTCTCCCCTTTCATTCATAATTTTATTAATTTGGGTCCTTTTTCTTTTCCTTTGGAAAAGTTTGGCCAGTGGTTTATCGATCTTGTTAATTCTTTCAGAGAACCAGCTTCTAGTTTCATTAATCTGATTCAATGTGTTTCTGGTTTCTAATTCATTGATCTCTGCTCTAATCTTAATTATTTCTCTTCTAATGTGTGGCTTAGGATTTGTTTGTTGCTTTTTCTCTAGGTCTTTAAGGTGTAGAGTTAGTAGGTGAATTCGGGATTTTTCTTTTTCTTTTTTTTTTTTTTTTTTTTGAGTGAGGCTTGGATGGCTCTGTATTCCCCTTAGGACTGCCTTTGCAGTATCCCATAGGTTTTGGACCAATGTGTTTTTGTTCTTATTGGTTTCCATGAATTGTTTAAGTTCTTCTTTGATTTCCTGGTTGACCCAAACTTTCTTGAGCAGAGTGGTCTTTAGCTTCCAAGTGTTTGAATTTCTGCCAAAATTTTCTTGTGACTGAGTTCCAGTTTTAAACCATTATGGTGTGAGAATATGCAAGGAATTATCTCAATATTTTGGTATCTGTTGAGACCTGATTTTTGACCCGGTATGTGGTGTATTCTGGAGAAAGTTCCATGTGTGTTCGAGAAGAATGAGTAGTCTGTTGTTTTAGGGTGGAATGTTCTGTATATATCTATGAGGTCCATCTGTTCTAGTGTGTCATTCAAAGCTCTTGTTTCTTTGTTGATTTTCTGCTTAGATGATCTGTCTATTGCTGAGAGTGGAGTATTGAGGTCTCCTGCAATTAACGTATAATTATCAATATGATGCTTTATTTTGGTTAACAGTTGGCTTATGTAGATGGCTGCTCCCATGTTGGGGGCGTAGATATTTACTATTGTTAGGTATTCTTGTTCGATAGACTCTTTAAGAATAATATAGTGTCCTTCTGTGTCTCTAATTACAGTCTTGAGCTTAAAATCTAATTTGTCTGATATAAGGATTGATCCCCCAGCTTTCTTTTGAGGTCCACTGGCATGGAAGAAGGATCTCCATCCCTTCACTTTCAGTCTGGATGTATCTTTAGGTTCAAAATGAGTCTCTTGTAGACAGCATATGGATGGGTCCTGTCTTTTTATCCAATCTGCAACCTTGTGGCATTTTATGGGAGCATTTAGGCCGTTCACGTTGAGAGTGATTATTGAAAGATATGAATGTATTGTCATCATGTTGCCTGTGAAGTCCTTGTTTTTATAGATTGTCTCTGTAAATTTCTGTTCTATATCACTTTTGGGGTCTTTCTGCCTTTATAGAACCCCCCTTAATATTTCTTGCAGGGCCGGCTTAGTGGTCACATATTCTTTCAGTTTCTGCCGGTCTTGGAAGCTCTGCATCTCTCCATGCATTCTAAATGACAGCCTTGTCAGATAAAGTATTCTTGGCTGCATGTTTTTCTCGTTTAGTACCCTGAATATGTCTTGCCAGGCTTTTCTGGCTTCCCAGGTCTCTATGGATAGGTATGACATTATTCTGCTGTTCCTCCCTCTGTATGCAAGGAATCTCTTCCCCCTAACTGCCCTTAAGATGGTTTCCTTGGTTCTAAGATTTGTGAGTTTTACTATTACATGCTGGGGTATTGGCCTGTTTTCCTTGATCTTGGGAGGGGCCCTCTCCGCCTCTAGGACACGAATGTTTATTTCATTCCCCAGATTAGGGAAGTTCTCAGCTACGATTTGCTCAAATATATCTTCTCGTCCTCTCTCTCTCTCCACCCCCTCCAGGATTCCAATAATTCTAACATTGGAACATTTCATGGTGTCACTCATTTCTCTGATTCTATTTTCATGGATTCTGAGTTAGTTTTCCCTGCCCTCTTTTCCCTTTTTGTCTATTAAATGGTCTTCCAGGTCACTAATTCGTTCTTCTGCCTCACTTACCCTAGCTGTTAGATTGTCTAGATTAGGTTGGATCTCATTGGTAGCATTTTTAAGTTCTGCCAATTCAGCATTCATTTCTGCCCTTAGAGACTCTATGTTGCCATTAATTGATTTCTCCATTCTAGTTATTGTCTTCACAATTGTTAGCCTGAATTCCATCTCTGACATCTTGGTTATATCTGAATCCATTTGTAAATCTGTGACATAAGTCATAGTCTCTGAGTCTTTCTTATTTGGGGGGTTCCTCCTCCTAGTCATTCTGTTGAGGGGTGGTTGAGGGAATGTATAGAGTCCAAATTATTGACCAGAACCCATGCAAGTTGCACCTGTTTTCTTGGGACCTTAGGGTTGCTGGCCTCTTGTTTTCCCAGCCTGTCTTCTGGGGGAGGGGACCTGCCACACTGTTACTCAGGCAACCCTGTTTGGGACAGTTGTCCTGCCCCCTGTGGCCGGGGATGGGCTCATTGAAAACTGTTGTTTTTTTTTTAGGGCTTTTATTCTCTGGAGGCTTTCCCTGGTGGCTTTCCGCATCTCTTCTGCGAGTCAGAGCAGAAGAGACCGTTTCCAACCCTCTGCCTCAGAGCAGGGAGATTGCAGTCTGTTCTTCAGTGAGCTCTCCAGGCCACACTATCTCCATTTCTGTCTGTGCTGCTATAAACTGCATCATCCTGGGTTATGCGCCCCTCACAGCGCTCCCAGTCCTCACCTCCAGGTAGGGGCATGTCTCTGCTCTTTGTGCTTCTAAAACCACCAGCTGCCCCCAGTTTGTACGTGTGGTCCTACCACTCCAAGTTTCCATCCAGGGGGCTGCCCTAAGGTCCTTTCCCCGTTGCTATTGGTCTTCGAGTCTGTGCCTTGTCCCCAGTGCAGGAGGCTATCGCTTACCAGTGGTGTAGGATCCCCACAGCCAAGCTCCCTCCCCCTGCCATTTATCCTCCAATATCTGCCCGCAGAATCACGGCTCCCTGCTTTGTACCTCAAAACCAACCGCCTGCAATATTCTGTTTGTAGAGATCCAGATCTACCTTCTTACATCTCAGGCTGATTTCATGGGTGTTCAGAGTGGTCTGGTAGATATCCAGCTCAATTCCATGGACCGGTTGGAATAGGGTCCCCTACTCCTACACCATGTTTTCCCCTCTGTTTAAAACATTTAAAATCTACTCTCTTAACAACTTTCAAGTACATAATGTATTTTAGGGGGTGCCTGGGTGGCTCAGCCAGTTAAGCATCTGCCTTTGGTTCAAGTCATGATCCCAGGGTCTTGGGATCAAGCCTTGCGTAGGGTTCCCTGCTCAGCAGAGAGTCTGCTTCTCCCTCTCCCTCTGCCCCTCCCCCTTCTTTTGTTCTCTTTCTCTCAAATAAATAAAATCTTTAAAAATATATTTTTAGCTATAATAACAATGCTATGCCCGAGATTTGCAAAACTTATCTTCTGACTCAAAGTTTGTACTCTTTGACCAACATCTCCCTATTTTTTCCACCCCTGGCCCCTGGTAACCACCATCTTGCTCTCTGTTGCTTTGAGTTTAGCTTCTATAGATTCTAAGTATAAGTGAGATTATACAGTATTTGTCTTTCTCCATCTTATTTTACTTAGCATAATGCCCCCAAGGTCCATCTATATTGTCACAAATGACAGTATTTCTTTCTTTCTCATGAATTACTATATATATTATATACATAATATATACATGTATAACATATATATAGTATGTTCTTTATCCATTCATCTTTTGAAAACATTTTGGTTGTTGCCGTATCTTGGCTATTGTGACTTATGCTACAATAACCATGGAAGTGCAGATATCTCTTCAGTATTCTATTTTCCTTTCCTTTGGATTAATACCCAACCCAGACCTGAGACTGCAGGATCACATGGTAGTTCTATTTTTAATTTTTTGAGGAATGTCCATACTGTTTTTCATAGTGCCTGTACCAATTTATATTCCCACCAACATGCACAAGGGTTCCCTTCTATCTACATCCTCACCAACACTTGTTAACTCATCTTTTTTTTTATGACAGCTATTCTAAAAGGTATAAGGTGCTATCTCATTGTGGTTTTGATTTGTATTTCCCTGACAATTAGTGATGTTGGGCATCTTTTCATGTGTTTGTTGGCCATTTGGATGTCTTCTTTGGAAAAAAATGTCTGTTCATTTCCTACACACATTTTTTTAATCAGATTGTTGTTGTTGTTGTTGTTGAGTTGTATGAGTTATTTACATATTTTGGATATTAACAAATGGAGATCTTGAAAGTATTTTCTCCCATTCTATAAGATGCTTTCTCATTTCGTTGATTGTTTCTTTTACTGTGCAGAAGCTTTTTGGTCTGATGTAGTCCCACTTACTGATTTTTGCCTTTGTCACTTGTCCTTTTGGTGTCATATCCAAAAAGTCATTGATAAGACCCATGGCAAGGAGCTCTTCCCCTGTTTTCTTCTAGTAGTTTAACAGTTTAAGGTCTTATTTTTAAGTCTTTACTACATTTTGAGTTGATTTTTGTATATGGTGTAAGACAGCGCTCCAGTTTTATCAATTTTCATGTGGTTGTCCAGTTTTTCCAGCACCTTTTATTGAAGAGACTACCCTTTCCTAATTGAACATTCTTGTCTCTCTTGGCAAATATTAGTTGACCATATATGCAGAGGTTTATTTCTGGGTTTTTGAATCTGTTCCATTGGTTGATGTGTCTGTTTGTATGCCAATTTCATACCGTTTTCATTACTATATCTGTGCAGTATAGTTTGAAAGCAGGAAATATCTTGATGCCTCCAGCTTTGTTCTTTTTCAGGATTGCTTTGGCTATTCAGAGTCTTGTGGTTCCATAAAAATTTTAGGATTTTTCTAATTCTGTGAAAATTCCATTGGAATTTTGATAGGTATTATATTGAGTTAATAGATGATTTTAGATAGTATGGACATTTTTACAATGTTGATTCTTCTGATCCACTAACACAAGATATCTTGCCATTTGTGTCTTCAATTTCAGTCTTGTACTTTTCAGTGTACAGATATTTCCCCTTGGTTAAATTTATTCCTAAGTATTTTATTTGTTTCATTCTATTGTGAATGAGATTGTTTCCTTTACATAATAGTTACTTTAGAATCTTTGTCATATAGTTCCAAATCAACGTCACTCTGGCCTTTGGTACCTGTTAACTGGCTTTTCCCATAGGATTTAAATTTCTATCATTCTTAATGACATGTGATTTAGGATTTTACCCTGAGCATTTTATTAGCTTATGAAATTATGTATCTTATTTAGATTCTACAGAGAATGTTGATTTTTGGTTTTTTGTTTAGTCCTGGTTAGGGTCAGGCTGCAAGTTCCAGACTTCCTTCTATGGCCTACAGTTTTGATATCAGTTCAGTTTTCACAGCCTTTGTAGTGTTCTTCAAATATGTCCTTGGTTTACAATCGGTGACCTAAGTGGTAGGGTATCATTGGTTCAGTTCTCAATGACTTTTGTATGCTAATTTGGATTAGTTCCACACATGTATGCTTTTATAAACTTTATAATTTATAAACTTAATAAAGTTGATTGATAAAGGTAATTTTATAAACTTTATTAGGTCACTTTCCAAAGCTTCTCCCCAGCCATGATTTCTCCAGTACTTTCTGGGTTCAAGTGACACAAGAACAGAGACCTCCCTCTTGGAACCACAGCTCCACTAAATGAAGAGGAAGGTTACTCTTCCTCAGTTTGGCTCCTACAGTCTCTTATTATTGGCTAATCCTTCTGTCATCATGGGATTTCCTGATTGCTGGTGCAGAAAAGAATAGATGGGGGGAGGGGGAAATGTGTGATTGAGGCAGTACTGAGCATTAGGGATTCCCTTTCCTGGCCCTTAAAAGAGCTAGAGGGCTTTGGAGCTATCTCTGTCTGTGGTATAGTGCTCACTTCTAGGTATCTTGCTGTGGTGAATATAGGTTGAAGGAAACCAGAGAAAAACAATAAACTCACTGCGAATTTGGTGGTACTTCAAATTCTGATAATCTTCTCCAATTTGCCTGCTGCTATTAAATTTTCACAGTTCTCAAATAGCTGTATTATGCATATGCCCATATTTTATAGGTTCATTCAGTGGGAGAGAAAGAAGTGTACTTACTTTTACCATCCTTAGAACTAGAAATTCTCCAGTATAATTTGAATAGAAGTGATGATTTAAGTTATTTTTGTATTGTTTTTGAGATTAAAGAGAGACCTTTCAATAATTCAGCATTTATTTTTGTTAGCTGTTTTATTCTTATAGTTTTCATTAAATTAAGGAGTTCTCCAATATCTCTAGTTTTCTAAGAATTTTATCATAAATTTTACCAAATGTTTTTTACACATCTATTGAAAGAATCATATTGTTTTCTCCATTATTTTGTTATGATAGTAAATTACATTGATTGATTTTAAAATGTTGAACAACTTCACATTTCTGGAATAAAGTCAAATTATTTGTAATGAATTATCCTTTTCATATACCCCAGGATTTGCTTCACTAATTTTTTTCAGAAATTTTGCATTTATGTTTAAGAGTTTGGTCTTTAATTTTCCATTCTTCTAGTGTCCACATCAGCTTTTGGTATCAATGTTATTCAGACATCATGAAATAAGTAGGGATTTTTCCAATGATTTACTATTCTCTAGAAAGTTTTGCATAAGATTGGTGTTATATCTTCTCAGAGTTTGGAATAATTTGCTGATTAAGCCATATGGTTCTAGAATTTTCTTTGTGGGAAAGTTTGAAATTACAGATTGAGTTCCTTAATTATTATAAGACTGTTCACATTTACATTTATTTTTGTGTCAGTTTTGCTGTGTTGTACTATTCAAGTAATCTATCAACATATTCAAATACATTGGCTCATAGTTTTTCCTAGTGTTCTTCAAAAAAATGCTAATGTAACATTTGTATTAACATCCTCTTCTTCCTTCCTGATATTGGTAATTGATGTGTTTTCTATTTTGTTTCTGATCATTCTTGCCAGAATATTGTTATTAATTATATTTAGTCTGCTAACCAACTTTTAGTTATATTGATTCCATTTATGATTATTTCATCCATTTCTTCTCTTATTATATTTCTTTCCTTCTACTTTTTTGGGTTCCATTTTCTCTTTTTTCTACCTTCTTAAAATGGACACTTAGAAAATTAATTTTTGTCCTTCCTTCTATTCTTACATAAGAATTCAAGTATATATATGACCATCTAAGTATGGCTTTAGCTGTAGCCCACATGTTTTGAGACATTTGTTGTTATTATCACTAATTTAAAAACATACATTCTAGTTTCCATTGAAATGTATTATTTTAACAATGAGTTACTTAGAAATATAATGTATTTCTTAATTTGCAAACATATGAGTCTTTTACAGTTATCATTCTGTTATTCATTTCTAGTTTAATTTCCTTGTGGTCAGAAAACATACATTCTATATGATTCCAGGCTTTTAAAGGTGTTTACACATGCTTTATGGCCTGACTATGGTCATGTGCACAGAAAATAATGTGTATTCTTTAATTGCTCATCTCCACTTTCAATACATATGTCAATTAGGTCAAATTTGTTGAAATGTCATTCAAATCTTCAATATCCATCCTGTTTTTTGTATGCTTTACTATCATTACAAACACATGTTAATATCTCCTATTATGATTATGAAGTTGTCTATTTCTCATTTTAATTCTGTCCATATACACATTATATATTTTGATAGTATGCTATCAAGTAAATACAAATTTATAATTGCTATATCATTCTTGTGGGTTGACTCTTTTATCATTATAAAATATCCTACTTCATATTTAATAATGCTTCTAAGCTTAACATCTATTTTGTCGGGTATTAAGAAAATGAAATCTTATCATATTTCTTTTGGTTAGTGTTTGCATGGTATATTGTTTTGCACTCTCCTGCTTGCAACATTTCTGATTTTATACTTAAGGTTTGTCTCTTAAAAGTAGCATAGTTTTTTCTTTTGAAAATTGACTCTGGTAATTTTTCTTTTACCCTTGACTTATTGGAATATGATATAAATTAGTATTTTTACTACTTCCTAACAATTTAAAGTCTTTTTTCCCTTTCTTATCTCTTATGTTATCATTGTCTTATATCTTAGATTATCATATATTTCCAACACCACAAGACATTTTTTCTTATTTCATATGCTCAGTATTTGTTAATATTCACCCCCATAGCTTATTCAAAAGAAAATTAATATTCAATAAATCTAGTCTATCTTCTGTTTAATCCAGAATAATTTTCCCATGGATCTCAGATTTCTCTAACAAACATTTGTAGGCCCAGATCTATTTACACCCAAAACCAACAGAAAGAAAATGACTAGGTTTTGCTTTACTATAATGAAGTCACACATGTGCTTGCTTATGCATTTCCACTCTAAAACATTAAGAAATAAGTCACTTATAACAACTAGTACAAAACATGAAACCCATCTTAATCTGTAAGATATCACCTGGAATTTATATGATGTCAGTGGATCATGATCTACTTAATCCCCCTTGTTATGTTGATCTCATAATTTCTTCCAGCATATTTTGACATATATGATTGTTTCCCCTGTTTCTGCACTAACTGATTTAATCATTCTCCCTATTTATCTGCCTAGGCTACTTCAGTTTACTTAGACATTATACCTCAACCTGCCATAGACAATATCTCCTATGCTTCAGCTGGAGGAATAGGGCTTATGGGATAGATATACAAATGAAACATATAAATATTCATTTTCATGACTTTTTTCTTTTGAACCATATAAATATTTAATACATTCAAAAAATAATAAAATGTGGGGCACCTGGGTGGTACAGTTGGTTATTCATCTGACTCTTAGTTTCAGGTCAGGTCATGATTTCCTGAGATTGAGCCCCACATCAGGCTCCATGCTCAGTGTGGAGTCTGCTTGGGACTGTCTCTCTCTCTCCCTCTGCCCCTCCCCCCTGTGTGTGTGCTCTCTCTCTCCCTCTCTCAAATAAATCTTTAAAAATAATAATAATAATATGGAAAGGGAAAACAGTGGACTCTAAAATTGAAAACAAGTCAAAATAGATAAACCTAACTGCATGTCAAATTGGTAAAATAAGTACATATAAAAAATAATTATCTCAAGTGACTTTTGTCACTTAAAGTGCACAGTTGAGACTGTACATCTTTAAATAGGATACATTTTAAGGACAAAGGAAAAAAAAGGCCAAAAAATTTCAAATCCATTTAATAATTTTACTCTATGTAGCAATATTGGCATTGTAATTTTGAAGCTATTGTGGATACTGTAGTATAAATCAAATAAATAAATGTTTATGTGTTAATCTTTCTTAAGAAACAAAGAGAAAAGATATATAAAATAAAAACATTTTAAGAAAAATTGATTTAATGTTTAATTCTAATTGAGCATATACATGAGAACCTGTGACTTTCTTTACTGTTGTCATTAATATATTTCCTAGCTTGCTCCACTGAAGGCCTAAAAGCAATAAAACCAGTAACAATGAGCACACCTAGTCCCCAGATCTTGGTTTCTAAATATTATTGCCAATTAAATAGAGAAAGTACAAGATTAGCCATGGACACTGGTTAAGGCAGAATGAAAGGAAGAGGATTAATAATTTATAAATAACAGGAATTGGCATTTTTTAAACAGAGTTTTTGATGTTGAGCTATAACTTGATAACAAAATGAAGATTTAGTGTTGCAGTACCAAATTAAGAGTAGTAGCAAAATAGAACATGTTTTACGTTTTTACCACATGAGATTTTTTTCCTCTAAAGACATTTTATTGTGAATCAACTTTCATTATGTTCTTAATGTTTCCTATAACTTCACCTCGGTGATTATCTGATCCACCAAAGCATTCATTTAACAGTAATTTTGATCTGAGTTCTTTATTTCCACATTATCTCTGCAATGACAGTTTATTTGAAGTTGGTATCAAAAACATATTACTAATGCTTTAATTAATGTTTTGGGTGGTTCTGAGTAATCATACAGTATGTATTACATCCCTCAATTATCCCCAGAATGGTATAATGGATGTATTGTAAAATCTGTTGATTTGTAATTGCAGAGGAGAATGTGATCACATTTAAGTGAAGATATATATGTATAAATGGATAATGCTGCAATTTGTTTTTCTAATAGCTATTGCTACTTTATACCATTTATTTGCCAGTGAATATATCCTGTGCATAAACAAACTTCTTAGTATAATTTGGTACCATACTAGTAATTCATAAAATTATATCAGCCCTGAGGGATTGGTCTGGTTGAAACTACATTATTAATTCGTTTAGATATTAACCTTAAAAGAGAATTATACATAGCCCCTTTCTAACTCTTACTAATGCCTGCTTATATATAATTTATGTTGAAAAAAACACTGAATATTCACTATTATTTTATAGTATCTTTATTGAAATATAGTTTACATAACACAAAGTTCACCATTTTAAAGGCACAATTCAATGTTTTTAGTATATCCACAGAGTTGTATAACCTCACCACTAAATTTAGAACATTTTCATCACTCATAAAGAAACCCCATATGTATTATAGTCACTCCCCATTGCCCTTGTCCCCAGCCTCTGACGAGTGCTAATCTGCTTCCTGTTTCTATGGATTTACCTATTCTGGACATTTCATATAAAAGGAGTTATACAATAGGTGGCCTTTCTTGACTGGCTTCTTCCACTTACCATAATGTTTTCAAATTTTATCCATACTGTAACATCAGTATTTCATTTTATTTTATGGCTGAATAATATTCCCCTATGTGGATATACTGCATTATATTTACTCATTAGTTGATGGACATTTAGGTAGTTTCCACTTTTTGCTATTATTAATAATGCTGTTATAAATACCATGCACAAGTTTTTATGTTAGCATGTTTTCAATTATTTGGGATATATAATTAGGAGTGGAATTGAGGGGTTATAAAATGCATTCTTGTTCTAACATCATGAGAAACTGCCACACTGTTTTCTGAAGTGGTTGCACTATTGTTTTCTTTTTTAAGGTTTTATTTAATTTTTTTAGAGCTAGAGAGAGAGAGAGAGCATGAGCAGGGGGAAAAGCAGAGGGAGAGGGACAAGCAGACTCTGTGCTGAGCATGGGGCTTGATCCCACGACCCTGAGATCATGACCTGAGCTGAAATCAAGAGCTGGACACTCAACCAACTGAGCCACCTAGGTGCCCCTGAAGTGGCTACACTATTGTATAATCTCACAAGAAATGCATGAGGGTTCCAATTTCTCCTTATCATTGCTAACATGCTATGTCTTTGTGATTATAGCCATTCTAATGAATGTTATGTTAAGTGGTATCTCAC
The DNA here is from genome assembly GCF_054177405.1 of Leptonychotes weddellii. NCBI lineage: Eukaryota > Metazoa > Chordata > Mammalia > Carnivora > Phocidae > Leptonychotes > Leptonychotes weddellii. Next base: position 21,120,403 of record NC_138385.1, read on the forward strand.
TGTGGGCATGACTTGCATGGCCTTAATAACTAATGATGCTGAACATCTTTTCACGTACTTGTTGGCCATATGCATATCTTCTTTGAAGAAAAGTCTGTTCAGATCCATTCCTCATTTTTTAAATAGGCTATTCATCTTGTTATTGTAGAGTTGTGAGTTCATTACAGATACTAATACAAGTTCCTTATCAGATATAGTTTCAGCATATTTATCTCCCATTCTGTGTGTTATCTTTTTTAAAATTTTTATTTATATATTTGAGAGAGAGAGAACATGAGAGAGAAAGCACAAGTGGGGAGAGGGAGAAGGAGAAGCAGACTGCCCACTGAGCAGGGAAGCCAATGCAGGGCTCCATCCCAGAACCCTGGAATCATGATCTGAGCCAAAGGCAGACGCTTAACCGAATGAGTCACCCAGGCACCCCTCTGTGCGTTATCTTTTTAATTTATAAAAGATCTTTGAAGTACAAATGCTTTTAATTTGGGTGCAGTACAATTTTTCTATTTTCTCTTTTGTTACTTGTGCTTTTGATTTGTACTGAAGAAATCTTTGCCTTATCCAAGTTTACAGAGATGTACTCCTGTGTTCCCTTCTACAAATTTTGAATATTTTGTTCTTACATTTAGATCTGTGATCCATTTCAAACTAATTTTAGTATATAGTGTGAGGTAGGGCTCTAACTTCATTCTTTTTGCATGTGCATACCCAGTTGTCTCAGCACCCATTGTTGAAAAATCTACTCTTTTCTCCATTGAATTGTCTTGGCAACTTTGTCAAAAATCCGTTAATTATAAACGTGTATCCTCAATTCTATTCCATTGGCTTATATGTTTATCCTTATGCATATCCACACCGCTGTTATTACTGTAGCTTTGTAATAAGTCTTGAAATTAGAAAATCTGTCAAATTTGTACTTCTTTTGCATAATCGATTTCACTATTTAGAGGTTCTTGCATTTCCACATTAACTTTAGGAGCAGCTTGTCAATTTTCAGGAAAAAAACAATAGCTGGAATCTTGATAAGGTTGTATTGAAACTTCGATTCAGTTTGGGAAGTATGTCTATCATAACTATATTATATGTTGAACATGGAATGTATTTCCATTTATTTAGGTCTTCTTTAATTTCTTTAAACAATTATTTTGTAGCTTTCAGTTTACACATATTATACTTATTATAATAAATTTATTCCTGAATATTTTGGGATTTGGGGATCTTTCTGATGTGTTGGCCAAACATAGTTGTATTTTTTATTTTATTTTTGGATTGTTCATTGTTAGAACATAGAAATCGGTTGATATTTTGATATTGATCTTATATACTATAACTTTGTTGAGATTGTCAATTCTAATAATTATTTTGTGGATTCCTTTAGATTTTCTGTATATAAGATCATGTCATCTACAAATATATATTTACTTCTTCCTTTCTAATCTGAATGGTTTTATTTTTTTCTTGCCTAATTGCCTTGGCTAGAACCTCCAGTATAATGTTGGATAGAAGTAATTAGAGCAGACTCTTGTCTCATTTTTAAGTAATAAACTTTTGGTATTTGCCAAGCTTAATAATAATTATTTGATGTTAGAGTTGCATATTATAATACATTCATATTTTCTACTTTTGTAATGTCTTGAATGGAAGTTATGATAAGGAAAATATCTCTGTCTCTTCTAAAAAATTTATCTTCTGGGGCACCTGGGTGGCTCAGCTGCTTGAGTGTCTGACTTTTGGTTTTGGCTCAGGTCATGATCTCATGGGTCATGGGATTGAGCCCCATGTTGGGCTCCATGCTCAGTGGGAAGTCTTGAAGATTCTTTCCCTCTGCCCCTCTCCCCACTCGTGCCCTCTCTCTCTCTCTCAAATAAATAATCTTTTTAAAAATTTATCTTCTCTGACAAGTAAGAAATTAGAGTCTAGTAAGATACACATAACCTCTCTGTGTGTTAGTGTTTCCTGTATTTATCAGACATAGTTAACAATTGTTATTATTAACAACTAATAACACACAGTAAATGGAAAATATTTAGTTCCTCTTTGTATTTTTTTCCCCATAGGTGACTAAGTTTGGTGGGGGGGAACAGAACACTCACAGTATATTAGGTTTGGGTATAAAATTTAAGAGTTTCTGTACCCAATACTAAAATCAGTATCACTGTCTAAGAGCTCTTTTTGCAGAAGCTTATGTGGTGGTGGTGCATTTCCTTTCAAGGCTTACTTTTCTTCCTGCTCTTTCCTTAGTTTACATGACTTTGAAAATGCAAAATTCAGTTTTAATCCAGATGCAAATGACCCTTCTTAGTAACATACTATGGCAGAGGATTTCACAGGTCAACCATATCTATTGCAAACAGTCATTTCCTTTTATTCATTTCAAATTAACTGTCTTTCAGTTTCATCAATTGTCTCCTTATTTTCAGAAATATGGTCAAACTACTGAGAAGCTGTGGATACTGACATTCACTATGTCCATAATTATTTACAGCATGTCAATCAAGGTCTTTTTTTCTAGTCTTAAAAGAATAATTTTCAGTCTTTTTATGAGTCCAATTTTTCTATCTTAGAAGGAAGGAAAAATATAAAATATATTTATCACCATCCATGAAGATAGTATTATAGTACATACTTGTTGGAATTTCTGTATATACAAAGTATTTTCAGCACTTAATTTTATTTGTAATCATACTTTTTCAATAATTATTGCTGACTTCTTTTTTAAAAGAATTCACACATACATTCAAAATATGTTTTAAACCAAATAGTAAGTTTTCATTAAATAATAGAGAAAGACTTGTTATGAAAACAATCCTTGGGATGTGCCTGGGTGACTCAGTCAGTAAGGCATCCAACTCTTGATCTGTCTCAGGTCTTGATCTCAGGGTTGTGAGTTCAGGCCCCATGTTGGGCTCTGCACTGGGCATGGAACCTACTTAAAAAAACAACAAACAAAAACAATCCCTAAGCTCTACTCCTCCACAAAAGGAACCATTCTTAAATATTTTAATTCCTTCTGGTTAACATTTCCATGTCTCTAAATAATGCTTACACTGCTAAATCTTAACTCATCAGTTTTGCACATTATCATTTGACTTCCTGATATAATAGATTAGGGATAAGCTTACTTATACCCCACCAAACAAATACCATGCAGATATAATTACATCTCTATTTTATAGTACCTCTACTTACTGTTTTTAGAAATACATTTGTACCCTAATGTCTTGTTCCATCAAATATAAACATAGCTAATGATGTACTATACCTTGACTAATTGAATTTAAATAAATACATACACACACACACACACACACACAACAGGGTCTCTCAATATGCACTTTGTAAGACAAAGATATTAGCACTTGTATTTTCACTGTGGTTCTCCTGCCTCCTTCTATTACTGCACATTTGTTATCTAAATCTATACTTTTCTCTTTTTTTTTAAAGATTTTATTTATTTATTTGACACAGAGAGAGAGACAGCTAGAGAGGGAACACAAGCAAGGTGGGGGGAGAAGCAGGCTCCTGGCCGAGCAGGGACCCGGATGCGGGGTTCGATCCCAGGACCCTGGGATCACGACCTGAGCTGAAGGCAGATGCTTAACGCCTCAGCCACCCAGGTGCCCCTAAACCTATACTTTTCCATTGCAAATGTTAGAAGCATTTATATAATTTTTAGTAACAATTTAAGTTGTTATATTATTATATTATACAAATTATTATAAAAGTTGTTAATAGGAGAATAATGTTTACATTAGCATGAGAACATAAAGCACATAACCCAAGTTATATACTATGATTGCATTTTTTATTTTATTACCACTTTTTGCTTTGCTGGGGTTTATTTTAAATCATCTTTGTTGAGATACAAATCACAAACCATAAAATTTACCCTTTTAAAGTGTACAATTCAGGATTTTAGTGTATTCACAGAGTTTTGCTGCCACCACCACAATCTAAGATTAAAGATTTTCATAACTCCATAAAGAAACCTTGTACCCATTACCACTCACTCCCAGTATCCTACTCTAGAGCTCTAATACACAGCATTGTGATTATAATCAACAACATTGTATCATATATTTCAAAGTTTCTAAGAAATTACATCTTAAATATTCTTACCATAAAATAGAATGGTAACTACCATGATGCAGTGGGGTTGTTGGCTAGCTATACAATGGTAATCATATTGAAATATATAAATGTATCAAATCAACATGTTGTACACCTTGAACTTACACAATGTTATATGTCAACTATATCTAAAAAAAGTAATCATAAAATATATGCCCTTTTTGTCTGGCTTCTTTGACTTAGCTTAATATTTTCAAGATCCATCCATATTCTCATATGTTTCAGTACTTTATTCCTGTCTATGGCCAAATAGTATTACATTGTAGGAATATATCACATTTTAGTTATCCATTCATCAGCTGATGGATATTTAAGTAGCTTCTACAGTTTAGCTATTATGAATAACACTGCAACAACCATTTGTGTACAAGTTTTGTGTGGAAATTTGTTTTCACTACTCTTGGATATATAACTAGTAGTAAAATTCCTAGGTCTTACGATAACTCTGTTTAAATTTGAGAAGTTGCCAGACAGTTTTACAAAGAGGAAACACCATTTTACATTCCCAGCGACAGTGTAGGGAAGTTCCAATTTCTCCATAACCTCCCCAACACTTGTTATTACCTATTTTGTTTATCATACTCACACTAGCAGATGTGAGGTTATATCTCATACAGGTGCTGATTTCCATTTCCCTGATGACTAACAATGATGAACATCTCTCTTTTCATATACATATTTTCCATTTGTATATCTTCTGTAGAGAAATATCTAAGCAGATCATTTGCCCATTTTTAATTAAGTTGTCTTTTGTTGTTGAATTATAAGAGTTCTTGAAATAGTCTGTATATAGGTCCATTACCAGATAGATGGTTGGAAATATATTCTCCCATTCTGTGTGCTGTCTTCTCACTTTTTGATGATATCATTTGCAGAACAATTTTTTTTAATTAAATGAAGTACAATTTACTTATTTTTTGTCTTTTGCTGCTTTTGCTTCTGGTGTATTAAATAAACCGTTGCCAAATCCAAGAGAGCAAAGATTTACTCCTATGTTTCCTTCTAAGAGTTCTATAGTTTTACCTCTAACAATTGAGTGTATTATCTATTTTGAGTTAAATTTTAATATGATTTGGGGTAAGGATCCAATTCCATTATTTTGCATATGGATATCCACTTGTCGACACAGCATTTATTGAAAAGATTACTCTTTTCCCATTTAAATGTCCTGAGATCATGTTGCAAGTCAACTGATCATAAACATAAATGTTTATTTCTGAATTCTCAATCTCTTCCATTAGTCTATATGTTTATCTTTTTCAAGCACCACACTGTCTTGATTACTCTTGTTTTGTATTAAATTTTGAAATCAGAAAGCATGAGTCCCTCAACTTTGTTGTTTATTTTCAAAATTGTTTTAGCTATTATGGGTCTCTACATTTATATGTGGATGTTAGGAACATCTTGTTCCTAAATTCTACACTAAGGCCAGCTCAAATTTTGATAGGGATCCCACCAAATCTGTATTATTTTGAGGAGTACTGACATCACATTTATATTTGGTCTCTACCAATCCAAAAACATGGGTATGTCTTTCATTTATTTATGTCTTCTTTAAATTCTTACAATGGTATTTTGTAGTTTTCTGTATATAAATCTTGCATTCTTTTGTTTAATTTAAATCTAGTTATTTTATTTTTTATGCTACTTTAAGTGGAATTATTTTCTTCATTTCACTTTGGAAATTATCATTGCTAGCATGTAGGAATGTAATTGATTTTGTATCTTGATATTGTATCTTATAACGTTGCTGAACTTACTAGTTTTAAGAGTGTTTTTTTATAGTTAATAATATTGTAATAATGTATGATGACAGATGGTAACTACACTTATGACCACTGAGTAATGTATAGGATTGTCAAATCAATATGTTGTACACATATACACACTGAAACTAATGTAGCATTATATGTGATTACACTTCAACAATACAGTTTTAATAGTGGTTTTGGTGGATTTTTTTTCTACATAAAAAAAAAATATTTTCCTGGGGTGCCTGGCTGGGTCAGTCAGTAGAGCATGCAACTTGTGACCTCAATGTCATGTGTTCAAACCCCACTTTGGGTGTAGAGATTACTAAATATATATGTATATATATTTTCTTTTGTGAATGGAGATAGTGCTCACTGGTTGTATATAAAGGCTTGCACCTCATGTCCACAGGGCCATGTGCAGGGTAGTGGCTATAGGATTGTGTGTGGGTAAGCTGTGTGGAGGATTGAGGGTGTCTGTGGACCAGTCAGGGATCCACAGGTAAGGTGTCCCCATTGGCTTGTGGATAGATATCTTGATGAAGTCCATAAAGCAATATAGGATCCATGCCTCTTTAATGAGTTCTCAACACTGGCTGCTGTGATCCCAGACTCTTTCAGCCCCTCAGTTATACAGGTTGCTTTAGTATACTGGGTGGACTGAAAAAGAAGTGGGCCTCTTCAGCAGCATCCCACACAGCTGAGGAAGCAGGCACTCACTCACTATGCTTTCACTCTCCTCCATGGAAGAAATCACAGGCCGCATGCTTTTCTCTTGGCACTGAGTAATGCCACCTTGGGGGAGAGGTAACATGGGTAAAGTAAAACTGTTAATATCTTCTTCAATGCATTCTCAGATTTTTTGCTCCAAATGTGTGTTGAAACTTCTGTGCTGTACTCCCAGACTCCTACAAAGGTGGATAGCATAGGTTAATATAAAAATTGATGTTCTTTGGTGGAATAACAGTAGAAAATTCTTCTACCATCTTGCAGATGTCACTCTTCTTATATTAAACTTCTTATTTATTGTTTATAATTTCTTTATTTATTTCCATGGATTTGAGTTACCATTAAATGTTGTATCCTTATTCTAATACTGCTTTTATCCCATCTGCTGCCTTTGTGCTGGAATTGTCAAATAGATTACATTGATATATGTTACAAACCCAAAATACAATAATTTCCAATTGTTGTATTCAATTACTTTTCAAATCAGTTGAGAGAAGAAAAGGTAATAAATACACAATTATACAATTATATTTCCCTAAGTGGTTAACATTACTGGCACTAATTATTCCTTCATTTGGATCAAGTTGTTATTTAATTTCTTTTTATTTTAGCCTGAAATATTCCCTTTAGTATTTCTTGTAGGACAGATTTTCTAGTAATGGATTCTATCAGCTTTTGTTCACATGAAAATGCTATAATTACTTCTTCATTTTCAGAAGATAACTTTGCTGTATATAGAAATCTGACAGTTTTTTCAGCAGCTTGAATGTGTTACTCTACCACCTTCTGGGCTCCATTGTTTCTGATGAAAGTTAAATTGTTGATTTTATTGGTGTTCCCTTGTTTGTGATGACCTGCTTTTCTCTTTCTCTTCTCTTTTGTCTTTCTCTTTGAACATTTTGACTGTGATGTGTCTAGTTGTGGATCTCTTTCTGTTTATTCTGGTTGGAGTTTTATGGACTGCTTGGATGTGTATATGAATATTTTCACAAAATTTGGCAAGTTTTCAGTCACTATTTCTTCAAATATTCTTTCTGCTTCTTTCTCATTCTTTCCTCTTTCCTGGTATTCCCATTCCACATTTCTCTGAGGCCATATTTCTTTTCATTCTGCTTTTTCACTATTCTTCTGATTGTATAATCTCTATTGGTCTATCCTCAAGTCCTTGATTCTTTCTTCTGCTAGCTCGAATATAACAGAGTCTCATTGTTCTTACCAAGATTTAGTGGATTTCTTGACTATATCCCCATATGTTGTATACCCTCAGGACAAATAACAGAAATGCCAAATAATTGCTATTGTGTAATATACATAAATTTATAATTATGTATGTTATTTATAACCATCTAGCTATATATTTTTTTCTTCATTTAAATGGTTGTTTCTTGAACAAAAAAGATTCCACTATGTTGATCCACAAGTAACCCCTCCTGGGATTTCTAATTGCCTTTTTCTTAAATTGAGGTTTTAAATTAATTGTGACAGGTAGAAAAGTGGCCCACAAAGATATCCATGTCCTAATACCCAGAACCTGTGGATATGTTAGGTTTAAATAAAAGGAAATTTGAGCTTGCAGATAGAATTAAGGTACTAATCTGCAGACCTTGAGATGGGAGATTATCCTGGGTCATCCATTGGATCCAATGTAATCAAAAGGCTCCTTAAAAGTGGAAGTATAAGCCAGAAGAGGAGTCAATGTCAGATTGATGCAATGTGAGAAAGACTCAACCAGTCATTGTTGGTTTTGGAAATGGAGGAACAGGTTATGATCCAAGGAGTATGAACAGCTTCTACCAGCTGGAAAAAGCAAGGAAATTGATCTTTCCTTAGAGCTTCCAAAAAAGATTACAGCCCTTGTTGACACCTTGATTTCAGCCCAGTGATACCCACATCAGACTTCTCAACTACAGAACTGTAATAAACTAGATTTGTGTCATTTTAAGTTATTACATTTGTAGTAATCTTTCAAAGCAGCAATAAGAAACTTAATGCACTCATCAACATTTAACCTTCTTTACTTTCCAGAATTATCTATCTAGTTGCTCCATGCTTTGCTGGTTGCACTCTAGGTCTGCTGTACATCTACACAGATATCACCTGAAGAAGTAGAGAGGTAAGATGAGAATCATTGTTTTCTAAATCTCATGTTGTATTATGTATAATTCACTTTAAGTTTTTAATTGATTTAATAATTCATAGGATTCACACTGTTTATACTCATAAAAGAGCTTCATAATGGGCAAAGGATGTGATACAGCATCAGCATGAGAAGGATATGTATTGAAAAATGCCCAAAGATCTCAGGTGCTGGCTTTCCTTTTTAACAACTGGTTGGATCATGAAAAGATGCACTTTGTCTCCAGATCTCAAATGCTTACCAGCATGGATGCAAAGTGTTTTGGTACCAGGAAGCCCAAAGTCTATTCATTGTAGGGGTCTTTTATAGTAAGCTGGTTATGTAAGCACATACTAGCTATGTGACTAGCCTTAACCAACAAAATTTCCCAAACCTCACCAAAACCCATTACAAATCATCAATCCAATAATTATGAAACAATACTGACAGAATATAATACTCTGCCCCATGAACCCATGGTTACAGAGCATCATTTATCTTTACTTAATACATTTAATAGTATTAACCCTTCAAAACTTACAGATAAGCAAAAAATCAACTTAAACTAGATGAGATTAATCCATGTGATACAATGTGTTTCTCTTCCTTGTTCCATTTGTTTCACAAAATTATAGAGTCAAGACCTATCATAAGAAAGAAGGTGTAGGATGCTGATTTTTGTGTCCTTGTGTGTGCAAATATTTTTTTATTATGCCCTACCATTGGTTTCATAGTTTGCCTTGATGAAGAATTATAAATTAAAAACATTTTACATCAGAACACGAAAGGCATTTTTATCCAGTGTTGGTGAAAAGTCTGATGCAAGTTTGAGTACTGCTTTTTTATAAATGATCTGTTTGCTTTTTTTGTCTTGTATAAGTTTCTCTAGAAATTTCTTTTTATCCTTGCAATTGACTTATGGCTTTACAGAAATAAAAAATAGTTATAAGATAACAATATGAATAATTGTATGTCAAAAAATCCATTAACTAGATGAAATAGACAAATTTCTAAAAGGGCACAAACTGGAGATTTCAAACTTTCAAAGGGATGCACTTAGGTTTAGATCTTTTTGTCTATTTTTGTTTTGCAAGTATTTCTTTCTTTCATTTATTATGCTGGGTACATAATGAGCCCTTAAAAATCTGAAGACTCATGTTCTTAAGAAAATTTTGTTATTACTTTCATAATTTCCTCTCCTCTATGTTTTCTATTCTCTTTTTTTGAACTCTCATTAGATATTGGGCCACCTGAACTGATTACCTGAACTGATTATCTGAACTTCTTAACGTTTTTCTCTAATATTTTCTTCTTGAGTTTATTTCATAGTTTGTGCCCTTTTAGAAATTTGTCCATTTCATCTAGTTAACTGACTTTTTTGACATATATTTATCATATTTTCTTCATTTTTTATTTCTGTAAAGCCATAATTCAGTTGCAATCAGAGAACATATTTTATATGATTTAAATCATTTTAAGTTTATTGGGCTTATTTTTTGGCTTAACACATCATCTATTCTAGAGACTATTCCATCTTCACTTGAAAAGAAAGTTTATTCTGCTGTTATGGGAGGGATTGTTTTACAGATATCTAGTAGACCTAGTTGGTTTATAGTGTTGTTCAAGTCTCCTATTTCCTTGTTTCTAGCTGTCTTTCTTTTGTAAAGATTTATTTATTTATTTTAGAGAGAGAGAGAGAGTGAGGGGAGGGGCAAAGGGAAAAATCCTTAAGCAGACTCCTTGCTGAGCACAGAGCTTGATCTGTGGACCGATCTCAGGACCCTGAGATAATGACCTGAGCCAAAATCAAGAGTCAGGCTCAACCGCCGGAGCCATTCAAGTGTCCCTATTTCTAGCTGTTTCATCCATTTATCAAAGTAAGGTATTTATGTGTCCTGCTGTTATTATTGGATTGTCTATTTCTCTCTTAAATTATTTGTTTCTACTTCTTATATTTTGGATTTACATTGTTAGATAAATTTACATATATAATTGTTATGTTAGAAGAATTGACCATCTCATCATTATAAAATTTCCCTTTTTTGTCTTTAGGAACATTTTGTGCCTTCAATTCTATTTTATCTCACATTAGTGTACCCAATCCAGCTTTCTTTTGGATCCCCTTTGCATGGTATTTCTCATTATATCCTTTTAGATTAAAACAATATGTGTATTTAGATCTAAAATGTTATCTCCTGTATACCACATACTTTTGGATCATTCTTTTATCCATTGATGCAAAAATTCTGAACAAAATATTAGCAAACTGAATCCCGATATATGCAAAAAGATAATACATCATAATCAAGTGAAGTTTGTCCCAGGGTACAAGATTGGTTTAACAAACAAAAATCAGTAAGAACTCAATGAAAAAATCAGTAATCATAATTTCTTGTAGTAACAAAGGATAAAATAACACTATCATGAACAAATATTTGATAAAATTCAACATTTATTCATGATAAAGATTACCAAGATAGGAATTGAAGAGAACTTTCTTAAATCTAAAAAAATATCTACAATAAAAGCTGTAGCAAATATTAAATTAAGCGATGAAAAATTGAACTGAATTCTCCTAAGAATAAGAACATTGCATGCATGGATACCAGTTCTTACCACTTCTATTAAATATTGTACTGGAGATCCTAGTCAGTGCTATTAAGCAAGAAGAAAAAATAAAAGACAGGAATTGGAAGGGAAGAAGTAGTTTTCCTTATTTGTAGAGTTAATTTTACATGACTGTGTAAGTAGACTGTCCAAAATGATTTATAACTAGCATAAGTTAATTGAGCAGATTATTTGGTACAAGCTCAGTATTTCAAACACTTTATTTATATATATAACAACTACAATTAAAAAATGAAGTTTAAAATTAAAAAAACAAAAATATCAAATCCCTAGGATAAATATAATGAAACATGTACAGGGACTGTAAAATGAAAATTAGAAAACTTTTTTTAGAGAAATTAAAGACCCAGACAAGTAGAGAAATTTAACATGTTCATATATAAGAATATGCAATATTATAATAATGCTACTTCTCCAACAATTTGATCTATTCAATGAATCCTAATAATCATAGAAGGTTTTTTTTGTAGAAATTGACAATCTGATTATAAATCTACATGGAAATACAAAGGGACAAAAATAGGCAATGCAATAAAGAATAGGAACAAAACTGGAGGACTTACATTACTAGATATAAAATATTATTATAAAGCTATAATAAGACAGTGTGCTATTAGTAATATAGAACAGTGAAACAGTATAGTGAGTCCAGAAATAGAACCACATGTATATGGATACCTGCAGTAAAATGTGAAGAAAATAAAATTTTCAACAAATGACTTAATTACTCATATGGGAAAAAAAACTAATCTTGCCTCCAATCTGTCATATGCAAAAATAAATTACATACGGATTTGTTACTAAATGTGAAATATAAATAGATTAGATCTTTTTTTTTCAAGAGAACACCAAAAGTGTTAAACAAAAAGAAAAACTTTAAAACTTCTGTTTATCAAAAGAAAAATTTAAAAAGGACAAAGTCAAGCAACAGTGGAAAATACTTTTGCAATCCATGTATCTGAAAAAGGACTTGTATCCAGAATATGTAAATAACTCTCACAAATCAATAAGAAAAGCAAACAGCGCCCCCCCAAAATTGACAAAGTACTTGAACAAGCACTTCACAAAAGAGCATAACCAAATATCCAATTAACATATGAAAAGATGTTTTTCATTAGTCATTAGAGAAACAAAAACCAATGCCATGGTGCAATATCATTATACACTCATCAAAATGTTTAAAATGAGTAATTAAGTCATTAAGTCCCCTACGTTCATCTGTTTTGTTTCTTAAATTCCACAAATGAGTGAAATCATATAGTATTTTTCTTTCTCTGACTTATTTTGCTTAGCATAATACCATCTACTTCCCTCCACATTACATTGTTGTAAATGGCAAGATTTCATTCCTTTTGATGGCCGAGTATTATTCCAGTGTGTGTGTGTGTGTGTGTGTGTGTGTGTGTGTGTGTGTACCACCTCTTTATTCATTCATCTGTTGATGGACATCTGGGCTCTTTCCATGTTTTGACTATTGTGGACATTGTTGTTATAAACATTGTGGTACATGTGCCTCTTCGAATCACTGCTTTTGTATCCTTTTTTTTTTTTTTTAATTTTATTTATTTGACAGAGAGAGATAGTGAGAGCAGGAACACAAGCAGGGGGAGTTGGAGAGGGAGAAGCAGACTTCCCGCTGAGCAGGGAGCCCGATGCAGGGCTCGATCCCAGGACGCTGGGATCACGACCTGAGCCACCCAGGCGCCCCTGTATCCTTTGGATAAATACCTAGAAGTGCAATTGCTGGGTCATACAGTAGTTCTATTTTTAACTTTTTGAGGAACATCCATACTGTTTTCACAGGGGCTGCTCCAGTTTGCATTCCCAACAACAGCGTAAGAGGGTTCCCCTTTCTCCACATCCTTGCCAATGTCTATGAGTTTTCCCCTTTCTCCACATTTTTGCCAATGTCTATTGTTTCCTGAGTTGCTCAATTTTAGCCATTCTGACTGATGTGAGGTGGTATCTCATTGCAGTTTTGATTTGTGTTTCTCTGATGCCAAGTGATGTTGAGCATTTGTTCGTGTGTCTGCTAGCCATTTGTACGTCTTCTTTGGAGAAATGTCGTTCATGTCTTCTGTCAATTTCTTGACTGAATTTTTTGTTTTTTGGGTGTTGAGTTTGATAAGTTCTTTATAGATTTTGGATACTAGCCCTTTATCTGATATCTCATTTCTGAATATCTTCTCCCATTCCATAGGTTGCCCTTTAGCTTTGTTGATTGTTTCCTTTGCTGTGAAAAAGCTTTTAATCCTGATGAAGTCAAAATAGTTCATTGTTACTTTTGTTTCCCTTCCCTTTGGAGGCATGCCTAGGAAAATTTGTTGTGGCCAAGGTCTAAGAAGTTGTTGCCTATGTTCTCCTCTAGGATTTTGATGGTTTCCTCTCTCATATGTAGGTCATTCATCCATTTTGAGTTTATTTTTGTGTATGGTGTAAGAAAGTGGTCCAGTTTCATTCTTCTACATGTTGCTATCCAATTTTCCCAACACCATTTATTGAAGAGATTGTCTTTTTTCCATTGGATATTCTTTCCTACATTGTCAAACATTAGTTGATCATATAGGTGTGGGTCCATTTCTGGGCTTTCTATTCTGTTCCACTGATCTATGTGTCTCTTTTTGTGCAAGTACCATACTGTCTTGATGATAACAGCTTTGTAATACAGCTTGAAGTCTGAAATTGTGATGCCTCTAGCTTTGCTTTTCATTTGCAATGTTGCTTTGGCTATTAGGTGTCTTTTCTGGTTCCATACCAATTTTAGGGTTGTTTGTCCCACCTCTGTGAAAAATGTTGATGGTATTTTGATAGTGATTGCTTTGAATGTGTAGATTGCTTTGGGTAGCACAAACAGTTTAACAATATTTGTTCTTCCAACCCATGAGCATGGAATGTTTTTCACTTTCTTTGTATCTTCCTCAATTTCTTTCATGAGTGTTCTATAGTTTTCAGAGTACAGATCATTTACCTCTTTGGTTAGATTTATTCATAGGTATCTTATGGTTCTTGGTGCAATTGTAAATGAGACTGATTCCTTGATTTCACTTTCTGCCACTACATCATTAATGTACAGAAATGCAACTGACTTCTGTGCTTTGATTTTATATTTTGTGACCTTGCTGAATTCCTGTATCAGTTCTAGCAATTTTTTTGGTGGAATCTTTTGGGTTTTCTACATAGAGTATCATGTCATCTGTGAAGAGTAAAAGTTTGACTTCTTTGTCAATTTAGATGCACTTTATTTCTTTTTGTTGTCTGATAGCTGAGGCTAGGACTTCTAGTACTATGTTGAAAAACAGTGGTGAGAGTGGACATCCCTGTTGTGTTCCTGACCTTGGGGAAAAGCTCTCAGTTTTTCCCCATTGAGGATGTTATTGCTGTGGGTCCTTCATATATGGATTTTATGATGTTGAGACATATTCCGTCAATCCATACAGGGTGAAAGGTTTTTTATCAAAAAAGGATGCTGTAGGGGCACCTGGGTGGCTCAGTCGTTAAGCGTCTGCCTTCGGCTCAGGTCGTGATCCCAGGGTCCTGGGATCGAGCCCCACATCGGGCTCCCTGCTCCGCGGGGAAGCCTGCTTCTCCCCTCCTTCTCCCCCTGCTTGTGTTCCCTCTCTCACTATGTCTCTCTCTGTCAAATAAATAAATAAAATCTTTAAAAAAAAAAAAGGATGCTGTATTTTGACAAATGCTTTTTCTGTATCTATTGAGAGGATCATATGGTTCTTATCCTTTCTTTTATTAATGTGGTGTATCATGTTGATTGATTTGTGGTGGTTGAACCATTCCTGCAGTCCATGAATAAATCTCCCTTGGTTGTAGTGAATAATGCTTTTAATGTACTGTTAGATCTTATCAGCTAACATCTTGGTGAGAATTTTGGCATCCATGTTCATCAGGGATATTGGTCTATAATTTTCCTTTTTGGTGGGGTCTTTGGTTTTGGGATCAAGGCAATGCTGGCATCATAGACTGGTTTGGAAGTTTTCCTTCCATTTCTATTTTTTGGCACTGTTTCAGAACAGGTATTAATTCTTTAAATGTTTGGTAGAATTCCCCTGGGAAGCCATCTGGCCCTGGAATCTTGTTTATTGGGAGATTTTTTTATTACTGATTCAATTTTTTTGCTGGTTATGGGTTATTCAGGTTTTCTGTTTCTTCATGTTTCAGTTTTGGTAGTTTATATGTTTCTAGGAATTTATCCATTTCTTCCAGATTTCCTTATTTGTTGGTATATAATTGCTCATAATATTCTCTCATAATTGTTTGTATTTCTTCAGTGTTGGTTGTTATCTGTCTTCTTTCATTCATGATTTTATTTATTTGGGTCTTTTCCCTTTCCTTTCTGATAAGTCTGACTAGGGGTTTACTGATCTCATTAATTCTTTCAAAGTACCATCTCTTAGTTTCATTGATCTCTTCTACTGGGTTTTTTTATTATTATTATTATTTCTATATCATTGATTTCTGCTCTAATCTTTATTATTTCTTTTCTCCTGCTGAATTTACACTTTATTTGCTTTTCTTTTTCCAGCTCCTTTAGGTGTAAAGTTAGGTTGTGTTTGAGACTTCTTGTTTCTTAAGGAAGACCTGTATTGCTACATACTTCTCTCTTAGGACCACCTTTGCTACATCCAGAAGGTCGTGTTTTCACTTTCATTTGATTCCATGTATTTTTTTAATTCTTCTTTAATTTCCTGGTTGATCCATTTGCTCTTCAGTAGGATGTTCTTTAACCTCCATGTATTTGTGGTCCTTCCAAACTTCTTCTTTTTTTAAAGATTTTACTTATTTATTTGTCACAGAGAGAGAGAGTGCACATGCAAGGGGAGCAGTAGATGGAACAGGCAGTGGGAGAAGCAGCTCCCCACTGAGCAAGGAGCCCAATGTGGGACTAGATCCCAACATCCTGGAGTCATGACCTAAACTGAAGGCAGCTGCTTAACCAACTGAGCGACCCAGGCATCCCTCCAAATTTCTTCTTGTGATTGACTTCAAGTTTTACAGCATTGTGGTCTGAAAATATGCATGGTATGATTTCAATCTTTTTGTAGTGGTGGAGACTTGATTTGTGACCCAGTATGTGATTTATTCTGGAGAATGTTCCATATGCATTCAAAAAGAATGTGTATTCTGTTGCTTTAGGATGAAATGTTCTGAACATACCTGTGAAGTCCATCTGGTGCAGTGTGTCATCATAGCTCTTGCTTCCTTGTTGATCTTCTGCTTAGATGATCTGTCCTTTGCTGTGAGTGGGGTGCTAAAGTCCCCTACTATTATTGTATTATTGATGAGGGTTTTTTTAATTTTGTTATTAATTAATTTATATATTTGGCTGCTCCTAAGTTAGGGGAATAAATATTTATAATTGTTAGATCTTCTTGTTGGATAGACCACTTTATTATGATATGGTGTCCTTCTTCAACTCTTATTACAGTCTTTGGTTTAAAATCTAGTTTTTCTGGGGATGCCTGGGTGGTTCAGTCAGTTAAGCATCTGCCTTCAGCTCAGGTCATGATCCCAGGGTCCCGGTATCAAGTCCCACACTGGGCTCCTTGCTCAGCAGGGTGCCTGTTTCTCCCTCTGCCTGTTGCTCCCCCTGCTTGTGCTCTCTCTGGCAAATAAATAAAATCTTTAAAAAATTAAAAAAAAATAAAATCTATTTTGTCTGATAGAAGGATGGCTACTCCAGCTTTCTTTTGATGTCCATTAGCATGATAAATGGTTCTCCAATCCCTCAGTTTTCAATCTGGAGGTGTCTTTGGGTCTAAAATTAGTCTCTCATAAGCAGCATATTGATCAATCTTTTTTTTTTTATCAATTCTGATATCCTATGTCTTTTGATTGGAGCATTTAGTCCATTTACATTCAGAGTAATTATTGAAAGATATTAATTTAGTGCCATTGTATTACCTGTAAAGTCATTGTTCCTATAGATTGTCTCTCTTCCATTCTGGTCTTTGTTACTTTGGGGGCTCTCTCCACTCAAAGGATCCCTTTTAATATTTCTTGCAGGGCTTGTTTAGTGTTCAAAACTTTCTTTACTTTTTGTTTGTTCTGGAAACTCTTATCTCTCCTTCTATTCTGAATGACAGCCTTTTTGGATAAAGTATTTTTGGCCACACATTTTTCCAATCTAGCATTTGAATATGTCATGCCAGTCCTTTCTGGTCTGCCATGTCTCTGTGGACAAGGCTGCTGCCAGTCTTATGTGTCTATCCTTGTAGTTAAGGACCTCTTGACCTGAGCTGCTTTCAGGATTTTCTCTTTATCTTTGTAATTCGCAAGCTTCACTATAATATGTCGAGGTGTTGACCTATTTTTGTTGATTTTGAGGGTAGTTCTCTGTGCCTCTTGGACGTGAATGCCTGTTTCCTTTCCCAGATTAGGGACGTTCTCAGCTATAATTTGTTCAAATAAACTTCTGGCCCTTTTTCCCATTCCTCATCTTCTGGGACTCCTATAATATGGATATTATTTCACTTTATGGAATTGCTGAGTTCCCTAATCTACCTCTTTGATCTAATAGTTTTGTTTCCCTCTTCTTTTCAGCTTCCATATTTTCCATCATTTTATCTTTTGTATCACTGATTCGCTCTTCTGATTTGTTCATCCTCATTTTTATGACCTCCACTTGGGACTGCATCTCAGTAATAGCATTTTTAATTTTGGCCTGACTAGATTTTAGTTCTTCTATCTCTATAGTAAGGGATCTCTAGTGTCTTCTAGCCTTTTTTCAAGCCCAGCTAGTAACTTATAATCATTGTTTTAAATTATAGTTCAGACCTCTTACTTATATCTGTATTGATTAAATCCCTGGCAGTGAGTACTACATCCAGTTCTTTCTTTTGGGGTGAATTTCTGTTTTGTCATTTTGTCCAGAAAAAAAAGAAGAAAGAAAGAAAAAAAGAACAAAAACAATAACAACAACCACAACAGGGGAAAAAAAAAAACTTGATCATGGGCGTGTTTTGGTCTGCTTGTTAAAAGAAACTAGATCCCAAAATAAGAACAAAAGAAAAACACTATATATATATAATGCAATGAAACAAAAATTATATATATATATATATATATAAAGTACATATAAAATAAAAAATGAAAAAGAAAAAGAATTGAAAAAATAAGAAAATAAATGAAAAAATAATACTAAAAGACTAAAGAATAAACATACAAAGAATGCTATATATGTTTTCCCAAGAGCTGAAGTTTTGCAGCCCTCTATGATCAGTAAACCTGGTGAGAGTGAGTTGTTTGTGCTGGTCTTCTGGGGAGAGGCCTATTTCTGCTTCTCAGGTGGACTTGCCATAGTGGAAATGCCCCTTCAGTGCACAGGGGCAGGACTTAGTGTAAGTGGCTCTGGACTCCACTAAGTGGTGCTGTTTTGTTCCCTGAAGGCTTTCAGCACTGATGACTGGGATGAATATTGTTGTGCCCTACTCTCTAGCCCAGAACTGAAAATTTGTGCTGCCCACTCTTCAGTGAGTCCTCATAGAAAAGCAATAAATCACTCTTCTGTCCCTGGTTTCCATCAGAACTCTGTGTTCACTTGGCCTGTAACCGAGCATTTTTATCTCAGGGACACGACTGAGTTTTAAAACTCCAAATTTTAGGGACTCCCATGGCAACGACCCACACTGTTGTTCTGGGAGTGTGGGTCTCACCACACTTCTGCTGTTTGCTGGACCTATCCCAGGAAAGTGGTCACATGACTGTAGAGTGGCTCGCACTTTATGGCAACACAGAGCAGAAAGTCGGCACCTAGACTCACTGTTCTGAGCTGGCTTCCCTGCTCCTATGCCTGGGAACTCTGTGGCATGCAGGTGTCACCTATTCTTCTTGCAACCCCAGGGATCCTGAGACCATGCTGTCACACCTGGGATTCTGCCCAGCTTCACCACTTGAGCACCTTTAAGCCAGGCATATCCTCCACTGTGACAGACTTCCAAAAGTTCTGATTTTGCCCTCTGCTGCTTATAATACTTTGCAGTAGCTTCCTTAAGCAGGCTCCTTTTCCTCTGTGTATCCTCAGCTATATCACACTGGATTCAAGTCTCCTTACCTCCTATCTTCGAAACAGTGGTCGCTTTTCTACTTGTAGACTTACAGCATTTGTTTTCTCAGATCTCTGATTGATTTCTTGGGTGTTCAGAATGATTTGATATCTAGTTGTATTTGAGGAACGAGACAAATTTAGGGTCCCCCTACTCCTCTGCCATTTTAACTCCTCGCCTCTTTGTTAGACTTTTTTTTTAATCAGGCCACAAAGGACTAAGTGGAGGAAGAAACTTCATTATTTGGAGCCACCAGTATAGTCAATATTGAAAATATTCAATTAAGTCAATATTTTAAAGTATCTAGAACCAGACCACTTCTCTCCACCTCCATTGATAATGTTCTGTTGCCAGCATTACTTCTTTTCTGGATCACTGCTAAAACTCTGCTTCCACCTATGTCCTCTTGTATTCTGCTAAATATAATCCAACCCATATCGCTTCTCTTCTCAAATTACTTAAAATAAAATACAAAGTCCTTAAAATGGCTCACAGGGTTCTATATAATATGGGCCCCTTTATCTTTCTAATCTCATACTACTGTTCCCCAAATGAATTTCACTCTTGTTAAAATGGCTTCATTGTTCTCCAGCACTCAGACATAGTTCCGCTTCACAGTTACTGCACTTGCTGTTCACTTTGTTTGGAGCACACTTCTATAATATATCCATATAGCTCCTTCATTTGCTCCCTTCAGATCTTTGTAGCCTTTTCAATGAGGCCTTCTCTGATTTACTTACTCAAAGTTACATCAATTACTCTACTTTTCAACAGCCTTTACTATTTTACAGCTTACTTTCCTCTGTAGGACTTATCACCCTTTAATGTATTGTGTTTGTCTATTACATGTCCCCTTGCATTACAATGTTTGCCAAGAAGAACACAGATTTGTGAAGATCTTTTTGCTTACCACTGTATGTAAGTACAAAGAAATGTGTTTGAATGAATGTATAAGATTATTTTAAATTATTTTAAATTAAATTAAGGTTTATATTAATGCCTAATACATTCAGTGCTTTTTCACATCTACTATCACATTCAATTCTCTCAGCAACCCCATCATAGAGTATATACTACTACCCTATTTTATGAATGAGGAATTAGATCCAGAACTCATAAATAATATGTCCAAGATTACACTGCTAGTATATTATCAAAGAATTTGATTCTGATTGTCAGCCTTGTGCTCTTCTCACTACATTACTGCAGGTATCTAGAATTTTAAAATACAAGATATAATGATTTTTTGGGTATCTGCTAAAGAAATCAGTGTGGCAAAATTAGAAGGATCCTTTATTTTCTCAATTTCCTTTTTTTTAATGTCCAAACAGGCCACCTTGTTTTTGCCATTCAAGAGAAAAAAAATGGCAGGTTAAATTATGTCTTGAAGTAACTGAATTAGTCTTAAGTCCCTATTATTCAAATATTTTTCCATATTCTCTCTAATAATGGTTTCTTTTCAAAGACATTACAAGCATTAATCAAAAGAACACCTGGTCTTCTCAATTCAGTGGAAAACTGGTCTTTGCATAGATAGATAAATAGATATAGATAGATAGATAATAGATAGAGACATAAATAGCAGGTGTCAGAGATTTAATTATACATTTTTAAATTTAAATTCAATTAGCCAATATATAGTACATCATTAGTTTTTGATATAATGCTCAATGATTCATTAGTTGTGTATAACACCCAGCGCTACATTTTTGAAAAATTTTATACATCCAAGCTACTGAGTCCTACTGTGATAAATCCCTCACAGTGGCTCAGTTGAAAATTTAATATTCTATGTGGCAAAATACAAAAATATTTAAAGACTGTCACTTAAAAAATGAGTTATGAAAGGCCTAATTTGGGGGCAGATGGGGAGAAAAATTTTGTGTGGCTCTGAAATAATTCTATTTACTGGATGTGTAAACACTTTACAGAAAGGATATGCTAAACGTCTTCTAGGGAGTCAGGGCTTTCAGAATGGCATGTACATACACCTCACTCAAATATGTCAAATAAGATTATGTGTGTGTGTGTGTGTGTGTATGTGTATAGATTTCTATATTTTTATTCCTTTGACTATTTCCTCTGTCCTTTTTCTGCTTAGGAACTTATTTTACAAAGCATTCCATGTCAGAACATTTCATTCATACTTTTTATTTCTTCACCCTTTTGTACTATATTTGTGCTATCATATGTAAGATTATAGAGGTAAATAGCTATTCTCATTTCATTTCATCAAGGTTACATGGATTATCATTGATGTTAATTTTGTTCACTTGGCTGAGGTAGTGTTTGTTAGGTTTCCTTCCTCCTTTTACAATGTACTCTGTGGAGGGAAGTCACTATGTGTAGTCCATTTCTCCACCAACAAGTTATGCTGCACCTCCTTGAGGATGGAATACCTACCTAAATTATTTGGAATTCCTCAGAATATGAGATTTGTCTCTTCTCTCCCATGTATTTATTATTATATCATTTATTTATCTTTATGTACACATGGATATCTATTTTCTACTTTGGGCTATAATCTAACCTGCCCTATTTTATTGTTCAAAGTATTCTAAATTGGCCATTGGGAGAGCTTTCAGTTGGCCCTTAAATCCCTTTGACACACTCCCATTATTATTATTATTTTTTTTTGGCCCTTAGCCCTTATTTTCTGTAACTAAAAGATCTTCCAGGCTCACATTATAAATTTCCACTCCCTGTGCTAGAATCAGCTATTTTTCCAAAGAGCCTTGATTTTTTTTTTTTTTTTTTTTTTTTTTTGTGGTATAGTGGTAATAGAAAACAAGATCTGGGTGTCAGGGGTTCTTTTATTATTGGGATGCCATTGCTTCTAGGCCCTCTCAGCTATCACAGCAAAGAAATATGTGTGTATGTACTAACCTGTGTATGCACGCATACACACACACACACACACACACAATCTTAATCTGTATCTATATTAAGCTAAACATACGTTCATACTGATATGTTCAACTCTAATCCATTAACACATGAATCACAACCTCCTCCCACTGTTTACCTATAACCTCAAACTCCCAACAATAAGAAATCAGGCTCCCGACACCCACTACCAATTAACTTAATTGTTCAATTCTTATATACCTATGATAGTTTTAGAATTATCAACTCATACTTCCATAAGAAACAACTTTCTCAACTTAAGTACAGTACTTATGTACATTTGCCTTTAACTTTAGTCTGATAGACTCCACTCATTTCCAAAGTTACTCAGATCAGTACCTTATTCTCCCATCCTCTTCAGTGAGATTGTTTTACACATTTGTGGTACAATTAGATTCTTTTGTCACAGTCTGCATTCTTTCCTGAGATCCCTCAATGTCCTAAATTATTTTTAAAAATATATTAATACATTGAAGTTCACTCTTTTTGTTATAAAGTTTTATGGGTTTTGACAAACACATAATGTCATGTATCAACCACTACAGTATCATATAGAACAATTCCATTACCCTAACACTTAATTTTTTTGAAAATATAGAATACAATATATAATGCTTATATTATTCTTAAATAATGTTTATGAAATAACATTTCATATTTCATTATATTATTCACATACTTTTGCTTAATTATATTGTTCTAATATCAATAATGACATTAATTCATTAAAATGTTTCAAATTCCCCATATTACTTCTCAAGTTTCCCTTGGAATAACTTTCTGCATTCTTAAGCATGTTTGTTATTATATCTGGGGGCCTTATTTTATGTGACTATATCTCACATTTTCTCATGTATGGTGGTGTGGAGATGGTTTAAGGTATAGGGATTTTCTTTATATTTAAATTGTATAATATCTCTTCAATAAAGTGACACAATCAAATCTTCACCTCTGTCTTTTAAAAGCAGCAATTTTCCTCAAACTGTTGACATACAACATGATGGTGGTAGTAATCAAGCAGAGTATGGATCTGAGAAGGAAACCCAAGTAAATAGGTAATATGACTAACAGAAATTGATTAAAGTACATACTTGAGGGAATCAGACATAAATGATTAGATGGGACATACTAAAATGACTCAAGTACCATGATATATTTTAAAGGATTGCAACATTACTAGAAAAATGAATATTTTTTTTTTTTTTTTTTTTTTTTTTAGAAAAATGAATATTTTTGACAGACATTCTCTCCTCTGCTCTCCTGCCTACCACTCCCTTGCAGTATTCAATAAACCTCTATCTCCTTTAATAAGTAACTAAATAAATAACAAACTAAATATTTTTTAATAAAATTCAAAAGACACATCTGTTCACTTTGTAATCACACAACATGAATGATCATGCTGCTACACTGAATTAGGAGACAAATTATTGTCCAGAATATAGTACAATGCTAATTTTTCCAAGCTCTGGATATGTTTTCAGTTAGAACATTATACACTTTTAATATAAGTATATATCCACTCTAGTTCTCAAAATACATCTGGTAGTCACCTAGATCACTATTCTATTTCATTTGTTTTAAAGCAATGGATTCTTTTGACAGTGCATCAAAAAATAATATGAATTATCCAAATGATTTTTTGTGTACATTGAAATAAATTGTTAGTATCTACATATAACATTTTGAATATGCTTTCAATAGAAAGTAATCATGTCTAATAGAGAACATAGCATTTATTGGACTTGGTAATGTACATTGAAAAGTGTTTTATTTGCAAATCTTCCTGTTACCTATAGTAAATTTCAATTTGCCTTTTACAAAGTACTTTTTTAAAAAAATGGTTAATATTGGTATACACTTTATCAAAAAGAAGCAGGAAGATAACTAAACAATAGGAATAATCATTAATGGATTACAGGAAGTATTTAGATATCAAAAGAATATAACTGGCAGAGAGATATAAAATGACAGAAATAAGAATTCATAAAGAACAATTAAATTAGAAAGTTCAATTTATTTGTGAAGGCCATTATATTTATTTTATGGGTGAAAGAGTACAAAGATGACACATTCCAGGTAAGCTGGTTACATAATCAGAAGTGTTAACATCCCTCCCTCCCAAACTCCTATAGAGATGAATTGCAAAATATAAAAATACGTAAAAACCTATAATGATGCTGAAATACAAAAAAGGTATTTCAACAAATATAAGAAGATGCCCAGAGTGTTTACCCTTATGAAAGAACAAGTTTGGGAAGCAAATGGAGGAGACCATGACATATCCCCTCTGAAACACTCTAAACCACTTAGAGCAAGTGACAATAAAATGCAGAAAGTTAATGTGGACACCATTCTTCCTGATAAGTCATATCCCTTCAAGAATAGAATGTAATGGGGAAAGGACAATAAGTGGGCACAACAAGCAAAAGCTGATACACCTGCATATTTCTCTAAAGGGAGAAAATTTAAAAGGTGGCTGGACTTATGAAGAGATACTGTAGATCAGAAGAAAAGGAACCTCAAGAATCAGACTCAACATGCTTCCTTTAGTCTTATGATAAGAAACACAGCAAAATATATAACTTGTTTTTTTTTGAAGAGATTAGGAAGAATCCTGCTTTTATGAAACCAAAGCAAGTAGTTGTGAATAAAGAGTAATCTGAAATCAAAAAAGATTAAAAAAAAGACTGCTGAATAAAAATAATAGAGAAGGAACTGCAAATTGGCCTTCTTAACTGTAAAACTTATTTTTTATAAAGATTTATTTATTTGTCAGAGAGAGAGGAGAGAGGAGGGGCAGAGGGAGTAGGAGAGAGAAATTCAAGCAGACTCCATGCTGAGCATGGAGCCCAATGTGGACCTGGATCTCACCACCCTGAGATCATGACCTGAGCCAAAACAAAGAGTCAGATGCTTAACCAACTGTGTCATCCAGGCGCCCCAAGTAAAACCTATTTTTTATATAGGAGCAAAATATTTAATCCATTACAAAATACAGTTGTTTATTTCAAAACAACAAACAATTTCAATTACCAATTAGTGGTACCAATAGTACCACCCTATTTCCACAGTTATGACAACAAAAATGCCTCCAGACATTGCTAATATTCCCCATGGCAAAAAGAAAAAAAAAATCACCCCCGATTGAGAACCACTCAATTAAAGTAATAATACACAGGCTATACAAAAACAACAACAAAAAAATGAACTCTTCAATAAAAGCACTGGCTAGACTCCACATTCAGGTGGAATCAGGTTTCATGTCTGAGTGGGGCTTCCCACTGGCTCTGTGATCAGGCAGGCCAGCAGGCTGTGCCCAAAAGTTGGTAGAGCCCCAGGCTGGACTTTGTGATTGAGTAGGCCATTGGCTGTGCTCTGTTGTTGGGTGAGGTTACTGGCCCCACTCTCTCATCATGCAGGGCTACTAGCTATACCCTATAGTTGGGTGGGGATGGAAGCTGTGCCCTGCAGTTGGGTAGGGTTGCTCTGGCCAGATGGAACCACAGTGCTCTAAACCTGGGTGGGGTCATTGGTTGTGTTCCTTCATTGGGTGAGCCACCCAAAGCTGCGTTCACCAATCAGGTAGGCTGTATGCTGGGTCCAGCTATTACATGAGTTGGTAGGTTGAACTCTGCAGCCTGGTGATACTGTAGGCTGGGCTCAATCTCACTGTCCAGGCTCCCTGGTTGTCTGGGACCTAGTCTATGCTCAACAGTTGGGCAGGGCTGCTGGCTTGGCTCCCTACCCGGGTGGACAATAGATTGTGCTCAGCAGGTGGTCTGTGGTCATACTTCCTGGAGAGGTTGGACTGGAGGCTATGTTCAGAAGTTGGGTGGGTGAATAAGTATTATTTTTAAAACTATTATAGTCAGAATAACATTGGCCAGAAAAAGAATGTACAATGAGACCAGTAGAATAAAATACACAGTCTCATTTTGAATATAAAAAATATGAATAATAAAAAACTTTGAAGAGTGTTTTTAACATGTGACAGATATAACCCAATACCTGTTATTTGTAAAGAGCTATCTAAATCAGTAGAATAGACACATACCCATATTAAGAGCAGTCCAATGACATGATCAGCAATTGAAAAACATGAAATAAAATCTGACATTAATTTGACAGCTTAAACTTTCCTTCCTTTAAGAAGGGTTCACTGACTCTTCAGTCTAGGTCAGGTCTCAATTATGAGTTCACATAGACCTTTGACTTAAGCTTTATAGCTTACAATAAAATTGTAATTTAATAATTAATTATTTTATAGTATTTGCCATAGCCATCTCTCAAGTCAGACTCTAAGACTTAAGTTGGCAAGTGCAATGCCTGATTTTGTTCAGTGTTCCAACCCTTATGACACAATGGCGTGTAGTAGGTGCTGAACAAATTTACTAGGAGGTATTATAGTGTGGCAGTTATGAGTTGACTGTAGGGCCAGACTCCACCTGGATTCAAATTCCAACCCTAGGAATAACAATCACTAGCCACTTAGCTCTGTAACTTTGACAAATCATTTGGCCTCTTTTTGCTTCAACTTCCTCATCTGGAAAATGGGGTAGTAAAAATACAAGGTTGTTTTGACGGTTGTTTTGACACAAATATGCATGTGTATTATATATATAATATTTAGAATGGTGCCTGGCAGAGAGTGTTGATAAGTCATATAAAATATTAATTAAATGAATGTTGAATGAAACTCACTTCAATTTATTAGCCATTGGTGCTAATTATAGCTCAGAAATTTTACAATCCAAAACCCATATATCAGATAACATATATGTATATATATAAATCAAAATAATCAAAGAATATATAATAACCAATATATAGTAATCACTATAATAACTATACTTATATAATAATTACTATAATTACTTTCTATATAATTACTTACAATTGCTCTATAAATACACAGTAATTAAAGAAATGGAAGTTGAAACAATGAAGGAACATTTTTAACCTTTTTAATCATCATCATCATCATAAGTGAACAGTATTTCCATACACTCTAGTTAGGAGCACAAATTCATATATCCTTTCTATAGGGCAATTAAATGACACTAAATCTGTTTTATTCTCTAAACAATCAAATCTCCTTCTAAATATTTTTGTGAGAAACTATTCAGAGATGTATATAGTAATGTACAACATTATCCAAAATGTCAACATTTATAATAATGAAATTTTGAAACTAACCAAATATCTAACAATGGAAAATTCACTAAATTGTAGTATGTCCATGCAATAAAATACTATGTTGCCTTTAAAAAATAAACAAATCTGTATTGTTAAAAATATTACATGGCATGGTAAGATATTCATGATTTTTATAGTAAAAGTTTATAATATTAAAGCAAATATATACAATTGTATTAATATGTATAGAAAAAGGAATAGTAGGTTATGGTTCTAGTAATCTCTGGGTGGAGTGATCAAGATTCTTATTTCCTCATTATGCTTTTCTTTACTTTCCCAATTTTCAACTATAACATGTATTTGTTTTATAATCATAAAAATCAATAAATTCTATTAAAATTATAAAGGCAGTTTAAAGCTTGAATTTCAAATTAAACTTATTAATAAGAACCCAAAAAATGCTTCATGGCATAGTATTACCTAGCTGTGATTGTTAACTTAATGTATCAACTTGACTGCAGTAAGAGATCCAAAAGAGAAAAACATTATTTCTGGGAATGTCTGTGAGGGTCTTTCCAGAAGATATTAGCATTTGAACTGGTAGGCTAAGGAAGATCATCCTCACCAGTGTGGGTGGGCATCATCTCATCCATTGGGAGTATGAATAGAACAAAAGGCAGAGGAAGGGTAAATTTGCTGTCTTATTGAGCTGGGACATCCATCTTCTCCTACTCTAGACATCGGTGTTCCTGGATTTTAGGCCTTCAGACCTAAACTGAGACTTATACAATTGGTTTCCCTGGTTCTCAGGCCTTTGGGTTTAGATTGGAACCACACCATCAGGTCTCCAGCTTGCAGACGGTGAATCGTGGGACTTTTCATCCTCCATAATCACATGAACCAGTCCCTCATAATAAATTTCTTTCTATATATCTCTCTATATATTCTATTGGTTCTGTTCTCTAGACAACCCTAATACACTAGGTTTTTGATTACATTTTTGCACTGGCTTCTGGATAGAACTGAAATCAGAGTTTATATATTTCAGCTAAGGCCAAAAATATGACTCCATAGAAGAAGATATTTAATGAATCAACATATTACTTATATCTCTAATGCACTGTGAAAGATGCATATATAACATATATATCAGATACATATAATATGTATGAATGTGTGTCTATGTGTATATTTATATATACATATGTATTATCCAATATACAAGTTTGGGGATTTTGAAATTTCTGAGCTATAATTAGCATCAATGGCTAATAAAGTACTCATAAGTAGTTGAGGAATAAGTAAATCAAAAGTAAAAAAAAAATCTTAAATTACATTTGGTAATATAAGTGGAGAAAATGTACAATGAAGGATATTAACAATTGTGCATTTTTAAAAGTTCCTTATAATACATACATATAGAATTTATAGCACAGTAAATCTTACCATTAAAAACTACAATTCTCCATTTCTCCCTTCCATCAGTATATGGTCAAATTCATCAAAATGTGTACATTAAATGTGTGCATTTTTGTATGCCAATCTGACTTCAATAAGGCTTTAAGAAAAGAAAAAGAAAAACTACTGAAAAAAACCCTTTACTTATTCACTTTAATCTAGGACCCCAAATTATTCATCTTGATAATCAAGTGTCAGAATAAAGTAAATGAATTCTGGACACAATTCAAATGGCTTAGAAAACTCATATGTGTATCAGAAGTATTAGATGCCACCCATATTTTGCACAAAATATACTAATATATATTACTATTTAATTAATATATTTAATATATCAAATATCTAATGGGGTCATATCAGCATTACTCATTTTAATTTCCAGACATATCAGTTATTATGTAAAAAGTTTTTTCTTTCTTTTGTTTTCTTTTTTGTTCATCATGGTAAGTGTACTCTTTAATCCCCATCACATATTTCACCCACCCCACTACACACATCCCTTCTGATAACTATTGGTTTGTTCTCTATAGGTAAGTCTGTTTCTTGGCTTTCCTCTCTCCTTTTTTTGCCTATTTGTTTTGTTTCTTAAATTCCACATGAGTGAGATTATATGGTATTTGTCTTTCTCTGCCTGACTAATTTCACTCAGCATTATACTCTCTACTCTATGCACGTTGTTATAAATAACAAGATTTCATTCTTTTTATGGCTGAATAATATTCCATTATATATACCACATCTTATATATCCACTCATCAGTCAATGGACACTTAGGCTGCTTCCATATCTTGGCTACTGAAAATAATGCTGCTATAACCATAGGGTTGCATATATCCCTTTGAATTAGTGTTTTTGAATTTTGGGGGTAAATATGCATAGTAGTGTGATTACTAGATTGTAGGGTAGTTCTATTTTTTAACTTTCTGAGGAACCTCCATACTGTTCTCCAGAGTAGCTGCACTAGTTTTCATTCCTAACAACAGTGCAAAAGAGTTCCTTTTTCTCCACATCCTCAACAACACCTGTTGTTTCTTGTGTTGTGGATTTTAGCAATTTTGATAAGTATGAGGTGATATCTCATTGTAATTTTGATTTGCATTTCCCTGATGATGAGTGATATCGAGCATCTTTTCATCTGTCTGTTGGCCATCTGGATGTCTTTTTTGGAGAAATGTCTGTTCATGTCTTCTGCCCATTTTTTAATTGGATTATTTGTTTTTTGAGTGCTGATTTGTATAAGTTATTTATATATTTTGGATACTAACCCTTTATCAGATATGTCATTTGCAAATATCTTCTTTCATTCTGGAGATTGCCTTCAAGTTTTGTTGATTGTTTCCTTCACTGTGCAGAAACATTTTTATTTTGATGTAGTTTATTTATGCTTTTATTTCCCTTGCCTCAGGAGATGTATCTAGAAAAATGTCAGAGAAATTACTGTCTATGCTCTCTTCAAGGGTTTTTATGGTTTCAGGTCTCACACTTAGGTCTTCAAACATTTTTAGTATA
This sequence comes from Leptonychotes weddellii, assembly GCF_054177405.1. Classification (NCBI taxonomy): domain Eukaryota; kingdom Metazoa; phylum Chordata; class Mammalia; order Carnivora; family Phocidae; genus Leptonychotes; species Leptonychotes weddellii. The sequence continues at coordinate 21,150,825 of NC_138385.1, forward strand.
TTTTTGTGTATGGTGTAAGAAAGTGGTCTAGTTTCATTCATTTGCATGTGGCTGTCCAGTTTTCCCAACACCATTTGTTGAAGAGATTGTCTTTTTCCCATTATATATTTATTCCTCCTTTGTCCAAGTTTAATTGACCATATAATTGTGGTTTGGGGCGCCTGGGTGGTGCAGCTGGTTAAGAGTCTGAATCTTGATTTGGGCTCAGGTCATGATCTCAGGATCATGAGATTGAGCCCCATGTGGGGTTCTGCACTCAGCATAGAGCCTGCTTGAGAATCTCTCTCCCTCTGCCCCTACCCCCTCACACTCCCTCTCAAATAAATAAATAAATCTTTAATAATAATAATAATAATTGTGGATTTATTTCTGGATTTTCTATTCTATTTCATTCCATTGATCTATGTGTCTATTTTTGTGCCAGTACCATACTGTTTTAATTACTACCAGTTTATAATATACTTGAAGTCTGGAATTGTGATTCCTCCAGTTTTGGTTTTTGTTTTCAAGATTCCTTTGGCAATTTGGGGTCTTTTGTGGTTCATACAAATTTTAGGATTGGTTGTTAGAGTTCTGTGAAAAATGCTGCTGGTATTTGGGTAGTGATTGCATTAAATCTGTAGATTGCTTTGGGAACTACAGACAGTTTAACAACATTTGTTCTTTCAACCCATGAGCATGGAATATCTTTCCATTTCTTCGCATTATCTTCAATTTCTTTAATCAGTGTTTTATAGTTTTCAGAGTACAGGTTTTTCACCTCTTTGGCTAAGTTTATTCCTAGATATTTTATTGGTTTTGATGCAATTGTAAATGGGATTGTTTTCTTAATTTCACTTTCTGCTATTTCATTATTGGTATATAGAAATGCAACAGATTTCTGTACATTGATTTTGTATCCTGTGACTTTACTTAAATTCATTTATCAGTTCTAATAGTTTTTGGTGGAGTCCTTAGGGATTCCTGTATATAATATTATGTCATTTGCAAAAAGTGAGTTTTATTTCTTTTTTTTTTTTTAAGATTTTTATTTATTTGACAGAGAGATACATAGCGAGAGGGGAACACAAGCAGGGGAGTGGGAGAGGGAGAAGCAGGCTTCCCGCCGAGCAGGGAGCCTGATGTGGGGCTCGATCCCAGGACCCTGGGATCAGGACCTGAGCCGAAGGCAGATGCTTAACGACTGAGCCACCCAGGCGCCCGAGTTTTATTTCTTCCTTACCAAATGCCTAAGGCATTTGAATGTCTTTTATTTCTTTATGTTGTCTAATTGTTATGGCCAGTACTTCCAGCACTATGTTGAATAAAAATGGTGAGAATGGGCATACTTGTGCTCCTGACCTCAGGGGACTGACCCTAAGCTCACCTGTCCCATAGATACAAATAAATAACACATCAGAAAAAATAACCCAGAAAACAATCTGAAGACTGGCAGAATGAACTCCACATCTAAAAGGTAGAAAAGAGGCCACATTGACGAATGTAGGAAGGGTGAAGGTGTTGTCTGGGAGCAAAACAGACCATGGCATTCCTCTGTGGGGGAAGGAGCTGGTGGTGTGGAGAAGGGCAAAGAACAGACTTTCACACTGGTAACCCACAAAGAGGGAAGATGAATCCACATGTTTGCCCTTGAACGTGAGAGGGTCTGAATTTTGTGAGTTCTTACAACCAGAGGGACTTAAAGCCTGAATTCTGAAAACCAGCAGGCTTTGCTCTGAGAGAGCCGTAAGAGCCTTAGGAAGTAGTCCCCACCCTTACAGTGACAGCATAACAAACAGCTCCTTTGGATACAGTGTAGAAGCAGCAGTATGAAAAAATCCCAGGGGCAGACAGGAGGGAGAATAAGTGTGGCTCAGAGAGACAGGGATCATAAGGGGACCCTTCCAGGAACAAAGGAGCTGGAAGGCATCATTTCCCTCTCTCAACCCCCAGCATAAACAACAGCCACCTGCAGGAACCAGCACAGCATGAACACTCATTACTTAACTTGCTTGCCCCAAGCCCCCCTCCACCAGGCTTCAGTGATCCACCCTTCCCAGTCACACTTGCTGTGGTCCTGGCACCACAAGCACCCTCTCCAGAAGACTGCTGCAAACCCTGCCAACACCAATATCTCCCAATCCACACATTTTGTGGGACCTCAGGTCCAGTGGTGGCAGGGGCAAGTCTCATTTCACAAGCATACCACTGCATACATTGTTAAAACATGCCCTACCCCTGCTGGGGACCATATACTGCCCACAACAGGCAAAGAGAGCCTCTGCAGACCACTAGACTGAAAGAAAAAGAGGATAAGACTCAATAGTAGAGCACATGCAACACACATAGGAGAAACTCCCTGAAGTGCCAGGCCCTGGGGAACAAGGGACACTGCACTGCAGGGCACTATAGGACCTATTCTTCATAAGGTTATCATCAAGAGCAAGAGAAGTAGCTGACTTTTCTTTTTTTTTTTTAAAGATTTTATTTATTTATTTGAGACAGAATGAGAGAGAGAGAGAGCTCATGAGAGGGGGGAGGGTCAGAGGGAGAAGCAGGCTCCCCGCCGAGCAGGGAGCCCGATGTGGGACTCGATCCCGGGACTCCAGGATCATGACCTGAGCCGAAGGCAGTCGCTTAACCAACTGAGCCACCCAGGCACCCCAGTAGCTGACTTTTCTAACACAAAGAAACAGACACAGAGTGTTATACAAGATGTGGGGACAGAGGAATATGTCCCAATGAAAGAACAGGACTAAACCACAGTAAGAGACTTAAGCAAAATGGATATAAGTAATATGTTTGATAGAGAATTTAAAGCAATGATCATAATGATACTCACTGGACTGGAGAAAAGAGTGGTGGACATCATTGAGACCCTTAACACAGATAAAAAAGAACTAATCAGTGATCAAGAACATAATAAATGAAATTAAAAATATACTTCATGGAATAAATAGCAGGCTAAATGAAGCAGAGGAATGAATTAATGACCTGGAAGACAGAGTAATGAAAAGTAACCAAACTGAACAAAGTAGAAGAAAGAAAATTATGCAAATCAAGAATAGTCTTAGAGAACTCAATGACTCCATCACATTCACATTATAGGGGTCTCAGAAGAGAGAGAAAAGGGTGCACAAATTTTATTTGAAGAAATAATAACTGAAAATTTCCCTAATCTGGGGAAGTACAGATATCCAGATCCAGGAGGCACAGAGATCTCCCCAAAAATTCAACCCAAGCAGGTCCACACCAAGACCCATAGTAATTAAAATGGCAAAAAGTAGTGATAAAGAAAAAATTGTAAAAGCACCAATAGAAAATACGACAATTATGTACAAGGGAAACCTTATAAGTCTATCAGTGGATTTTTCAGCAGAAATTTTGCAGACCAGAAAGGAGTGGCATGAAATATTCAAAGTGTTGAATGGGAAAAATCTGTAGCTAAGAATACTCTATCCAGTAAGGCTATCGTTCAGAATAGGAGAGATAAAGAGTTTCTCAGACAAACAAAAACTAAAGGAGTTCATGACCACTAATGCAGCCCTACAAGAAATACAAAGGGGACACTGAGTGGAAAGGAGAGACCATAAGTGAGAGTATGAAAAGTAAGACCATAAGTGAGAGCATGAAAAGTAAAAAACACAAAAGCAGTAAAAATAAGTATTACTGTAAAAATCAGTCAAGGGATTCATAAAATGAAAGGATATAAAGTATGACATCATATACCTAAAACTTGGGGGGCAGAGGAGTAAAGAATGGGTTCAAACTTCAGTGACCATTGACTTAATACAGACTGCTATATGCAGAAGATGTTATATACAAACTTAATGGTAACCACAAATCAAAAACCACTAATAAATCTGCAAAGAATAAAGAAAAAGAAATCCAAATATATCACTAAAGAAAACCAGCAAAGCATGAAAGAGAAAAAGACACGAAAGGATCAGAGAGAGTCTTCAGAAACAACCTCAAAACAAGTAATAAAACGTCAATAAATACATATCTATCAATAATTACTTTGAATGTAAATGGATTAAACACTCCAATCAAAAGACATAGGGTGACAGAATGAATTAAAAAAACAAGACCCATCTATATGCTGCCTACAAGACACCCATTTCAGACCTAAAGACACCTGCAGCTTGAAAATGAGGGGATGGAGAAACATTTATCATGCAAATAGATGTCAAAAGAAAGCTGTGGTAGCAATACTTATATCAGACAAAATAGACTTTAAAACAAAGACTGTGGGTGCCTGGGTGGCTCAGTTGGTTGGGCGACTGCTTTCGGCTCAGGTCATGATCCTGGAGTCCCGGGATCGAGTCCCGCATTGGGCTCCCTGCTCGGCAGGGAGTCTGCTTCTCCCTCTGACCCTCCTCCCTCTCATGCTCTCTGTCTCTCATTCTCTCTGTCTCAAATAAATAAATAAAATCTTTAAAATAAATAAATAAATAAATAAATAAATAAATAAAACAAAGACTGTGACAAGAGACAAAGAAGGACACTATATAACACTATATAATCTAGAAAAAGAACAACCAACAAAATCCAAAACCAGCAGAAGGAAGAAAATAATAAAGACTAGAGCAGATAATGTATTATTTGTTTCAGAATATACAATACATTATATATAAAAAAAGAAGATAGCAGGAAGGGAAAAATGAAGGGGGGGAAATCGGAGGGGGAG
>NC_138385.1:21155593-21175558 GCF_054177405.1 Leptonychotes weddellii
TGTTATATGCAAACAATGAATCATGGAACACTACATCAAAAACTAATGATGTAATATATGGTGATTAACATAACAAAAAAATTTTAAAAAGGTAAAAAAAAAGACTAGAGCAGAAATAAATTATATAGAAATTTTTAAAAAATCAATAGAACATATCAATGAAAACAGGAGTTGGTTCTTTGAAAAGATTGATAAAATTGAAAAACCTCTAGCCAGTCTCATCAAAGAGAGAGAGAGAGAGCCCAAATAAAATCACAAACGAGAGAAGTAACAACCAACACCACAGAAATACAAAGAATTATAACAGAATATCATGACCTATATGCCAACAAATTGGACAACTTGGAAGAAATAGATAAATTCCTAGAAGCATATAACCTACCAAAACTAAAGCAGGAAGAAATAGAAAATTTTAACAAACCAATTACCAGCAAAGAAATAGAATCAGTAATCAAAAACTCCCAAAAAATAAAAGTCCAGGACCAGACGGCTTCACGGGCAAATTCAACCCAACATTTAAAAAAGAGTTAATACCATCTTCTCAAAATATTACAAAAAATAGAAGAGGAAGGGAAACTTCCAAAATCCTTCTATGAAGCCAGTATCACCCAGATACCCAAACTAGATAAAGACATCACTAAAAAAGAGAACTATAGGCCAATATCTCTCATGAATATAGATTCAAAAATCCTCGACAAAATATTAGCAAACCAAACCCAACAATACATTAAAAAATTCATACACCACAATCAAGTGGGATTTATTCCTAGAATTCAAGGATGGTTCAATATTCACAAAACAATCAACATGATATGTCATATCAATAAAAGAAAGGATAAACATCTTATGATCATTTTAATGGATGGAGAAAAAGCATTTGACAAAGTACAACATCCATTCATGATAAAAACCCTCTGCAAAGTAGATTTAGAGGGAACATACCTCAGAATGATAAAGGCCTTATATGAAAAACCCATAGCCAACATCATACTCAATATGGAAAAACTGAGAGCTTTTCCCCTAAGATATTTTTTTCTATTTTAGTTTCTGATTGTCAGAGAATTTTGGTCTTGCATTGTTGCATCTGCCATTCATTTTATCTTCAGATACAGACTGTTTAACCCAATATTATTATCAACCACATGTTTCATCTATGGAATCTCTTTTCCATTTTGTAACCTTAAACATCCACTGTAATCCCTCTCCTGCTGTCATACCATGTAACCATTAAAAATTCCATATTCCAGATATTTAGGGAAGCCAACTCTTCTGCTGATTTGAATGAACAATCATTCCCCCTAGTTTTATTATTAGAAACAATACTCTATACTAATGATTAACTGTTTACTTATTCATTCACTGATTCACATAGAAAATACTTAACATTAACATAGCAGTATACCATACAACAGTTAAGAAATGGTGAGTTTTTATAATTCTTCATTCTTGAAAAAATTATAAAGAGCAACTTTGTGTATATTAAATTTCTAAAATAAGAGAAAATTAAACTATATTAGATATAATTCATTAAAACTGGTGGTTGCCATGGCTTTTAAGAAATCATTTATAATAAATAAATACAATTAAAATGATGGGATTAAATTTGAGGGAATGAAGAAAAAGGGTCAAAATATATTTTTTATCATTTCTAAGAAAGAGCTTAGGCAATAGCATTTACTCGGCAGTACGAACATTATTCATACTAGCAGCAATACACCCAATAAAGACTTTTGCTGGCAAGAGCCTCACCTCTGAATATAAAAGGCATTGTTATTTTTCTAGAAGGAAAAAAATTAGAAAAGGAAAGGAAATCCAAAAAGTGGCTACTATAATGTAAACAGAAGAAATAGTTTCATATTTAGAAAGCCAAAGTTGTAAAAAAAATTGTTGTAACATATTTGCCTTTCCAAATATGTAACAGACTTGGCTATGTCTCCAGTTTCCATTTTCATTTCCATATACCAGCTTTAGAGTTCCTTTCTACTAGGAAAATTTTTGAGACTGTATACTTCCCAACTCTAAGAATATTTAGCAGCTCATTTCCCCAAGAATATTCTAAGAATTGCATTTCATATTTGACACATCTTTTGGCAGTTCAACTATATTCATTACTCAGGAAATTAAAAATAGAACTACCATATGATACAGCAATCCCACTTCTGGATATATATCCAAAAGAAGTGAAAGCAGGGTCTCAAAGAGACACTTGCACACCTACATTCATAGCATTATTCACAATAGCCAAGAGGTGGAAACAGCCCAAATGTTCATCAACTGATGAATGGATAAACAAATTGTGGTATATACATACTATAGAATATTATTTGATCTTAAAAAGGAATAAAATCCCCCTAAAACACTATATAACTATATAGAAGAAATCATTTTTTTTTCCTGATGGTCAACAGGGATAATGATCACAGATATTGTGAAATCTGAAGAAGACTCTAAAGAAAAAACAACATGAATGTTAAAAGATTACTCTTCGAAGAAGAAATGTAACTTTTCAAGCCTTCCACTCTGTCTTAACTGAATTGAACAATGCCCATGAAAAAATTATTCATGTAGAAATTTTCATAGGAAAAATTTTATACAGAAATAATTTCTCCGTATGACATTAACCACATAAAATATTATGTCTTGAAGTAGAACACGCTAAAAAAAGGAGGAAGAGGAGGAGGGGGAGGAGGGAGACAAGGAAGAATTCTTGTCTCATGCTACAATGTGGATGAACATTGACAATATTATCCTAAGTTAAATAAGCCAGTAACAAAGTCAAATACTATATGATTCCATTCATATAAAGTACCTAAAGTATTCAAATTAATAGAAACAATATAAAAAAAGCTGTAGCTGGGATGAGGGGGAAATGGGAAGTTGTTTAATAGTCCAGCTTTTGAAAGGACAATACCCTTGATCATTGCCTCCCCTTATTCCAAAGGAAGATTTCAATATAGTGTTTTCATCAATTTTCATTCAGAACCTTTAAAAACATTATTTTGCTTAATCCACAGGACTAGTGATTAGAGCTGTAGAAGAGACTGTCCTGAACTGTACAGTTTAAGTATTTTACATAGACACAAGGTTGATAGGTTTTTGAAACCTCTAACTGCTTAAAGCACATCTTCTACTCTGTCATTAATCGACTGGCACTCTTTTGCCTCTTTGCTCTACAATAACACAGAAAAAAACTTCATCACACATATCAATGACACTTTAGATAGAGTGAATACTGGAGAGACAGTAGATTGCCTGAACTGGAAGAGAGAAGATAAGTAGATTTAGCTCCTTTTTTGTTTTTTTTTTTTTCTTGCAGCTCTGCAAAAACACAAACAGAATTATATAGCCAATCATTAAAACCCCTTTATCTTATTACATAGGCTTAGATCAAGATAATTTCTTTTTAACACAACAGTGATGATGTTGCAATGCTTCTTAAAGCAGTTCTCTCTCTAATGTTTCATTAGCTTTTTAAACTTCTTGCTTTGATCCAGAGTATTTTTTCTTTATTTCATTTGTAAAGCAAGTAAATGTAATAAGCTCCCTTTTGGAAAATCAGCCTGGCTTAAATCATGCATTCTTTATACAATGTTAGGAGGAGAATGGTTAACATTTGTAGCCTCATGACTTGCAAATGAAAGAAAATAATAACACTTAGCAAGACATTAGAAGAACACATTCACCATGAATCATACTGCCCTTGAAGGTGCAGCTTAAAAAAGCAGAGAAATAGATTTGACACCACTTGGACTTGCAGCTCGGACATGCTGCATTAAACTGTTCAAAATTAATTTAATCTGAGCAAGGAGAATAATAGCCTCTCAGTTCAAGGATTCTGATAGCAGTAATTTGCACTCGAAAGTACTTCCAAAGGGAAAGAATAAATGAAGGGCGACTCTCCAAAACTGAGTGAGCAAATGTATTCACTAAATGAAAGCCTCTTGATCACCCTATAAAAGATCATCCAAAAAAATGACACATTCTATATCATTCTCTTGGGTAGGAATTTTCTCTTGCAACTGTTCAGTTGCTCTGCTTTGGGAACAGATTCATCCCTTTTTGAACTGTTGATGGCTCTGAAGGAAGTGTCTGGCTTTAGTTGCTGCATTAATTCAGTGGCCCCAAACCAATTTGACAAAAGATCATGCTTTGTGCCCAATATTCTCTTTCATATTCTTGGGGAAGGCATTTCTTGGTGAGTAAGTGAGCAAGAATCATAGCAAGTATTTAGGGTTTGAAACAATCCATGCCACTTTCTTACAGTCACAAAAATGCTCTCACCAAATCCAGATGCCAAGATGTTAAGCAGAGGGAAAGACATGTACCCAAGAGAGGGTGCTCACACTAAAAGGCCTGACTCACCAAACCAATCAATGGAGTAAGTTATCAGCAGGCGCAAACTGGTATATAGAGTGATTTGAGAAAAACTAATAGGATCTGCCTGCTCAAAATTCTCTCTTACGTTGACTGACCACAGAGTCAAAGATTCTGTTTGCATGTCATTCCCTTGGAAATAATGCCTTCAGGAATCACTGACACATTTGTTTATTACATTAGCAATCATCTAGCACTTCACAAAACTCTGAGAGATTGGGACAGAACCTAGACGTAGAAAAAACTGGCTTTAAGAGTTCTAGGCAGGTAAGTCCCTTTGGAAGTAGATGGAAGATGGGATTCCTGATTTAAATGCTTCTCACTCATAACTAGTAAAAAATAAATAAATAAAAGTAAATACAGACAAAAATAGTGATGCTAAGTTCCCTAATAATTACATGCATGGAAAGACAAAACTAACTTCATTTTAGACAATTTATTTTCCTTGATGTTAATCAAGTAGTTTCCTGCATACACTGGGAGAAATTATTTTTCCCTTGATTTGAGCTCTAATGGTGGTTAGAAAGTACATGCAGAGAAATACAAAGAATGAGTTTTTCCAAATAGCATGAGAATAAGTAATATATTAGTATTCAGGTTTCATTTCCAATTCCTTAGTTGCTTTTCTTTTGCAAATTTAGAGGAAGGAAAACCAAAAGGTCTTTTTAAATTCTCTGGTAACACTTAATTTCTTCTGAATAATTTACCTGCCAGTAGTTATTTGTTCTATAATAATTCAAGAAATGCTGGTTATGCCAAAGGCCCATAAAATGTCTCTAAGATATGTTAGAGGTTTAAAATAAATTGAGGACTCTCAAGACATTAAACAACATACTCAGTTGTTGTTGATCAGTGTTTTCCCCCCTCCCCAGCAAAAAAAAAACCAAACAAACAGAAATGAATATCATTTAAAGGTTGTAAGTAATGTTTTGAACACTTATCTGCTCTTTAATGAAAACTAATGAAATTTCTTCCCAGAACTATATCATATTTCATGGGTTAGATTGATATTATTAGATGAGTGGTTTTAAAACTCTTAGTTAACAGCAAATTTCAGAATGGCTAAAATATTATTAATCTCATGTTAGCCAGTTTCTTGTTTTCACTTCAGAAGAAACAGAATTTTACATATTAACATTTGATAATAAATTAGGTTAGTTTTCTCAAAGTGGGGCTGTGAATCATTTGTATCAAAATCACTTATGGTATTAAGAAAATATGTAGTCATGCCCCAATTCCTGAGGCTCCCTCATTATAGGATTCATTCTGAAGTTTGAGAACCACTGCTTTCCATATTTTAAATTGATGCCTGTCCAATGAAGAAACCCATCCTGAAATATTATTGAAGGATTGGCTTATAGCCTCTGCTTTAAAACTTCCACTGAAGTGAAACTTATGTCACTCATCAGCCATTATTAAATAGCAGTAATGGCCAGAAAATTTTTCCTTATACTGAGTCAAAATAAATCATGCAACTTCTACTTAATTGGTTCTAGTTCTTCCCTCTGAAATCATGCAAAAAAAAATGTAATCCCTTTTCTACATGACCGTCCTTCAAATACTCGGAGAATACTACTATATTTCCTCTGTTTTCCACCCTGGGCTAAGTATCTTCAGTCCGCACAACTATTCCTGCTGATACCATTTCCATCTGCTTTACCATTCTTGTCGCCGACCCTAGATATGTTCCAGTTTGTCACTGTCAGCCTTAAAATATGGTGCCTAGAGCTGAACATAATATAGAAGATGTGGTTTGGCCGGTATAAAGTATTGTGACACTACGCTTTCTTTCACTTGTTTACAGCACGAAGCATTAATAAAGTATCTTAAACTTGCACAGGCTTTTGTGACTGTGTATATATATATATAATTTTGCCTTTACACATCACTGTAACAGCATATTTTGCTTACAGTGAACAAAAACCTCTAGGTCTTTGTTAAGTACAAGCCTATCAAGATAGTCCCTCCTCACACCTCAAAATCCACGTATACAGTTAAAGGCCAGGACTTAGATTTTATGTCTTTTGCATAAGATTATATTAACAGTAGGAGTTCCTGGGTGGCTCAGTCAGTTACAGTTACGTGTCTGCCTTCGGCTCAAGTCATGATCCTGGAGTCCCAGGATGGAGCCCATATCCAGCTTCCTGCTCAGTGGGGAGTCTGCTTCTCCTTCTCCTCTGCTTCTCCCCCCAACCCCAAAGCTTGTGCTCTCTCTCACTCACTCATTCTCTAATAAATAAAATCTTTAAAAAATTATATTAACAGCAAAGCATCACTGAAGCATATTGCTTTTTTTTTTTTTTTAATCAAACACAATTCAGTAATCTGAATTCCTTCTAGCTTTGGGTCATCTGTTAAATTTGAGAAGTCTTATTATTTTTATGCCTTCATTAAAGCCATCAATCAAAATACTAAAATTCAGGACAAAGTTTAGAATCCTATTGGCAAGCCCTTAGTGATATCCTACCAGGTGGATCTGAATCCATTAATTAAAACTTTAAAAAATTTTGTGAGTTATTACATTTAAGTGGAATCATACACTATATGGCCTTTTACATCTGGCTTCTTTCACTTAGCATAATGTTTTCAATATTCATCTACATTGCAGCATGTATTAGCACTTCATTCCGTTTTATGGCTGAATGATATAATATTATATGGATATGCTACATTTTATTTATCCATTCAACTGATGGACATCTGGGTTGTTTCCAAATTTTGACTATTATGAGTATTGCATCTATGGACATTCCTGTACAAGTTTTTTCATGAACATATGTTTTCATTTTTCTGGAGTATACACCCAGCAGTGGAATTTGTGGGGCAGATCTTAACTCTATGTTTAACCATTTGAGGAACTGCTGAATTACTTTCAAAAGTGGCTGCATTATTTTATATTAGCAGCATCACGGTATAAGGGTTCTGATTTTTCCATATGCTCAGCAACATTGCTACTTTCTGTCTTTTATAATATAGTCATTCTGGTAAATGTAAAGTGGTATCTTGTGCTTTTTATTTGCATTTCCTTCAAGTCTAATGATTTTTTGAGCCTGGTTTCATGAGTGTATTACCTACTTGTTTATCTTCTTAGAACAAAGTCTATTCAGATCATTTGCCCATTTTTAAAATTCATTTTTGGGTCTTTTTATTGAGTTGTAAGGCTTCTTCACATAACCTGGATATGAGTCCATTATCAGATATATTATTGAGAAATATTTTCACCCATTCTGTGGGTTGTCTGTTCAATTTCTTGATCATGACCTATGAAGTACAGGGTTTTTTTATTTTTTAATTTTGGTGTTGTCCAATTAATCTATTTTTCTTTTGTTGCTTATGCTTTTGGTATCGTGTTTTAAAAACATGCTTAATTCAAGTTCATGATGATTTATACCTATGTTTTCTAGTAAGAGTTTTATACTTTTAGCTCTTACATTTAGGCCTTTGAAACATTTTTAGTGAATTTTTGTATGATATGAGTTAGAGGTTCAAATTCATTTTTATGCATGTAGATATCTAGTTGTCCCAACACAATTTGTTGAAAGGCTATTCTTTCCCCCATTGAGTTGTTTTGATATCCTGTTGAAAATCATTGGTCAAGGGTATATGGGTTTATTTCTGTACTCTCCATTTTGCTCCACTGATGTCTGTTTGTCCTTACTCCAGCACTACTGTCTGTGGTAGTGTCTTGATTAGTGTAGCTTTGAAACAAGTTTTGAAATCAGGAAGTGTGAGTCCATCAACTTTGCTATTTGTTTTCAAGATCATTTGGCTGTTGTGGATTCCTTGAGTTTCCACTGAATATTAGAATCAACTTGTCAATTTCTGCAAAAGAGGTAACTATGATTTGGTAGGGATTGCACTAAATCTGTAGATCCATTTAGTATTGCCATCTCAACAATATTAAATACTGCAATCCATGAACACAGGGTATCTTTCCATTTATTTAGATCTCTTTAATTTCTTTGATAATGCTTTGTAACTTTCAAGTATATAAATCTTACACTTATGTAAACTATTTCTAAGTACTTTATTCTTTATATGCCTTTGCAAATGAAATTGCTCTCCCAGTTTTAATTGTGGCTTGCTCATTACTATAGAGAAACAATGGACTTTTCTATATCAAAATCATGTATTAGTTTTAATAGGTTTTTAAGGTATTCTTAAGGATTATCTATGTACAAAGTCATGTCATTGTCAAACAGATACATTTATTCTTTTCTAATATAGATGAATTTTATTTCCTCTTCTTCCCTTTTTGCCATGACTGGAACTCCCAGTACAATCCTGAATAGAAGTGGTGAAAGTAGACATTAATGTCTTGATCTTAGGGGGAAAGCATTCAATCTCTCACCATTACATATGATGTTAGCTGTGGGTTTTTCATAGGCAACCTTTTAAAATTTGAGGAAGCTTCTCTGATTCTTTGAATATTCAGTGTTTTCATAATGAAATGGTGTTGAATTTTGCCAAAAGCATTTTCTGCATCTATTGAGATGATCATGTAGTTTTTGAACCCTATTTTATTGACATGATGTATTACAATAATTGATTTTTTGGAGGTTAAATCAACCTTGCTTTTCTGGTATAAATCCCACTTGGTCATGGTGTATAATCATTTTTATATATTGTTAGGTTTCATTTTCTGGTATGTAATTGGGGTTTTTTTGTCTATATTCTTAGGAGACATCCATCTGTAGTGTTCTTTTCTTGTGTGATATTTTTATCTGATTATGGTATCATGGAAATGAATTGAATGAATAAATTGAAGGGTTCCCTCTTCTTCTATTTTTGGGGGTATTTGTGAAAAATTGGTATTTTTTCAATGTTTTGTAGAGTTCTAAAGTAAAGCCAATTAGGGCCTGCACTATTTTTGTGGGAAGTTCTTGAATTACTAATTCAATATCTTTATTTGTTATGGGTCTATTTAAAATTTCCATTTCTTCCTGAGTCAGTTTTGGTTTTTTGATGTTCTAGGAATTTGTTCATTTTATCTAAGTTGTATATTTTGTTGGCATATACTTGTTGTTAAAATTACCTCATAATTCCTTTTGTGTATATAATGTTGACAATAATATTCCCTCTTTCATTTATGCTTCAGCAATTTGAATCTTCTTTCTCTTCCTAAATATAGCTAAAGTTTGTCAGTTTTCTTGATTTTTCAAAGAAGGAACTTAGTTTTATTGATTTTCTCTATTCTGTTTCTATTCTGTGTTCCATTAATTTTATGCTTTAAATTTAATTCCTTCTTTCCTTTTCCTTCCTTTGGCTTTAGTTTGCTTTTCTGTTTTCTGTGTCTCAGGTAGAAGATTAATTTATTGATTTGATAATCTTTCTTCTTTTAATGTAGGTGTTTTTAGCTATAAGTATTTCTGTAAGCACTAGTTTAGCTACATCTCATGAGTTTTCATATATTATGTTCTCATTTCCTTTTATCTCAAAGTATTTTCAAATTTTCTTTGTGATTTTTACCTTTGAGCCATTCATTAGTTAATAATGTGTTGTTTAATTTCCACATACTTGTGAATTTTCCAAACATCCTCTTATTAACTTCCAATTTCACTCCACTGTGAACAGAGAACATACTTTGTAATATTTAATTCTTTTAAATTTATCAACAATTTTATCATGATGTAGCAATTTTTTTTTATCATGGAGAATGTTCAGTGTGCACTGTTGTATGGAGAGCTCTATAGATGTCTAGTAGGTCTTGTTCAGGTACAGTATTGCTCAAGTCCTCTATTTCCATGTTCATCTTCTTTCTGTTCTACTCAGTACTGAACATGGGGTGTCAAATTCTTTAAATATCATTGCTAAATTGTATATTTCCTACCTCAATTTGATCAACTTTTGTTTTATATTTCAGGTCTCTATTGTTAGGTGCATATTTGCTTATAATTATTATAACTTCTTAGTGGATTAACCCTTTTATCATTATAAAATGTTCCCTTTTATTTCTAGTGGCATTTTGTTTTTTTTAAATATTTTTTCTGATATTACTATGGCCACTATAGCTTTATTGTGTTCACTGTTAACATGATATATTTCTTCTTATTCTCCTTTCAACCTATTTGAATCTATTTGAATCTTTAAATCTAAAATATATCTCCTACAGACAGCATATAGTTGAATCTTATTGTTTTTATCCAATCTAACAATCTCTGACTTTTGATTACATTTTACTATATTCACATTTAAATTTATTCATGACATAGTTGGATTTATGTCTGCCATTTTACATTTGGTTTTCTATATGTCTTGTGTCATTTTTGTTTCTCTATTCCTCCTTTACTGCCTTATTTTGTATTAAGTAAATATTTTCTAGTGTAACATTTTAAATACTTTAATGATTTTTTTCAGCATATTTTTAATTATATTCCTGGTGGTTGCTATAAGATTTATTACATACATTTTAATTTATCAGAATCTACTTTAGAATTATGCCAACTTAATTGCAGTGAGATAAACATACAGTACTCCTACATAGCTCTATACCCTCTTCCCCCTTTTTGTGCTATTAATATATATATATAACAATATGGATATATAAACAATATATATGTTTATCTATATATGTTATAAACCCAACAATACATTTTTATAGTTATTATTTACATAAAATTATGTCCATTTATAAAGCTGAGAAAAGAAAGGAGAGCAAGTATAGAGCAAGTATATCTTTATATTGGTTGTTATATTCCCTTTCTTATTTAACACTTATAATTCTCTTTACCTATTTCTGTGGGTTATCCTCTGCTGTCATTTGTCATTCCAATACAACTTTGTTTTCACCCACCTCTTTGGTGTTATTATTGAATATATTACATTTCAATATGTTATAGAACCAACCAATTATATACATATGGTTTATACAACTGCTCTTTAAATGAAAGATAAAAGAAAAATAAATGTGCATGTATATGCCATGTATAATTACATTTAACAGTCCTTTTTGTTGTTTCATGTGGATTTGAAGTTCCATTTTGATTTACTTGCTTTCAAGTGAAGAACTTCTTGGGTATTTCTCAGCTTTTGTTTATTTTTCTATTATGTTATGTTAGTCACCATACAGTACATCATTAGTTTTTGATGTAGTGTTCCATGATTCATTGTTTGTGTATAACACCCAGTGCTCCAGCTTTTGTTTATATAGGAATGTCTTTATTTTGCCTTCATTTTTGAAAGTTAGCTTTATTGGATAAAAGATGCTCAACTGCATGGTTTTCTTCTTTCATCACTTTCAGTATTTAATCTGTCTTCCAGTATCTATTATTTCTGATGAGAAGTCAGATGTTAATTTTATTGGGACTCACTTGTACAAGACAAGTCATTTTTTACATAATGCTTTCAAGATTTTCTATTCACCTTTGGCACTCAGCATTTTTTCTATGATGTATCTGAATGTGGACCTTTTAAAATTTATCCCACTTGGAGTTTATTGAGTTTCTTGAATGTGTAGACTAATGTTTCTCAGAAAATTTATGACATTTTCAGCCATCATTTCTTTGAACATTTTTTCTGCCTCTTTTCCTTCTGTCTCTATTTCTGGTACACCCATAGCACATACATTGCTACACTTAAAGGTATCCTATATTTTGCTGAAGTTCTGTTGATTTCTCTTCATTCTAGTTTCTCTCTGCTCTTGAGATTGCATAATCTCTATCAACCTATTTAATTTCAAGTTTCCTGAGTCTTTCTTCTGCCAGTTGATATATACTTTTGAGACTCTCTAGTAAATTTTTCATTTTGGTTATCATACTTTCCAACCCTAGAATTTTCTTAAAAAAATCATTTCTACCTCTTTAATGATATTCTCTGCTTAATGAGGCATTGTCTTTGTATCTTCTCTTCTTTATGGTTTCCTTTAGCTCTTGTAATATGTTTATAATGGCTATTTTGAGGTCTTCCTCTGTTAGATCAGACATCTGACTCTCTCAAAAACAGTTACCTGCTTCTTTTTACTGTCATATATTCCTGTTTCTTTGCATTTGTTATGTTTTTGTTGAAAACTCAGATATTATTAGGTAATATAACAATTGTGGATGCTGATTCCCCTTACTATTATCTAAGGCATATGTGTAATGTTGTTTATTTACTTTGTTGACTTGGCTAGGCTATTTTAGTAGAGTGTATTTACCCTGCAATGTGAAGCCATTGGTATTGTTAGTTAGCAGGTGCACCCTTACATATTTGCACAGTCACTCTGGGACTACAATGGTTTTAACAAGGCTCTCTTTGTACCTTTCCCTAATCTCTGTTAAGCTGTCTATCTCATTTTGTATATTACTTAGCTCTTAGATCACATGAATTCGTTGTTAATTGTTCTATTATTTTTGACAATGCCCTGGGACATATATTGTTTCACAGCCTGATCCAATTAAATTCAGACAGCGATAGATTTTGAGGCCAGCTTTGTGGTTTGTTCTGACCTCGGGAAGGGTCTTCTCACCTATCTCCATCCCTGATTCTCTTTGGTGAACTGTCTAGTGTTTTGCTTACTGCTCTTAATTAAGAGGAGATATTATTTTGAGGGTGCCCTTAGGCATGAAATATCCACATTCTATTTCAAATAGAGTCAGTTTCTTTGAGGAGAGTTCTTTTCATAAAATTACCTCCCACTCTGGATGAATTCTCTGCATCACTAGTTTGGGCACTTGGAAGGTGTAGTAGGTTGAATGGTGACCAGCCCCAAAACATATGTGCATCTGGAACCTTTGGATGTGAATTTATTCAAAGGATCTTTGCAGAGGTAATTAGGCTAAAGATTTCAAGATGAGATAAACCTGGGTTATCCAGGTGGGCCCTAAATCCAATGGCAAGTGCACTTCTAAGAAGAGAAACAGAGAAGACACACAAGATAAAGCCATAAAGTCTGAGACAGAGATTGGAGTTATGTATCCCCAAACCAAGGGAACACCTACAGCCACCAAAAGCTGGAAGAGGCAAAAATTGTTTCTCCTGTAATCTTCAAAGGGGGTGCAGCTTTGCTGCTACCTTGATATTAGAATTTTTGCCTTTCAAAATTTGAGAGAATAAATCTCTATTATTTTAATCTACAACATTTATTGTAATTGATTATGGCAGTCCTAGGAAAGTAATCTGGATTTTGTTAACACGAAATGAGGTGTTTCAGTTAACAACTAAAACTTTGGAAGTGGCTTTGGCATTGGACAATGGGAAGGGCTGGAAGAATTTGGGGGCACATAATAGTAAAAGTCTAGATTTCCTTGAAGACACTGCTGATAGAAATATGGGCATTAAACATAGTTTTGGTGAGAGCTCATAAGGAAAAAATGAGCTCTATAGAGAAAGCTTCTACCATCTTGGAAAATACATATATCATTATGAACAGAACGCTAGTAAAAAAATATGAATGTAAAAGTATTTATGATGAGAGCCCAAAAGGAGATGAGGAACATGGAGGAATGGTAATCCTTATTATGTAGTGGCAGAAAACTTGATTGAATTGTATTCTACTGTTGGGTAGGAGGGATAATTTGTAAACAATGAATTTGGATGTTTAGGTGAAGATATTTCCAAGTAGTTTGGAATGTATTGCCTGTTTTCTCCTTGCTGCTTTTAGTAAAATTAAAGAGGAAATAAACTGAAGAAGAATTGTTAAACAAAAAGAAACCAGCACTACATGATTGGAGTTTCTGGCCTATCTAGAGTGTTATGGAAGCTAAAATTATGAAATTCACTGATGGAAAAGATTGCTCTAAGGAGAGGGCCTAGGATAGATCTCTTTTTTGTTTAAGAGATTGGATAAATAACTCAGAAATCCAATCAACCATCTCATCAGAAAGCAAGAATAGAGACAGGGTTATTCAGCAAGGGCCTGTGGAGAACTTCCTCATCTAATGTTAAAGACCCCCTTGACATATGTGGAAGACCAACGAGGTTTCTGAGAATCTTATATCAGAAGAAATGCTGCCAACTTGGACTGAGGGAGAAAAGGTAAGGCAAAATGAAGCAAGTCTCTCAGACTTCTAAGTATCTACAGATAGGTAATGGTCTGATAAAGCTACTCACCTGTACATGTGCTACTCTTCAAGAAAAAGGAAGAATGACTCCAAGGACAGAGCCTTGGATACAGAGGCAGAGTCTCCCCCAAAACTTGATTTAGATAAATTAGATGATTTAGATGATGAGATTTAGAACTTTTTGAACTGATGATTTTACATGAGAGTTTAGACTTAGTGTTAATGTTTTAATGGATCAAGACCTCAGGGATTTTCGGATAGGTTGAATGTATTTTGTATATAGGACAGAGATAAATTTTGGAGATCATGAGGTTGACTGTAATGGGTTAAATTGTCCCCCCCCAAAATATGTCTAGATGGAAACTGTGAATGTAAACTTAACTGGAAAAAAGAGTCTTTGCAGATGTAATTAACTTAAGAACCTCAAGATGAGAGCATCCTGCACTATCAGAGTGGGCCCAAATCCAAAGATAACTGTCCTTATAAGAAGAAAAGGGGGAAGGCATGAAGGAGAAGGCCATGTGAAGACTGAAGCAGAAATTAGAGCTATGTACTCCCAAACCAAGGAACACCTGGATGCACCAGGAGCTGGAAGAAGCAGGAAAAGATTCTTCCCTAGAGCATTCAGAAGGAGTGTGGCCCTGCTGAACTCTGGTCTCCAATATTGTGAGAGAATAAATTTCTGTTGTTTTAAACCACCCAATATTTGTTTGTTTGTTTTTTTCCATGACTACAACAGGAGATATAGGGTAGAGTTGTAGCCTCTGGACTACTACATTGCCTTTCCTATTTTACAACTATTGTCCTACAATTGAGCTGGGATATAAGTTGTTAGGCTCAGCTTTCTCAGCCTGCAGCAGCTGAGTTAGAGTCTGTCTTGTGGGTAGGATATGGGTCGAGGAAGAGGTCCCCTATCCTCTTGGCCAGCCTCATCAGGAATTGAGCCTCTTCAACTTAGAATTGAAGAGGATGATAAATGCTGTCGACCTGTTCCTACCAGTGAGATAAAGCAAGCCATGCTTGGGAATTGAGGGTAAAGGGGACACTGTCTTCTTGGTCACACACATCATGAGTGGGATATACTTCATTTTTGATTTTGAGGTAAGGAAGGAGAGGATCACAGCTCAAATACCACAGATTCTTGCTATTCTTACCTAGTTTTAGTAGGTTTTCTTGAATAAACATTTCTTCATTTGCGGTATAACCTTAGGATAATTTCCAGAGAACTTTAAATGATTAGGATGGGAAGAGGAAAAGATGGAGAAGGAGTAGGGGACCCTATTCCAACCGGTCCCCGGAATTGAGCTGGATATCTACCAGACCACTCTGAACACCCACAAAATCAGCCTGAGATGTAAGAAGATAGACCTGGATCTCTACAAACAGAATATCACAGGCAGTTGGTTCTGAGGTACGAAGTGGGGAGCCGTGATTCCGTGGGCAGATACTGGAGGATAAACAGGAATGGGAGAGAGGCTGGCCATGGGGATCCTACACCACTGGTGAGCGACAGCCTCCCATGCTGGGGACGGGGCACAGACTTGAAGACCAGTAGCGGTAGTGGCATGGAAAGGACTTTAAAGATTTTTTTTTTATTTGACCAGAGAGATACAGCAAGAGAGGGAACACAAGCAGGGGGTGTGGGAGAGGGAGAAGCAGGCTGCCCGCCAAGCAGGGAGCCTGATGTGGGGCTCAATCCCAGGACCCCGGGATCATGACTTGAGCTGAAGGCAGACGCTTAATGAATGAGCCACCCAGGTGCCCCATGGAAAGGACTTTAGACAGAAACTTGAGCAGCAGGGCCACGTGTGCAAACTGGGGGCAGCTGGTAGTTTTAGAAGCACAAAGGGCAGAGATAAGCCTGGACCTGGAGGCAAGGACTGGGAGCCCAGCTGAAGGGCACACAACCCAGGATGCTGCACTTTATAGCACCACAGACAGAAACAGAGATAGTATGGCCCAGAGAGCTCACTGAAGAACAGACGGCAATCTCTCTGATCTGAGGCAGAGGGCTGGAAATGGTCTCTTCTGTCCTCTCAGAAGAGATGTGGAAAGCCACCAGGGAAAGCCACCAGAGAACAAAAGCCCCAAAAATCCAGTTCCAACTGAGCTCATCCCCCACCACAGGGGGCAGGGCAACTCTGCCCAAACAGGGTTGCCTGAGTAACAGCACGGCAGGCCCCTCCCCAGAACACAGGCTGGGAAAACAAGAAGCCAACAACCCTAAGGACCCTAGAAAACAGATGAATCTTGCTTGGGTTGTGGTCAATAATTTGGACTCTATAAATTCCCTCAACCACCCATCAACAGAATGACTAGGAGGAGGATCCTCCAAAATAGGAAAGACTCAGAGATTATGACTTATGCAGCACATTTACAAATGGATACAGATATAACCAAGATGTCGGAGATGGAATTCAGGCTGGCAATTTTGAAGACAATAGCTAGAATGGAGAAATCAATTAATGGCAACATAGAGTCTCTAAGGGCAGAAATGAAAGCTGAACTGTCAGAACTTAAAAATGCTATCAATGAGATCCAATCTAATCTAGATAATCTAACAGCTAGGGTAAGCAAGGTAGAAGAATGAATTAGTGATCTAGGAGACCAACTGATAGAAAAGAAGGGAAAAGAGGAGGCCAGGGAAAAACAACTCAAAATCCATGAAAATAGATTCAGAGAAATAAGTGACACCATGAAGCATTCCAATGTCAGAATTATTGGAATCCTGGAGGGGGTGGAGAGAGAGAGGGGACTAGAAGATATATTCGAGCAAATCATACCTGAGAACTTCCCTAATCTGGGGAAAGAAACAAACATTTGCATCCTAGAGGCAGAGAGGACCCCTCCCAATATCAAGGAAAACAGGCCAGCACCCCGGCATGTAATAGTAAAACTCGCAAATCTTAGAACCAAGGAAACCATCTTAAGGGCAGTTAGGGGGAAGAGATTCCTTATGTACAGAGGGAGGAATATCAGAATAATGTCAGACCTATCCACAGAGACCTGGCAAGCCAGAAAGGCCTGGCAAGACATATTCAGGGTACTAAAGGAGAAGAACATGTAGCCAAGAATACCTCACCCGGCAAGGCTGTCATTTAGAATGGATGGAGAGATGCAGAGCTTCCAAGACTGACAGAAACTGAAAGAATATGTGACAACTAAGCTGGCCCTGCAAGAAATATTAAGGGGGGTTCTATAAAAGGAGAAAGACCCCAAGAGTGATATACAACAGAAATTTACAGGGGCAATCTATAAAAACAAGGCCTTCACAGGCAAAATGATGACAATTAATTCATATCTTTCAATAATCACTCTCAAGGTGAATGGCTTAAATGCTCCCATAAAACGGCACAGGGTTGCAGATTGGATAAAAAGACAGGAACCATCCATATGCTGCCTACAAGAGACTCATTTTAAACCTAAAGATACATCCAGACTGAAAGTGAAGGGATGGAGATCCATCTTCCATGCCAGCGGACCTCAAAAGAAAGCTGGGGTAGCAATTCTTACATCAGACAAATTAGATTTTAAACTAAAGTCTGTAGTTAGAGACACAGGACACTATATCATTCTTAAGGGGTCTATCCAACAAGAAGATCTAACAATTGTAAATATCTATGCCCCCAACATGGGAGCAGCCATCTACATAAGCCAACTGTTAACCAAAATAAAGAGTTGTATTGATAACAATATGTTAATTGCAGAAGACCTCAATACTCCACTCTCAGCAATGGACAGATTATCTAAGCAGAAAATCAACAAAGAAACAAGAGCTTTGAATGACACACTGGACCAGATGGACCTCATAGATATTTACAAAACATTCCACCCTAAAACAACAGAATACTCATTCTTCTCGAGCACACATAGAACTTTCTCCAGAATAGACTACATACTGGGTCACAAATCAGGTCTCAACTGATACCAAAAGATTGAGATTATTCCCTGCATATTCTCAGACCATAATGCTTTAAAACTGGAACTCAATCACAAGAAAAAATTTGGCAGAAGTTCAAACACTTGGAAGCTAAAGACCACTCTGCTCAAGAAAGTTTGGGTCAATCAGGAAATCAAAGAATAATTTAAACAATTCATGGAAACCAATGAATGAAAACACATCAGTCCAAAACCTATGGGATACTGCAAAGGCGGTTCTAAGGGGGAAATACATAGACATCCAAGCCTCATCCAAAAAAATAGAAAAATCCTGAATTCACCAACTAACTTTACACCTTAAAGAACTAGAGAAAAAGCAACAAAGGATGCCTAAGCCATGCATTAGAAGAGAAATAATTAAGACTAGAGCAGAGATCAATGAATTAGAAACCAGAAACACAGTAGATCAGATCAACGAAACTAGAAGCTGGTTCTTTGAAAGAATTAATAAGATCAATACTGGCCAGAATTATCCAAAAGAAAAGAGAAAGGACCCAAATTAATAAAATTATGAATGAAAGGGGAGAGATCACGACTAACAAAAAGGAAATAGAAACAATTATTAGAAATTATTATCAACAACTATATGCCAATAAACTGAGCAATCTGGATGAAATGGAGGCCTTCCTAAAAACCTATAAGCTGCCAAGACTGAAACAGGAAGAAATTGACAACCTGAATAGGCCAATAACCAGTAATGAGATTGAAGCAGTAATCCAAAACCTCCCAAAAAACAAGAGTCCAGGGCCTGAAGGATTCCCTGGGGAATTCTACCAAACATTCAGAGAAGAAATAATAGCTATTCTCCTGAAGCTATTTCAAAAAATAGGAACAGAAAGAAAGCTTCCAGACTCATTCTATGAGGCATTATCTTAATCCCCAAACCAGGCAAAGACCCCATCAAAAAGGAGAATTTCAGACCAGTATCCCTGATGAATATGGTTTCCAAAATCCTCAACATAATCCTAGCTAATAGGATCCAAGAATACATTAAAAGATTCATCCACCACGACCAAGTGGGATTTGTCCCTGGGATGCAAGGGTGGTTCAACATTCACAATCAATCAATGTGATAGAACACATTAATAAGAGCAGAGCGAAGACCATATGGTCCTCTCAATTGATGCAGAAAAAGCATTTGACAAAACACAACATCCTTTCCTGATTAAAACTCTTCAGAGTATAGGGATAGAAGGAACATTCTTCAAGTTCATAAAATCCATCTATGAAAAAACCACAGCGAATATCATTCTCAATGGAGAAAAGCTGAGAGACTTTCCCTTAAGATCAGGAACACATCAAGGATGCCCACTCTCACCACTATTGTTCAACATAGTACTAGAAGTCCTAGCAACAGCAATCAGACAACAAAAAGAAATAAAAGGTATTCAAATTGGCAAGGAAGAAGTCAAACTCTCTCTTTTTGCAGATGACATGATACTTCATGTGGAATACCCAAAAGACTCCACCCCCAAATTACTAGAACTCATCCAGCAATTCAGTAATGTGGCAGGATACAAAATCAATGCACAGAAATGAGTTGCTTTCTTATACACTAACACTGCAACTGTAGAAAGAGAAATTAGAGAAACGATTCCATTTTCAATAGCACCAAAACCATAAGGTACCTCGGAATAAACCTAACCAAAGAGGTAAAGGATCTATACTCTAG
>NC_138385.1:21176058-21206334 GCF_054177405.1 Leptonychotes weddellii
CGCCTGGGTGGCTCAGTCGGTTAAGCGACTGCCTTCGGCTCAGGTCATGATCCCGGAGTCCCGGGATCGAGTCCCGCATCAGGCTCCCTGCTCGGCGGGGAGTCTGCTTCTCCCTCTGACCCTCCCCCCTCTCATGTGCTCGCTCTCTCTCATTCTCTCTGTCTCAAATAAATAAATAAAATCTTTAAAAAAAAAAAAAAAAAAAAGAACTGATACAACTCAACACCCAAAAGAGTCCAATTTAAAATGAGCAGAAAACATGAACATGCATTTCTGCAAAGAAGACATCCAGATGGCTAACAGACACGTGAAAAATGCTCAACATCACTCCTCATCAGGGAAGTGCAAATCAAAACTACAATCACCTCATACCTGTCAGAATGGCTAAAATCAAAAACACAAGAAACAACAAGTGTTGGCATGGATGTGGAGAAAAAAGAACTCTTGTGCACTGTTGGTGGGAATGCAAACTGGCACCGCCACTCTGGAAAATAGTATGGAGATTCCTCAAAACCTTAAAAATAGAACTACCCCGTGATTCAGTAATTTCACTACTGGTTATTTACTCAAAAAAGACAACACACTAATTCAAAGGGATACCTGCACCCTTATGTTTATTGCATCATTATTTACAATAGCCAAATTATGAAAGCAGCCTAAGTGTCCATTGATGGGTGAATGGATAAAGAAGAGGTGGTATATATATACAATGGAATATCATTCATCCATAAAAAAGAATGAAATCTTGCCATTTGCAACAACATGGATGGATCTAGAGAGTATAATGCTAAGAAAAATAAGTCTGAGAAAGACAAATACCATATGATTTCATTCATACATGGAATTTAAGAAACAAAACAAATGAGCAAAGGAAAAAAGTGTCAAACGAAGAAACAGACTCTTAACTATAGAGAACTAACTTATGTTTACCAGAAGAGAGGTGTGTGAGGGGATGGGTGAAATAGTTGATGGTAATTAAAGAGTACATTTTTCATGATGAACACTGAGTAATGTAAAGGATTGTTGAATCACTATATTGTACACCTGAAACTAATATACTGTATGTTAACTATACTGGAATTAAAATTAAAAACTTAATAAAAAATAATAGAGAAATCCAATGTACTCTATACCCAGTTTTCCCCCAACAATAATATCATGAACAACTATAGTACTGTATCAAAAGTAGTATATTGCCATTGACAAAGTCAAGATGCAGATCACTTCCATCACCACAAGGATCCCTTATGTTCCCTTTTTGTAGTCACATCCACCTCCCTAACAGCCCAAGGGACTTTATGGGTCACCAACAAGCAGACCAATATATCCATTATGGGAGTCCCAAAAGGAGAAGAGAGAGGAGGAGAAGGTGAGTAGAGAGCTTCTTTATGAGAATAATGGCAAAAAATTTCCCAAATTTGAGTAAAGACATGGATAAACAAATACAAGAAACTCAATGAACTTCAAGTAGGTTAAACCCAAAGAGACCCACACAGAGACACATTATAATCAAACTGTTGAACTACAAGACAATCTAAAAAGCACTAAGAGAAAAGTGACTCCTCACATACAAGGAATCCTCAATAAGATTATCAATGGATTTTTCAGCAGAAAGATTGCAGGACTCAAGGCAGGAGGATGACAAATTTAAAGTGCTGGAGGGAAAAACCCATCAACTGAGAATTTTATGTGTGGCAAAACTGTCCTTCCAAAATTAGGGAAAAATTAAGACATTCCCAGATAAACAAAAGCCGAGGGAGTTCATTAACAATAGACCTGCCCTACAAAAGATGATAAATGGAGCCTTTCAAATTGAAAAGAAAGGCCACTAGATTCAAACCTATGAAATTTAATTTAAAGCCATGTGAAAATATAAAGTTCTTCAGTAAAAGTAAATAGTAGGCAAATATAACAATATATACCATTGTTTGTGCATCAAAATTATCAAGAGAGTGAAAACATAACCCACAGAATGAGAAAAAATATTTTTAAATCATGTGTCTTATAAGGGTCTAGTATTCTGAATATATATAGAAGTCTTACAACACAACAACAAAAAGACAAACAACTGAATTTTAAAATAGGCAAAAAATCTGAATAGACATTTCTCCAAAGATAGTCAGATAACCAACAAGCACATCAAAAGGTGTTCAACATTATTAGTCATTAACAAAATGCAAATCCAAACTGTAATGAGATACCACTTCACAATTACTGAGATAACCATAACTTTTTTTAAAAAAGAAAATAACAGGTATTAGCAAGGATGCAAAATAAACAGGAACCCTCAAATACTACTGGGTGGAATGTAAAATGGATCAGCCACTTTGGAAAACAGTTTGGAAGTTCCCTCAATAAATTAAATACAGAACTACCATATGACTCAGAAACTCCATTCTTCCATTGACAACAGGTCCAACATTTGAACAGATATGAAAACAAAACCTTGTACACAAATGTGTGAACAAAATTCTTTCCTCTGCCCCCTCCATTCTGCTGCTGAGCTTATCAATTCAGTTTTTATTTCAGTTTTAGGTTTTTTTTTTCATTTATGAAATTTCCATTTGGTTCTTTTCTATATTTTCTGTCACGTGAACTAATAAATAGGCCCCATCTTTGAGTTCAAAATCCAGTGAGGTGGAGATAAGGGAGCATTTGATTAAAATATACTTTCAAATGTGCAATGGCCTTGCAAAGAAGAGACACTTATATGAGAGATAAAGTAAGAAATTTTGTCAATGTCTTGCTGAAATCTAGATATATCATCCCTTTAGCTTTCCCTTAACCATAACTCTACCAGTTTAGTAACCCTTTTAATAAAGGTAATTAAATTAGTTTAACAGTATTTATTTCTATTGAATCAAGGGTACCCTTTGTATTTACTAATTTTTTGCCAAATGCTCAAAAACTTACCTCTTTATTGGGAAGGTGATCAATACCAACATGCCTTTGTTCTGTAATTGAAAGGATTTATATTTGTCAACTCTCTGGAAAAAAGTGAATTGGAACAGCATTTTTGAATCAGAGAAACATTTGTACATTTTCCTTCTTCTGATAACTCTCCTATTCATGTTATTTCTCAAAGATTAGCAACAGTGCTCGCTTCGGCAGCACATATACTCAAAGATTAGCAACAGAGGTTCAATGACTACATCTGGAATTTGTTCCATTCCCCTTATATATAATACATCTGGCCTGCAAATTTAAAACATTGAAAGAAAATTAATACTTTCTCACTATCCTTCCCATTTATTGGCCCTCAGCTCACCCCTAACCACATTTTGTGTAATGGGTTCCAATAGGAAGGTATTTCTTTTTCTAATAAAGGTTGGGCACAAAATAGAGTTGATCATTTTCTTTCTTCCTGTCATCTGTTAATATTGTGTCTCTAGCAAAGGGCTTCTATTGTTCCGGTTTTTATTCTAACATTTAACACAGTTATCAAAGCCCTTTTGTCTAGCCTCAGTACTTTTTTATGAGTCTCAGCATATTTTGTACTTAACCTTTCTAACCATATTCCTACAAAATATTTTGTATTTGTCCTTGATTGTATTTGCTTCTATGTCCACATTTCTGAAGAAAAATATGAACTCATAAAGAGATTTCCCAGTGCAACCACAGTTTTCTTTAGATGTCTCTGCTGTTCAAAACCTTTTTTTAAAATCTTTCTTGAGTCATTTTCTGTCTTAGAGTCTCTGTCTTCACATCTGGCCTGTGGAAATATCATTTTTAAAATCAAGAATACCTTTAAATATCCAAACCTTCATTCCTTTGGCTTTCTTCCCCCTTTCAGTGCTTTTTTGGGTATGTGCCAGTAAAGTACACAAGCACTTTTTCCTAGAGCAATGTGGCAAATGCCTACTCAAATAGAACACTTTCCTCTCAACTCATTCCTTTGGAGGGACAAAACATTCACATGGTAACCTATAGATGTATGGATGTGTACATATAATCCCTGTTCTCTCATTTATATGAATATAAATATCTAAAACAGATGATTCCGTTTTCATGCCAACATGTTTTGATATCAGTAAATATTTTACCTTAAGGTACTTATGCTGACATTAACCCACACTTGACTAAAAATGGATCATGTGAAGTTATAATAAAAAGGATCAGAGAGCAATTTTATTTTTTTATTATTATGTTCAATTAGCCAGCATATAGTACATCATTAGATTTTGAGAGAGATTTTAAAAGCATTTTACCAATGTAATCTTACCATAAGATATTATGAAAATACTAAAATATAACCCATCTCTCTCTCTCTGACTCTCTCTCTGTCTCTCTCACACACACACACATTTATGTCTCCAGAAAAAAATATATGCACATAATGGCCTAGTGTTTTCTATCTCATACACTTTCCATTCTGAAATCCTACTTTATACAAAATAACACAACTCTGCTACCATAAGGCATATAAGAAAAATAAAATCTGGAGTAGCTGTTTTTAATAGGTATATATAATTATGAATATTATTATATCTATTAAAGAGTTAGGATGCATGTAAAAAGCACACATAATATCTCCAATACTTTTTTTTTTAACTTGTGAAAGGAAGACTAGTTTTCTCTAATAATCTTGTATATATTAGGTGTACAATGTGATTTTTTAAGGTTGTACCATATGGTGATTTATTATAGATAAAAGTGACTTATGCACCATCACTACAGTACTAGAGTACTCTGAATTTGACTATATATTTACCTTTTTTTTAAGATTTTATTTATTTATTTGATAGAAAGAGAAAGCATGAACAGGGAAGGGGCAGAGGGAGAAGCAGATTCCCCACTGAGCAGGGAGCCCAACATAGGGCTCAATCCCAGGACCTGGGAACATGACCTGAGCCAAAGGCAGATGCTTTACTGACTGAGCCACCCAGGCACCCCAACTATATATTTACCTTTACCAGTGAGTTTTATACTTTCATGTGCTTTCATATTGTTATTTAGTGACCGTTCATTTCAATTTAAAGAATTTCTTTCAGCATTTGTTGTAAACCAGCTTTAGTGGTAAAGAATCCCAGCTTTTGTTTGGGAATGTCTTTATCTCTCCATTTCTGAAGGACAGCTTTGCCAAATAGAGTATTCTTGGTTGGCAAGGTTTTTTTCTTTGAGCATTTTGAATATATCATCTTACTCTCTCCTCACCTGCAAAGTTCCTATTGAGAAATCTGCTAATAGCCTTATAGGGGTTCCCTGGTATGTGATAAGTACCTTTTGCTGCTTTCAAAATTCTCTATCTTTGACATTTGATAATTTGATTATAATGTGTCTCAGAGTAATCCTTGGGTTGATCTTGCTTGGGGTACTTTGAGCTTCATGTATCTGCAGTTCCATATCCCTCCTAAGATTTGGGAGGTTTTCAGCCATTATTTCTTTAAATAAACTTTCTGTCCCTTTCCCTCTCTTCTCCTTCTGTACATATATACATTTTCTTGACAGGGTACCATAGGTCTTTGTGCTTTCTTCACTCTTTTTCCTTTTTGCTCTTTGTACCTTTAACTGGTTATTTCAAATGACCTATCCTTGAGTTTTTGGATTTTTTCCTCTGCATGATTGAGTCCACTTTTGAAGCTCTCTGTTGAATTTTTCAGTTCTTTCATTATATTCTTCAGCTCTAGGATTTCTGTTTTGGTTTTATATGGCTTCTATTTCTTTATTAAATTTCTCATATTGTTCATGCATTATTTTTCTGATTCTGTTTCAGTGTCTACCTGTGCTTTCTCTCATTTCATTGAGCTTATTTAAGAAAATTATTTTGAATTCTTTGTCATTATTCATAGATATCCATTTCTTTGGGGTTGGTTACTACAGCTGTATTAGTTTCCTTTGGTGGTGTCATGTTTATCTTATTCTTTGTGATCCATGTTGCCTTTCAATAGTGTCTGTGCATATTAAGAAGCAAATACTTCTTCCAGACTTTATAGATTGTTTTGTCAAGCAAAGACCTTCCCCAGTCAGGTCCCCAGGCTGATGGTATTGTCTTTGGAATCACAGTCTACTGGGGTTGGAGCTGGGTCAAATGGCTGCTGTTGGGTCTGTAGTGGGGTCTGTGGTTGGCAGGCCTGTTACTAGGGGCTGTCAGGTGTGGATTCTGTTTGGTCCCTGGGGGTGGATGGGACTCACTTTAGGACCTTGGACCATAGGGCTGGCACTGGGACAAGGGTCTGCCGATGATAGGCCTTTTGCCAAGTGCATGGATGGGTGTGGTTTCTTCTTAATTCCTGGGATGGCTTTCAACATGGTGGGTCCTAGGTTAGGCAGGATTGGTGTCAGACTGCAGTTGAGAGAGGCTATAACTGACTCCTTCCCCAATACTTTTGGATTATATAAAGTGAAAAGTAAAGATCCCTGCTCAGTTCATCCAATCTTTCATGTCAATGCTTCCTGAATTTTTCTTAATTTTATATATCCATGCATTTTAAATTGACCACAAAAACCAATGTAGTACTAGATCACAAACTGCCCATCCAGGGTAAAGGAAATCACTGTGGTTGCTGAGATAAGAAATGGCCTTACTTGAATTATTTGAATGTCCCTCTGCTTCCAAAATAGTGTCAATTCATTATTATCATCCTGAAATTGATGTTTTCAGTATAAGCAAATTGTTGAACTCTCAGTTTGTTGCAGAACATTATATTTTATTAGGCTTATATTAAATTAGGAAATTTACCATGCTGCTCATTAGGAGCATAAAGATAACATCTTGAATTTCAAATTCCAAGCATATTACTGAAGATGCATCTTTTTGTGACAGAGGATTCATGGTGTAGAATTATTTGAAGAATTATATTTTATATGTGATTTTCAATAAAAGTGAAAACTATGAACCCATTGAAATTACTTACTTTTTCAAAAGTTTGCTGACTTATTGTCTAAAAGCTATTCCCTCTGCCAACTCCCTGCCCCAAAAATGACTTATACAGCAATACTTGGTTATTTTTATTCTATGATATAAAGCTTTTGAAACTCCATATAATATTAACCTTCACTGTTGACTTCAACTTATATCCACTTTCAAATCTACTCTTAAGGTAAGAGTAGAATTACATAATATAAATTTTAGTAGAAGCTATATCGGATTTTGGTCAGATATAGATGAGATGTAGATGCCTCTCTGGACTAAAGTAGAGCAGATGAGATGATATCTTAATGGAATGGAGTGAAAAGAGGTTGGGGGAACCAAGGATGAGAAGAGCAAAAGAAGGCTTCAAACTTAATTTAAATTATGATTTTGCTTCAAATCCTTTCCATTGTAAATGGAATAAGCAGATGGAGTGGAGGAAGATAGCAACAAAACTTCCTTGGCTATAACCTATAGTTATAGTTAAGACTATAACTCAATTTTTACCTAGCATGTCATCTGGAGTTTGATAGTTTATCTGGTTTAAATGGCTCATTAAAAAAAAAAAAAAACAGACATTCTAATGAGTCTAGGAGGTTAAATTTTGATTAAAATGGTGTATTCACATCCAATACTAAAACATGCAATCAGCCATTTAGATGACCTAGTAAATTTTTTTTTATAAAGTGGCACATTTACAATACCATATCATCTTTTATTACCTTGGTCTTAAGTTAACATCAAATGGGGCACTCAAGGTGTTGTTGAACTTTGCAAATAAATAATTTGCTTTTGAATCAATTACATATTCTACTACTATCAAGAGGCTGCCACCATACAATTGCACAGTGGTAAGACCTAAGATGGCTTTCAAATCTTACTTAGTTAAGAAACACCTGCCATCTAAGTGATTTTTTTTTTTTCTGGAAATCCTTTTACTGGTTAAGCCTAGGTTTTTCTTCTGCCTTTGGGTCTAACATACTCCATACAACTTTTTTTTAATTTTCTTTCTTTTTTTATTCTTTTACATTCTGCACACTAACATACAGGGAAAAGAAAGTGCCTGAAACTGAAATATGGAGGAGTTCTTTACAATTATGTCCAGTTTTGTGCACTTCTCTCACTCACCTGTCAGTGAAAAATCACCAACCATTATGAAATAGGACAACTTAGGTCAAAAAAGAACAAAAATAATCTCATAAAAAATATATCCAAGTACAAAAAGCATTGTCCTCTTGGAGTCTTCACATCCTTCTCTTCTGTGTACTTACATATAATTCATTGTTTCCACGGATAAATGCAACCCCATACTTACTCTTCAGCTGTCCATTTATATATTCTTCTGTCTGCTCCAAGGCTATATTCATGTAGACATTCAAGCAAGCCAGGACCCCTCAATAATCCACTCTAGAATTCAATTTTACCACAACTGGTTGTCTAATGATTTGCTTTAAGAAGTCACTGGGGTTTGCTTCCATAGACTTATTTTAACAATCCTGATCAAAAATTTGGGAGATAGGAAGCCTGAGTTCTAATCCTAGCTCTGCTACTTAATTCAGCTGTATGCCTTGGATAACTCATTTCACCTCTCAAGGCCCCAGGTTCCTCATCTGGTGGCTGGGATCCAAAACCCTGCTCCAAGTTCCCCTTCCATGCAGCTTTTTGAGGGCTTCATTAAAATCCTGCTTTTTTATCATCCTCTTTTTTGCACATTTCCAAAATATTTTAAATTACCTATAAATCTATCTTCCTTTCAAAATGAGGGCTCATTGAGGGTAAAGAATATATCTTGTTTAGCTTTCCAATTCTCATTGCCTAGCACTGTGCTAGATGCATGATGAATAAATAACTTCATTTGATCTCTGATTGCCTCTATTTCTTATTTGTTATTTCTCCTCTCTTTCCTCCACTTTCCATTAGTAAAAACTCTAAGAAATGTGCCACAGGAAGTCTCCTCAGAATTCACATCTTAAGAAAACACACTGTTTAGATTTCTAACCTCAGACCTTAAAAATTCTGTTTTGTGAAAACAAAAAGAAAAAGCTTAACAAGAAATTTGAAGAAAAGCCTGCTGTGAAATTTGAATATGAATGGTGAAACTGGGTCAATATAATTTAGTAAGATGGCAAAATGAATTCCTCAAATGTAATCACACTTGAAAAGCAGTCTGCAATAGAGTGAGTTTTATAGTAAAATTGCAGAAAAAAAGAAAAATAATAAAAGCTTATTCAGGTAACTTTTACTTAGGGTCATCAGAGAAGGCCTAAGATTTACAGTGTTAAGAAGAAAAATAACAGGGGCGCCTGGGTGGCTCAGATGGTTAAGCCTCTGCCTTCGGCTCAGGTCGTGATCCCAGGGTCCTGAGATCAAGTCCCACATCCAGCTCCCTGCTCAGCAGAGAGCCTGCTTCTCCCTCTGCCTCTGCACCTCCCCCTGCTCATGCTCTCTCTCTCTCTGTATCTCTCTGTCTCAAATGAATAAAAAAAAAATCTTAAAAAAAAAAAGAAAAATAACAGGGAATTGAAGGAAGAAAATTAATAAATAGACTTATAGAGAAATTACTTATGATTTCTTTTAATTTTAATTCCAGTGTAGTTAATATACAGTATTGTATTAGTTTCAGATATATAATATAGTGATTCAACATTTCCATATATTACTCAGTGCTTATCAAGATAAGTGTACTCAATCCCCTTGACCTATTTCACCCATTGTGTAATGTTTTAAAAACTTTCAAAATTGAAAAGAACTAATTACCAATATTTATTTGATTAAAATATTTCAACGTATGTTTAATCTTAAATTTAGTACATCAGAAATAGATGATGAAGTTTTCAAAGATCAGAGAGAATAGATAATTTCATCAAAATAGAGTCTTGAGCAAATGTCTACTGCTTGTTCTCCCTAAAAATCCAACTAAAATTACTGAAAAATACAAGAATTATCCATAACACCATGAAAGGAAAGAAAATATAAATGCAATCAGCAAACTAGAAATTCTGAGGAATTTCTGGAATCTGATTAACTGAAATACATATACACATAGCTTTAAATTGTTTATAAATCTATCTTTCTCTCGGGTGCCTGGGTGGCTCAGTTGATTGGGCGACTGCCTTTGGCTCAGGTCACGATCCTGGAGTCCTGGGATCGAGTCCTGCATCGGGCTCCCTGCTCAGCAGGGAGCTCGCTTCTCCCTCTGACCCTTCCCCTTCTCATGTGCTCTCTCTCATTCTCTCTCTCTCTCAAATAAATAAATAAAATCTTTAAAAAAAATCTATCTTTCTCTCAAAATGAGTGCTCATTGAAGATACAAAATATGTCTTATCTAGCTTTTCAATCTCATTACCTGGCACTGTGCTAGATGCATGATGAATAAATAATTTCACATTATCTCTGATTATCTCAATTTCCTATTTGTTATTTCTCCTCTTCTCTCTTTCCTCCACTTTCCAATAGTAAAAACTCTAAGGCAATAAAGCTATGGCCTAAAATAAGTATGGTCTATTGCAGAATTGGGAACAGTTCTTTCCAAGAAAGCCTCAGATATACTCAAAGCTCAGAGTCAATACAAAGATCAGTAAAGAATCTGGAGCTGTCATCAGGGTAATTAATTAGTGAAGTACATTTGAAAGAGTTGGATTTTCTAGAATCCCCACCCCTGCCCTACGTACAACATGTTGTAGGGCACAATGATATTTGTTCTCAGTATATACCCATGAAAATATTTTTTCTGATTACTAGTTATTTTTTTTATTTTTATTTAGGAAATATACATAGATGTTTTTAAAAGGCAAAAGTACTACAAGTCTCATAATGAAAAATGGAAGCCCATAGCACTTCCTACACGCCAGAAGCAACTACACTCAACTCTTTTAATGGTTTTATTTTATCATTGTTATTTCTTGAATTTTTTTCATTTAAATATTAATTACTGACTTCTGACTTCAGAATATTCAGTAACACACACACTTCTAAAACTTCATCTTTCCAGTATGGATATATCATTATTTATTTGTTAAATCAGTATTCAAGCCTTAAATTATTAGGACTACATAAATATTTTTTTAAGTTGAATCAATCAGTGTGGCATAATATCACTTTCTTTCTTGTACAGCTATGCATTTTTTCTAGAATTAATAACTGCTTCAACTTTGTTTAGTTTTCTTCATAGCTATCACTAATTTGTCTTCAAAGTATCTAATAGGTGCGCCTGGGTGGCTCAGTTGGTTGAGCATCAGACTCTTGATTTCAGCTCAGGTCATGATCTCATGGTCCTGAGATCCAGCCCTGCATCAGGCTCCATGCCTGATGAGAGAGTGATTATTGAAAGATATGAATTTATTGTCATCATGTTGCCTGTGAAGACCTTGTTTCTATAGTTTGTCTCTGTAAATTTCTGTTCTGTATCACTCTTGGGGTCTTTCTCCTTCTATAGAACCCCCCTTAATATTTCTTGTGGGGCTGGCTTAGTGGTCACATATTCTTTCAGTTTCTGCCAGTCTTGGAAGCTCTGCATCTCTCCATCCATTCTAAATGACAGCCTTGCCAGATAATGTAGTCTTGGCTGTGTGTTCTTCTCGTTTAGTACCCTGAATATGTCTTGCCAGCTCTTTCTGGCTTCCAGGTCTCTGTGGATAGGTCTGACGTTATTCTGATGTTCCTCCCTCTGTATGTAAGGAATCTCTTACTCCTAACTGCCCTTAAGATGGTTTCTTTGGATCTAAGATTTGCAAGTTTTACTATTACATGCAGGGCCTTTGTCTGTTCTCCTTGATCTGGGGTGGGGGGGATCCTCTCTGCCTCTATGAAACGAATGTTTATTTCATTCCCCAGATTAGGGAAGTTCTCAGCTACAATTTGCTCAAATATATCTTCTAGTCTTCTCTCTCTCTCCACCCTCTCCGGGATCCCAATAATTCTGACATTGGAACGCTTCATGGTGTCACTTATTTCTCTGATTCTATTTTCATGGATTTTGAGTTGTTTTTCCCTGGCCTCCTCTTTTCCCTTCTTTTCTATCAGTTGGTCTCCTGGATCACTAATTCATTCTTCTACCTTGCTTACCCTAGCTGTTAGATTATCTAGATTAGATTGGATCTCACTGATAGCATTGTTAAGTTCTGCCAGTTCAGCTTTCATTTCTGCCCTTAGAGACTCTATGTTGCCATTTATCGATTTCTCCATTCTAGCTATTGTTTTCACAATTGCTACCCTGAATTCCATTTCCAACATCTTGGTTATATCTGTATACATTTGTAAATCTGTGGCAGAAATCACAGTCTCTGAGTCTTTCCTATTTTGGGGGTTACATTCTGTTGAGGGATGGTTGAGGGAATATACAGAGTCCAAACTATTGACCACAACCCAAGCAAGTTGCACCTGTTTTGTAGGGACTTTAGGGTTATTGGCCTCTTCTTCTTCCAGCCTGTGTTCTAGGGGAGCAGCTTGCCGCACTGTTACTCAGGCAACCCTGTTTGGGAAGAGTTGCCTTGCCCCCTGTGGGGGGGATGGGCTCAGTGAAAACCGGTTTTGGGGGGCTTTTGTTCTCTGCAGCTTTCCCTGGTGGATTTCTGCTTCTCTTCCAAGAGTCAGAGCAGAAGTGACCATTTCCAGCGGTGCCTGGGTGGCTCTGTCACTAAGCCTCTGCCTTCAGCTCAGGTCATGGTCCCAGGGTCCTGGGATCAACCCCCACTTCAGGCTCCCTGCTTGGCAGGAAGTCTGCTTCTCCCTCCCCCACTTCCCCTGCTTGTGTTACCTCTCTCGCTGTGTCTCTCTCTGTCAAATAAATAAATAAAATCTTAAAAAAAAAAAAAAAAAGAATTGCCCATTTCCAAACCTCTATCTCAGAACAGAATGATCGCAGTCTGTTCTTCAGTGAGCTCTCTGGACCACACTGTCTCCATTTTCGTCTGTGCTGCTAAAACCACCATGTCCTGGGTTGTGTGCCCCACAGCAGCACTCCCAGCCCTCGCTTCCACGTCCAGGCACATCTCTGCCATTTGTGCTTCTAAAATCACCTGCTGCCCCTAGTTCCTACACGCACCCCCACAGCTCCAGGTTTCAGTCTGGGGGGCTGCCCTAAAGTCTTTTCCCCACTGCTACTGGTCTGCAAGTCTGTACCCAGTCTCCAGTGTGGAAGGTTTTTGTGCTCCAGCGGTGCAGGATCCTGGAGGCTCCCTCCCCCTTCTGTTTATCTTCCGATATCTGCCCACAGAATCTCGGCTCCCCACTTCATACCTTGAATCCAACTGCTGGGGATATTGTTTGAAGAGATCCAGATATATCTTCTTACATCTCAGGCTGATTTCATGGGTGTTCACAGCTGTCTGGATGATATCCAGCTCAATTCAGGGGACTGGTTGAAATAGGGTTCCCTACTCTTCTGCCATCTTTGCCCCCTCCTCCTACTATGGTTATTTTGTAAAAAAATTTAAAAATCTAACTTCAGTGGACAATTGTCATTTACATTTGCCCCCATTATTCACCATGAGTTATCCAGGATTATATCTGGTAATACTGACATTACTTTAAAATGCACAGAAAAATGTTCCTGATAATATTCGTTTCCCTTGTGGTCTGAATTTACCTTTCCAGAGCTTGAAATATATCTAGAAATATAATGTGATCATATCTGAGAAATATTTCATGTTTGGTTATCATCTTCTATACTCTATAAACAATTTTGAATTTATCCAGACAAATCAAAAATTTAGGATCAGATATGGTCTTATCATCAATGTGATAAAATGCATTATTGGTCTTTGGTCAAAATAAGTTTATATGGAACCCCCAAGAATCATTCAGAGGTTTAACTTGACAGAATTCTTGTGATTTTTATAAGTATCCAGCATCAGAGTCACTTCAGAAACATTCTCTTACACTAGAATTTATTTGACCACTTCTTTTGAGACAAAAAACAATGAAGATATCAGTGCATATGTTTTTTAAAAAGTTATATTTTATATAACTTACCACTAAATGTTTATGTTTTATTTTTTAATAAACTTCACTGGTATAGACTTTATATCCAATAAAAATGTTCAAAATTAAGTATATATTTTGATGAGCTTTAACAAATGAATATACCCTTGAAACTACTACTATAATCCAAATATAGAACATTTCCTTCACCCCCAAAAAGTTCCTTTGGGCTCTTTCCCAGTAAATCCCTGTCCCCAGCCTTACACATTGACCACCTGTTCTGGTTTTCCAGGAACTATTCTGGGTTTAGTGCTGAAATTCCTGTATTGCAGGAAATATCTCAGGACCAAATAAAGTAGGATGGTGAAACACTGATCTGCTTTCTATCATTATAGATTATTATTGCTTGTTTTAGGGTTTCATATAAATGGAATCATATGGAGGGAATGAAGATGGCAAGAGAGTAGGGGACCCACATTTCATCTCGCCCCTTGAATTCAGCTAGATATTGATCAAATCATTCTGAACACCTGTGAATTCAAACTGAGATCTAAGAAAAGAATTGCTGCAGTTCTACAAATAGAATTTTTTCAAGGTAGGAGGTGTGGAGATGTGAATCTAAGGGGATATATTGGAAGATAAACCACAGGAGAATGAAGTCTCTGTATGTCAGCTACCAGAAAATGATATAGCAGTGGATGGCAAAATAGGAACTCTTAGAAGTCTGCTCCTGTGAGGGATGTCCCTGCCTGAAAGGTGGCGAGGTGGTAAAGCAGGGCAGAAACCTAGGTGGGACAATGTGGTCTCAGGATCCCCATGGCCACAGAACGAATGGGGATGCCTGAGCACAGCAGAGTTTCCAAACATTGGAGTAGGGAATCCAGTTGAGCCCCGGAGTGGCCTCTCAGCTAGGTGTTGCCATAAACCATGAACCATGGCAGGATCAGGCAACTGCTCTCCAAGCAGGGGCCTAGCAAGAGACAATCACTGTGAGATCTGGCTCCTTCCCCTGGGAAGAGTGGTGCAGGTGCACACATGATCAGGCAACAACTCCCTGAGCAGGGGCTCAGAGAGAAGCAGGGCTGAGGTGACACACCCCTCCATCCCCTGGGAGGATTGGTGCAGGTGTGCACTGCAAGAGTCTTCAGAGTTTGGTGCACATGAAAGGGATTGACTGCCTTTCCCTGAGGGTGCACTAAAGAATGGGGACCATGATTGTTCAGCTCTGGGGTTGGAGATCGGGGCATCACCATTTTTTACATTTTTTTCCCATCTTCTAAAGTCATGTGAAAGCCTTCAGGGAACAAAAGCCACATAGAGCAACCTGAAGCAGCTTACACTGAGCCTGGCCCCCTGGCAAGGGGTGGTGCAACTCTGCCCAGGCAAAGACACCAGAGAATCAGTGCAACAGGCCCCTACCCCAGAAGATGAGCAGGACCTTCAGGCAAATACTAAATTTATAGATCACTCAGAACTGAAAAACTCCTGCACTAGGGGAAAATAGTATATAGAATTAGAGATTTTTTTGCATGAGTCTTTAGTCCTTCAGTTTAAAATTTTCTTTTTTCATTTTTTCCTTCTCAACTAGTCTCTTATTTGATCAACTCTTTGTTTTTACATCTTTTTTTAATTTTAATTTTTACATTTACATTTTATACACACACACACACACACACACTTCATTTTGGTTTCCTTTCACTTTTTACATTCTTTACAATTTTGGGATTTAGTGTATTCTAACAAACACACCAAAATATACCAAGGACCAAGTGGATCACCCTATTTTGTCCTCCTGTGAGATTGTATTCTCTCTTTACCCCCCCTTTTTTTCTTTTTCTTTTTTGGTTTCTGACCTCTTTGGATTTCTCTGTGTATTTCGCTTGAGTTGTGGTTGATTTTTTTTAATTTTGTTTTCTTGTTCATCTATTCTTCTCTGGGAAAAATGATTAGATGGAGGAATTCACAACAAAAGAAAGAACCAGAGATAAAGCTCTCAACCACAGATCTAATCGATATAGATATAAACAAAATGTCAGAGGTGGAATTCAGGATAATGATTATAATGTTACTAGCTGAGCTTGAAAAAGGTGTAAAAGACAGTAGAGAATCTCTTAGTGCAGAAATAAAATCTAATTAGGCCTAAATTACAAATGCTTTAACTGAGATGCAGTCTAAAATGGATGCCCTAACAGCTAGAATGAGGCAAAAGAGAGAGTCAGTGACATAGAAGACAAGATGATGGAAAGGAAGGAAGCTGAGGAAAAGAGAAACACAACAAATGGACCATGAGGGGAGGCTTCAAGAAATCAGCAATACCATAAAATGAAACAATATTAGAATTATTTGGGTCCCAGAAGAAGAAGAAAGAGAGGGACAAAAGGTATATTTGAGCAAATCATAGCTGAGAACTTCCCTAATCTGGGGAAGGAAACAGGCATTCAAGTCCAGGAGGTAGAGAGAACCCCCCCAAAATCAATAAAAATAGACCAACACCCCACCATGTAATAGTGTAGCTTGCAAATTTCAGAGATAAAGAGAAAATCCTGGAAGCAGCTCGAGACAAGAACTTCTTAACCTACAAGGGTAGGAACATTACACTGGCAGCAGACTTATCCACAGAGACCTGGTAGGCCAGAAAGGGTTGGCATGATATATTCAGGGTGCTAAATGAGAAAAATATACAGCCAAAAATACTTTTCCAGCAAGGCTGTCATTCAAAATAGAAAATAGAAGGAGAGGTAAAAAGCTTCCAGCACAAACAGAAACTGAAAGAATTTGTGATCACTAAACCAGCCTTGCAAGAAATATTGAAGGGGGATCCTTTAAGCGAAGAGAGAGTCCCAAAATAACATAGACCAGAAAGGAACAGAGACAATATACAGAAACACTGACTTTACAGGTAATACAATGGCACTAAATTCATATCTTTCAATAGTTACTCTAAATATAAATGGGCTAAATGCTCCAATCAAAAGACTCAATGTATCAGACTGGACAAAAAAACAAGACCCATCAGTATGTTGGCAATAGACTCATTTTAGACCCAAATACACCTCCAGATTGAAAGTGAGGGGGTGGAGAAACATTTATCATGCTAATGGACATCAAAGAAAGCTGGGGTAGCAATCCTTGTATCAGAAAAATTAGATTTTAAATCAAAAACTGTAATAAGGGATGAGGAAGGACATTATATCATAATTAAAGGGTCTATCCAACAAGAAGATCAAATAATTGTAAATATTTATGCCCCTAACTTGGGAGCAGCCAATTATATAAACCAATTAATAACAAAAGTAAAGAAATTCATTTATAATAACACAATAATCGTAAGGGACATTAACATTCTACTCACTGCAATGGACAGATCATGTAAGTAGAAGATCAGCAAGGAAACAAGGGCTTTGAATGACACGCTGGACCAGAGTGACTTCACAGATACATTCAGAGCATTCCATCCTGAAACAACAGAATACACATTCTTCTCAAGTGCACATGGAAAATTCTCCAGAGTAGATCACATATTGGGTCAAAAATCAGGTTTCAACTGGTACCAAAAGATGGGAATCATTCCTGCATATTTTCAGACCACAATGCTTTCAAAATTGAACTCAATCACAAGAGGAAATTTGGAAAGAACTCAGATATGGAAGTTAAAGAGCATCCTACTAAAGAATGAATGAGTCAACAAGGAAATTAAAGAATTTTTAAATTCATGGAAACAAATGAAAATGAAAATACAACTGTTCAAAACCTTTCAGATGTAGCAAAGGAGGTCCTAAGAGGGAAGTATATAGCAATACAAGCCTTTCTCAAGGAACAAGAAAGGTTTCAAATACACAAGCTAACCTTACACCTAAAAGAGTTGGAGAAATAACAGAAAATAAAGCCTAAATCCAGCAGAAGAAGAGAATTAATAAAAATTAGAGCAGAAATCAATGAAATAGAAACAAAAAGAATAGCAGAACATATCAACGAAACTAGGAGCTGGTTCTTTGAAAAAATTAATAAGATCAATAAGCCCCTAGCCAGACTTGTCAAAAAGAAAAAAAAAAGGAACCAAGTTAATAAAATCATGAATGAAAGGGGAGCGATCACAACCAATACCAAGGAAATACAATTTTAAGAACATATTATGAGCAACTATATGACAACATTAGGCAATCTGGAAGAAATGGATGCATTCCTGGAAACTTATAAACTACCAAAACTGAAACAGGAAAAAAATAGGAAACCTGAACAGAACCATAACCAACAGGAAATTGAAGCAGTAATCGAAAATCTCCCAAAAAACAGGAGTCCAGGGCCAGATGGCTTCCCAGGGGGTATTCTACCAAATATTTAAGTAAGAAATAATACTTTTCTACTAAAGCTGTTTCAAAAAATAGAAATGGAAGGAAAACTTCCAAACTCATTTTATGAGGCCAGCATTATCTTGATCCCAAAACCAGACAAAGGCCCCATCAAAGAGGAGAATTACAGACCAATTTTCCTGATGAACATGGATGTCAAATTACTCACCAAGATACTAGCCAATAGGATCCAACAGTACATTAAAAGAATTATTCACCACAACCAAGTGGGATTATCCCTGGTCTACAACGGTGGTACAACATTCACAAATCAGTGTGATACATCACATTAATAAAAGGATAGACAAGAACCATATGATCCTCTCAATTTAGTACTTTAAATAGCAAGGCTGTCATTCAGAATGACAAGAGAGATAAAGAGCTTCCAGGACAAACAGAAACTAAAAGAATTTGTGATCACTAAACCAACCCTGCAAGAAATATTGAAGGGGATCCTGTGAGTGAACAGAGCCCAAAAGTACCATAGACATGAAAAAAAAAAAAAAAAAAAAAAGAGAGGGGCGCCTGGGTGGCTCAGTCGTTGGGCGGCTGCCTTCGGCTCAGGTCATGATCCCAGGGTCCTGGGATCGAGCCCCGCATCGGGCTCCCTGCTCGGCGGGAGGCCTGCTTCTCCCTCTCCCACTCCCCCTGCTTGTGTTCCCTCTCTTGCTGTGTCTCTCTCTGTCGGGTAGATGAAATCTTTAAAAAAAAAAAAAAAGAGAGAGAGAGAGACAATCTATAGAAACAGGGAATTTACAGGTAATACAATGGCACTAAATTCATATCTTTCAACAGTTATTCTGAATGCAAATGGGCTAAATGTTCCAATCAAAAGACACAGGGTATCAGATTGGATAAAAAAGCAAGACTGGGGGTGCCTGGATGGCTCAGTCGTTAAGCATCTGCTTTTCACTTAGGTCATGATCCCAGGGTCCTAGGATCAAGCCCCACATTGGGCTCTCTGCTCAGCAGGTAGCCTGCTTCTCCCTCTCCCTCTGCCTGCTGCTCCCTCTGCTTGTGCTCTCTCTCTCTTAAATAAATAAAATACTTTTTAAAAAAGCAAGACCCATCCATATCCTGTCTACAAGAGACTCATTGTAGACCCAAGGACACCTCCAGATTGAAACTGGGGGGAGGTAGAGAACCATTTATCATGCTAATGGACATCAAAAGAAAGCTTGGGTAGCAATTCTTACATCAGACAAATTAGATTTTAAACCAAAGACTATAGTAAGGGTTAAAGAGGGACACTATGTCATATTTAAAGAGTCTATCCAACAAGGTCTAACAATTATAAATATTTATGCTCCTAACCTAGGAGCAGCCAAATACACAAACCAATTAATAACCAAATTAAAGAAACACATTGATAATACTACAATAATAGTAGGGGACTTTAACACCCAACTCACAGCAATGGACAGATCATTTAAGCAGAAGATCAACAAGGAAACAAGGGCTTTGAAAGACACTGCAGACCAGATTGACTTCACATATATATAGAAAGAGCATTCCATCCTAAAGCAACAGAATACACATTCTTCTCAAGTGCACATGGAACATTCTCCAGAATA
The DNA here is from genome assembly GCF_054177405.1 of Leptonychotes weddellii. Lineage (NCBI taxonomy): Eukaryota > Metazoa > Chordata > Mammalia > Carnivora > Phocidae > Leptonychotes > Leptonychotes weddellii. The sequence continues at coordinate 21,195,753 of NC_138385.1, forward strand.
GATCACATACTGGGTCAGGAATCAGGTCTCAACCAGTAACAAAATATTGAGATTATTCCCTGCATATTTTCAGACCACAATGTTTTGAAACTTGAACTCAACCACAAAAGAAAATTTGGAAGGAACTCAAATCCTTGGAGGTTAGGGAGCATCCTACTAAAGAATGAATGGGTCAACCAGGAAATTAAAGAAGAATCTAAAAAATTCATGGAAGCAAATGAAAATGAAAACACAACTGTTCAAAATCTTTGAGATACAGCAAAGGTGGCCCTAAGAGGGAAGTACATAGCAATATAGGCCTTTCCCCCAAAAATTAGAAAGGTCTCAAATACACAAACTAACCTTGCACCTAAAGAAGCTGGAGAAAGAACAGCAAATAAAGCCTAAACCCAGCAGGAGAAAAGAAATAATAAAGATCAGAGCAGAAATCAATGAAATAGAAACCAAAAGAACAGTAGAACAGATCAATGAAACTAGAAGCTGGTTCTTTGAAAGAATTAACAAGATTAATAAACCCCTAGCCACACTTATCAAAAAGAAAAGTGATAGGACCCAAATAAATAAAATCATGAATGAAAGAGGAGAGATCACAATCAGCACCAAGGAAACACAAACATTTATAAGAACTATTATGAGCAATTATATGCCAAAAATTAGTCAATCTGGAAGAAATGGATGCATTCCTAGAGACATATAAACTACCAAAACTGAAACAAGAATAGAAAACCTGAACAGACCCATAACCAACAAAAAAAAAAATTGAATCAGTAATCAAAAATCTCCCAATAAACAAGAGTCCAGGGCCGGACGGCTTCACAGGGGAATTCTACCAAACATTTAAAGAAGAATTAATACCTGTTCTTCTGAAACTGTTCCAAAAAATAGAAATGGAAGGAAAACTTTCAAACCAGTCTATGAGGCCAGCATTACCTTGATCCCAAAACTAGATAAAGACCCCACCAAAAAGGAGAATTACAGACCAATATACGTGATGAACATGGATGCCAAAATTCTCACCTAGATGCTAGCTAATAAGATCCAACAGTACATTAGAAGGATTATTCATTATAAACAAGTGGGATTTATTCCTGGGCTTCAAGGATGGTTCACATTCACAAATCCATCAACGTGATACATCACATTAATAAAATAAAGGACAAGAACCATATGATCCTCTCAATTGATCCAGAAAAAGCATTTGCCAAATACAGCATTCTTTCTTGATTAAAACTCTCCACAGTGTATGGACATAAGGAACATACCTCAATATCATATATGAAAAGCCCACAGCAAATATCATTCTCTCTCTTTTTTTTTTTAAAGATTTTATTTATTTGTCAGAGAGAGAGTAAAGAAGGGGGAGCAGCAGGCAGAGAGAGAAGCAGGCTCCCTGCTGAGCAAGGAGCCCAATGCTGGACTTGATCCCAGAACCCTGAGATCATGACCTGAGCCAAAAGCAGACACATAGCCGACTGAGCCACCCAGGCATCCCAGCAAATATCATTCTCAACAGGAAAAACTGAGAGCTTTTCTGCTAAGGTCAAGAACATGACAGGGATGCCCACTCTCACCACTGTTGTTCAACACAGTACTAGAAGTCCTAGCCTCAGCAAGCAGACAACAAAAAGAAATAAAAGGCATTCAAATTGGCAAAGAAGTCAAACCTTTACTCTTCACAGATGACATGATACTTTATGTGGAAAACCCAAAAGACTCCAACCCAAAATTGCTAGAACTCATACAGGAATTCAGCAACGTGGCAGGATAGAAAATCAAGTCACAGAAATGAGTTGTATTTCTATACACTAACAATGAGACAGAAGAAAGAGAAATTAAGGAATCAATCCCATTTACCACTGTACCAAAAACCATAAGATACCTAGGAATAAATCTAACCAAAGAGATAAAAGATCTGTACTCTGAAAACCATAGAACACTTCTAAAAGAAATTGAAGAGCACACAAAGAAATGGAAAAACTTTCCATGCTCATGGATTAGAAGAAAAAATATTGTTACAACGTCTCTGCTACCCAGAGCAATCTGCACATTTAATGCAATCCCTATCAAAATACCATTGATATTTTTCACAAATCTGGAACAAATAATCTTAAAATTTGTGTTGAACCAGAAAGACCCTGAAGAGCCAGAGGAATGTTGAAAAAGAAAACGAAAGCTGCTGGCATCACAATTTCGGACTTCAAGCTATAATAAAAAGTTATAATATAAAGCTGTGATCATCAAGACAGTATGGTACTGGCACAAAAACAGACACATAGATCAATGTAAAAGAACTGAGAATCCAGAAAAGGACCTTCAACTCCATGGTCAACTAATCTTTGACAAAGCAGGAACGAGTATCCAGTGGAAAAAAGATAGTCTCTTCAACAAATGGTGTTGGGAAAATTGGACAGCCACATGCAGAAGAATGAAACTGGACTATTTTATTACACCATACACAAAGATAAACTCAAAATGGATGGAAGACCTAAATGTGAGACAGGAATCCATCAAAATCCTAGAGGAGAACACAGGTTGCTACCTCTTTGACCTTGGCTATAGCAACTTCTTACTAGACACGTCTCCAAAGGCAAGGGAAATAAAAGCAAAAATGAACTATTGAGACTTCATCAAGATAAAAATCTTTTGCACAACAAAGGAAACAGTCAACAAAACTAAAAGGCAACCTATGGAATGGGAGAAGATATTTGCAAATGACATATCAGATAAAGGGCTGATATCCAAGCTCTATAAAGAACTTATCAAACTCAACACCCAAAAAAACAAAAAATCCAGTGAAAAAATGGGCAGAAGATATGAACAGACATTTCTCCAAAGAAGACATCCAGATGGCCAAGAGACACATGAAAAAAGGCTCAACATCACTTGGCATCAGGGAAATACAAATCAAAACCACAGTGAGATACCATCTCACATCAGTCAGAATGGTTAAAATTAACAAGTCAGCAAACAAATGTTGGTGAGGATGTGGAGAAAGGGGAACCCTCTTACACTGTTGGTGGGAATGTCAACTGGTACAGCCACTCTGGAAAGCAGTATGGAAGTTCCTCAAGACGTTAAAAATAGAGCTATCCTACGACCCAGCAGTTGCACTACTAGGTATTTACCCCAAAGACACAAATATATTGATCCGAAGGGGCACCTGCACTCCAATGTTTATAGCAACAATATCCACAACAGCCAAACTATGGAAAGAGTCCAGATGTCCAACGACAGATGAATGGATAAAGATGTGGATACAATGGAATATTACTCATCCATCAGAAAGGATGAATACTTACCATTTACATTGACATGGATGGAATTGGAGGGTATTATGCTGAGCAAAATAAGTATATCAGAGAAAGACAATTATCATATGGTTTCATTCATATGTGGAACATAAGAAACAGTGCAGAAGATCATAAGGGAAGGGAGGTAAAACTGAATGGGAAGATATCAGAGAGGGAGAAAATCCATGAGAAACTCTTAAATATAGGAAATAACCTGAGGGTTACTGGAGAGGGTGTGAGTGTCAGGACAGGGTAATTGGGTGATGGGCATTAAGGAGGGCACATGATGTGATGAGCACTGGGTGTAATGTGTAACTGATGAATTATTGAACTCTACATCTGAAATTAATGATGTAGTATATGTTGGCTAATCGAATTTAAATAAAAAAAATAAATGGAATCACACAATAATGTACTCTTAAAATCTTCGAATAATAATTTTAAGATTCATCCACATTGTTGCATAAAATAGTAATTTATTTCTCTTTAATACTGAATAATATTATATTCTCTGGATATACAACAATTTTTTTATCCATTTACCTGTTAATGGATGTTTGGGTGGTTCTCATGTTTTAGCTATTATAAATAATGCTGTTATGAATATTCATACATAGGTCTTTTTGTGGACATATGTTTTCATTTCTCTTAAATACAATACCTTAGCAAATACCTAACAGTAGTAATGCTGGGTCAGAAAATAAGTATATATCTAAATTTATAGGAAACTGGAAAACTATTTTCCAAAGTAGTTGTACCATTTTACATTCCTACAAGCATTATATGAGTGTTCCAATTGTTCCACATCCTTGCTATAACTTTATCAGTGTTTTTAATTTTTGCTATTAAAGTGGTTATGTAGTAAAATCTCATGATTATAATTTACATTTCCCTGATAATTAATGATGTGGAGAACTTTTCATGTACTTATTTGCCATCCAAATACATCTTTCATATGCCTGATAAACATCACAAACAGCACATATAAATCCAAATATTTGATGCCCCCCTATAAACTTTGAAGTCATCTTTGATTCTCTCTTACACCCCACAGGAAGTCTAATAATAGATTAACTTTGCCCTATATTTTAGTATACTTATAAACGAAGTCTTCTCATACTCAATACTATAAATGAAATACCCTGCTCCAACCCACTATCATCTCTTATCTGGACTAATGCAATAGCTTCTTAACTAGTCTCTCTGCTTCCACTCTTGTTCATTCATCACTTTATTCTCCTCACAGCAGCCAAAGTGATGGTTATAAAATATATGTCAGATCATGAGTTCGACACCCAATGAATCCTGATGGCCCCTGGTTTATAAAAATAATCTATATAAGGCTATATGATCTTACCCCTCTGCTACCATTCTGACTTCATGTCCTACTATCTCTCCTTTTATTTCATTCCAGCCACAATGACTTCCTGGTTATCCCTTAAACATGCCAGTCATGCACCTGCTTCAGGACATTTGCACTGGTTTTTCCTCTGCCTAACATCTTTCCCCCTAGACATTCATGTGGCTTGTTTGCTCACTTATTCAGATGTCAGCTCAAATGCTTTCTTAACATAGAGATAATTTTTATATATAAAATTTGTATATAAAATCACTCCCCTGTCACTATTCCTTTTTCCCTGTTCTATTTTTCTTCATACGACTTATCTCCACTTGGCCATTATAGATTTATTTTTTAATCTATTGTCTGCCTTCTCTATAAAATTTACACTTCAAGAGTATTTCAATTTCTCATATTGGTATCCTAGTGCCTAAACTGTGCTTGGTATGATAATAAAATTCAATAAACCTGTTGAATGAATAATTGTAAACTATTTCTCCATGTCCACCAAATCCACCTCCTGGATTCTATATTAAATTCTTCATATGGCGGAATCATACCTCATTCTTTTCATAGTACCTTATATGAGGTACATACTAAGCACTCAAAGATCCTTGTTGATGGGTTTCTGCATATTGGAAATGCTGCCCAATTAGCCTAGTTGAGATTAAAATTAGCCAGGAAGTGTTGATGCCTAACATTATTTTGAATTGATATTATAAGAATAACTAATACATTTGATAAATGGTAAAATAAATGATTTTTTAGGTTCAACTAATACTTATTGCCCTTGCTACATAGAAATAATTTTCAATGTTTTTGTATAGCATTTGATATTGACTAAATTGATTTTCAGAGATTAAGTAACTCTCCCAAAATCATAGATCTAGGACATTACACAACTAGAATTTTAATTCCTTAGCTCCTGGTTCCAAATTTTGTACTTGTACTTCTCCCTTTCATTGTTTCTCCTCCAGTCAAATGCTTCCTATTTATTGCTTCCATCCTCCCCGATCTTTCATTCTCTAATCTATGCCACATCCTGAGAAGTGTGCCATTAGTCACACTTTAGCTGATCTCTTCACCTTCAACAAAATGCAACCCTTTGTTGGTTTATTGTTACACTAACCTAAATCAAGGGTAAATGACCACTACTGCTTAGTGCAGTAACCTCATATAACAAAATTGACATCCTGTTAACAGAAGTCTCTGGCTACCTAATGAAATAAGAAATTACTGTGAGAATTTTAAATACTGGGGCCAGACCAGACAAGGATTATGATGTGTTTAGGCATTTTTGAAAGCCTCTGGCACACATCCCCCCGGCAGCTGTTGATGTGCCTACTCAAGAGGAAGCTATGAGTATATATACACATACATGTTAATACACTACTCTTACCCCAGAGAGTGTGAAATGAGAATTTCTTTTTGCTTACTCTTATTTAGCACTCCTCTGACAGCTATATTTTCTATGTTAACTTAGGGGACACTGGAAATATATGTCAGGGGTGAGAATTAGTATAAAAATTACTATTTTTCTTGATTTTCATCTGTAAATGGTATGAGGTGAATTAAATACATAAACTTTAAACCACATAATTTTTACTTATTCATGTCATCTGGATATGTATTAAACTTTTATCAAATAGCTTCTATGTACAATGTACTATGTTAAACACTGTGAGAAACCCCTGCATATTACACAATTCCAGCTCTCAGAGATTCATGTATTCTGCTGGAGAATACAAAAATGTTCAAGAGAATTTGCAGGGAAGTAAACAGTATGGGCATTTCCAGTTTCAAGTTTAGTCCACCCATTCAACAATAAGCACAAAAGATGTGCAAGGCATTATGCTGGGAACTAGGTATTAAATGATGAACATACCTATCACAATCCCTATGTCATGGTATACAAAGAATAGTAAGGAAAATACAGACATAAAGGAAATAATGATCTACAAAATGAAAAATTTTCAACTGTGAATAAGTGTTATGAAAATAAGGCAATAAGAGGATTTTACATAGAAAGCTCAGGGAAGACTTCACTGATAGGAAGATAATTGAACTATTATCTGAAGAGTGAATAGGAATTAACCAAGTAAAAAAGGGAGAGAATAATGTCCCAGGCCCTCCGGCAAGAGGGAGCAAGAAAGACACTGAAAAAAGACCTGTATGGCAAGAGAAGATAAGGCATGTACATGATAAATCTAGAGAGGTAGATGAAGCCAGACTATGATATGAAGACTTCTGGGACATGGTATAAAGTTTCAAAATTAGAATAGTATTTTCATGATGGAATAAAAACTCTTTAAAAATTCTACCCTATGGTTATTCCTAATGCTAGAGTCTTATTTATTTATACATTAATTATATTTGTATATTACTCCTATTTATAGCTAACTTGGCTAATCATGTAAATTACTATTTAACAAATATTGTATTATATTTTAATATTAATTTAAATATAATTTATATAAAATAAATGTAATTAAATATTATATTAAACTACTACTTAACAAAAATACACAACAGATGAGAAAACTTAGCCTTTCATATGCCTCTCTAAACTATACCAAAAGAAAAAAGGTGTGCATTTGCAAAGATTTAGAGATCATGAGATAAATTCAAATTGGGAATTAAATATGAAAATCATTCTGGATATAAACTCCATGATTTTAACATGTTGAGATAATTTGTGCTTCTGGGGAAAGGCCTGAGGAAAATGTGATCAAATACCAGCTATGTTAAATTTTCTTAAGTCATCAGACTGCTCTTTTAAAGAAATGAAAGAGATGCAAATTCCTTCCTAAGATACACACTTTTGCTATTCTCCATTTAGAGTTAAAAATTTCCACTGTATTTAAGGTTTCACCAAGTGTATTTTAACAATCTGGATAATGCAACAAACACATGTTGTTCTAAATGCTATCTTCATCACTAAGATGTGATTTTATATCTTCGAAAATTGGACATTCAAGGTAAATCAAATTCATGGTACATACTTAAAGGCCTGCTTCAACCCAGACATAGCTGTATATTTTTTCCATTATATTCATGGTAAATACAGTACCACAGATATTTAACAGAAAAAATAGACCACATAAGCCATGCCCTTCTTAATGCACATCTATAACAGGGAACTATGTAGGTGAAATATCCCTACCAGAAATTATAGCCTTAAGGGAGAATATTGTGCTTCTTGATTCCTAGACTAACTAGAGAACAAGAAAGCAAGGGTAAGCACACGGGTCTCTTCCTAATTAAACAGTACAATGCCTTTATTAATATGTACTTAATCCAGGACAAATAGTATCTACTTTCCAAATTTAATAAAATATTAGAAGTATTTTTTTATTTTTTAATATGGAAAGCTTCACAGATTCCTCATGTCATTCTTGCACAGGGGCCATGCTAATACCTGTATTGTTCCAATTGTAGTATATGTGCTGCCGAAGTGAACACAAAAGTACATTTATAAAAATCAATTTTCACTAACACAAGAAGTATTTCAATATGATATTTTTAAAGGAATTCTTGAATACTGGCTATCACATTCCTCAGGTTTTTTTTTTTTTTTCCTTCTCCATGTACATCATCCTCAAGAAGCTTGTGAGATTTTGGAAACCAAAGATCAAAGAGCTTTAATTTTATCAATTCCACATTTTTAGTTTAACAAGTACATCTCCATTCAATGTTCTTGAAACCGTTCTCAGTAATCAAAACTTGAAAGCTAATCTGAATTTGTAGCTTCGTTCACTGTAGTTATAATACTTTTTTTTTTTTTCAGTGCAATGGTCAAATTCAGGGCAATTCCTTCCCATAACTAAAATGGAGGCTACTATTGAATATGAGCTATATTACTGATTTAATATATATTATTGCTATTGTTATCACTATTACATACAACATTTTGAATTTTCTCTTAAGCAACTTTTCACATGCTATGACTTCTAAAATATTAGTTCATTAATGTCATGATAACTTGAAAATATCTCGTATTAGTCAGTTTGGGCTGCTGTAACAAGATACCATAGACTGAGTAGCTTATAAAAAATAGAAATATATTTCTCACAGTTCTAGATGCTCACAGTCTGATATCATTTTGTAGCATGGTCAGGTTCTGTTGAGAGCCCTCTTCTGAGATACAGACTGCTGAATCTCCTTGTTTCCCCATGGTGGAAAATGAGAGAGCTCTCTAAGATCTTTTTTATAAGGGCACTAATATCATTTATGAGGGCTTTTATCTTCATGACCCAATCACCTCCCAAAGGTCCCACCTCCTAATACCATCACAATGGGGGTTAGGGTTTCAACAAATGAATATTGAGGGGACACAAAGATTCAGTCCATAGCAATCTCCAAAGCAGCAAGTGATTTAATTTACAATGATTTTTATGAAATTAGAATAGAATGTGTTTTCTGACATCAGAATTTACAAAATGTCCCCTGTATAAGATTTATTACATTTATAAACTAAATTTACTAAAATTCTAAGAAGCTAGACTCCATTGTAGTTCAAGTATGTTTTATTTCCAGCATTTATTTTGTTTATCACTGAAATCTGTGTGCATGTTTTAAGATTTTTGGCACATTTGAGTACCATGGAGAAATCATATCTTGTATTTCATTATTCAGTATTCTTGTAACATCAATGAATCCAAACTTCTGGAAAGCCTTATGTTCACATGATGTTAGTGTTGACATCATTCAAATAATATAAATTTAGTACATGCATTAAAACAAACAACATCTTTAGAAGAAAAAGCTACAATATAGTCATTTGCTGTCTGAAGAAAGCTATAAGCAGTAACACTAAAAGACAAATAAAATGATAGGAGTAGAAAATTAGATATGAGTTTAGGATGTGATAAAAATAATAGAAAAGTAAATACTCCCCCTGACAATTTAACATAAAGAGTCTGTTCAAGAGAGACTATGGCATAGTTTCATCAAACAATAAATGATGTATTCAGTACTCTAAAATGTGGGAAGAACTCTGATAGTGTTTACTTGAAAAAATAATTCTCTGGACAATTAAATCAGTCTTTAGTATCACAAGTATTAAAACACATTGATAATGAGAAATGGTGGATTTCTGAAGTTGTCAAAAATTTTAAATGCATAACTCATGGAGCTTTGCTGTGATGCAACCCTTTATGATATAGCATTTGTCTGAATTTGGATACATTTTGTAACCCCATCTAAGAATAGTTACCAGACTTATCAGCAAGAAAAAGTCCTTATTCATTAATTCCTTTTCTGTAGCCAAAATATTTGAAGTAATGGAGGTATTAGCAAACAAAGACTCATAGCTGTCCTCTATTAAACTAATCTCAAACAGTTGGATTGTATTTTATAGACTCCTTCCATTAATAATTTTGTCAGGGATATCTAATCTATAAATTTACCTAAATCTTAACAAAGCTATTTATATTATTATGCTATACATTGGGTAATAGAAGTTCTCAACTATATATTACAGTATAGGTGTTATTGGCAAACTTGGGATGGTGTGCATTCAATAGTCACATATTATAGTCAATATATCAATATAAATATACTAATATGTTACATTCTATATATATGGGTTACCAGTCATTAAAACATAGATTACACTAAAGTTAACAATATTATAATGATTGCAACTATTCTTTTACCACTTCTACATTCTTTATTTCATTTAATTCATATAATGACTCTATTTGGTAATTATGAGTATTCCATTTTCCAAATGAGGAATTTGAGGCTTAGCAAGGCTAAGTTCTCTATAGTCACACAACTAATTAGTGTCATAGCAAGAATTTGAAAGAGAGCCAATCTGACCAACAGAGTGGCTTTTGATGTAAAAACTAAATACAAATAATCTATTTTAACCTTTCATAATCATCATGATATAAATCATCCTTAGGCAATAGATATATATGCATGTCACATATCAGGGTTTTAACTAGCC
>NC_138385.1:21206834-21244001 GCF_054177405.1 Leptonychotes weddellii
TGATATGAGGAATTCTTAATCTCAGGAAACAAACTGAGGGTTGCTGGAGTGGGGGGGTGGGAGGCATGGGGTGGCTGGGTGATAGACATTGGGGAGGGTATGTGCTATGGTGAGTGCTCTGAATTGTGTAAGACTGATGAATCACAGACCTATACCTCTGAAGCAAATAATACATTATAGGTTAAAAAAAGAAGATAGTAGGAAGGGAAAAATGGGGGGGAGGAAATTGGAGGGGGAGACATACCAAGAGAGACTATGGACTCTGAGAAACAAACTGAGGGTTCTAGAGGGGAGGGGGTATGGGGGATGGGTTAGCCTGGTGATAGATATTAAAGATGGTACTTATTGAATGGAGCACTCGGTGTTATATGCATACCATGAATCATGGAACACTACATCAAAAACTAATGATGTATGGTGATTAACATAACATAATAAAATTTAAAAAAGCAAAAAAAAAAAAAAAACATGCTACTAAGCAACTAGTGGGTCAACCAAGACATCAAAGAGGAAATTTAAAAATATATGGAAATAAATGAAAATGATAACACAACAGTCCAACACCTCTGGGAAGCAGTAAAGTGGTCCTAATAGGGAAGTACATAGCAATACAGACCTACTTAAAGATGCAAGAAAAATCTCAAGCAATCTAAATGTACACCTAAAGGAGCTAGAAAAAGAACAACAACAAAAAAAGCCTAAACACTCAGAAGGAAGGAAATAAGATTAGAACAGAAATAAATGATATAGAAACTAAAACAATAGAACAGATCAACAAAACCAGGAGTTGGTTCTTTGAAAAAAATCTATATAATTGATAATCCTCTAGCCATACTTAGTAAAAAGAAAATAGATAGGTCTCAAATAAGTAAAATCACAAATGACAGAGGAAAAATTACAACCAACACCACATTAATACAAATAATTGTAAGATAATATTATGAAAAATATATGCCAACAAATTGAACAACCTGGAAGAAATTGATAAATTCCTACAAACATATAAACTACCAAAACCGAAACAGGAAGAAATAGAAAACTTGACCAGACACTAACCAGCAAAAGAATTTGATCAGTAATCAAAAACCTCCCAACAAACAAAAGTCCAGGGCCAGATGGCTCCCCAGGGGAATTCTACCAAACATTTAAAGAAGAATTAATAGCTATTCCAAAAATTAGAAATGGTAGGAAAACTTCCAAATTCATTAAATGAGTCCAGCATTACCCTGATACCAAAACCAGACAAAGATTCCACTAAAAAAGAGGACTATGGGCTAATATCCCTGATGAACATGGGTGCAAAAATTCTCAATAAAATACTAGCATACTGACTCCAACAATACATTAAAAAACTGATTCACCATGGTCAAGTGGGATTTATTTCTGAGTTGCAAGGGTGGTTAAATATTCACGAAACAATTAATTTGATACACTACATTAATAAAAGAAAGGATAAGAACCATATGATCATTTCAATAGATGCAAAAAAAGCACTTGACAAAGTACAACATCCATTTATGATAAAAACCCTTAACAAAGTAGGGATAGAGGGAACATATCTCAACATCATAAAGGTCATGTATGAAAAACCCACAGGTAATATCATCCTCAGTGGGGAAAACCTGAGAGCTTCTCCTCTATGGTCAGGAACAAGAGAGGGATGTCCAATCTCACCACTGTTATTTAACACAGCACTAGAAATCCTAGCCACAGCTATCAGACAACAGGAAGAAATAAAATACATCTAAATTGGACCAGAAGAAGTAAAATTTTCACTATTCACAGATGACATGATATTCTATGTAGAAAACACCAAGGTCTCCACCAAAAAGCTGCTAGAACTGATAAACAAATCCAGTAAAGTTGAAGGACACAAAACCAACATACAGAAATCCGTTGCATTTCTATACACCAATAATGAAGCAGCAGAAAGAGAAATCAAGGAATTGATCTACTTACAAATGTACTAAGAACAATAAGATACCTAGGAATAAAACTACTCGAAGAGGTCAAAGACCTGTACCCTGAAAACTATAAAACAGTGATGAAAGAAATTAAAGATGACACAAAGAAATGGAAAGACATTCCATGCTCATGGATTGGAAGAACAAATATTATTAAAATGTCTATACTACCCAAAGCAATATGTACATTTAATGCAATCCCCATCAAAATACCACCAGCATTTTTCACAGAGGTAGAGCAAACAATCCCAAAATGTGTATGGAACTTCAAAGACCCTGAATAGCCAAAGCAACCTTGAAAATGAAAAGCAAAGCTGGAGGCATCACAATTCCAGACTTCAAGTTATATTACGAAGCTTTTTTGACCAAGACAGTATGGTACTGGCACAAAAACAGGTACATAGATCAACAGAACAGAATAGAAAACCCAGAAATGAACCCACAACTTATGGTCAATTAATCTTCAACAAAGAAGGAAAGAATATCCAATGGGAAAAAGACAGTCTCTTCAACAAATGGTGTTGGAAAAACTGGACAGCAACATGCAAAAGAATGAAACTGGACCACTTTCTTACACCATACACAAAAATAAATTCAAAATGGATTAAAGACTTTAATGTGAGACATGAAACCATAAAAATCCTAGAGGAGAATAAAGATAGTAACCTCTTTGACATTATCCATAGCAACTTGTTACTAGATATGTCTCCTGAGGCAAGGGATACAAAAGCAAAAATAAATTATTGGAACTTAATAAAAATAAAAATCTTCTGCACAGCAAAGGAAATAATCAAGAAAACTAAAGGCAACTTTCAGAATGGGAGAACATATTTGCAAATGACATATCTGATAACGGCTTAGTATCCAAACTCTATAACCTATAAAACTCAACACCCATATATTGAATAATCTAATTAAAAATGGGCAGAGGACATGAATAGACATATTTCCAAAGACAACATACAGATGGCCAACAGACACGTGAAAAAATGCTCAATGTCACTGATTATTAGGGAAATGCAAATCAAAACTACAATGAGATATCATCTCACACCTGTCAGAATGGCTAAAATCAACAACGCAAGAATCAATAGGTGTTGGCAAGGATGTTGAGATGGGGGAGCCCCCTGCACTGTTCATGGGAATGCAAACTGGTGCAGCCACTCTGGAAAACATTATGGAGATGCCTCGGAAAGTTAAAAATAGAACTACTCTAGGATTCAGCAATTGCACTGCGAGATATTCACCCAAAGAATTAAAAAATACTTATTCAAAGGGATACATGCACCCTGATGTTTATAGCAATATTATCTACAATTGCCAAATTATGGAAACAGCCCAAGTGTCCATTGACTGCTGAACTGGATAAAGATGAAGTGGGATATATATATACAATGGAATATTAGCCATAAAAGAATGAAATATTGCCATTTGTAATGACATGGATGGAGCTACAGAGTATTATGCTAAGCAAAATGTCAGTCAAAGAAACAGAAATATCATATGATTTCACTTATGTGGAATTTAAGAAACAAAGCAAATGAGCAAAGGGAAAGAGAGAGAAACAAACCAAAAAACAGACTCTTAACTATAGAGAACAAACTGATGTTTACCAGAGCAGAGGTGGGTGGGGGGATGAGTTAAATAGGTGATGGGGATTAAGGAGTGCACCTATTGTGATGATCACCAGGTGTTTATGGAAGTGTTGAATCACTATAGTGTATACCTGAAACTAATATTACACTGTATGTTAACTAACAGGAATTTAAATAAAACCTTAAAATATTAAAGAAGTTTATGGGTTAGTTTATGAGAGGACCTAGCATTTGAATACAGAAATGTGCAGCATAATTGTTTGACATAAATTCAGTTTCCTTTTGGATGAGATTTTCTGCTTTGAACCTTTTTTCTCTTTTTTTCTCGCCCTTGGCACTACTGACATTTTGCACTGGGTAATTCTCTGTTCTGTGGGGATGTCCTGTGCATTTTAGGATGTTTAGCATCATGCTTGGCCTCTGTTCAGTAAATGCTACTAGCACCTTCCTTCCCCAGTCATGACAACTAAAAATTCCTCCAGAAATTGCCAAAAGAAATATCCCTTCTGGGACAAAAGCACCTTCTGCTGAAAGCCACAGGTTTAAAATAACACAAATAGAGAAAAAGAGAGCAGATAATCATTCTTCAGTGCAGCTTTATTCTGCTCAGAAAAAAAGGCAAAACCATGGACATTGCTTTTCTGAGCAACTTGAGGATTACAGTTGCCCACTGAATGAAGAATTTTGAATACATAATTATATGCATAGTTTACTTTCATTAACTTTTCATTGAAATTCAATGTATTTGATTAAGTAAGTATCATGTAAATAATAAAACCATGAAAAATATGAGGAAATCACCACATATTTGCTGCTTTAAAGTGATTACTGTTATAAATAATATACTCAATTGTGGTTTTACATTGCAGAGATTTCCCCACCTTGTGGCCTGTGAGTTGGATTCTATGCTTGGCCTATGAAGCTATTTTCTCACTAGATTAAATATTGTGAAATAAAAAGAAAATATGTAAATATAATATGCCCCAAAGCAAAAAAAATTAATTTTCAACACAGATGGGTTTCAGGAGGTTTAATGCCAAAGATTTTAAAAGTCTTGTGCCAGGGGGTACTTTGTTTGTAACTGAGATAAAATATTTCCTGTATTATCCTCACAGAATGATGAGTTTCATCCCCAAAGCAGACATTTAAAGGGTCATTTGCAATAAAGTGAAAAGCATTAAATATCTGATTCCCTTAGTCCCAACAGTACCATTAACTCTATCTGTTCTACCCCCCAAAATGGAAAAAGATGAATGATGTAGGAAAGTGGGTAAAATATTTACTTTATGATGTATTTTTTTCCCAAAGAGAAATTAATCACAAAAGGATAATCCCAAAGTTTTTATTCAATGACAACCTTATATGTAGTCAATGGGAGTTGAAACTAAATAAGCACAAGTTTAATTCCCATTCCACTTGGTGAACTGACACCAATGAAGTCTTCCACATTTAGCCAAGAAAATCTGATTATCATCACATGCATTTCTTTGCAGCATTCCTTTGTCAGTAAATAAACATTGCAGTGTATGGAGGGCTTAGGTTACCTATTAAATAATGGATCTAGTCATAGCCTTCAAAGAGCTATAGTCTGTAAAAGGTAGTTGGGATGGAGATACAAAGAACTTCTGGAAACACATATTTATGCTTTTGTTCCTTCTGAACACACAACATGCACTTAATCAATGTTGAATGAAACTAAACTGAGAAAAGTTACATGAATTAAAAAACAGACTGCATAGTTCTAGGAAGATGTACACTCATATAAAAGAAAGCAGCAAATGACCTCAAATTCTTAAAATCCTGCTTAGGAATGCTTCAGGAAATTCCAAGAAATTCCAGTTCATTTTTCAAAATGTGTGGCTTGGGTTCAGACAAGTTGAGAAAGAATCATATTTGTAACCACAATACATCTCAGAATTTCTGCAAGTGTCCATTATTCTCATAAATTCACTTGGATTTGTCCCTATTTTGGTTTAAAAAAAAAAAAAAACTTGCTCCAAAGAAACAATTTATTCTTGAATGTAAATCCCAAGGCATACCTCTAGTTGTGGCTTTGTCATTGGTTCAGATGATTCTCAATGTAAATATTCCTCTATAATTTAATTTGTAGTTAGACTTACATAGACAAATTTTGGGGGAGCTATTTCTTCATAAATGTTCAACATCTCCACTGTGGCAATATGGCTAATCTCGGAGACTCATTTCCAAATGAGAAAATATGAAAGAAGAGAGTTTATGGCTATACTCAAAGGCCCAAAGTACACCTTGTAAGAAGTTGCTTTGAAGGTTATATTTTCTTCTCCTTAGTAAAAGAATAATACCCTTCAGGAAGAATGAAGGGGGGGAATCGGAGGGGGAGACAAACCATAACAGACTATGGACTCTGAGAAACAAACAGGGTTCTAGAGGGGAGGGGGTGGGGGGGATGGGTGGCCTGGTGATGGGTATTAAAGAGGGCACGTACTGCATGGAGCACTGGGTGTTATATGCAAACAATGAATCATGGAACACCACATCAAAAACTAATGATGTAATGTATGGTGATTAACATAACATAATAATAATAAAAAAAAGAATAATACCCTTCAGATTTTGAATGATCCTGACATGCTTAAGCCCCCTTATCCTTAGTCTAAATAAAGGTTTATTATTTTGTACTACACAGTTCCCCAAAAATCTGATGTAATGATATTTAGTACTGAAATTGTTATGCATACATAATTGTTTGTAAATCTAGATATGTTATGACAAGATACACTCATTTATTTTGGGTGGATGTAATCTCAGACATAAAAAATACTCTAAATAAAAGTTATCTCAACTCAAACAAAAAAGCTAACTTTGTATTCTCTCTATGGAAAAAATGCCATTATATCGATGAATGACAAGTAGCACTAGCAATGTAAAATTATTAAATGATAAAAACTACTTCTTATTACCAAAAGTACATTTCAAATGCTGTACAAAATGATGTGATAAGCACTGGGTGTTATATGCAACTGATGAATTATTGAACTCTACATCTGAAACTAATGATGTACTATATGTTGGTTAATTGAATTTAAATAAAAAATATTCATGTTGTGAATAAAACCTTTTATAAAATAGTATGTTTCCTTTTTCACAATGGATTTGTTGCCAGAACACAGGTGTCATGTAAACTACCACTACACCTAAACCAAAATGGGAAAGAAAAAGACTCATATGAACGTTGTCATCACTGGACATGTAGATTTGAGCAAGTCTATCACTACTGGTCATCTGATCTACAAATGTGGTGGGATCAACAAAAAGACTATTGTAAAATTTGAGAAGGAGACTGCTGAGATGGAAAGGGCCCCTTCAAGTATGCCTGGGTTTTAGATAAACTGAAAATTGAATGTGAACATGGTATCATCATTGATACCTCCCTGTGCAGATTTGAGAACAGCAAGTATTTTGTGACCATCATTGATGCCTCAGGACACAGAGACATTATCAAAAACATGATTACAGGCACATCTCAGACTGACTTTGATGCCCTGATCATTGCTGCTGGTGTTGTGAATTTGAAGCAGGTATCTCCAAGAATGGGAAGACCCATGACCATGCCCTTCTGGCTTACACACTGGGTGTGAAACAACTAATTATTGGTGTTAACAGAATGGATTCCACTGAACCACCCTACAGCTAGAAGAGATATAAGGAAATTGTTAAGGAAGTCAGTACCTACATTAAGAAAATTGGCTACAACCTTGACACAGTAGCATCTGTGCTAATTTCTGGTTGGAATGGTGACAACATGCTGGAGACAAATACTAACATGCCTTGGTTCTAGGGATGGAAAGTCACCCGTAAAGATGGCAAAGCCAGTGGAACCATGCTGCTTGAAGCTCTGGATTGTATTCTGCCATCAACTCATCCAACTGACAAGCCCTTATGTCTGCCCCTCCAGGACATCTACAAAATTGGTGATATTGGTACCGTCCCTCTGGGTTGAGTGGAGACTGGTGTTCTTAAACCCAGCATGGTGGTCACCTTTGCTCCAGTCAGTGTTACAACTGTAGTCAAGTGTGTTGAAAGGCACCATGAAGCTTGAGAGAGGCTATTCCTGGGGACAATGTATGCTTCAATGACAAGAACCTATCTGTCAGAGATGTTCATTGTGGTAATGCGGCTGGTGACAGCAAAAATGACCCACCGATGGAAGCATCTGGCTTCACAGCTCAGGTGATTATCCTGAACCATCCAGGCCAAATCAGTGCTGGATATGTACCTGTGCTGGACTGTCACACAACTCACACTGCTTACAAGTTTGCTGAGATGAAGGAGAAGGTTGATCATCGTTCTGGAAAAAAGCTGGAAGATGGCCCCACGTTCTTGAAATCTGAGTGATGCTGCCATCATTGATATGGTTCCTGGCAAGGTCTATGTGTGTTGAGAGCTTCTCTGACTATCCTACTCTGGGCCATTTTGCTGTTTGTGATATGAGACAGATGGTTGTTGTGGGTGTCATCAAAGCAGTGGACAAGAAGGCAGCTGGAACTGGCAAGGTCACCAAGCCTGCCCAGAAAGCTCAGAAGGCTAAATGAATATTAACCCCAATACCTGCCACTGCAATCTTAATCAGTGGTGGAAGAATGGTCTCATAACTATTTGTGTCAAATGGTCATTAAATTTAATAGTAAAAGACTGGTTAATGGGTGCCTTGCATTGTAAAATCTTCAAAAGGAAAGGAGAATGTCGACCATTTGTTTTGTGTATGTGTGTGTGTGTGTGTCAGTTTTAAGTTATTATTTTTTAAAATCAGTACTTTTTTAATGGAAACAACTTAACCAAAAATCTGTCACAGAATTTTGAGACCCATTAAAACAAATGTTTAATGAGAAAAATAAAAATAAAATAGAATAGAATAAAATAATACATGTTTTTATACTATCTTCAGAGAACATAATCATGGAAATTTACATTTTAAGTGACATAAGAAATAGACTGAATGCACCATAATTATATTACTCAGTTTACTGACACCAGAAATGTTTGTTCTTTTACTTAAACTTAAGGTTCATATTTAAAATACATATAATAAAATCTATACTGTCCAATATGGTAGCCACAAGTCACATGTCCTTTATATTTACATTTAAATTAATCAAAATGAATAAAATTTAAAATTTAGTTTTTCCATCATACTAGCTGCTTTTTTAGTGCTCAGTTGCCATATACTCATCATTACAAAAAATGTTGTCAATTCTGCTATGTATAATAGAGATAGTGATATGAGAAATATATGTATCTTGAAAATGTTTAAGGATTTTGAGAGAATTTATATTTTTCCCACTTGTAGACCACTTGACCTTCAGAGGAAAGGCAATTCTAATTTCTAAATTCTGACCAGTTCTATATGATTATACAACACCTTCATCAATCATTCTAATTAGAACCAGGAAATATTAAATTAAGACTTTTCTACTTCATGCACTTTTGAAAATAGCTTTCCTAATTTCATTGACCAGCTATCCACCAAACTGATGACAAGGCTGAAGAGTACAAAGAGAAGATTATTATATATAATTTTACTGATTGCTTCCATTATAATAATTATATTCTACTTAGTTTTAAATTCATTTAAAAACTTAGGGGTAAGGATGGTATATCAGTCAGGATTCTCCAGAAAAACTTAATAGGGAAATATATATATATATATCATATATAAAATATATGATTTATTCCTAAGGAATTGGCTTATACAATTGTAGGAACTGGCAAGTATGAAAACTATCAGGCAGGCCAGCTGATTAGAAACTCAAGTGAGAGTTAATTCTGCAATCATGAGGCAGAATTTCTTTTTCTCCAGAAAACCTGTTTTTGCTTTTAAGGCCTTAAAATGATTGGGTGAGATCTATATTATCAAGGGTAATCTCCTTTAATTAAAGTCACCTGATTATACCTATTAACCACATAGGAAAAATACCTTCACAGCAAAACCTAGATTAGTGTTTGACTAAATAACTGGGCCTAGCCAAACTGACACAAAATTAACCATCACAGATGGTGATGAGATCATATAAATGGAACTGGGGTGAGAGGGAGGTCTCTTCTCATGGCCAGAATGTGCCCAGGCTCCTGTAAGAATTCCTATTTACTACTTCAAACATGGGTGGAATACTAAACAACCCGTTATGATAATAATCTAGACAAGAAGTTCTCATCAATGTGATTAAATGGATAAATTTCAAGGATCTCCCTTCTTTGCACTGGTGGATTTGTGAATTATCTGCAGTTTTCTGCCTTTATCCTGAGGACTGTTTCCAGAAGAGCATGAGTTTTTTTCCTTTGTCAAAACTCAGTGAAAATATCCTGCCCTCTCTTCTCCCAACTTGACACTTTATCCTACGTCATTGACTTTCTTTTTCTCAATCTCCTTTTTCTCTATTGTTCTAACCTCAATTTATTTCAAAAACTTAAATACAGATCTAATTGATGAATAAAAATTTTAAATACTGTCTTCAAAATAAATATTTTCTATTAAAGTCTATAATTTTGGATACTTGAAACTACTTCAAATGAAGATAAAATCATGGAAAAATATTATTATAACAATTCATGCTGTATATGCCCTAAACTCAGGCCTAAGAGTATACATTCTATATTTCTTGCTCACATTCATTTAATATTTACTTGAAGTTTTAGAATAAAGCAGGAGAGAAGCTGAAAATACTTGCACATTTTAATTTCAAAACAAACATATATGACCCTTCCCCCAAAAGGTTTCATGCATATATGCCTCTAAACTCAAATGTGAGAATGTTAAAGAATGTACTTTGTGATAAGATCCTGCAGTAACATGGAAAATCATACATCCACAGGACTCTAGGTTATATGCTTTGAAAAACCCAAATAAGAATGTTCAAATTTACAACTTGGAACAGCAATTGCATTATAAGATAAAAGATGGATAGTGAATAAATACAAGGTTGTAATCATTCACTGAGAAGGCCCTTGCTGACATCATAAAACATGGAGGCACAGCTTGAACAGCTTTCATATGTTGGGAGACCCCCAAGAGTGATTTGCAGCCACTTACTTCTCCATTGTTCCACTTGATATATAAAGGGTATTTTTTTAACCCTTCTAAGAGCCTCCTCTGAAGAACTTTTTTTAACTGCGAGGAAGTTGGGAGAAAGTTTCCTACCCCATTTCCATGAAAATTCAATTTGAAACTTTTTATGATGAGGTGATAATGTCAACTCATTCAAAAAATATTTGTCAAGGGCTCTGCTATGTGTTCGAGATATAGAGATGAATACCATCAAGTCCTGCCCTCACTTAAAGTTAACAACTCCTCAAGGAGCCTATAGTGATTTGAGGGCAGTTGTAATTAATTTGTATCAAAGTGACACCTAGAAGGGTTGATAGCAGTTGTCTAATTTGATCCCTGCATCACTATAACTAAAACATTCTGGATAGATTTTTTAGATGAATTTTTATTTGGGAATAATTTTAGATTTATACAAAAGCTAAAAGGTTAGTATAGGGATTTGATGGTTAATTTTATATATAAACCTGACTAGGACATGGGATGCCCCGACATTTGTTCAAACATTCTAGTTATGTCTATGAGAGTGTTTCTGGATGAGATTAAGATTCTAATCAGTAGACTGAATAAAACATGTTGTGCTCCCTTAGGTTGGTGAAATCCATTCAATCATTTGAAGGCCTGAATAGAACAAAAACACTGACCATCTCTTGAGTAAGAGGGAATTTCCTTCATTCTGACTGCCTGGAACTAGGACATTGTAAGGGTTTACATATATATATATATATCTTTGGACATGGACTGGAACTAACCCATACTACTACTATATACTCTATTATATACTACTAAACTGTGTGTGTGTGTGTGTGTGCACATGTGTGTGTGTATACATATGGCCTTTTGGTTCTGTTTTTCTGGAGAACCTTAATACAAGAGAGTTCCCATATATCCTCCACTCAGTTTCATTTTCCTATAGTATTATCATCATTATTATGATGCATTTGTCAAAAACAAAAATTAGAGAGGGAGCTAAAATGTTGCCATAGTAGGAGGACCCTAGGCTCATCTTGTCCCTCAAACACAAATGGATAACTATCAAATCATTCTGAATACCCAAGAAATCAATCTGAGGACTGACAGAACAAACTCCACAACTAGAGGGAGAGAAAAGGCCACACTGAGAAAGGTAGGAAGTGCAGAGACATGGTTTGGGTGAGAAAAAGATTGCAGGTGCTGTGGAAGTGAGGGAACACTGTTAACAGAAAAAGCTGTGAGAGAGAGGAGTACACAGGGGAATGCACAAAGAGAATACTTCTCCAAGGCCATTGGGAAAATGAGAGGAGCTGATTTTTGTGAGTTTTTTCAACCAGCAGAGCTTGAAGACTGAAATTTTAAAGGTTGGCAGGCTTGGCTGGGATAGATCCCTGAGGGCATTGCCCTACTGCTACTGAGAAGGCAGGCAAAAAACTCGGGAAGCAGATGGCACAATCTGAGGAAGGCCTGGGCAGATGGGGGGAGATTATTCACTCTTTGTGGAGCATGTCCCTGAGAGGTAGCATTCACAGAGATGCCTCTCCAGGGGCCAAAGGAAACAGCAGGCATCATTTCCTGCCACCCCACCAAGCATAAATGCCAAGCTACATGTCAAGGGCAGCTCAGCCCAAACACTGGCTCTTTAGCCTGCTTGTTCCAAGTTCCATGCCCCTGCACTCTGGTGTGACTGCCCTTCTTGGTCAAACCTCCCTCATTCCCAGCACAGCGAGACCCTCCCCCAGAAGACTAGCACAGGCTCCTTCCCACACTGTGTGCCTAGAGCCTGGAGTTTTAAAAATCAGCAGGCTTGGCTGGGATAGAGGCTGGAGGGCACAACACTGCTCCTGGAGAGAAGGCAGGCAAACAAGAGGCAGAAAGTGTGAAAATGGTGATCTGAAAAATGCCTGGGATGGACAGTGGGGAGATTATTCACTTTTCTTGGAGTGCTTTGCTGAGAGCAGCAAGGCTATCATTCAGAACAGAAGGAGAGATAGAGTTTCCCAAACAAAAACTAAAGGAGTTTGTGACCGCTAAACCAACCCTTCAAGATACATTAAAGGGGACTCTTGGAGTGGAAATGAAAGACCAAAAGTGACAAGGACAAGAAAGGAACAGAGAAAAGCTCCAGAAACAATAAAACAAGTAACAAAATGGCACTAAACGCATATCTATCAATAATTATTCTGAATGTAAGTGGACTAAACAGTCCAATCAAAAGACATAGTGTGTCAGAATGGATAAAAAAATAAGACCCACCTGAATGCTACTTACAAGAGACTTATTTTAGACTAAAGACACCTACAGATTGCAAGTGAAGGGATGGGTTTTGGATCAATGAGCTAAGATGGTGGAGTAACAGGAAGATCCAAGCCTTGCCTCATCCCTCGAACACAACTAGATAAATATCAAATCATTCTGAATATCCAAAAAAATTGATCTGAAGACTGACAGAACAAATTGTACAACTAGAGGGAGAGAAGAGGCCACATTGTGAAAGGTAGGAAGTGAAGAGACATGATTTGGGGGAGAAAAGGATCCCGGGTGCTGCAGAGAGGAAGAAGCCCTGATCACAAAAAGAGGTGAAAGAGAGAGAGAGACAGAGAGAGAGAAGGGGAGCACACAAGGGATTGCACAAGGAAAATACTCCCAAAGCCATTGACTGGGAAAACAAGAGGGGCTGATTTTTGTGAGTTCTTACAACCAGCCAGATCTCAAAGACTAGAGTTTTAGAGGTCCATGCCACAGCGGGTATGGAGCCTGGTGAGCACTGCAGTGCTCCTGTGGAGGAGGGCAGAGAACCTGGGGGAAGAAGGCACAATCTGATGATCCCCTGGGATGCACTGGGAGAGAGCGTTCCCCCTTCTTTGAGTGCAACTGGGAGAGATGGCACTGCCTCTCAGGGGACAAAAGAGCCAGAGGGTGCCATTATGTTCTCCCACCCCTCAGCATAGGCATAAAGACACCAGCTGAGGTGGCTAACCTGGACACCAGCTTTTTGCTGGTCTTTACTCCAAACACCAAGCTCCTGTGCTTTGGTCTGACTGCCTTTCTGGGACAAACCTGCACCAGTCCCAGTACAGTGAGACTCCCCAACCCAGAAGATGAGCATGGGTCCTCACCATGCCAGATACCTAAAGTCTGGAGTTTTAAAACTCAGCTGGCCTGCCTGGGATAAACAGGTGCACTGCCTGCAAGGCAGGCAGATAGCCAGGACAGAGACAAGGTGAAGGCAGGGATCTGAGGGACACCTGGGACACATGAGGGGAGATTGTTCGGTCTTCTGTGAGGGCTTCCTGCACACGGACAGGTGTGAACTTCCCTCTCCAGGGTGAGGAAGAGGGTTGGTGTCATTTTTCTCCCCTACCCCTCAGCATAAACTAACTTCAGTAAACAGCACAGCGCCAACAGTGGTGACTCAACTCCACTAAGCCCCACCCCCCCACACTCTGCAAGTGCTGCTTTACTAGGACAAATGTGCCTGAGAACTGGAACAGTGGGCCCTTCCCCCAGAAGACAAGCAAACCCTTACACACAACACAACTACTGACCATAGAGTGCTACAAAGCTTCAACTCAAGTGGAAATAGCAATAGATCTCTGCTAACAAGCAGACCAGAGCACACCTAGTAAAAACTCACCACACAGTGGACAAGGTCAAAACACTCCCACTGCAAGCGAGGAGAAACTCTGCAGAGGACTGACCTGAGGGAAAGAGTGACCAAAACACATCAGCAGAGTGCACACAGCATATGCCAGAAACAATTCCTGAAGCACCGGGCCCTGGACAGTATATGATCTCTTTATAAAACGATTACTCTCAGGAGAAGGAAAAATAACAGGCTTTCCTAAAACACAGAAGACAGTAGCTTAGACAAAATACCAAGAAGGAGGAATTCATCCCAAAAGAAAGAACAAGAAAAGGCCATGGGCCAGGGATCTAATCAAAATAAATATAAATAATATACCTGAATCAGAATTTAAAACAACAATCATAAGGATACTAGCTGGGCTTGAAGAAAGCACAGAGACACCAGGGAGTGCCTTATAGCAGAAATAAAAGACCTAAAAACTAGTCAGGCCAAAATAAAAAAGAGCTATAACCAACATGCAAAACCAACTGGATGTAATGATCATTAGGATGGAAGAATCAGAGGAACAAATAAGTGATTAAAAAGATAAAATTATGGGGATGCCTGGGTGGCTCAGTCAGTTAAGTGTCTGCCTTCGGCTCAGGTCATGATCTCAGGGTCCTGGGATCAAGTTCCCATGTCATCTGGCTTCCTGCTCAGTGGGGAGTCTCCTTCTCCCTCTCCCTCTGCCCCTCCACCTTCTTGTGCTCTGTTTCTCTGTCTCTCTCTCTCTCAAATAAACAATTTAAAAAAAAATAAAAACAAATAAATAAAAAGATAAAATTATGGAAAATAATGAAGCCAAAAAGAAGAAGGTAAGAAAAATATTGGATCATGAATGTAGACTTAGGGAACTCAGTGAATCCATGAAGCATAATAACATTCATATCACAGGAGTCCCAGAAGAAGAGAGGGAAAAAGGGGCAGAATGTTTATTTCAGCAAATTATAGCTGAAAACTTCCCTAATCTGGGGAAGGAAACAGACATCCAAATCCAGGAGGTACAGAGAACTCCCATCAAAATCAACAAAAGCAGACCAACACCAAGACATAGTGTAGTTAAATTTGCAAAATATAGAGGTAAAGAAAAAAATCCTAAAACAACAAGACAAAAAAGTCCCTAACTTACAAGGGAAGACAAATAAGGTTAGCAGCAGATATCTCCACAGAAGCTTTGCAGGACAGAAGAGAGTGGAACGATATATTCAATGTGGTAAATGAGAAAAATATGTAGCCAAGAATACTCCATCCACCAAGTCTGTCATTCAGAATAGAAATATGGATAAAGAGTTTCCCAGACAAACAAACAACTAAAGGAGTTCATGACACTAAACCAGTCCTTCAAGAAATAATAAAGGAGACTCTTTGAGTGGGAAAGAAAAACCAAAAGCAACAAAGACTAGAAAGGAACAGAGAAAATCTCCAGAAACAATGACTTAAAAAGTGATACAATGGCACAAAAGTCATACCTATTAATAATCACACTGAATGCAAAGGGACTAAATGCTCCAAAAGACATAGGGTGTCAGAATGGATAAAAAAAAAAAAAAAAGACCCATCTATATGCTGCTTACAAGAGACTAATTTTAGACTTAAAGACACCTGAGGATTGAAAGTGAGGGGGTGGAGAACCATCTATCATGCTAATGGACATCAAAAGAAAGCCAGAGTAGCCATCCTTATATCAAACAAACTAGATTTACCAAAGACGGTAATAATACATGAAGAAGACTATAAAAAAAGATGAAGACAGGCACTATATCATAATAAAGGGGTCTATCCAAAAAGAAGAAATAACAATTGTAAATATTTATCCCCCAACTTGGGAGCACCCAAATATATAAATCAATTAATAATAAATATAAAGAAACTCATTGATAATAATACGATAATAGTAGGAGACTTTAACACCCTAATGACAACAATGGACAGATCATCTAAGCAGAAAATCAACAAGGCAACAATGACTTTGACACACTGGACCAGATGGACTTAACAGATATTGTCAGAACATTTTATCCTAAAGCAGCAGAATATACATTCTTTTGAGTGCATATGAAACATTTTCCAGAATAGATCACAGATACTGGGTCACAAATCAGGCTTCGACCAGTACAAAAATACTGAGATCATACCTTGCATATTTTCAGACCACAATGCTATGAAACGTGAAGTCAACCACAGGAAAAAATTTGGAAGGACCACAAATACATGGAGGTTAAAGAACATCCTACTAAAGAATGAATGGATTAACCAGGAAATTAAAGAAGAAATAAAGAATACATGGAAGCAAATGAAAATGAAAACATGACAGTCCAAAACCTTTGGGATGGAGCAAAAGTGGTCCTAGGAGGGAAGTATATTAGCAATACAGGCCTTCCTCAAGAAGCAAGAAAAATCTCAAATACACAACCTAATCTTACACCAAAAGGAGCTAGGAAAAGAAAAATTGAATCCTAAAGCCAGCACAGGAAAAGAAATAATAAAGATTAGAGCAGAAATAAATGATATAGAAACAAAAAAGGAGAATGCATCAATGAATCCAGGAGCTGATTCATTGAAAGAATTAATAAAATTGATAAATCCCCAGCCAGATTTATCAACAAAAAAACAGAGGGGCACCTGGCTCAGTCCGTTAAGAGGCTGCCTTTGGCTCAGGTCATGATCTCAGGGTCCTGGGATCAAGCCCCATGTCAGAATCCCTGCTCAGTGGAGAATCTGCTTCTCCCTCTCCTTCTGCCCCTCCCCCTGTCTGTGCACTCTCACTCTCTCCCTCTCTTTCAAATAAATAAAATCTTAAAAAGAAAAAAAGAAAAACTATATGCCAACAAATTGGACAACCTGGAAGAAATGGATAAATTCCTACAACCATATAAACTACCAAAACTGAAACAGGAAGAAATAGAAAACTTGAACTGACCAATAACCAGCAAAGAAATTAAATCAGTAATCGAAAACCTCCCAACAAACAAAAGTCCAGGGCCAGATGGCTTCCCAGGGGAATTCTACCAAACATTGAAAGAAGAGTTAATATCTATTCTTCTCAAACTATTCCAAAAATTAGAAAAGGAAGGAAAATTTCTAAATCCATCCAATGAGTCCAGCATTACCCTGATACCAAAACCAGACAAAGACTCCACTAAAAAAGAGAAGGCCAATATCCCTGATGAACATGGATGCAAAAATTTTTAATAAAATACCATCAAATTGAATCCAACAATACAATGAAAGAATGATTCAGCACAATGAACTGGGATTTATTTCTGGGTTGTAAGGGTGGTTTAATATTTGCAAATTAACCAACATCACATTCCACATTAACAAAAGAAATGATAAGAACCATATGATCATTTTAATAGATGCAGAAAAAGCACTTGACAAAATACAACATCCATTCATGATAAAAACCCTCAACAAAGTAGGGATAGAGGGAACATACCTCGACATCATGAAGGCCTTATATGAAAGACCCACAGCTAATATAATTCTCAACGGGGAAAACCTGAGAGCTTTTCCTCTGTCAGGAACAAGACAGGGATGTCCACTCTCACCACTATTACTTATCATAGTACTAGAAGTCCTAGCCTCAGCAATCAGACAACAGCAACAACAACAACAACAACAACAAAACAAATAAAACAAATAAAAGGCATCCAAACAAGCAAGGAAGAAGCCAAACTGAATATTTGCAGATAACATGATACTCTACATAGAAAACTCAAAGACTCCAACAAAAATTTGCTAGACCTGATACCCGAATTCAGCAAAGTCACAGGATACAAAATCAACATACAGAAATTTGTTGCATTTTTATACACCAATAATAGAAAGAGAAAGAGAAGAGAAATCAAGAATTGATCCCATTTACAATTGCACCAAAATCTATGAGATACTTAGGAATAAACCTAACCAAAGAGATAAAAGATCTGTACTCAGAAAACTATAGAACACTGATGGAATAAATTGAAGGTGACACAAAGAAATGGAAAAATATTCCATGCTCATGGATTGGAAGAATAATTATCATTAAAAGTCTATACTACCCAAAGCAATCTACACATTTGATGCAATCCCCATCAAAATACCACCAGCATTTTTCACAGAGCCAGAACAAACAATCCTAAAAATTTGTATGGAAGACAAAGACCCTGATTAGCCAAAGCAATCTTGAAAAAGAAAAGCAAAGCTGGAGGCATCACAATTTCAGGCTTCCAACTATATTACAAAGCCATAGTCATCAAGATAGTATAGTATTGACACAAAAATAGACACATAGATCAACAGAACAGAGTAGCAAACCAAGAAATGAACCCACAACTATATGGTCAACTAATATTCAACAACACAGGAAACAATATCCAATGAAAAAAAAAAGTCTCTTCAACAAATGGTATTGGGAAAACTGAGCTGAAATGTGCAGAAGAATCAATCTGGACCACTTTTTTACACCATACACAAAAATACATTCAAAATGTATTAAAGACCTAAGTATGGGACAGGGAATCATTAAAATCCAAGAGGAGAACACAGGCATTATCCTCTTTGACATTAGCCATAACAACTTGTTATTAGATATGTCTCCTGAGGCAAGGGAAACAAAAGTAAAAATAAACTATCGGGACATCATCAAAATAAAAAGTTTCTGCACAGTGAAGGAAACAGTCAACAAAACTAAAAGCAACCTGCAGAATGGGAGAAGATATTTACAAATGACATATCTGATAAAGGGTTAGTATCCAAGAGCTATAAAGAACTTATCAAACTCAACACCCAAAAAACAAATGATCTAGTTAAGAATGGGCAGCAGACATGAATAGACATTTTTCCAAAGAAGACATACATCATCAGGGAAATACAAATCAAAACTATGATAAGATATCACCTCACACCTGTCAGAATGGCTAAAATTAACAACACAGGAAACAATAGGTGTTGGTAAGGATGTGGAGAAAGGGGAACCCTCTTACACTGTTGGGAATGTAAACTGGTCCAGCTCCTTTGGGAAACAGTATGGAGGTTTAGTTAATAATGATGTATCAATGATTTTAATTTTTTTTCTTCCAAGTTTTTATTTATGTTAGTTAACATACAGTGCAATATTAGTTTCAGTTTCAGGTGTAGAATTTAGTGATTCAACACTTACATACAACATCCAGTGTTCATCACAAGTGCATTCCTTAAAGTCCATCACCTATTTAACCTATCCTCCTGCCCAACACCCTCTGGTATCCCTCAGTTCGCTCTCTATAGTTAGAGTCTGTTTCTTTGTTTTCCTCTCTCATTTTTCTCCCTATGTTCATTTTTTTTTTCTTAACTTCCACATATGAGTGAAACCATGTGGTATTTGTCTATCTCTGACTGACTTATTTCGCTTAGCATAATGCTCTCTAGCTCCATCCACATCATTGTAAATGGCAAGATTTCATTCTTTTTGATGGCTGAGTAATAATCCATTATATATATCACCTCTTCTTTATCCATTTGTCAGTCAATGGACACATGGCCTCTTTCCGTAATTTGGCTATTGTAGATACTGCTGCTATAAACATCAGGGTGCATGTATCCCTTTGAATCAA
This sequence comes from Leptonychotes weddellii, assembly GCF_054177405.1. Lineage (NCBI taxonomy): Eukaryota > Metazoa > Chordata > Mammalia > Carnivora > Phocidae > Leptonychotes > Leptonychotes weddellii. Next base: position 21,226,649 of record NC_138385.1, read on the forward strand.
CATTTTTGTATACTTTGGGTAAATACCTAGTAGGGCAATTGCTGGATCATAGGGTAATTCTATTTTTAACTTTTGAGGAACATTTAATATGTCAGTCAGAAAAACCATGGAAACACTGAGAAATTGTCAAAGACCAGAGTAGACTAAGGAGACATGGAAACTACATACAATGTGGTATCTTAGATAAGATCCTGGAATAGAAAAAGAATTCTGGAACAGAAAAAGTACATAGAGAAAAAACTGGTAATAAGTTAATGAATTCTTTTTCTGACTGACAATTTTGTGGAGAACTGGTTATATATTTTGTAGAATGTATTCCTATTCAGATTTTCTGATTTTTTTTTCCTCATGATTAGACTAGGATTATGAATTTGGGGGAAGAATACTACAGAGGAAAAGTGCCCTTCTCATTACATCATATCAAGAGGTATATGACATCACTGGTGATATTAACCTTGACCCCCTTTTTTAGTGTTTGCCAGGTTGCCCTACTATAAAGTTAGTATTTCTTGGTTTACATATTCTTTATTCCTGTGAAATAAGTCACTGTGTCTAGTTCACACTAGCAGGAGTAAGAGGAGTAATCTCCACCTCCTGACGATGGAAGTATCCATTTATATTATTTGGGATTTTGCAAATTACATGTTAAATGTAGCCATATCTCTCAGTAGAAGAGATTTCCAGAGATTAAATATATGATGCTCAGCTATAGAGATTCAAAGTATAGAGCTTGTGATTTATCTTTGCTTACATATCATATCATGTTCATGGTAACACTTCTGGGGTTTATGGGTACTAAACTATTAAAGGCCATTTTTTTCTCCACTAAGAACTGTTTAGTGTCCCTCAGACTGGCAGAAGACAGGAAAGAAAAACAGACTGAAATTTAAATCCTCTTTGTACTTCATTTCAATTTCTGGCAATATTGGTCTCCTATTCCCAATATTTACTTAAAGTGTAGATCTCACATCCTTGACAATGAGAACTTGTAGGAAATCTCAGAAATGTTAAACACATTGTAAAGGTTATTAACAGTTTAAGCGTTTAGCTCTAGCTATTTAAAAAACATGTTTTCTTTAAAACAAATATTTCTCAGTTATCATCCTTGGGTTTTGTTTCTTTATAGAATCCACTATAACTCCTTGTCCAATTGCCATCACAGTTGAGCATATCTTATTATTCCCTATGTTGTATTAAGCAACTAATGTTTTCTCTTGAAATTCATCAATATGTTCATTTGAATTTTCCTTTTGTCACCACCCCAAAAATACATTTTGTCTTCTATCCGTAACTTTTGAAAAAATCAGCCACATCACTGAACACTGTTCAACAAATAATGACCATGAAGAAACCATAATTCCTACTTTAGTAATAATAAATAATACATTTCTTTGCAGTTTATAGAAGGCTTTCATATATGTTCTCTTATGTGACCATGTGATCTGCCCCCAAAATCTCAGGAGGGAGGCACAGACTAGAAATCATAATTTTAAAACACAAAACTAAGATTCATAGAAGTTAATGACTTGTTTTTACTGATCTTGAAAATTAGGGCTATAGTTAGAACACATGTGGTCTGGATATGTTTCAATCAGATTAAGTGAGTTTAGGCTTTGTACCAATATTCCAGGGGCCTAACACATCAAAATGTCATTTCTCAGTCACACAACCTCCACTTTGAGTCTGGGAGAGTCTCCAGGGCATCTAACCTGTATTTGGTCATTCAATTTTCCAGGATGCTTTGGACTTTCTTCCTCACCTCCAATATGATAAACACATGCTTCCACAAATTACTATGGCAAGAAAAGAGAACGTGGAGAATCTCACATCAGACTTTAAATACTTCTACCCACAAGTGGCACAGGTCACTTCTCCTCTCATTTTGCCGGATAAAGCAAGTCATATGACTGTATCTAAATTCAAGGAGGCATGTACCCAAAGAAGATAATCAGAGATCGGTGAGCATTTGTATGCCCACCACAGATTACTTGCTCGGTTTTCTTCTATAAGATCATACTGCCTCATCTGAGAATGTTCATGAATAGTATCAGTAATTACCCACCAGCTAATGAAGTGCCCTTCCAGACCTATAGCCTAAACAATTTTATGATTCTAAGCCACTTTTTCAATACATATCAGCTAAGTATTCTCAAAGAGGCACTATTACCTAGTAGTCAAAAACTTGAGCTTTGAAGTCAGAACAACTTTGGTTCAAACCCAAAAAAAACTTACATCTTCAAGAGCTGGGGCAAGGTATTTTAACATCTCCAAGTAAAAGGGAGATAAAAATAGTATCTACCTCACAGATTTCTTTTGAGCATTAAGAAAGATAATGCAACAGTTCTTGGCATATAGTAAACCTTCAATCAATGTTGCAACTTTTATTATACTGTTGTCCACTGTAATTATAATGAACATAGGTTCTAGATATTCAAGGACAGTCCCAGTGTTGTCTTATCTTCCTCTCCCCTTATTGCCTTTGGTGAAAGAACATTGCTACAAGTATAATCTACAATAAGATAATTTTGAAATCTTAAAAAAAAACAAATTATATCTAAAAATGTTTACTTATGAATTTTAATAACCTAGACTGATATTTTGGGAAGAGTGAAAAGAATACAACAACTGCTTTACTTCCATTCTATTTAAATAAGTTCATTTGTCAGTATGCAAAAAAAATTAAAATGTTCCAATATGAATGACTCTTCAAAATTCCACTGTTTACCATATTATTCTGAGGTTTTATAGATAACATGACAATTGATTGCTTAGTGTTTAGAGCCATGAACGACTAGTATGGAACAGTCTTACAAATTAGAAATCTAGGAACACAATTAAAACATAAGACCCCTTCAACCAGGTACAGTTTATGGTATCACTAAAGATACAGAAATACGTTTTATTCACCATAAGCACTAGCATAACAAAAATTATTTTTTTAATTTTTATTTTGAAGTGTCTAATGTTACATAACACTTAATACTGTCAATTAATGTGCTTGAAAACACTAGTTTTCCCCCAACACCGGAATTCCATAAAACTAGACATTTCCTATTTTCCTTCACCTTATATAAATAACATTCTGAGTTTACAACAGTCCCAGATAAGAAACCATTTAGATAAACTCCTAATCAATATCAGGCTCATCTAACTGCTGATCAGAAAGGAGTTTCTGAACTTTTGAAGTTTAGCCATTCACAATATTAACGATTTTATGTTTTGTGTGTATACTTGAGTGAAGCATGAATTTATCCTTAAAATTACATTGAGTTAATCTGCTAACTTCTTCTGTATAAATCAACAAATATATACAAATGGAAGTGAACTACTGACCTAATGTAAAGACACAAAATTAAGACTTTATCTCCAACTCTGTGCTAGTTGATAAGCACTTACCAAAATAATATTTTAACACAAAGAAATAATATCTTTTCTAATACTTTCCTCACCCCACTATCATTTTTTATAAAGTGGTATGTTTATTATGACTGTCATTTATTAAAATTTGGCCCATCTTCCCACTTCCCAAAGTGTAAGTGAACCTTTGAAATCTGACTGAAATGAATTACAAATGACAAACATTGCCTTCTTTTTCAGAAAGAAGCTAGACTTCTTTTAAAATCTACTTTCCTATAGTCATCCACACAGGTATCCATTCTGAGAAATGAATTTCTCAGATTGTCTTAGTAAGGTCATGTTTCCTTGCTACATTAAGTGAATTTTGTACCATAAACAAGGGGAAAAACATCCAACTAAATTGGTAAAGTGCCACCAGACTTGCATCTAACTTTATAGTTTTATAACAGATATTTTAGACCCTCTCATTTTTCAAGGTCAATTTTAAAATACTTTATTTTAAAATCTTATGTAAAAAAACTACTTTGCATATTAGAAAATAAAAATATTACCATGGAGTGAATAACCAGTATCTTATAGGAGCATTATTCCTCTGAACATGTAGTGGGAAATATTGATCTGGACAGTATGCTGTTCATGGGCAGTAACCATGATTTATTTTTTACACAATCTACCCAGTACCAGACTTAGTGCTAGTGTCTAATAAATGTTGAATGGATGGATGGGTGGATGGATGGATGGATGAAAGAGTGAATGAATTAATAAGTGAATAAATGACTTCTGATCAACAGTTGAAATAGGTCACAGACTTCACTTTATGAGGTCAGAATTTATTTGCCCCAAGAAAAATTTTTTTTGTGCTCTATTAAATGGCCTTTAAGATTTGAACTTGACATTATCATCAAATCAGTAGGTACATTTCAAGAAATAATACATGATTTTGACCTTTTTTATTGTAGCCACCACATCATCAGTCTGCTTGATTAACTTGTCAGCTTTCTCCTCTCCAGACGGTGAGCCAAGCCTTTTGCACTGAAAGCTTTTAAAATGGCTAAAGGATCTGTGATAAGGTCAGGATATATCAATAGAGAAAGCAGAGCAAGATTTTTTTTTATTTTAGTTTGGTTTAGTTTTATAAGATGAAAATGACAGAAAATTGATTAGTGGACGTCTCATGACATTTCATTTATTCATGATTTTTTATGCAAGTAGGACACAGATTTTCTCAGAGTAGACTTTGAAATCAATTTAAGGTATATTTCTATTTTAAGACACCATAAACTAAAAGTTATTTACAGAACTGCAGCCTGGGCTGCATTTTCAGGAAGTATCTTATTTATTACATAAATAAAATAGTAAAATACCCTGAACCAAACAGAGACAAACAACATTACATCCCCCAAGACTAGCTGTTATCAATGTCAATCAACATTTTTGATGGTCCTGTTTGACACAAAGCACAGTACTATGTATTATGAAAGGGCTAGAAAATAAGTCTTCCCTGTGCCTAAAATTGATATAATTCATATAGAGAAAAAAGCCAAATGTGATTCAGCCTAAGACCACTTAAAAACATTGTTATAAAATATATAAATTTAAATACTTAGAAGAAATAATATGCAGATGACATCACAGTGAAGGAAGGATTAAGATGTTGGTTCAGATGGATCAGCTAAGTTAGTGGTATGGTCAACTTAGCTAAGTCAGTGGTTCTCAAATGGGAGAGATTCCCCCCCCCCCCCGGGAAACATTCAACAATATCTGGAGCTATCTGGGGGTGGTATACTGCTGGTATACCATTAGAATTAGTGGCTAAGGACCATGAGTACTGCTAAACATCCTACAATGCACAAGATAGTCCCCCACAACAAGGAATCTGGCCCAAAATATCAGTAGTGCTGAGGTTGAGAAACCCTGAGCTAAGTTCTTGTAAGACAAATTTATGGTACTTTTGGTGTTCAACCTTCATCATCTTCCCACAATATTAGGTTACTAAGTTTGCCCTAAAGTAATCAATATTTGAATGCACACACTGCTCTAACAATTACGTGATCTAAGTCTATTTTACTACTTTAATGTAATGACATTTGACCCCTATGCATCAAAATTATTTTATTTTTATTTATTTATTTTTAAAGATTTTATTTATTTATTTGACAGAGAGAGACAACGAGAGAGGGAACACAAGCAGGGGGAGGGGGAGTGGGAGAGGGAGAGGGAGAAGCAGGTTTCCTGCTGAGTAGGGAGCCTGATGCGGGGCTCAACCCCAGAACCCTGGGATCATGACCTGAGCCAAAGGCAGACACTTAACCGATTGAGCCACCCAGGCGCCCCCATCAAAATTATTTTAATGGTGGACCTAAACAATATTATTGTTTATTAGAGTATAAGATTATTTTATTTTTTTCTGTGGCTGTTTTAAATTTTCAAAGAGAAAAAAATAGTGAATCAGCAAAGAATTAATGACGACTAGTATAACATCTTATGTTGAAGGTAAAAAAATAAAAATTGAACCATGCATAATGACCATAAAGCATATAATTAGCATTGATGATTTTGATTTTAAATGAAACCCTTTCCTCAAAGTGCTTTTGCCTGTCAGAGAGGGCAGTATACGAACATCAGACATTAGTTTATTTTCTCATTTCTCTCAGAGATTTTTTTACTACTTAGTGAGAAATATCATGATTAAGAAAAGTTCAAATGTTAGTGTAATTTTTTATAAGGTAAATATTTACTGTCAAATGTCCTTCTCACCTTCATGAATGAAAAGTACATGACCTGTGAATAAAAATATCTAAAACATTATGATCTCAGTTCTCATTGTCTTCAGCTAAGATTTAATAAGTTCTTTAACTTCTGTTCTAAAAGAAATGCAACAGTCTCAGGAGTAGCTTAAAAATTTTAGGACTCCATTTTACATTTGGTAATCTGAGCATATGAGACATGATTTTCAAATCAGCAAGAGGTATTAAACAATGTCTTGAGCTTTTGTTTTAGACTTGTGAATTCAGATTGGAAAACAGTTTTAGCAAACCTTTGAGTACAGCTCATATAGTAATCCTATCTCTATCTCTGGGACCTTGGTGCATCTATAATTCTCAATTCCCAACATCCTTTCCTACAGTATTTCCATTCTTCCCTCCTTTACTTGGGTAGAGTTCCATAGCCAGAACGTATAAGGCCTTCTTCCCTCAGCAGATGGGAAGGGCTTCTTCCCTCAGCAATGATCACATTTGATCATTGACAGGTAATCAAAATGACCAATCCATAGTCATCATCATCAAAGTATAATTTTTCCAAGATGCACTTGCATTTTAATATGGGCCTTTTAGAAATAAAATGCTTTACATGAAAGCAGTGACTCCAAAGCAACATTAGTTGATTACCATATTGATTGCATTTGCAGCCTAATAGATTTATTAATATGTGAAAGATGCAACTTAACTAAATGATAATTGAAACAATGAATTCATAGACCTAAGAAAGTAAAATACAAAATAATTGAGAGATGGGTGTCTCTGATAGAAAGTGACCCTGATCATGATAAATTATACACATGCATATACAATTATTATTGAAAAGGAATCAATCCTATCTAGTATTAATATACTTTGATAGTAGAATCTAAAGTTTGTCCATTTTTATAGATATTAATCTAAAAGATTATTCTAAAACTAATGTATTTCTTTGTTAGAGTTGTCATTTTCAGGTTATTTTGATTTAAAACAATTGAAAGAATACAGAGCTAAAAACTGTATAAGTATTCATCATAAGATAAATAGTAAAGGCACATCTACCGGTTTATTTTAATGATAATTCCAGCAAAAGTCAAGTATTACATTTTACAGATGAACAGAATATATTAAGGGGATGCAGAAAGACAGAGATTCTACTAGACTAGAACTGTACATAATTTGGCTTGAAATCTATTTTCTACAGCACTTAAAAATGAGTGTTATATTCTTCTGGATTATCAGCCAAAATCCAAGAAAACATAAATAAATGGCTGAAATCCCACAGCATGAGAGGGAGGTTAAGATGCATGCTACCATGACAAACTATAAAAGCTGGGAAGGAGTAAGTCTGGATGTTACAGTTGAGAACATTAGGTGAAATGATAGATTGAAAATGATGGCTACACCAAGGGAGGAGAAAGATTTCCCAGTAGGAGTAAAATATAGAACATGATAAAATAGTATATAGGAAGAGTCATAAAATAATGAATTGCTAAGAGGGAAAAATATGAGAGAAAATTTAAATGTTATAATCACTTATCACTAAAATATATTTTAAAAAGAATTATAGAAACATAGCATATTAGCTTTAGAATGAAGCTAATGAAGCAGAGAAAGCATCTAACCCATCTCCATCATTTTGAAAATTAAGAGACTGAGGTCAAGAGAAATAAAAGTTGTCTAGAGTCATAAAATAAATCAGTGGCACAAGAGTAACATTTTATAGTATAATGAAAGTATCACTTAAATGCTGCAGATAATTTGTTTATTTGAATTGGAGCCCAATCTTTCCCACACCAATTCTCCAAAGAAGCAAGAAATATTATCCCATGGGTACTTTTCTTCTACTTACTTCCTAGCAAAAGAATGTTCATTTTAGACTGCTTTTATCCATATTGGAAAATAATAAACATGTATTCATTGCTTACTGTGTCAGATACATAAATATGTTTCTTTTCTCTCATTTAATTCTAACAGCAATCCTATGAGGAAGGCACATTTAGTGTCCCCATTTTCAGATGAAAAAAGTGGAGGCTTAACAGGGTAGCAACTTGCCCAAACTCTCACAAATAAAAGTAAAATAACCAGAATTTTGAATCCAATAGCCTAACTTTGGATTCCTCTATGCTCTACTGCCTCCAAAAGGTGGAACTTGCCCCTAATACCTAATTTGTCAAGGCCCATAGGGTAACAAAATGAACAAGGCTAAACACCCCGAATGTTCAGTGAAGCAACAACATCCAAATTAAGTTACATGCAACAAAAGAACAGAAAGTTGCTTGGGATCTAAATAAACCTCAGTGCAACAACAACAAAAATCTCCAAGGATAATACCTCTTGATGGAAAGTTTTATCTGTGAGGTCCATTAATAAGGGTAGAAGCTTGGAATGAGTCAACAGAAACAGAGAGGTTGGCAATACAACAGAGAAATAATCCATAGAGCAAGATTCCTACAAAGATAAGAAAGGATGGGAGGATGGGACTCAGATTACAGGTAAAATGGTTAGCCTTGAAAAGGAAGAATGATACCTCTCCTCTAAAAGGGAAAGAGGAAAACAAGGGAGTGGATGCAGATGTAATTTCTGATTTGGTAGCAGTGATGGGGGGAGGTAATTTAATGGTATTCATTTTCTCTGTGAAATAGGCAAGAGGTAATCAACTGTAGAAAATTGGAGGCTTAAAAAGATTGAAACAGTTTTTGAAATAGCTGTTGTACATAATGGAAGAAAGTTGATTGGAGAAATGTAGAAATACTGTCAGATAGCCTTGAGGGCCCCTCTGAAAAAGTAAGTGACTGATGTAAATATTTTATTGTGTAATATACCATCTGTGGTGGTTAAATCTATGTCAACTTGGCTGGACTACTGTGTCCAGATATTTGGTCAAATATCATTGTGGATATTTCTGAGAGAATATTTTTTAATAAGATTTACATTTAAATCAGTGGACTTTTAGTAAAGCAAATTACCCTCCATAAATTTGGATGGGCCTCATCCAATCAGCTGAAGGACTATATAGAACAAAAGGCTGACTTTCTTCTAAGCAAGGGGGAATTCTCCCGCAGATTCTTCAAACTTCATAAGCAACATTAGCTCTTTTCTGGGTCTCCAGCCTGCCAGCTTCCCCCATCAGATTTTGGGCTCACTAAGCCTCTCCAATTGTATGAGCTACTTAAAATAAATCTCTTTCTATATATTTACACATTTTATTGGTTCTGTTTCTCTGGAGAACCCTTTTTAATACATCATCTATACAGAAAATTGAATTAAGCATAAATATATAGTGAAAATATTAAAATTATCAACATACATGTTTACAGATCAAGAAAGAGAGCATTCCCAATGCTTTAAATATGTTATGTACCCCATCCTTATCCCACTTCCTCCCAAGAACCATATTCTAAAATTGACAATAATTTGTACAGTTTTTTTTTTCTTAATATCATTCAGCATTCCTCTATAGACTACAAAAATGTAGATAGGCGGATTCAACCAGAGTTATGTTTAACAGGATGGTACAATATAAGGAAAGCTGGATTAAAAAAATAATAATGTTAACAGAGTGTCACTGATGGAAGGGCCCATATAGGAAAAGAGGTAAGGTGATATGCTAGAAGGGAAAAAAAGACTGGAAACTTATGAAATATGGGCCTAAAAGACAAGGACCACTGCTAGCTAATGATTACAAGAATGGCTTCCAGTATTCCAAAATTAGTCTTAATTTGTAGTAAATATCCCCTAACATTTAACTGACTTATAACTAATAAAACTATCTAATGAATTAACTTATTTTGATCTCCTGCTATATGTTGTGCAACCAGTTTATACTAGAAAGTTAATTGGAAAGTTACATTGCTTGATTTTAGATGTATTATGGATGATTTACTGAGCTTTCCTTCTTCCAGACAAGAATTGTTTCATGTGGCATCAAGCTTTTGGACTTTAATTATTTGTGATTCTGTGTGCCAAAGCTGAACTCAAAGCAGTACATATTGACCTTGCCAACTCTCAACCCACCTCTGCAGAAGTGAAAGGGTCTTTTCAAACTCTCATCAGGCTTCTTTACTTGATAAGAAGTAATTTCTATGGCCTATTTATTTCTAAAGTTTATGGATCTACACTTAGCTATTACCACACTTAATGTTATATTCCTCAGACCTCCTCCAAATCAATTATTTTTAAAATGATTAAGATAGGGATTTTTAGAGAATTGCCTAAAAGTTATGCAAACCATTTATTTCTCTATTCACCAAAAACATGTCCTTGGATTAAGCTAGACCATTAGGGAATAATATATTTGAATCATATTATTTAGGGCTCATATAAAATTATCTTTATTGATGTCATTGTTTTACCTTGAAGAAGCTTATAAGGAAGAATCATTTGAAATGCTTCACTATATTTACTGTAAAGCTATTCTTGAGAGCATTGTTCATATTATATAGCATCTTCCCTATAACAATGCATTGGGAAATAGTCTCATGTCTTAGTACTAGTGACTGTATTTCTTTTATGAAACTGGCTTATTTTTATCTTCTGTTTACTGCGAATCATGTGTCTATCTTTGCATTAAATGTTAGGAAGCTCAGAAGTAAATGTTTGGCCCACTTCTAGAAACTGTAGTGACATTGGGGCACTAATTCTCTGTATTTATATCACCCCTGGCTTTGTTTTATTTTTCTATGTTTATTTTTATTTTGCCCTGATTGATCTTCCTTCTTTTTTGTTTCTGCCCTTTTGTGCTTTATGAATTTTATAAGCCATCTTAAATCCTTTTAGGAATAAGAGTATAAATCAGTAATTATACTTAAATTATGGACAATGAAGAAAATGTGGATTAATGGTAAGAACAAAAGCTAAGGTCCCTTAACTGGACCTCTGTTTTCTAATATAAAAAATATGTAAGTTACACTCTTCCTATTGCTCAAGATCTCTGTGAAAAGAAAGATAGTAGATACAAAAATACTACAGCAGACTAACGCTTAAATGCAATAATGCAGAAATGGAATAACTTATTTCCTGGGATAAAGAGCTTTGCAGATTGTAGGGATGCCTGGGTGTCCCAGTTGTCATCTTTCTATATATTTCAATATAATTGATGATTTGTGCAAAAAGTTAAACAAGAATTATATCCCCCAATCACATTGAAAATAATAATAGCCGTCTGAAAAAGACAATATGGCCAATATTAGTGGTTTCATCCTTAGTCTTGATGACAATCTGAAATTCAGCATTATCATCAGCTAGTTAAAAATTGTTGCCTTCTTATCTGCACAGAATGTTTTGCTACAATCTGCAAAGCTCTTTTTTTAAGATTTTATTTTTTTATTTGTCAGAGAGAGAGAGAAAGAGCACAAGCAGGGGGAGAGGCAGGCAGAGCAGGTAGAGGGAGAAACAGGTTCCCTGCTGAGCAAGGAGCCTAATGTGGGACTCTATCCCAGGACCCTGGGATCATGACCTTAGCCAAAGACAGATGCTTAACCAACTGAGTCACCCAAGCATCCCTACAGTCTGCAAAGCTCTTCATCCCAGAAAATAAGTTACTCCATTTCTGCATCTGTAAATTAAAAAGGTTGGACTATACATTTCTATGTTTCCTTCTGGACAAAATCTATATGATTTTATAGCTTTTTTGGGTTATATAAGTCAAAAAACTATTCACAGTATGTTTTTATGTTGTCATAAAATAATAATTACTATTAACTTTATTAAACATTTATTTATAAAACTAATTACTCTAAGTTCAGTGCTCCATGTATCCTTTTGTGCCATATATTATAGCCTTCTGCTCAATATCAAGGTCTAATCCATAATGTTACCATAAAAGATGCTAGTGAAACAGAAAACCACTGGTAGGACTAAGGAAATGTCATATTCAACACCCATGATAGGAGCCAAACAAAGAATGGATAAAACATTTCCTGGAAAATGGATACAAGTGACTGCTTTGAATGTGGCTGTGAACATCCAGGAAAAAAACATAAAAAATTCTATTTGGAAGCACTGTTAATCAAGTATACAATAATGTTAAGATATTAAAGAGATTATAGGAACAATTTATAGGTACCTACTACCATAGCTGCCATTTAAGCCACAGAGAAATAAAATTACCTGTTCAGGTAGCTTTCTTAGTGACTATGAGGAATGAGTAAAAGGGACAATTGACCAATAATGTGGTGGTTTTAAGATATGTCTACAAAATCTTTGATCCTCCTCATTTCAAGAGGCAGTGTCTAATTTCCCTCCACTTGAATATGACTTAGTGATGAGCTTCTAACAAATAAAATAAAACCCTGCATGACTTTGGAGATCATTCATAAAAAGCACTTAAATTTTCTCTCTCTCTCTCAGTCTCTCTCTTCCCCCCCTTCCATCCCTCCATCTCTCTCTCTCTCCCTCTCTCTTTCCCTTTCCCTCTTTCTCTCTCTCAGATCATTCATTCTCGAGAACACCAGATGCTATGTCATGAAGACATTCACTTAGCCAGAGACAGTGTGGAACTGAGGCCTTCTGCCAGTGAGGAACTTGAGGACTCCTACCAATAGCCATGTGAATGAGCTTGGAAGTAAATCCTCCAACCTCTTAATCAATCCTTCAGATGACTATAATCCTGGCTAACATCTTGGAAGACCCTGAACCAGAATCACCCAGCTAAGCTTCTCCCAAATTCCTGACTCAGAGAAACTGTGGGATAATAATTATTTGTTGTTTAAAACCACCAAGTTTGGGGTTAATTTGTTATGCAACAATACATAACTTACACAAATAAGGAACATTCAATCCTAAATATATCAAGTATATGAATTCATGGGAAAGAGGAAGGAAGAACTTGAATTAGTTGGTGAATAATGGAGAACACCTGACAAAGTAATACACCTTCATATTTCAATGGATGTGGGGTCATCTATGCAAGTAAGTTATTCAAGTATGAGAGGTTTTTAAAATATATTTTCAGTTTTCAAAACTCAATCTGTTAATATGGTTTTACTAGTGACTCTGAAGAAACTCTTCCTTATGAAAGAAGCATTGTACATACCAAATAGGGCATTTCCCCCTATTCTTTCCTCCATTTTTAGGCACTGTGATTATTTCTAATCCCCTCTAGACTAGTAATCAATTTGAAAGCATTTGGTGTATCTTATCATTGCTAGAATCATAACCATTGATAGGAGTTTAGAAACCAAACCAAAAAAAAATGCTTTTAAATATCACAGAGGCATAAAATTACCCATCTGTAAACAAACCTGAAAAAAATGCAGCTCCCAAACATATGCTACTTAAGATGCACTCCCCCATCCATTTTGATTGCCCTCATCATTTTCCAAACTGACAAATCAGAAAAGTGGAACTTTTTCTTTCCCTTCAGCTATTGTATTTATTCACAGTGAACCATAAACAGGCTTTAAAAAGGTAAATTTAACTGACAATGTGACAGTTGGTTAATGATATAAAATACTACACCAGTCTTCACCCACCTCACTTTTAAATATCCCTGGTACTCTCATGTTGTACAGTTTTACTCCTTGATCTTTATACATACAAGGAATGTAGATAAAAATAATACTGAAAAGTTTATATTTCATTCTCATTGATTAATACACTAAATCATCAACATAACAAGATTTGCTACATAGAAATCTTTCCTATTTCCATTCAAATACACATTGAAATACTAAAGATCTCATTATGAGGCAGTTTGGTCTTTGATGAACTCAAGGAAGATAGCAAGGCTATAGTAAAATGCCAGTATGTTTATTTAACTTCATCAAAACAATGCCAGGATGAGTACTAATAATGTTAGTTGAAAATAATAGGATATCAATATGAGTTCTCAAGTTTGATTTTTTTATTAAAAGCATATTTACTTTGAATAACACTGCAAATCATTTAAATCAACCTGCCATTTGTAAGGCTTTAAAGATGAAATGCAGTATGTGAAGTTGTCATAACAGTCCATGGAACATGGTATGGGTTCAATAGATGGTACTTACTACTAACACTAGTACTGCTGTTGGTCTCATTTTTATTAGAAGTAGTACTAGTAGTGGCAGGAATAGTCCAGTAGCTTGATAATTGCTCCCTATAGTCCCCTTTTTTATGTGTGCATTTTTTTTTCCCAGAAGGAAACATTATATTATAGAAGGGCCAGTCATGGAAACACATTACCAAGGTGATCATTGAGTCCCTGTATTATATATAATCAAGAGAAAAAGACCAGATTTTATGCAAGACAATGAGAGACCCAAGTGAGAATAGAAAGGGAAGAAAGGTGGGGAATTCTCCCCATCTTTGGCAAAGGAAGAAAATATTTTAGCTACTAACACATGTAATAATGCTAACCCATTGTGGGCTCCACTGCTATGAGTTGCAAAAGATATTACCACTATCAAATCCACAGAAAGAAGAGAAGAGAAAGGAAGAAAAAGTAGAATAAAAATAAAAATCATTATCATCATCACCATCCAATATGGAGAAGAATACAGAAAAGAAGGAAGGGACAACTGAAGACAACTTTGGTAATGATAAAATCGTATTGACAGGAAGGATGGAGACAAAATGTAGACCTGTCCTCCAAAACTTAGTATTTTACAGTCCTAAGCATTTACCCAGTCTAATTTTTGTAAGGAGGTGACTCTGGTCCTTAACTCCTCCATAGAAGTTGAATTTATAGAAAGCATACAGATTTCCAAGAAAAGTAACTTAAGAGAGCTTATATGTACACATTTGGGTTAAGGGATTGTAAATCCCAGGGGATCTCCAGTTCAGACAATGAATTACTCTGGATCTTCTCTTAAATCACTCAGCCTCTCTGCCCTACTATTTTACCTAGTTAAGAGATCTCTTTCTAAAAAAAAAAAAAAGAGAGATCTCTTTTCTAAAGCCTAAACAATGTACATTCCTAAATCAGTCATGATAAAAACTCCTTAGAAATGCAAAATAAATTTCATTTGTTATAATTTCTTTTAAAATTAAAAGCTCTGGTTTTATCTAAGTTCAAAATGAAAGTGAGACTGAGGTGGAAGTGCCAGAGGAACTTAAAGTCCAAGAGATTTATTTTTCTCTATCCTCAGCACTTCTGAAGAGTTCACAGAAATACTAATATCTGCTTATTGAAAGTAAGAGAGTGAAAGAGTTGGGGGGTTGAATAATAAAAGAGAACTGGACTTCATATTTAGTTCCTTTAGCTATCAAAGCTCTTTCAAAACACTCTACGTGGTAATGAGTTAAATGTCAGCATCACTGAGCATAGGTAAATTGAGATACTTTTTGCACTTGGCAATAAATTACATAGGCGCTTGGAGGAGAAAACTTCCTTTACTTAAAGTGGGGGCATCTGGTAGGATGCAAAGTGCTGCTGTTGCTGTTCTTCCTATTGAACAAACATTTGTATGGCACTTAGTATTTTATCAAGTGTCTACAACAAATTTTTTTAAAGATTTTTATTTGAGAGAGTGAGAGAGAGAGAGCATGAGAGGGGGGAGGGTCAGAAGGAGAAGCAGACTCCCCACTCAGCAGGGAGCCCAATGTCGGACTGATCCCAGGACTCCAGGATCATGACCTGAGCCGAAGGCAGACGCTTAACCGACGGACCCACCCAGGTGCCCAACAATTTTTATTAGTTATTGTTCACAGGCACCTAAAGAGGTAAGCCAATATAAACATCCTATTTTCCAGATGAGCATACTAGGGTACTTAAATTTTTCAAGTAGGTGTTATCTGAATCATTCATTGATAGTTTTTTAAAAGTGGTTCACCCAAATAGGTACAAGCTCCAAATAGGAGCTACTCTTACAATCACCAGGACTTTAAAATGGCATTTGTGTTCACCCAACCTAAATGTTCTCTTAAAACATAAATTGATACTTCAAACTCAAAACTTTATAAAA
Organism: Leptonychotes weddellii; assembly: GCF_054177405.1. Lineage (NCBI taxonomy): Eukaryota > Metazoa > Chordata > Mammalia > Carnivora > Phocidae > Leptonychotes > Leptonychotes weddellii. The sequence goes on from NC_138385.1 coordinate 21,242,631, forward strand.
ACCACAAAAATATAAAATATAGAACAAAATCTAATAAACATATACAGTTTTCTGAGTATTAATTTAAGCATATATGCTATACATGAAAAAGCAAATACCAGACAATCCCTTTGCACTGGTCTTTGGAGTATAGGTACTTCCACATCTGTCACTATTTTGTGCCTCTACTGGACAAAAGACTGAACTAATTTCTGATGTAATAATTACAGACTTTACATTCTCTTTCAGAAATTATTCACAGTTCAGACTTTATATTACGCAAAGATTTTAGCCAATTTCTTTAAACTGTACACTATTGAAGCTAGAATTAAAAGCTGATTCCTTGCAACAATTTTTAAATGCTATTTTGCTGAGGTTTTCCCAGTCAACTATTTGTGCCCTTGACCTGTGGGTAACAAATATAATTCTCTCTTCCTATTCCTATTCAGTTGCTTAATTACCTGAAAAAATCTTTTACTATTTTTTTTAAAGATTTTATTTATTTATTCATGAGAGACAGAGAGAGAGCGAAGCAGAGGGAGAAGCAGGCTCCCGTGGAGCAGGGAGCCCGATGCGGGACTCGATCCCAGGACCCTGGGATCATGACCTGAGCCGAAGGCAGATGCTTAACCGTCTGAGCCACCCAGGCGCCCAAAAATCTTTTACTATTAACACCTGAATAATCATTGTTATTTGACCAAGGTATGACTACTGGGGGAAAATACACCTGCATGAGAAAGGAAACAGATAGTTGGCCTTACTGTAGTACTGCAGTCTACCAATATTGTCCTTATGAATATTTTTAGCAGAACAGGTAAGTGCATGAAAAACAGATTATATATTTCTGTTCACAAAAACATAATTTTCCCCTGACATATATTTTTTTAAATTATAGGAATGTTCCAATAAGTTGATTTGACAGGGAAAGGAGAAAAAAACTTAGACCAAAGACTGGTATTTTAAATGGAATTCTAAAATTGTGCGAGCTATTTAAAACCCCACTTCTTTTTTTTTTTTCTGTTTTTTGAATTTTTTTTTTATTCTTATGTTAATCCCCATACATTACATCATTAGTTCTAGATGAAGTGTTCCATGATTCATTGTTCGTGCACAACACCCAGTGCTCCATGCAGAACGTGCCCTTCTCAACACCCACCACCAGGCCAACCCATCCTCCCACCCCCCTCCCCTCTAGAACCCTCAGTTTGTTTTTCAGAGTCCATCTTCTCTCATGGTTCGTCCACCCCTCCGATTTCCCCCGCTTCATTCCTCCCCTCCCGCTACCTTCTTCTTTTTCTTTTTTTTTTCTTAACATATCTTGCATTATTTGTCTCAGAGGTACAGATCTGAGATTCAACAGTCCTGCACAATTCACAGCGCTTAACAGAGCAC
>NC_138385.1:21244101-21254705 GCF_054177405.1 Leptonychotes weddellii
TACCAGATCCTTGTAAATAGTTGATTATCAAGAAGTGTTTATTGAATGACAAAATATCACCATATAATCTTGCAAAATCTCACTGGAAAATATATCGTTTAGGGCACTGGATTGATATGAAATGATATATACCCTTTGGAAGTTCAAAGGTCTATAGAAAACAGATAGAAAAAAAGAAACCTGCCTCATTTCTTTCATTTGAAATACCCTTGTGAATAAGACAGCACTGTCCTCTTCAGCACATGTACTTCCATGTATTAGAAGAATTAACAATATTCTTTATTATTTTCATAAAATGATTACTTCAGCTCCTTGGATTTCCTTCAGTGCATAATGTCTCTCATGTACCCCCCTCCAACGAAGAAGGTTTGCATTTGGTTTGATTGAGTAACACCTCTATCTCACACAGCAATTTGTTAATGCTCTCTATAGTTTCACCTTGACAAAAACAACTGTAGGCTTCATTCATTTTACATCATTGTCTTGTCAGTAAAGCAATAGTTCTTCTATGCAGAAGTCACAACATGTAAGAGGAGCTAATGCCCTACCTTAATGTAGTTTAAAGTTTTTCAACAGTGTTGAATTGTAAAAGCAACAGAGAGACAAAAGATGATCAGAATCTTCAACACCAGATCAAAAAATAACCTGAATAACCCCACTCTAAATCACTGTGACACAGAACCACTAGTTTGCAAAAGAAACAAACACTAAGAAGTACTCATAAGAAAGAAAGCTCCAAGATTTAACTATAGGAGTTTAGATAATATAACTAGAGACCATTTTCTTGAGAGTGGCAAGTGGTTTGAGTTTGAATTTACTTACTTTTCCCTACCTATCTGAAGTAGAAGTACTGATGAGATTAAATAGCTGTGAACTGTGTGAGACTGATGAATCACAGACCCATACCTCTGAAGAAAATAATACATTATATGTTAAAAAAAAAAAAAAAAAAGAAGATAGCAGGAAGGGAAAATGAAGGGGGAGGGAATTGGAGGGGGAGATGAACCATGAGAGACTATGGACTCTGAGAAACAAACTGAGGGTTCTAGAGGGGAGGGGGGTGGGGGGATGGGTTAGCCTGGTGATGGGTATTAAAGAGGGCACGTACTGCATGGAGCACTGGGTGTTATACGCAAACAGTGAATCATGGAACACTACATCAAAAACTAATGATGCAATGTATGGTGATTAACATAACATAATAGAATAAAATAAAATAAAAATAAATAAATAAATAGCCATAGGCCAGAAGGATACAAGGAAACAGAAGAGCATCTGGATCATCAATCCATGAACATTTGAGAGCGAATGATACTGAAAAAAAGTTCCTTCCATCTTGTGTTAGTGATCATGCTTCACCTTGTACTTATGTTTTCTCCCTCTAGTCACTAAATTCCTAGCAAACATTTGTCTTTTAGAATTATAAAGTATTTTAAATTACTGGTTGTTAAATCACAGATACTAGAATGGGGCACAAAATGAGTGAGAATTATCTTACACTAGCTGCCAAAATAAATCAATCTTCACTTGAACTCTTGACTTGGTTAAAGTTCAGGGACAGATTTTCATCAGGGGATTTTTCACATAATTACATAGTCAGGAGTAAAAGCATTTGACAAATTATCACATAATCCATTAGTAGCTAGTATTCTGTAAGGCAGGAAAGCCATTGTTTGTCCTCAGGATATGTACCTGTAATTGAGGCTGTGCACCATCAGTAATACAGCTCTTGACCTTTCAGATGTGCATAGAGCATCTGCACAATTCAGTCACAATGACCAGTTTTACTAAAAAAATAAAAATGAAAAGATGAAAGAGAGAGGACAAAGAAGAAGAGGAAGAGGGGGAAGAGGGAGGAAAAGGAAAGGCAAGGAGAGAAAGAAAGAAATTATAATGGAGCACAATGTGCACCCTCATATTTCTTCTGTGGTGAACAAACCTTCAGGTAGACTCCATGATACTTGCCTCCTGGTGTTCATGTCTTTGTACAATCCCCTCCCTCTGAGTGTAGGTGGGACTGGTGACATTCTTCTAACCAACAAAATATGTCAAAGGTAATAGGATGTCATTCCCATCATTGCATTAGGTTATATAAAATGCTCTTGCTAGCAGAATTGCTCTAGGGTCTTATTCTCCTTTTTGGCTTTGAAGAGGAAGCTGCTGTGAGTCCTACAGCCATAAGGAAATAAATTCCACCAACATTATGAGAGAGCTTGGAAGCACTTTCTCAGTCCAATCCCCAGATGAAAATCCGGCCCTGGCTGACACCTTGATTACAGCTTTGCCAAGGACTCAGATAAGCTGTGCCTGGATTCCTGACCCACAAAAATTATGAGATAATAAATGTTTGTCTTTTTAAGTGATTAATTGTATGACAGTTTGTTCTGCAGTATAGAAAACTAATACATCTTCTTTTGATAACATGAACATTTATCCCAAATTAACTTATCCTACTTAATTTTTTTTAACACATTAAAAGGTTTGGCAAAATATTTTGAAATTTTTGTATCCCTTCCCTAATTGAGGTGTGAATACCAACTAGCAATAACTAAAATATTTATTTTCCTCAAAATAATACTATAAAATACATGGAAAAATAGAAAATCAGTTTTTACTACTGTCTATAAGTATCAATTCACAGTAATTAGAAGTGCTGTGTATGTAAATCATTAAATGCTAAATTTTCAGATACTCAGTTATTGTCAATATTAAGATGATTTGAATAAAATCGTAAATGTGGGTGCATGGGTGGCTCAGTTGGTTAAGCGACTGCCTTCGGCACAGGTCATGATCCTGGAGTCCCGGGATCGAGTCCCGCATCAGGCTCCCTGCTCGGCAGGGAGTCTGCTTCTCCCTCTGACCCTCCTCCCTCTCATGCTCTCTGTCTCTCATTCTCTCTGTCTCAAATAAATAAATAAAATCTTTAAAAAAATAAATAAATAAAATAAAAAATTAAAAATTAAAAAAATAAAATCGTAAATGTAAGAGAAGTGAAAGGGACCTTAGAGATGTTTAAATCCAAGTCATTCTTTTCAGCAATGAAGTTGAAACTCAGAGAGGTAAAGTGACTGAGGTAAGTTAGCTAGTTAGTGGCAGAGCTAGAAATAAGAACCTTGGATACCTAATACTTTCCACCATTCTATCCTTATTTTAATAATTATTATATTATTAAATATATATATATAACAATATAATAATTGTTATATTAAAGGAAATGCATAACACATTCAAATGAATGTTATCCATTCAGAATACAGTAAATGTTTAATTATGCAGGTAAGAATTATAGATGCCTACTGTATTTCTGTGTTTTCTTTTTTTATTATAAGAAATGTTATGCTATTACATTCACAAAGTCATGACATCTCTTTTTCCATCACATTGTCTTTCTACATTAGTGGCAAAGCGGTTGAGGTCAATCCATTTTTGCTTTTACTGATTTAAGGCAGAGTTACATATGATTCTTGTTGAAAGACATAATATTTGAATTGTATAGTGGAATATTTCACTATATTGATTAAACACTGCAGTTTCTGTAAGTGGTTCCTAAGCTGTTGAGTCAATACCGAAACTCAATAATTCTCGTACTTGCAGTTGGCTCAAAATATTTCTATATCAATCTGCCATATATTAAAGACAATCTGGTACTACAATCTATATTATGACATTTTTATTTGGGTTTTGTTAAAACAAATTTTATTTTTTTTCCAAAAAATGAGTTTGCTATTCATTTTATTTTCACTCTAGAGCATCATGAAATAACTAAGTCAGTAAATGCTACTTAGTCACAGTTTTCATAAATGAGACAAGCTAAGTAACATTTCAAACCATAATATTTGGATCACAAATAATCCCTCTTAATATATTCTGATGAAAAGATTTGATAGGAAAATATTACACCATCCACATTCAAACTCAAGCTGCCACCTTATAATTCCTTTATAAATCCTTAATTCCCAATAGATGTTTCTGTATTCTCTAGTCTTGAATGTCTCCCAGGGAAGAAAATAAAAGGAAAAGGAAAGGAAGAAAGTGACAGAGGGAGAGATAACAATGCATTAAGAAAAGAGTGGTAAAGTATCACTAAAAACTGCATCAGATAGTCCAAAATTCCACACCTAACTCTGGGTCATAATATATTTTTAAACTTTCAATACACATACACACTTTGATTTGACTCTTTCAAACAAGGAACAGAAATAAACTAAGGGAGTTTACAGGGAGAATAGCATGTCTTGGCATTAATCCTTTGGTAAATACATTCCCCCACTCCTAAACAGGCCAAATTGTCCATTATTGTCTTTGTGTAGTTTGTGACAGCAAAGCACTACAGTGTATGGATGTGCCAGGCAATAAGCAGTCTAGGGCTTGGGAGCCAATTCAAAGGAATCAGATCACCTCCATGTTCTAGGACTGCTCAGAAATGGAGACCCTCTACTTTATTAAAGATTTATTTATTTATTTTAGAGAGATATATATAGAGAGAGTCAGAGAGAGAGAGCATGAGGTTGGAGGGCAGAGAGAAAGGGAGAGAATCTCAAGTAGATTCCCCACTGAGCCCAGAGCCTGTTGTGGGGCTGGATCTCAGGACTCTGAGATCATGACCTGAGCCGAAACCAAGAGTCAGATGATTAACCAACTGAGCCACCCAGGCACCCCTGGAGACCCTTTATTAATGCCTTGTCATTACTTGGGAAATATATGACTGAATTCAACTACTTCTTTTCATTTCCATCTTAGTTTTTCCAAATATACTGTAGATAATAAATACATTGTGGTGGTCCAGTGTTATAAAAGTTGTTAAACTAGTGCTTTTAAACAATATTTAAAATGACATTTTTTATTAAGTTGGTATGAACCATGTTGCTACATTGGCTTTAATACGATAATGTTTGCAGTTTACTATGCCATAAGTGCAGTTAGGCAATAGAGTGTACATGAATATTTCATCCAGCAAAGGGCATGATTCTGTAATTATAAATAGACCTGTTCCAACAGAAGTAGACAGCTGTTTATGTTTTAAAACAACTGTTCTAAAACACAAGTAGTTGGTTAAAGACTTGGGCAAAGCAGAGGTATGTGTTGTGTATGTGTGTCCACATATGCATGTGCACACAAGTGGGCACCCAGATGTGTGTGTGTTATCTGTAGGAAGTTATTATTTTAGGAACTGGGAAAGTTGAGAAGGCAGCACTAATGTCAGCCATAGCTTTGACTTAGGCTATGTTACCTCTGTAGCACTCCATTGTATTTTTGCTTTTCTTGTGCCACTTCTATTTCAAAAAAGAGCTTGTCATTTGCTCCAAGTGTAAGTCTAAACCCTAATCAAATAGTACAGAGATCACCAAAGGGATCAAGAGGTCTGTCTGTTCTGTTTTGCCACAAATAAGTTAATTAGCTAATGCTATTTTTCTATTTTTCAACATTATCACATGATGTATATTGGGTATCATGTCACTAAGAGGAAATGACTTATATCAAAAAGAGGTAAGAGTAAATATTTTCCTTCTCCTTGTGTGCACTTTTAGTAAACTCTTAGTAGTCTGAAATCTTCACTGCTCAACTCACTTGAAAGTAGCTGTTAAAGATTCATGCACTGCCTGCCACATTTTAGTGTTAATTTTGTATTTCTTCTCCCCATGTTTGATTTGATGAAGGCAATAGTATAATGTGATTAGAACACAATGCACCAGACAATAATAATACAGCACAACACTAACAACATTTTACCTTATGATAATCTTCCATAAGACTAAATCAATACATCTAAAGGGACTGATTCAGATCTGAGTCTAAAAGGAATCTCAGAAATATTAATACAACCTCCACTTTCCAGATGTAGAAAATGAGGCCCCCCTGGGCGCCTGGGTGGCTCAGTTGGTTAAGTGACTGCCTTCGGCTCAGGTCATGATCCTGGAGTCCCGGGATCGAGTCCCGCATCGGGCTCCTGCTGAGCGGGAAGTCTGCTTCTCCCTCTAGCCTTCCCCTCCTCTCATGCTCTCTCTCTATTTCATTCTCTCTCTCAAATAAATAAATGAAATATTAAAAAAAAAAAAAAAAAAAAAAGAAAATGAGGCCCTGAGTAGAAATGCAAATGGTCTATAGCCTTAGAAAAAGAAACTCTATGAACCTGTTAAAAAGTCAATAACAACTCCAGTATAAATGAGTTTGATTTTAAATTAAAAATTGTCTTGGGGCACCTGGATGGCTCAGTTAGTTAAGAATCTGACCCTTGGGAGGAAGAGAAAGATGGCGGAGTAGTAGGGGACCCTATTTCAACTGGTCCCTGGAATTGAGCTGGATATCTACCAGAACACTCTGAGCGCCCATGAAATCACCCTCAGATGTAAGAAGATCTGGATCTTTACAAACAGAATATTGAGGGTGGTTGGTTTCGAGGTATGAAGCAGGGAGCCGTGATTCCACAAGCAGATACCAAAGGATAAATGGCAGCAGGAGGGAGCCTGGCAATGGGGATCCTCACCATTGGTGAGCGACAGCCTCTGTTGCTGTCGGTGGGATGGGGCACACACTCACAGACCCACAGTGGTAAGGAAAGGACTTTAGGGCAGCCCCCAGGACAGAAACCTGGAGCAGCAAGGTTGTGCATGCGAACTGGGAGCGGCTGGTTGTTTTAGAAGCACAAAGGGCAGAGACGTGCTCCAACCTGGAGGCAGGACTGAGAGCGCTGCAGAGGGGCACACAATCTAGGACACTGCAGTTTATAGCAGCACAGACAGAAACGGAGACAGTGTAGCCTGGAGAGCTCACTGAAGAACAGACCGCAATCTCTCTGCTCTGAGGCAGAGGGTTGGAAACGGTCTCTTTTGCTCTGACTCTAGGAAGAGAAGCAGAAAGCCACCAGGGAAAGCCGCCAGAGAACAAACACCAAAAAAAACTGATTCCCACTGAGCCCATCCCCTGTCACAGGGGGACAGGGCAACTCTGCCCAAACAGGGTTGCCTAAATAACAACACGGCAGGCCCCTCACCCAGAAGACACGCTGGGAAAACAAGAGGCCAGCAACCCGAAGGTCCCAAGAAAACAGGTGCAACTTGCTTGGGTTCTGGTCAATAATTTGGACTCTATACATTCCCTCAACCACCCATCAACAGAATGACTAGGAGGAGGATCCCCCAAAATAGGAAAGACTCAGAGATTATAACTTATGCCCCAGATTTACAAATGGTTGCAGATATAACCAATATGTCGGAGATGGAATTCAGGCTGGCAATTTTGAAGACAATAGCTAGAATGGAGAAATCAATTAATGGCAACATAGAGTCTCTAAGGGCAGAAATGAAAGCTGAACTGGCAGAACTTAGAAATGATATCAATGAGATCCAATCTAATCTAGATTATCTAACAGCTAGGGTAAGCAAGGTAGAAGAATGAATTACTGATCTAGAAGACCAACTGATAGAAAAGAAGGAAAAAGAGGAGGCCAGGGAAAAACAACTCAAAATCCATGAAAATAGAATGAGAGAAATAAGTGAAACCATGAAGCATTCCAATGTCAGAATTATTGGAATACCCAAGGGGGTGCAGAGAGAGAGGGGACTAGAAGATATATTTGAGCAAATCGTATCTGAGAACTTTACTAATCTGGGAAATGAAACAAACATTCGCATCCCAGAGGCAGAGAGAACCACCCCCAAGATCAAGGAAAACAGGCCAACACCTCGGCATGTAATAGTAAAACTCGCAAATCTTAGAACCAAGAAAACCAACTTAAGGGCAGTTAGGGTGAAGAGATTCCTTACGTACAGAGGGAGGAATATCAGAATAATGTCAGACCTATCCACAGAAACCTGGCAAGCCAGAAAGGCCTGGCAAGACATATTCAGGGTACTAAAGGAGAAGAACATGCAGCCAAGAATACTTTATCCAGCAAGGCTTTCATTTAGAATGCATGGAGAGATGCAGAGCTTCCACAACCAGCAGAAACTGAAAGAATATGTGACCACTAAGCCGACCCTGAAAGAAATATTAAGGGGGGTTCTATAAAAGGAGAAAGACCCCAAGAGTGATCTACAACAGAAATTTACAGGGACAATCTATAAAAACAACGTCTTCACAGGCAACATGATGACAATTAATTCATATCTTTCAATAATCACTCTCAACGTGAATGGCCTAACGCTCCCATAAAACGGCACAGGGTTGCACATTGGATAAAAAGACAGGACCCATCCATACGCTGCCTACAAGAGACTCATTTTGAACCTAAAGATACAGACTGAAAGTGAAGGGATGGAGATCCATCTTCCATGCCAGCGGACCTCAGAAGAAAGCTGGGGGAGAAATTCTTATATCAGAAAAATTAGATTTTAAACTAAAGTCTGTAGTTAGAAACACAGAGGGACACTATATCATTCTTAAAAGGTCTATCCAACAAGAAGATCTAACAATTGTAAATAACTATGCCCCCAACATGGGAGCAGCCATCTACATAAGCCAACTGTTAACCAAAATAAAGAGTCATATTGATAACAATATGTTAATTGTAGGAGACCTCAATACTCCACTCTCAGCAATGGACAGATCATCTAAGCAGAAAATCAACAAGGAAACAAGAGCTTTGAATGATACATTGGACCAGATGGACCTCATAGATATTTATAAAACATTCCACCCTAAAAAAACAGAATACTTATTCTTCTCAAGCACACATGAAGCTTTCTCCAGAATAGACCACGTACTGGGTCACAAATCAGGTCTCAACCAATACCAAAAGACTGAGACTATTCCCTGCATATTCTCAGACCACAATGCTCTAAAAGTGGAACTCAATCACAAGAAAAACTTTGGCAGAAATTCAAACATTTGGAAGCTAAAGACCACTCTGCTCAAGAATGTTTGGGTCAACCAGGAAATCAAAGAAGAACTTAAACAATTCACGGGAATGAATGAGAATGAAAACAAAACAGTCCAAAGCTTATAGGATATGCAAAGGCAGTCCTAAGGGGGAAATACATAGCCATACAAGCCTCACTCAAAAAAAGAGAAATATCCTGAATTCACCAACTAACTCTACACCTTAAACAACTAGAGAAAAAGCAACAAAGGATACCTAAGCCACGCATTAGAAGAGAAATAATTAAGATCAGAGCAGAGATCAATGAATTAGAAACCAGAAACACAGTAGATCAGATCAACGAAACTAGAAGCTGGTTCTTTGAAAAAACTAATAAGATCGATAAACCACTGGCCAGACTTACCCAAAAGAAAAGAGAAAGGACCGAAATTAATAAAATTATGAATGAAAGGGGAGTGCTCATGACTGACACCAAGGAAATAGAAACAATTATTAGAAATTATTATCAACAACTATATGCCAATAAACTGAGCAATCTGGATGAAATGGAGGCCTTCCTGGAAACCTATAAGCTGCCAAGACTGAAACAGGAAGAAATTGACAAGCTGAATAGGCCAATAACCAGTAACGAGATTGAAGCAGTGGTCAAAAACCTCTCAAAAAACAAGAGTCCAGGGCCTGATGGATTCCCTGGGGAATTCTACCAAACATTCAAAGACGAAATCATACCTATTCTACAGAAGCTGTTTCAAAAAATAGAGAGAGAAGGAAAACTTCCAAACTCATTCTATGAGGCCAGCATTACCTTAATCCCCAAACCAGGCAAAGACCCAATCAAAAAGCAGAATTTCAGACTGATATCGCCGATGAATGTGGATTCCAAAATCCTCAACAAAATCCTAGCTAATAGGATCCAACAATACATTAAAAGGATCATCCACCACGACCACGTGGGATTTATCCCCGGGATGCAAGGTGTTTTAACATTTGCAAATCAATCAATGTGATAGAACACATTAATAACAGGAGGGAGAAGTACCATATGGTCCTTTCAATAAATGCAGAAAAAGCATTTGACAAAATACAACAGTCTTTCCTGAATAAAACTCTTCAGAGTATAGGGAGAGAGGGAACAATCCTCAAGTTCATAAAATCCATCTATGAAAAACCCACAGCGAATATCATCCTCAGTGGGGAAAAGTTGAGAGCCTTTCCTTAAGATCAGGAACATGACAAGGATGCCCACTTTCGCCACTATTGTTCAACATAGTACTAGAAGTCCTAGCAACAGCAATCAGACAACAAAAAGAAATAAAAAGTATTCAAATTGGCAAAGAGGAAGTCAAACTCTCTCTTTTCGCAGACGACATGATACTTTATGTGGAAAACCCAAAAGATTCCACCCCCAAATTACTAGAACTCATCCAGCAATAGAGTAATGTGGCAGGATACAAAATCAATGCACAGAAATCAGTTGATTTCTTATACACTAACAACGCAGCTGTAGAAAGAGAAATTAGAGAAATGATTCCACTTACAATACCACCAAAAACCATAAGATACCTCGGAATAAACCTAACCAAAGAGTTAAAGGATCTATACTCTAGGAACTACAAAACACTCATGAAAGAAATTGAAGAAGACACAAAAAGATGGAAAAATATTCCATGCTCCTGGATCGGAAGAATAAACATTGTTAAAATGTCTATGCTACCCAGAGCAATCTATACCTTCAATGCCATCCCGATCAAAATTCCAATGACATTTTTCCAAGTGCTGGAACAAA
>NC_138385.1:21255205-21274491 GCF_054177405.1 Leptonychotes weddellii
TTCTGCATGGAGCACTGGGTGTTATGCACAAACAATGAATCATGGAACACTTTATCTAAAACTAATGATGTAATGTATGGGGATTAACATAAGACTAAAAAAAAAAAAGAAAAAAAAATACGAGCATAATTAATGTGTTAATATATGTGTTAATAATTGCCCTCTCTTTAATGAGAGTCCCAATTTCTTCTTTAGCTACAGATCTTTCATTTCCATCTTTCTCTCCTGTGTATATAATTTGAATGCACATTTCCCCGGTTGTGAATTTTTTTCATATTAATACAATTATATTTTCATTTGAATGAACATTTATCTATATAGCACACATGCTTAGGGCTAAAATTGAAGAAAAACAAAAAGGAATTTTGATACATTTTCCCAAACCTCTTTTGTCTATAATGGAAATTATTAAAATTGTTTTATTATTGTGCATGGCAAGCTTCCTTAAATATTGTTGGCTTAACATATATGTATGTCATTTTTACTTTACATTTATTGACACATCATATTACTTTGGAGAAGATAAAGGATTTATCTTTAGTACAAAGCCATTATTGCCATAATATTTCACAAGTGACTTGCCAATTTCCTCCATTATCATAAAATCCAAATTATCCCTGATGATCAACCAAGTCAGAAGTAAAGACAGAATAAAAGACACCATATTAAAGAAAATTTAAAACAATTCATCATTGTCCCAGCTTGATTTTTTAATATAAACAACTTCAGATAAAATATTTAGAACTGTGCCCTTTTAATCTTTGTTTTTAAATAAAATGGGCTTATAATGTCTTAAGATCTAGTATCCCTAAACATCTTTCCTCCCCACATATTAACATTTATTTTCTGCTCAATGTATATTTTGTTATTTACCAAATATAAGAAATTACTGTTACTTAATAAGAACTGAGTTCCTATAATGCGCCAGGTACCATTTAGGTTGTTTCATATAATATTAACAATAACACTAATAATGACAGATAACATTAAACAAATGTTTACTATATCTCATGTATTATTCTAAGTGCTTACATTCATTTAATTATAAAAACCCTATGAGATAGCATAATTTTTACAATTTTACAGATGAGAATATTGAAACACATCAAGATTAAGTAACTCATGACAGCAAAAGCATGAGCAACAACAAAAAAAGCTTTTGTTCTTCAAACAACACCAACAAGAAAGTAAAAGGATTACCCACAAAATGGGAGAAACTATTTGCAAGTCATATATCTGATAAGGGACTTGTATCTCAAAAATATAAAGAACACTTACAATTCAATAATAAAAGACAGATAACCCAATTACCCAATTAGAAAATGGGGAAAGGTCTTGAATAGACATTTGTCCAAGGAAGATATATAAGTGATATTGTTAGTCATCATGGAAATGCAAATCAAAACCACAATAAAATACCACTTCACGGGGTGCCTGGGTGGCTTAGTCATTAAGCGTCTGCCTTCGGCTCAGGTCGTGATCCCAGGGTCCTGGGATCGAGCCCTGCATCGGGCTCCCTGCTCCGTGGGAAGCCTGCTTCTCCCTCTCCCTCTCCCCCTGCTTGTGTTCCTTCTCTCCCTATCTCTCTCTGTCAAATAAATAAACAAAATCTTTAAAAAAAATACCACTTCACATCAAATAGGATGGCTAGACAAAAAATCAGATAATAACAAGTGCTAACAAGGATGTAGAAAAAATAATAATCCTCATGCAAGTTTGGTGAACCATGTAAAATTTTACAGTCATTTTGGAAAGTAGTCTGGCAGTTCCTCAAATGATTAAATATAGAGTTACTATATGACCTAGCAATTCCACTCCTAGGTATTTATATACCCAAGAGAAATAAAAGCATATGCCTACACAAAAACTTATATACAAATGTTTATAGCAGTATTATTCACAATGGCCAAAAAATGGAAACAACCAAAATGCTCATCAGCTAACAAATAGAAAAACAAAATTTGATATATCTATACAATGTAATATTATTCTGCTATAAAAAGGAATGAAGCTATAACTCATGCTAAAACATGGATAAGTCTTGAAAACATTATGCTAATAAAAGAAGTCAGTCACAAAAGACCTCATATTGTATGATTCCATTCATATTAAATGTCCAGACAGGGAAAACTACAGAGACAGAAAGCAGATTAGTAAACCACTAATCTACTTAGGGCTAGAGCCAGGGGCAGGGGGGGGGGCTGGTGGGATAATAGCTAAATGATATGGGAGTTTCCTTTTGTGGCAGTGAAAATGTTCTAAAATTGACTGTGGTGATTGTTACACATATATATGAATATACTAAAAACAATTTAATTGTAAACTTTGAGTGAATTGTATGTTATGAATTATATTTCAATAAAATGGTTTTTTAAAAAATATTAAATAACTTGTTCAAGATTTCACAGCTGGTAAGTGACAGAACTGGCAATTAAACTCATGCAGTTGAGTTCCTGAGTTCAAACTTTTAAGCACAATACCTTTAGACTCTTACAAGTTTTCTTTTGTTTAATCTTTACAATAATCCAGAGAGGTGGGTACTGTTAATAAATACATGCTATAGATACATGATAAATGAATATATAGACATGGTCTTTGCCTTCAGGGAATCTTTAATTTAGCATGGAGGAGATATATGCATTAAAAAAAACTAAGCATAACACAAGACAAAATAAAATGAATATTGTAAAAGAGGTATGGAATGTTGGTAAAAAATGCAAAGAGATCAAAGAAGCATTTGTTATGTAAAACTTTTGTTGGAGAACATTCAAAAAATTTAGTCCATAAATCACTATTACTTTGAAGTGACCAAAAGGGAGTTGGAAATAACATTTTTAGAAACTATTCAAAAACCTTCACTTCTCTTTCTATCTTACCCACCCATCACCACATTGCCCACAAAATGAAATTCAAACTTCCTATCAATGATATTTAGGATCTATCACCCTCTGGCTTTAAATGAACTTCCTAGCTTCATATGATCCTAACACACATCCTATTCTCTAGCCATGTAAGCCATGTCTTTTCAGGCCTCACCACTTCTTGTCATGATTCCAGTATGGAATCCCATTTCTCCCTTCTCTTTTTATCAAAAAGGCAATTTTCATGGCTCAGTTGAAATTTCATCCCCTCCACTACATTATGCAGTTCCTGTAGGTAGAGACCATGCATCATATATTCATTCATCTTTTCTAGAACTTTAAGCACCATAAATGTTTGTTGAATAAATTTCTGCTAGTTCCAGAGAACAACTATAAAATTGTTCCCTCTATTATACCTATTCTTATTTATTTTTTTAAGTTTTTATTTAAATTCCAGTTAGTTAACATACACTGTAATATTAGTGTCAGATGTACAATACAGTGATTCAACACTTCCACACAACACGTGGTGCTCATCACAAGTATACTCCTTAATCCCCATCATCTATTTCACCCATCCTACCACTCCTCCCTCGGGTAACCATCAGTTTGTTCTCCATAGTTAAGAGTCTGTTTACTCATTCTCTCTTCTTTTTTTCCCTTTGCTCATTTGTTTTGTTTCTTAAATTCCATATATGAGTAAAATCATATGGTATTTGTCTTTCTCTGACTTATTTCATTTAGCATAATACTCTGTAGCTTCATGCATGTTGCTGGAAATGGATTTCATTCTTTTTTATTATACCTGTTCTTATTTAGGTGTTAGTGTCACAAGCCTGTTGTAGACCTCATTATCAATTGTCACTTGAAACAATTAGCTTATACATGAACTGTAATGCCTCTAGACCAAGTACCTCGAGGACTCGGAATTTATATTTCATCTCTGTATCTCTAATACTGTGCTTACTACACATTAGAACTATAGTAAAGTGTTAGTGAACAAATAAATATCCTAGTGACATAAAACATGCACATATTGTTATTATACAGATCATATCTCAACAATATAAATAATGGACACAGCATACACTCTTATAGCTTAAAAAGTTGCATAAGTGAAGATCAGTATCTAATAGTGCAAATATTGCTTTGCCACTCTCATTTCCCTTAAATTGTGTTGTCAATCCTTAGTTTCAAGACATTTGTTATCACAGCTGTTTCTTAAATAACTCAAGTCTGGTTATAAAAGAGAATTAACGTAAAAACACATTTAAATGTATGTCATGTCAGAAAATAAAGTGTCACCATGAATGCTATAATTAAGGCTAAAAAGGCAACTAGACTATAAGCACATAATTTTAAGGCTTTTATTTCTCACAGAAAGATTTGTGAAGGTAAAAGTTTTCATGGTTGTTCTTAGCCTATTTTATTTTAGAAAGTTTTGAAAAAATGTGTCACTATTTTATAGTGAATTTGGCCTAAAATACATATTCTAGTCACTCAGAAATTATTTATATGCTTTTCTTACTGCTAAATGATTCAAAACAATTTCATTTTAAAATGTCAAGCTTGTCATGTGTGCAATACTGAATGGTGATGTGTAACGTTGCCATAATTAAGTGACTTTTATTTTCAAAATTGAAAAAAATTTATGGAAATTTTAAATAGCATATTTTAAATAGTATGCACTATAAGGATTTCTGTTTCTGCACAGAAGAAAAAAATCTGATGTTTGCTCTATTCTC
Source organism: Leptonychotes weddellii (assembly GCF_054177405.1). Classification (NCBI taxonomy): domain Eukaryota; kingdom Metazoa; phylum Chordata; class Mammalia; order Carnivora; family Phocidae; genus Leptonychotes; species Leptonychotes weddellii. Next base: position 21,259,812 of record NC_138385.1, read on the forward strand.
TGCAGTTGTAGATATTAAAGTTTCTGGTAGTCAGAAAGAGAGAAGAAAGAGAGGGAGGAGGGCTCTCTTTTTTTTCCAAAATATGCTCTTTTTAAAATTTTTTCTTGCTTTTCCAAGAACATTTACATGACAGAAATATTCTATTTGAAAAGTCAAAAACAAGAAATAATGCTCCCTCTCAGTAATCCATGCCTCACTTATTATTATTATTGTAAATAGAAACATGGCATGAGATATACTCTCTTAAATTTTCAATTGTACAATACAGATATTACTAAGTGTAAGCACAATGTTGTACACCATATCTCTAGAATTTTTGATCTTGCATGACTGAAACTTTATATCCATTGAAAGAAACTCCCCATTTCCAGGGCACCTGGGTGGCTCAGTTGTTAAGCGTCTGCCTTCAGCTCAGGTCATGATCCCAGGGTCCTGGGATCGAGCCCCGCATTGGGCTCCCTGCTCCACAGGAAGCCTGCCTCTCCCTCTCCCACTCCCCCTGCTTGTGTTCCCTCTCTCTCTGTGTGTCTCTCTCTGTCAAATAAATAAATAAAATCTTAAAAAAAAAAGGAAACTCCCCATTTCCTCCTCCTCCCAGTTGCTGACAACCATCATTCCATTTTCTTCTTTGATGAGTCTGACCACTTTAGATACTTCATACAAATAAAATCATGAAGTATTTGTCCTTCTGTGACTGGCTTATTTCACTTTGCAGAATGTCCTCAAAGTTCATCCAGGCTGTAGCATATGACAGAATTTCCTTCCTTTTTAAGGCTGAATAATATTCCAACATATGTATATACATATTTCCTTTATTTATTTATCCATCAGTAGACATTTAGATTGTTTCCACCTTCTGGCTATTGTGACTATTGCCACAATGAAATGGTAGTGCAAATATCTCCTCATGATCCCGACTTCGATTTTTTTGAATAGCTGGAAGGATTTCTGGATAACATAGTAGTTGTGTTTTTAATGTTTTGAGGAACCTCCATACTGTTTTCCAGAGCAACTGCAACATTTTACATCTCCACCAACAATGCACAAAAGTTCCAATTTCTCATCTTCATTAATGATTGTTATTTTCTGTTTTTTTTTTTATAATGGCCATTCTAAAGGTGCAAGGTAATATATCATTGTGCTTTTCATTTACATTTCTCTGATGATTAGTGATGTTGAGAATCTTCTCATATATGATGGCCATTAGTATGTCTTCTTTGGAGAAATGTCTATTGAAGTTTGCCCATTTTTAAATTTTTTTATTTTATTTTAAATCCCAGTATAGTCAACGTACAGTGTTAATATTAGCTTCAGGTACACAATATAGTGATTCAACAACTGCACCCATCACCCAGTGCTCATCACAAGTGCACTCCTTAATCCCCATTGCCTATTTTACCAATCCCCTCACCCACCTCCCCTCTGGTAACCATCAGTTTGTTCTCTATAGTAAAGAGTCTGTTTCTTGGTTTGCTTCTCTCTTTTTTTCCCTTTGCTCATTTTTTTTGTTTCTTAAATTCCACATATGAGTGAAATCATATGGTATTTGTCTTTCTCTGACTTATTTCCTTTAGCATTATACTCTCTAGATCTCCCCATGTCATTGCAGGTGGCAAGATTTCATTCTTTTTATGGCTGCATAATATTCCATCATGTATATATACCACATCTTCTTTATCCATTCATCTATTGATGGACACTGAGCTGCTTCCACAATTTGGCTATTGTAGATAATGCTACTATAAACACAGGGGTGCATGTATCCCTTTGAATTAGTGTTTTTGTATTTCATGGGCAAATACCCAGTAGTACGATTGTGAGATCATAGAGTACATCTATTTTTAACTTTTGAGGAGCCTCCATACTGTTTAGCAGAATTGCTGAACCAGTTTGCATTCCTACCAACAATGCAAAAGGGTTCCTTTTTCTCCACATCCTCACCAACACTTGTTTCTTGTGTTTTTTATTTTAGCCATTCTGAAGGTGTGGAGTGATATCTCATTGTAGGCAGAAGAAATGAACAGACATTTCTCTGAAGAAGACATCCAGATGGCCAACAGACACATGGAAAGATGCTCAACATCACTCATCATCAAGGAAATGCAAATCAAAACTACAATGAGTTATCTCCTGATGCCTGTTTGCCCATTTTTTAATCAGGTTGTTTCTATGCTGTTGAGATGTAGAAGTTCCCTACATATTTCGGATGTTAACCCTTTATCAAATACATGATTTGTAAATATTTACAAACATTTGTAAATATTTGTAAATATTTTCTCCCATTCCATAGGTTGCCTTTTCACTCTATTCCCTTTTCAGTGCAGAAGTTTGATATACTCCCACTTGGAGTAGGAGCTAAGAGAAAGAGCAAGTAAAAATGGGCAAATGTCTTTATTGGGAGTCTGGATGGAATACACAAGCAAAAGACATAAGGTGATTTTATTGGTGTGTTTGAATGTCACTAAGTCATAGTCAGGAAAGGGAAAGAAGGAACTTAAGCCAGGGACCAGCCTTATTCCACTGGTGCACCTGGTCACCTGGACAGGGTGCTCAAGCCTGTCTGTGGGGATGTTGAGGCAGAAGGAAATTATGAATTTTTAAAACTTTGAAGTGTTATTCTTATGTGTTAAACCTTTGTTGCCATCACAGAGATAAATCCCACTTGGTCATGCTGTATTATCCTTTTTAATAAGCTGTTGAATTCTGTTTGCTGGTATTTTATTGAGAATTTTTGCATTTACATTCATAAGGGATACTGCCCTGTAGTATTCTGTGTTTTTTTCTGGCTTTGATATCAGAGTAATACCACCCCTATAAAATGAGTTTAGAAGTACTCCATCCTCTTCGATTTTTTGGAAGAGTTTGAGAAGGACTGGCATTAATTCTTCTTTAAATGTTTGGTAAAATTCACCAGTGAGGCCATCTGGTCCTGGGCTTTTCTTTGTTGGGAGATATTTGATTACTGATCCAATATCCTTACTAGTTTCAAGAATGTTCAAATTTTCTACTTCTTCATGATTAAGTCTTCATAGTTATATATTTCTAGGAATTTATGCATTTCTTTTAGTTTGGTCAATTTGTTGGCATATAACTCTTCAGGGTAGTTTCTTTTAATGCTTTTTTTATTTCTAGGGCATCAGCCATAATGTCTCCTCTTCATTTCTGATTTTACTTTTCTTAATCTAACTTTATCAATTTTGTTTATCTTTTTAAAAAAAACAACTCTGTTTCATTTATTTTTCCATTGTTTTTCTATTCTCTATTTCCTTTATTTCTGCTCTTTTGCTATTCCTTCCATCAGCTTTAGGCTTAGTTCTTTTTCTTTTTCCCTGAGGTGTAGAGTTAGGTTGATAATTTTCTTCTTTTATTGTAGACATATATGGCTATAAACTTACTACTATATTATTGCTTTTGCTGCATACATAAGTCTTAGTATGTTGTATTTTCATTTTCATTTATCTCAAGATATTTTCTAACTTCCCTTTTGTTTCTTCTTTGACCCATTGGTTGTTCAAGAGTGTGCTGTTTAATTTTGACATTTGTGAATTTTCCAGTTTTCTTTCTACTCTTGATTTCTAGTTTTCATTACATTGTAGTTGGAAAAGATGCTTTGTATGATTTCAATCTTCTTAAATTTGTTAAGACTTGTTTTGTGATCTAATATGTGATTTATTCTGGAGAAATGTTCCATGTGTGCTTGAGAGTATATGTATTCTGCTGTTAGGCAGAATGTTTTTTATATATGTTTATAAGGCCTTTTTGGTCTTTAGTATTGTTCAAGTGCTCTGTTTCCTTATTGACCTTATGTCTGTATGTTCTAACCATTATTGAAAGTGGGGTATTAATATCTCCTACAATTATTGTGTCACTATCTATTTCTCCCTTCAGTGCTGTTACGGTTTGCTTCATATACTTAGGTACTCTGATGTTGAGTGCATGTATATTTACAATTGTTATATCTTTCTGGTGATGACCCTTTTATCATTATATTATGTCCTTCTTTGTCTCTTGTGACAGTTTGGGGCTTAGTGTCTATTTTGTCTGATGTAAGTGCAGCCTGCTTTCTTTTGGTTGCCATACTCATGGAATAAAATGGAATATCTCTTGATATTTATTCATTCAGCCACTCTATGTCTTTTGGTTGGAAAGTTTAATCCATTTATATTTAAATTAATTATTGATAGGAAAGTATTTACTATTTACTATTATTATTTACTATTGTCATTTTGTTAAGTGTTTTCTATTAGTCTTGTAGTTCCTTTGTCTTTTCCTCTCTTGCTGTATTCCTTTATATTTCATTGATTTTTTTTGTAGTAACATGCTTTGATTTCTTCCTCTTTTTCTTTTGTATATTTTCTATAGGTGTTTTCTTGGTGGTTACCATGGGGCTTACATAAATCATCTTATACTTATAACAGTTATAATCTATTTTAAGCTGGTAACAATTTAGGCTCAGTTGCATACCAAAACTACACTTTATTTCTCTCCTCCTCCAACACTTTATGTTACATATATTACATCTTTCTATGCTATGTATTCATTAACATATTTTTAAAGGTAATTATTTTTTACTCTTTTAATTTCTATGCCAGAGTTAAAAGTGATTTATGCATCACTGTTAGTGTATTATAGTATTCTGCATTTGTCTATATATTTACCTTTACCAATGAGCTTTATAGTTTCGTATCTTTCATGTTAGTGTTTAGCATATTTTTATTCCAACCTGAAGGACTCTCTTTAGCATTTCTTGTGAGGCAGATCTAGTGGTGAATTCCCTCAGCTTTTGTTTGCCTGGGAATGTTTTTATCTCTCCTTCATTTTTAAAAGACATTTTTGCCAAGTATGATATTCTTGGATGGCAGGTATTTTAATTTTGGCACTTTGAATATATCATCCTGCTTCCTACTGGCCTGCAAAATTTCTGCTGAGAAATCCACCGATAGTCTTATGGGGATTCTCTTGTACATGATGAGTTGTTTTTATCTTGTTGTTTTCAAAACCCTTGGTCCTTGAATTTTGACAATTTAATTACAATATGTCTCAGTGTGGTCTTTTTTTTTTAGGTTCAAGTGGTATTCTTGAATCTGGATACCCATTTCCTTCCCTAAATTTGGAAAAATTTGGGCCATCATTCTTTAATAATAATAATAAGCTTTCTGACCCTTTCTCTCTCTTTTCTTTCTGGGACTCATGGTGTCTCATCAGTCCCTTAGGCTTTTTTTTTTCTTCTTTTTTATTATGTTATGTTAGTCATCATACAGTACATCATTAATTTTTGATGTAGTGTTCCATGATTCATTGTTTGTGTATAACACCCAGTGCTCCATGCAATATGTGCCCTCCTTAATACCCATCACTGGGCTAACCCATCCCTCCCCTCTAAAACCCTCAGTTTGTTTTCCAGAGTCCATAGTCTTTCATGGTTTGTCTCCCCCTCCGATTTCCCCCCCTTCATTTTTCCCTTCCTTCTCCTAATGTCTTCCGTGCTATTCTTTATGTTCCATAATAGGTGAAACCGTATGATAATTGACTTTCTCTGTGTGACTTATTTCTATTAGCATAATCTCCTCCAGTTCCAACCATGTTGATGCAAAAGTTGGGTATTCATCCTTTCTGATGGCTGAGTAATATTCCATTGTATATATGGACTACATCTTCTTTATCCATTCATCTGTTGAAGGGCATCTTGGCTCTTTCCACAGTTTGGATATTGTGGACATTACTGCTATGAACATTGGGGTGCGTATGGCCCTTCTTTTCACTACATCTGTATCTTTGGGGTAAATGCCCAGTAGTACTGCTGGGTCATAGGGTAGCTCTATTTTTAACTTTTTGAGGAACTTCCACACCGTTTTCCAAAGTGGCTGTACCAACTTGCATTCCCACCAACAGTGTAAGAGGGTTCCCCTTTCTCCACACCCTCTCCAACATTTGTTGTTTCTTGCCTTGTCAATTTTTGTCATTCTAACTGGTATAAGGTGGTATCTCAATGTGGTTTTGATTTGAATGTCCCTGATGACTAATGATGATGAACATTTTTTCATGTGTCTGTTAGCCATTTGTATGTCTTCTTTGGAGAAGTGTCTGTTCATGTCTTCTGCCCATTTCTTGACTGGATTATTTGTTCTCTGGGTGTTGAGTTTGAGAAGTTCTTTATAGATCTAGGATATCAGCCCTTTGTCTGTAGTGTCATTTGCAAATACCTTCTCCCATTCTGTGGGTTGCCTCTTTGTTTTGTTGACTGTTTCCTTGCTGTGCAGAAGCTTTTTATTTTGATGAAGTCCCAAAAGTTCATTTTTGCTTTTGTTTCACTTGCCTTTGGAGACGTGTCTTGAGAGAAGTTGCTGTGGCCAATGTCGAAGAGGTTACTGCCTATGTTCTCCTCTAGGATTCTGATGGATTCCTGTCTCACATTGAGGTCTTTCATCCATTTAGAGTTTATCTTTGTGTATGGTGTAAGAGAATGGTCAAGTTTCATTCTTCTGTATATAGCTGTCCAGTTTTCCCTTAGGCTTTCTTAACATTTTTTTTTCATCCTTTTTTATTTGTTGCTCTTTTGACTGGATAATTTCAAGTGGCTTATCTTTGAGTTCACTAATCCTTTCTTCTACTTGATCAAGTCTGCTCCAGAACCCATATAGTGAATTTATCCATTCGGTTATTACATTCTTCAGCTCCAAAATTTGTTTGGTTCTTTTGTATATTTTCTTTTTGTTGAAATTCTTATTTTGTTCATGCAATATTTTCCTGAAATCGCTGAGCATCTTCACAATGATTATTTTTAATTCTTATATTCAGATAATTCACACACCTCCATTTCTTTAGAGTCAGTCTCTGGAAATTTATTTTGTCCCTTTGTTTGGACAATTTTCCCCTATTTCTTCATGTTCCTTGTAACTTTGTGTCAGTATCCATAAATTCAAAAAAAAAAAAAAAAACAGCCACAGGATTTATAGACTGACTTTGAACGGGGAAAGACCTTCACCAATCAACCTGGATAGAGATTCTAAGGGCCTCTCAAACCTTTTTTGTGGATGTGTCTTCCCCAGCCTTATATCATAGCTTCTTCATTAGAGTAATTGGCCAATTTCTTTTTTCAGGAGTCTGCAATCTCCTGTTCCTTCTAGTATTTGTCTGCTGTACCATGGTCCCTTTGAACCACAGAGTAGCAACGTACCACCCACCTCTTTTTTATTCTCCGTGGTCCCCAGGCATCTAGAATATGCTGTGTCCCATCTACATCCTAAGTTAGGTAAGACAGAAACCAGTTCCTTGTGCAGCTCTCCAAAAAACCAATATGTTGTATACTTGCTCCACTCTTTTCCCCCTGAGGGAAAGTCCATTGAGCTATATTCTCTAATTTACCACAGGTCCTCTGGAAAGTAGCATGAAACCCAATTCTAATTTGTTCTCATTGTCCCTAGGCATCTAAAATATGTCAGGTCCTGTCTACACTTGAGACAGGTGAGACAGAAACCCATCTCTTGGATCACCCCCCAAAAAGCTGGAATGTTGGATGCATGTTCCACTCTTCCTCCCAATGATATGACATTGTTCCAGGGAGAAAGAGTATGGCAAGAAGATGTTACAAATTTTCCAGCTGGCTTCAATATGGATGATTTTGCACTTATCTGGAGTACAGGAGCCTCTTAGTTGGTTTCTGATTTCTCACAAAGAGAAATAGTCCATGTATTGTTGAATTGGTGTCTTTATGAAAGGGAAAAAGGGCCTGGGGCTTACTATCCTGCCATCGTGCTGATATCACTTCCATGCATCTTGATTGGTAGGATACAGATAGAATGATTTGGAAATACTATTTTCATTCCAGTGGAATTAAAAAAGATTTCAAAAGAACTATGTCAAATTAGATTTTTATAGGATCCAAATGCATGTTTGTTATGTTCTTTTTAACAGCAATCAAAGCACTTAAACTATTGCCTTTCTACTTTAACAAACCAACTTCACCATGGAACATCCTAGCTAGGTCTCCTTTTAGTCTAGCTCAGTTTAGTAGTTTATTCACTTACTTATTCGTTCACACATTAATTCACCCTTTCATTAATTCATTTATTAACATTCTGCACTTTAGTGAGAGGGCTTAGGAGAAACATAGAGTCCAGAGAGGTAAGCATACTATGACCCAATTCTAACACAACTCACTACCTGTTTTTATTAAAGTGAATACAGCCAAGCTTATTCATATTATCTAAGCCTACCTTCATGGTAAAAGGGCAGAGTTGAGTAGTTGTTATCATGACCATACAGCCTGCAAAGCCTAAATATTCACTATGTAGTCCTTCGCAGAAAAATTTTGCCTACCCCTGCCCTATGCTATATATAGTTAGTTCTCATCATTGGCTTATATAGACATTCTTCTTTATATAAAATAATGGTATTTCTAAATGTTTGTGTTTATATTTTTGTGAATTGAAACATGTTATAGGAATTCCATCTCTAAGTTTTGTCATTCATGAAGGAATCCTTTTATAGAACAAATAGTACATTGCTCATGTTCTACCAGATTTAAAGTAGTGCCCAGATAGGGTGGCTTAGCATGACAGTGGAATGGCATCAAAGAGCATTTTGTTCTTAAAAACAGGATATATGTCTCTTATAAACCACTATATAAAAATTTTCCATTTTGAAAATAGGATATATACAGAAACACCATATACCAGAAGCGGAGATTTTAAATTATGACTACACAGTTTTAAATAGTGGAATATTTGGTATTCATTTGAAACCTAATTGTGATTATTTCTTAATTTCCTGTTCTATTTCTTTTAAACTTGTATTTTTATATAACAGGCTGTTTTAAAGTAAGTTGAAATTTTACCTTTACTTATATTTGTACACACATCATGCACTTTATACATATAAATATATTTTGCATGTTTGCATGAGTAACTACAAACCAGAGCCTTGTTTCTAACATGTGTATTATTTTATCATTTTATCTAAGAACCTTCCAAAACCTTCCTACAGCTATATAATGTTACTTTTTAAAATTTTCTAAAATGTACTTATTTTAAATAAAGATACCTTTATGAGTAATAAAATGCATTTTATTCAATCATATGTATATGTTAAATAGAAGAAATAAATTCAATAATCAACAAGATGTTATTCAGTAGCTATTGTAGTAGAAATCATTGGACATGTGGCTTTATCCATTTTCTGATGCTCTAGTTAGAAATGGGAAAAAAACTAAATTCAGTATTTCTCAGAAGTTACATATCATTATTGATATATAAAAATTTTCCAACTTTTTATTAACAAAGCTAATCAGCTTATCTTTTGATTTTTATTGTAAGTAATTAGGTCATAGAATGACTTTGCCTACATGATTGGAAAAAACATGGTATTCCAAATGAAAAGATAAGTATTCTACCATTTAAAAGTGTACAGTCATGATTAATACTACTTTGTATCTAGGAACCTCTTGATCAATCATCAATGATTAACAATCTCAGTTTCTTATGTATAATGCTTATCCATATATCCTACTTTCAAAACACAGAATATGCCATTTTTAATAGTGAATTTTAAAACACATATTTTATGTTTTAAACACCAAAGTCCTCTTTGGTGTCATTTCACTGACACCAAGCCACCTCTAATTGTGTGCTACCATAAAGAAGTTCTCTTTTTACAATTTAAAACCTCCAGAATATATGCCACTATACCTAAAACATTTATACTTCTGCTTAAATAAAGGATGGATGTCTCCAATCTTCCCAGTTCTTTATTTTACTAAGCAAAACATAACACAGTAAAATCAAGTGACCCTGGACATCTTTTATTTTATTTTTTTAAAGATTTTATTTATTTATTCATGAGAGACAGAGAGAGAGAGGCAGAGGGAGAAGCAGGCTCCCAAGGAGCAGAGAGCCCGATGCGGGACTCGATCCCAGGACCCTGGGATCATGACCTGAGCCGAAGGCAGACGCTTAACCATCTGAGCCACCCAGGTGCCCTGGACATCTTTTATTTTAAAAAGAAATGTTTCTTTGTTAGAAATTCTGTGTACTTTCGTCAAATGATTCTTATGGTGAGAACAACAGCTACAGTGGCAATCCATTAATTTAGTGCCTATTCTGCTTTTATTAAGCTTAGCTAATTCAGAGAGCAAGTACAAGAGTTGGTCCCAATCTGAACCTATTGAAACTACTTAAGCAATTGATATGAGAGTAAGTCAAAAGTTGTCTTATTTTTAAGGTGGTTCACTCATCATCTTCATTATTCTAAAAACACAGGCAGATTTAATTTACCTAAATCTAATTTAAGCAGTCAACAAATATGAGGACCTACTCTGTACACTATGTAAAAAGATACTATATTGGGCACTACCAGTTGTAGATAAGTAAAAAGCAATCTCTGTGAATTTGACCTTTAGAAAACAATAAAATGCAAATGTCCAAATAGGTATAATATATGGCAAACCATACTACCTACCATTTAAGTGGTAGAGTACTGAAAGTGTTCAAAAAAGGAAGAGGGCATCTGACTGAGGAATCCTGAGACATTTTATGATTGAGGTACCTTTAAAATAAGCCATACCTGATTATAATTATAATCAAATAATGTATTACAGAAATACATATTTAATATGTTTCCCTAAGTAGAATTTAAATTTCATGAAAACCATGACTATGTCTGTCTTGTACCCAGCACAAGGCCTACAACAGAGTAGGTATCCAGTAATTGTTGAATGAATAATATATGAATTAAAAGGCAAATAAAAAGATTAAAGTAATATGATATATTCTAGTAATACTAGAAGAAAATAAAGGAGCTTTACATAATTACTGTAGGGAATTTCCTTTAAGAGTAACCATAAAATAGAGAGAACATAAGTTCTAGAGCAAGACTGCCTGGATCATGACTCTTCATTTATAAGCTGTGTAACCTCAGAGGAGTTATTGAATTTCTCTTTGCCTGACTTTCCTCATCTGTAAAATGAGAACATTAATGGTACAGAACCCATATATCCACTGAGAGGTTAAATGAGATAGTGCTAATATAATACTCTAACAGGGCCTGGCATATAGTAAGCACTCATAAATGTTAATTATTATCATTACTGCTGCTGGCATTACTACTACCACTGTTATTAAATATCATAAACTAGTCTTAAGGGCCAAGGATCCAAAGATGGATAGCACTGTTCCACAGATTTTCTGGGAAAGAAACAAGGAAGTAAGTGATTACAACAAATATTAGCTACTATTTTTTAAAGACTAAAAAATCCTAGAGGAGAACACAGGCAGTAACTCTTCAACCTTGGTCACAGCAACTTCTTCCAAGACACGTCTCTAAAGGCAAGGGAAACAAAAACAAAAATGAACTATTGGGACTTCATCAAGATAAAAAGCTTCTGCTCAGTGAAGGAAACAATCAACAAAATTAAAAGGCAACTTCAGAATGGGAGAAAATATTTCCAAGTGACATATCAGATAAAGGGCTGGTATCCAAGATCTATAAAGATCTTATCAAACTCAACACCCCAAAACAAATAATCCAGTCAAGAAATGGGCAGAAGACATGAACAGACACTTCTCCAAAGAAGACAAACAAATGGCCAACAGACACATGAAAAAATGTTTCACATCACTTGGCATCAGAGAAATACAAATCAAAATCACAATGAGATACCACCTCACTCCAGTCAGAATGGCTAAAACTAAGAAGTCAGGAAACAACAAATGTTGGCAAGGAGGTGGAGAAAGGGTAACCCTCTTATACTGTTGGTGGGAATGCAAACTGGTGCGCCATCCTGGGAAACAGTATGGAGGTTCCTCGGAAAGTTAAAAATGGAAGTACCCAACAATCCAGCAATTGCACTACTAAATATTTACCCAAAGGATACAAAAATACTGATTGGAAGGGATATATATATCCTGACATGTACAGCAGCATTATCAACAATAGCCAAATCATGGAAAGAACACAAATGTCCATTGACTGATGAATAGATAAAGAAGAGGTAGAAATTATTTATTTCCAAAAAATAATGGAATATTACTCATCCATAAAAAAGAATGAATCTTGCCACTTGAAACAACGTGCATGGAGCTAGAGAGTACCATGCTAAGTGAAATAAGTCAGTCAGAGAAAGACAAATACCATATGATTTCAATCATAAGTGGAATTTAAGAAACAAAAGAAATAAACATAGAAGGGAAAAAAGAAAGAGGCAAACCAAGAAATACCTCTTAACTATAGAGAATAAACCGATGGTTACTAGAATGGAGGTGGGTGGACAGACAGGTTAAATAGGTGGTGGGATTAAGGAGTGTACTTGTATTGAGCACCAGGTATTGTATGTAAATGTTTAAGCACTAAAGTGCACAACTGAAACTAATAATACATTGTACGTTAGCTAATTGGAATTTAAATAAAAATTTGGAGAAAGAAAAAAAATAGAGTATTTGGGGCCCAAATCCCTTCTTTATCCAAACTTGGTAGATGCCTGCCATGTCTATTCTCACCCCAGAATAAGTCTGGGTTTTATTAAGTGGAGAAATCTCTGAACTGCAAGAGGCCAGGCACATACCCTCACCCCAAACTTAACCCTAACCTTAACTCCTAACCCCTAATTCCTAACCCATAGCCCTAATCCTAACCATAACCCTAAACTTACCCTCTGGAGAGGTCTCTGAAATGCAGGATATCAGGCACATACCCTCACCCTAACCCTAACCACTAACCCCTAACCCCTAACCGTAACCATAACCCCTAACCCTAAAGTTATCCCTCTAGAAAGGTCTCTGAACTACAGGCAGGATAATAAGCACATACTCTCACACTGTCTCTAACCCTAACCCTAACCATTTTTCTGGCCCTAAACCAAACACTAGATCTGAGAAAAAAAAGAAAAAGATTATATATATACATACATATATGTACATATACATGTATGATAGAATATTACTCAGTCATCAAAAAGTGGAATCTTGCCATTTACAATGACATGGATGGAGCTAGAGAGTATTATGCTAGCAAGTCAGTCAGAGGAAGATAAATACCATATGACTTCATATGTGGAATTTAAGAAACAAAACAAATGAGCAAAGGGGGGGAGGAAGCAGCAGAGAGGCAAACCAAGAAACAGACTCTTAACTACAGAGAACACACTGATGGTTACCAGAGGAGAGGTGGGTGGGGGAATGGGTGAAACAGATGATGGAGATTAAGGAGTGCACTTGTTGTGATAAGCACTGGAGGTTGTATGGAAGTGCTGAATCACTATATTGTACACCAGAATCTAGTATTACACTGTATGATAACCAATAGGAATTAAAATAAAAAATTTAAAGAAAACTGCATATTTACTTCTTCAACAATTCAAAAGCAATTCTACAGTTTGAATTTTTTCAGGGTCATAATTCAATGATAGTTATCAAGTATGGGAACAACTGTTAATAGACACTCTGGTTTGTCAAAACTAGAGGAAACCAAAATTGAGATTTACAGAAAGATAATCTGTTACAGGAATATATTTAGGGTTAATCTATTAATTTATTTGAATAAATAGTTAATTGTGAAAATGCTAGCAGTAAGTCTACCCATCTTGGGTATAACTAACTTAAATATGAAATAAACTGAAACAAAATTGATGTAATGAATAAGTATCACATTATTTTATAAAGTCAACTATAAAGAGACTTCAGAGAGAAATAACTATAACTATAATTTAATGAAATTACCATAAATAAATGAGATTATTTGTCAAAAGCATTATATATCCACTGTTATTCCTTTACTCATTTTAGGAGTAGAGGGAGCAAATTAAACACTATACAGCATGTGTTTGTATGTCTGTGTGTGTTTGTGTGTGTACATAAAATACATATATGGAAATAAAGACTTACATGCTCTTTATTCTTGATATTGCTGAGAAATGCCTAATGTAGTTATGGTAAATATTATATAAGTCCCATTATTTGACAAGAAATTAAAACTCAGGATTTTAGTTAGTTGAACACATGATCATATCTATCTTCAATTATTCCTTCCAACAAAAGTTTTTTTTTTTTAAAGATTTTATTTATTTATTTGAGAGAGAGAATGAGAGAGAGCGAGTACATGAGAGGGGGGAGGGTCAGAGGGAGAAGCAGACTCCCTGCTGACAGCAGGGAGCCCGATGTGGGACTCGATCCCGGGACTCCAGAATCATGACCTGAGCCGAAGGCAGTCGCTCAACCAACTGAGCCACCCAGGTGCCCCTTCCAACAAAAGATTTTTAACTTTTCATCAGTAAATTGATCACAAAGTCCTACCAATTTTCAGGAAAAACACAAAGTATTTTTTTGCACTGAAGGAAAGCTTAAACATTGGCAGGGAAAAAACCAGCACATCACATTATAGAATTTGGAATATTTCCTTATAATGATACAAGTTTCTGTATTGATTCTATTATGGGAATGTAGTAGTAAGCCCTGTGTTGCTTTTTGGATAAAAATATTGAAATAGCAAAATGAGGGCGCCTGGGTGGCTCAGTTGGTTAAGCGACTGCCTTCGGCTCAGGTCATGATCCTGGAGTCCCGGGATCGAGTCCCGCATCGGGCTCCCTGCTCGGCAGGGAGCCTGCTTCTCCCTCTGACCCTCCCCCCTCTCATGTGCTCTCTGTCTCTCTCATTCTCTCTGTCTCAAATAAATAAATAAAATCTTAAAAAAA
>NC_138385.1:21274991-21290758 GCF_054177405.1 Leptonychotes weddellii
GGGAGGGTATGTGCTATGGTGAGCACTGTGAATTGTTCAAAACTGTTGAATCACAGATCTGTACCTCTGAAACAAATAATGCAATATATGTTAAGAAAAAAAAAAAGAAGAAGATAGCAGAAGGGGAAGAATGAAGGGGGGGAAATCGGAGGGGGAGACGAACCATGAGAGATGATGGACTCTGAGAGACAAACTGAGGGTTCTAGAGGTGAGGGGGGTGGGAGGATGGGTTAGCCTGGTGATGGTTATTAAAGAGGGCACGTTCTGCATGGAGCACTGGGTGTTATGCACAAACAATGAATCATGGAACACTACATCAGAAACTAATGATGTAATGTATGGTGATTAACATAACAATAAAAAATAAAAAAGTAAAATGGTTGTTATTTTAAATCACCAAGTTTTGGAATAGGTTGTTTATTAGTAATAGGTAACTAAAAGACCAATCTCTTCAATCATATATTTTTTCCAACATTTTAAAATTTGAAAAAATTCCAAACATATGGGAAAGTAGAAAGAATAACATAGTGCTTATCTATATACCACCATTTTACAATAATAATTTTGCCATATTTGCTTTATCACGCATTTATCTATCTTACCATTCCTCTATTGATGCATCAAAATATCTTATTTTTGATGCATTTCAAAATAAGTTGACATCAGCATACATCATCCCTAAACATTTCAGCATGAATATCATTAACTAGAGTTCAGTATATGGTTATATATTTTTCTTTTGAAAGAAAATGTACCTACAATGAGATACATAGATCTTAAGTTAACATTTGCTAAGTTTTAACCAATGCATATACTTCTGTAACCTAATCCTGAAGATAACTTAATGAAGATACAGAATATTTACATTACTTCTGAAAATTCTTCCATGTCCTTCTGTCAGTCACTGCATCTAGTACCCTAAGAAGGCATTTGCCTGATTTTTTTCTACCATAAATTTAGTCTGTTCTTGAATTTCATATAAACATTACTGTAGATTTTTCTACTCCTTTGTGTAAGCCTTTTTTCATTTAGATCAGTGTTTTTGAGATTCATCGATGTTTTATTTATCAGAGGTTTATTCCCTTCTATTATTGAGTAGAAATCTACTGTATAAATGTATTTCAGTTTGTCTATCCATTTTTCTGGTCACAGACACCTGAATTGATTCTAGATTTTAGATATTATGAATAATGCTACTTTGAATGTTCTCATATCTTTTTGTTAGGACATATTTTCATTTCTCTTGAGTAAATACCTAGAAGTGGAATTTCTGGGTGATAGTGAAATGTATGTTTAGTTTTACTAAAAAAAGCTTATCTGATGCTTTTTCAAAGTAGTTATTATAATTTACATTCTTAACAACAGTGTATGAGAGTTCTGGTTACTCTATATCTTTGCCAACGTTTGATGTTGTCAAGTCTTTTAACTATTCTGGAGGGTGTGTAATGGTGTATCATTGTGGTTTTAATTTACATTTGCCTGGTGATTAATGATGTTGAGCATTTTTTATATTCTTATTGACCACTTGTTTATCTTCTTTGCTAAAATGTCAGTTCAAGTCTTTTGCCTTTTAAAAATGCTTTTTGTCTTTTTGAGTTACAGGAGTTCTTCATAGATTCTGGATGAGTCTTTTGTCATATTATGTTTTGTAAATATTTTCTACCAGCCTGTGTTTTGGGCACCCATTTCCTTAATTGTGTCTATCAGTGAGCAGAAGTTTTATTTTCAATGAAGGTAAATTCATCATTTTCTTTTTATCATTACTGCTTTTTTTTTTTTTTAAAGATTTTATTTATTTATTTGAGAGAGAGAGAATGAGAGAGAGCAAGCACATGAGAGGGGGGAGGGTCAGAGGGAGAAGCAGACTCCCTGCCGAGCAGGGAGCCCGATGCGGGACTCGATCCCGGGACTCCAGGATCATGATCTGAGCCGAAGGCAGTCGCTTAACCAACTGAGCCACCCAGGCGCCCAATCATTACTGCTTTTTGTGTCATGTCTAAAAAACTCTTGCTAACCCTCAAGTAACAAGAATTTTCTTCTGTATTTTCTACTAGAAATTTTATAGTTTTAGTTTTTACTTTGGCACTATCACTCACCTTAAATTAATTTTTGTGTATGATATGAGGTAGGTTTTTCTAGAAATATTTATTGGATTACTTTGGTGCCTTTGTCAAAAATCAATAGACCATCTAATGTGAATGTATTCCTGAGTGCTCTGTTCTGTTCCTTTGATATATTTATCTATTTTTTTTATGAAGTTCAATTAGCCAACATATAGTACATCACCAGTTTTCGAAGTAGTGTTCAATGATTCATTAGTTGCACATAACACCCTATGCTCACCAGATCATGTGCCCTCCTTAATGCCCATCACCTAGTTACCTCAACCCCGATCCTCCTCCCTTCTGCAACCCTCAATTTGTTTCCTGGAGTCCAGAGTCTCTCATGGTTTGTCTCCCTCTCTGATTTCTTTCCATTCAGTTTTCCCTCCCTTCCCCTATGGTCCTCTGTGCTATTCCTTATATTCCACATATTAGTGAAACCATATGATAATTGTCTTTATCTGCTTGATTTATTTCCCTTAGCATAATCCCCTCCAGTTCCATCCATGTCACTGCAAATGGTAGGTATTCATCCTTTATGATGGCCGAGTAATACTCCATTTTATATATGAACCACATCTTTATTCATTCATCGGTTGAAGGACATCTCAGCTCCTTCCACAGTTTGGCTATTGCAGACATTACTGCTATGAACATTGGGGTGCAGGTGCCCCTTCTTTTCATTACATCTGTATCTCTGGGGTAAATACCCAGTAGTGCAATTGTTGGGTCGTAGGGTAGCTCTATTTTTAATATCTTGAGGAATCTCCATACTGTTTTCTAGAGTGGCTGTCCCAACTTGGATTCCCACCAATAGTGTAAGAGGGTTCCCCTTTCTCCACATCCTTGTTAACATTTATTGTTCCCTGTCTTGTTAATTTTGGCCATTCTAACTTGTGTAAGGTGGTATCTCATTGTAGTTTTGATTTGCACTTTCTTGATGGCAAGTGATTTGGAGCGTTTTTTTATGTGTCTGTTAGCCATTTGTATATCTTCTTTGGAGAAGTGTCTGTTCATGTCTTCTGCCCATTTCTTGACTGGATTATTTGTTTTTTGGGTGTTGAGTTTGAGAAGTTCTTTATAGATCTTGGATATCAGCCCTTTATCTGTAGTGTCATTTGCAAATATCTTCTCCCATACCTTAGGTTGCCTTTTAGTTTTGTTGACTGTTTCCTTTGCTGTGCAGAAGCTTTTTATCTTGACGAAGCCCCAATAGTTCATTTTTGCTTTTGTTTCCCTTGCCTTTAGATATGTGTCTTGGAAGAAGTTGCTGTGGCCAAGGTCAAAGAGGTTACTGCCTGTGTTCTCTAGGATTTTGATGGATTCCTGTCTCACATTGAGGTCTTTCATCCATTTTGAGTTTATTTTTGTGTATGGTATAAGAGAATGGTCCTTTTTCATTGTTCTGTGTGTGGCTATCCAATTTTTCCAGCACCATTTATTGAAGAAACTGTCTTTTTTCATTGGATATTGTCGAAGATTAGTTGACCATAGAATTGAGGGTCCATCTCTGGGCTCTCTATCTGTTCCATTGATCTATGTGTCTGTTTTTGTGCCAGTACCATGCTGCCTTGTTGATCGATCACAGCTTTGTAATATAGCTTGAAGTCTGGCATTCTGATGCCCCCATCTTTGGTTTTCTTTTTCAACATTCCCCTGGTGATTTGGGGTCTTTTCTGGTTCCATACAAATTTTAGGATTGTTTGTTCCAGCTCTGTGAAAAATGTCAGTGGTATTTTGATAAAGATTGCATTGAATGTGTAGATTGCTCTGGGTAGCATAGACATTTTAACAATGTTTATTCTTACAATCCATGAGCATGGAATGCTTTTCCATCCCTTTGTGTCTTCCTCAATTTCTTTCATAAGTGTTCTGTAGTTTCTAGAGTACAGATCTATTACCTCTTTGGTTAGTTTTATTCCTAGTTATCTTATGGTTTTGGGTGCAGTTATAAATTGGATCGACTCCTTAATTTCTCTTTCTTCAGACACACTGTTAGTGTATAGAAATGCAACTGATTTCTGTGCATTGATTTTGTATCCTGCCATGTTGCTGAATCGCTATATGAGTTCTAGCAATTTTGTGGTGGAGTCTTTTGGATTTTCCACGTAAAGTATTATGTCATCTGTGTAAAGAGAGATTTTGACTTCTTCTTTGCCAATTTGAATGCCTTTCATTTCTTTTTGTTGTCTGATTATTCAGGCTAGGACTTCTAGGATTATGTTGAACCATAGTGGTGAGAGTGGGCATCCCTGTTGTATTCCTGACCTTAAGGGAAAAGCTCTCAGTTTTCCCCATTGAGAATGATATTCACTGTGGGCTTTTCTTAGATGGCTTTTATGATATTGATGTGTGTTCCCTCTATCCCTTTACTTTGAAGAGTTTTAATCAGGAAAACTGCTGTATTTTGTCAAATGCTTTTTCTGCATTGATTGAAAGGGTCATATGGTTCTTGTCTTTTCTTTTATTAATGTGTTCTGTCACGTTGATTGATTTGCGAATGTTGAACCACCCTTGCATCCCAGGAATAAATCCCAAGTGGTCATGGTGAATAATCCTTTTAATGTACTTTGGATCCTATTGGCTAGTATTTTGGTGAGAATTTTTGCATCCATGTTCATCAGGGATATTGGTCTGTAATTCTCCTTTTTGATGGGGTCTTTGTCTAGTTTTGGGATCAAGGTAATGCTGGCCTCATAAAATGAGTTTGGAAGTTTTCCATTTCTATTTTTTGAAACAGTTTCAGTAGAATAGGTATTATTTCTTCTTTAAGTGTTTGGTAGAATTCCCCTGTGAAGCACCTGGCTCTGGACTCTTGTTTATTGGGAGATTTTGATTACTGCTTCAATTTCCTTACTGCTTTTTGGTCTTTTCAGCTGTTCTACATCTTCCTGTTTCAGTCTTGGTAGTTTATAAGGTTCCAGGAATTCATCCATTTCTTCCAGACTGCCTGATTTGTTGGCATATAGTTGCTCATAATATGTTCTAACAATTGCTTCTATTTCCTTCATATTTGTTGTGATCTCTCCCCTTTCATTCATGATTTTATTAATTTGGGTCCTTTCTCTCTTCTTTTGGATAAGTCTAGCCAGAGGTTTATCAATTCTTATGCCAGTATTATACTGTCTTGATTCCTGTAGTTTTATAGTAAATGTTGAACTTAGGTAGTGTAAATCCTCCAACTTTATTCTTTTGTTAGATTGTTTTAGATAATCTAGGTCTTCTGCAACTCCACATAAATTTTACAACTTATCAAAGTCTACAAAAGGTGTACACACACACACACACACACAGAATATATAAATATAGAAAGAGAAATGGGATATATATAGGGAGAGATATAACTATATAGATATATGGATATATAATATAGAGAGAGCTATATAATATCTACATGTCATATATTTATATACAAGTTATAAGCCTTAGGTTTATAGACATATATATATGTATAAATAAAAACAACTTTGGAAGAATTAGTGTCTTTAGTATATGTTGTCTCTTTCCAATCCATGAGCATAGTATATCTCTCTATTTTTTAAGATCCTTAATTTTTCTAAGCAATGTTTTGTAATTTTCAGTGCAGAGGTTTTGCATATCTTTTGTTAAAATTTTTACCAAAATGTTTATGACAGTTTTTGGTGACAGTTTTTGAATAAAATTGCATTAAAATTTATCATTTCTGGGGGACCTTGGTGACTCAGTTGGTTAAGTGTCTGACTCTTGGTTTTGACTCAGGTCATGATCTCAAGGTCATGAGATCAAGCCCGCCTCAGGCTCCATGCTCAGTAGGGAATCTGCTTGAGATTCTTTCCCCTTCCCTCTCCCTTCCCTTCTGCTCCTCCCCCTGCTCTCTCTCTCAAATAAATAAGTAAATAAATAAAATCAATCTTAAAAAAATGATCATTTCTAAATGCTACTAGTCTTTAAAAGTGAAATTGATGTTTGTACTTTAGTCTTATACCCCACAACCATGCTAAAGTTACTATTTAGTTCTAGGAATCCTTTATGCTAAGGTTTTCATATGTGTTACATCTGTGTATGTTACATATCTTGCAATATAATATAATTTTGCTTTAAATGGTCATATATATTTTGAAATAATTAAGAGGAAAAATAATCTTTTACATTTACTCATATAGTTCCCTTTCTGGTGTTCTTTATTACTTTTTGAAGACCTAAATTTCTATCTGGTATCATTTCCCTTCAACCTAATGAATTTTCTTTACAACAAATTAGTTTTGTTTTTGTTTATCTTAAAATGTCATTATACTGTCTTCTGCCTTCATTATTTCTAACGAAAAATCAACAATAATTTGTATGAATGATCTTCTCTATATAATTTACCATTTTTCTTTGGTTGTTTTCAGCATTTTCTATTTATATCTGTTTTTTTAGTAAAACGACATGATATGCCTTGGTATGGTTTTCCTTCTGTTAACTTGTAAGGGGTTTGCTGAGTTTTGTGAATTTCTACACTTATGTTTTTCACAAAATTTGAGAAAATTTTAGACTTTTTTCTTCAAATGTTTTGTTTTCCCAACCCACTTTATTTCTCTCTTTTCTCCTTCTTGTACTCCATTTACATGTATGTTTAACCTTTTGATATTTCCCTCAGGTTTATTGAGACTCAATAATTTTTCTCTTTTTCTTAGGTTGGATAATTTCTATTGATCTATCTTCATGTTTATTGACTTTTTCTTCTGTCATCTCCCATCTGATAGTAATAAATCCATCCAGGTGAATTTCTTTCTCAGAAATTTTCTTTTCTCAACTTCCCTTTGGCTTTTTAAAAATAGTTTTATTTCTTTGCTGGGACCTTTCTTTCTTTCTTTCTTCCTTCCTTCCTTCCTTCCCTTTCTTTTCTTTCTTTCTTTCTTTCCTTCCTTCCTTCCTTCCTTTCTTTCTTTCTTCTTTTTTTTAGAGAGGTAGAATCTTAAGCAGGCTTCACACCCAATGTGGAGCCTAATTCAGGGCTGGATCTCACAACCCTGAGATCATGACCAGAGCCAAATTCAAGAGTTGGATACCTAACTGACTGAGCCACCCAGGTGCCCCTTTGCTGGGATTTTCTATAAATAATTTCTTACAAGCATAATTTCCTTTATGTTTTTGAATATGTTTACAATGGCTACTTTAAATTCTTATGTGCTAATTCCAACATCTGGGTCATCTTGATATAGTTGATTCCCTTTTCATTTGGATATGGGTCACATTTTCCTGCTTCTTTATATGTCTAGTATTCTTAGATTATATCCTAGACATTATAAATGATACAATCCAGAAATTCTAAATTCTGTTATATTCTTCAGAAGGGTACTGATTTTTGTTTTGTTACAATAAGCAGTTAACATTGCTGTACTCAATACTCCTAACTCTGTCTCCCTGTGGTGGTCAGGAGTTGAAATCTCTTTTTAGTTCTTTTAGCCATAGCTGGGATGCTTACAATTTGTTTCATACCTGTCTAAGTCAGAGGTGAGCTAGATATATAGGAAGATTTTGTACACTTAGTTTCGGGGCCTCCCTCTGTGGCTCTCTTCTTTATGAGGTACTGCCTTCACTTTCCAGCTACTGTCATTGATCCTAAGTTTCTTATTTGTTTCTTCAAGTCATTATGGTTTTGGGTTTTCTACTCAGTTTTATTTACCTCAGATGGGACTGCCTTGTGCCTTCCTTCAGGCGAAAGCTCTAAAATATGGAAACTCAACCTTTGTCCTTTCCTTCCTTCTAAGTGTAATCTCCCTAAAGTATCTGCCTGCTTCTGCTTGCTCTCCAGCGTCTTCAGAGGGTTTTCCCCCAAGTTGTCATCTGTAGAAGTGTTGGTCTTGTAAGAATTAATCTTCCATTATCAGACAGGGATCATCTAAACTATGAGATTTTAGAATATATAAATAAGATAAGATAGTGAATGGTCCTAGCTGAATCCCAATCTACATTTTATTGACTGTTGTATAAACATAGCTTTAGTTCAGACTTAGTGTAGCATGCATTGGATACTTATATATTTTATTTATTTATTTTAATATCTTTGGATTTCTTATGTTTGCCCTCTTTTTATTATGTATTTTGCAGAAAGAAAAATTAATATTATATTTTAACTTGTATCTTTTACTTTTAGTAAACTGGATGCTTTTAAATTTGGTTATATTTTTGATTATTAGACAGTTTTCTGCTAAAGAAGGATGAGTTTAGCTATATAGATAATTATAATTTCAAGTGCAAAAATTAATATGATCATAGATGATATGCTTGCTTCACATGACAAATTTTTAAAAAATTAATAAAACTCTTCTGTCCTAGGAAAGTGAAATACCAAGTTCAAATGGTTTGACTTTTGACATTTTAAGTGTTGTCAAATTGGTTTTAAAAAACAAAGATGATATACTTAGCATGGCATTTTGCTACAGTTCATATTTCAATTCTATATTTTTGGAATTGAGAGTATTATTTTAAAATAACCTCAAAAGAACTGTATATTATAAATTTTTAGTATACTGTAAGCAGGATGTTTTGTTTACAGCTGTTTAGGTCCACTAAATATCTGTAGATTTGCTTCCTCAGCTAGAGCAGGAACTTGCTGGCTATAACTCCCTGCCTTGTTCAATAACTTCCAGTAATTATCAGGAAGAAAATGCAATAAATTTATGTAATAGACTGCCCCTTTGCTATAATATACAATCAGAGGCGATCAATGCTTCTTACAATAAGGAGAAGAATTACAACTGTGTTTTATTTTATAGCTTTGGTAATATAGCTTTGGAAACCACCAGAGGGAGTAGAGTTAAACTTCATTGGTCAAATTCCATTGCAGTAAAACATAGCCTAAGGCTGACATTTTACAAAGTAGCAACACAGCAAAGGATTGTGTACTTCTTAGCAGACTATTTTATTTGTTCACCCATCTAGCTAGCTGAAGACCTCCATGTATTGCTGCTCTTTTAGTTCATATGCCTGAAATAATGAGAATCTCTCTGAATATAATAAATAATAATCAAGTTTAACCTTTGGCCACATCCTTACAAGAAGGGAAAGATAGACATAGTTGATAATGAAACCTCCAGTGTTACAGCAACCAATGATGACTTGTTCTTTACAAACATATTTGTTACAGTTTTAAAAATACATTTTTATTGTGGTTTAAATCAAAGGGCATTTTTGATTCCTGCCTAGTTATGCTTAAAGTATAATTACACGCTACATATCTTGGTAAGTAAATGAAAGCCTTTTCTTGGTTATTTGCTATAAATTTTACTTTGCCTGTAGCTAAGTGAAGGCCAGGCCTCTAAAGTGTTTCAAGCATAATGCACAGTGAATATAAAACAGTCCATTAATTGGGATAATAGGTCTCAGCATGTAATTGCATTTCTTAGGTACTATGGATAGCAACTGAGTGAAGTGGTATTTATTCAAGATTGTTAGTCACCCGTAGATAACTTTATTTGTCCATTGAAGCTTAAATAAATGCATCATCCATCAGTAAGAATATTTATGAAGAAATTTATAACAAAATCATTATTGCATCTCAAATTATGTAAGGAAACAGTATATAAAAGTTACTGAAGAATGCCACAATAAACTCTTGCCGATGCCTCAGGTTACTTGCTTTTATGTTGGTGGACAGTAAAATATAGTAGAAACTCAAGAATAAATGTGAACTAAACCTGATTACTGTACTTTGCTTTATATTGTGCTATCCAATAAAATATCTGTAAGACATGAAGTAAACTCTATATTTCTAGCCCCATGAACTTGTACAGTTTTTTAAGAAAAAAGGAATTCACTAACAGTCTGTTAGTATGCCACAAACCTTTGCCATCCGTCAAATAGTGTGTGTATGAGGCTTTATTTACAGTTGTAAAAACATTTCCTTTGGTTTTCATTTAATAGGTTGTTCGCTGCTTCTAAGGTGTTAAAAAAACACATGTTCTATTTTATTATGTGGAGGCCTCTACATCTCATTCAGGAAAAGTCAAGAGGGAGTCCCAGAACTCCATTAATTCAGGATAAAATTACCTTCTTTCCCAAAAATCATTGGCAGGACTGAAGGGAAGGGCCCAGGACTTTGATCCACCACTCTTCTGGACCCCTCAGTGTCTTAACTTCACCTCCATTATGTGTTCTGAGATTATCTGGATGAATCCTATGATATCCTCTGCCCTGTTTACACCAGTCTCTGAAAGGAGTTTGGGATTCCTAGAATCCTGGATCATTCTATTCCTGACTGCATTCCCTATGAGGCTCTCTGGTTTGTGAGGCAACACTTCCACTTTTCTACCCTATCAGTTCCTATTTCTTTGCTTATCCTTCTTCATACCATCTATCAATTTTTCATTTATTAAATAATTACTTATTTTTGGTCTATTTCCTGCCATAGTAGATGCACTAAAGCTATTTCTTGAATGGCTGACTGACTGAATGAATCTTTTCCCTCTCTTTGATACAAAGTAGACATTTCTAAAATTAAAATGAAGAAAATGTTCTATTGGAAGAGGAGGACTTTATGGAGCTCCAAAGGACAGTATATAAAATCTTATTGTGCTATTGAATAATTCTAGGGAAACAGAAATATTACTCCTTCCTGTACCAGGAATTGCTTGTACCTGTTTGTTCCTGATCACATCATTCCCATAAATATGAAAATGATTTTATTTATTGACTTGGGAAGACTTTGCTGCTTCTGGTGTTCCTGTTAGACTATAATAGTTAGTACTGTATAGATTTCCCTCAATGTTTGTTCACATATAATCTTTCATGTAGGTTTGGATGTGTATAATGTACCACAAGTAAGGACTGCTTGGCCCAGGAACTTTTAAATTTTGAATTGATATACTATAGGAGCTTGTTGATTCAGACCCAAATTTTAAGTTGTACCCTTCTCAATTTTATTAAGCCTTTAGAGTATTGCCATGAGATCGTAAAGATATATGGCAAAGAACTGAAAATTGAGGAAAAAAATCTGTTAAAGGTTATATCAATTTCATTGGCAAATTCACTCCTATAAATGAGCCAATGTTCTAAGGGTCTTGGCATTTTCCTTTTAGGTATGAAGAAATATGAGACACATATTAATCACTTTATCCTTAAAATCCTCCAGATGCATTTTATTTTAGAAAGGACACATTTACTTATTCTTCAGATTTTTCTAAGAGTACACACTTTTCTAATGACAAAGAATATATATGTTCTATTATAACACTGGATAGCAGGACAAATAGAAGACTTACAGACTTAAAAGACAGAAATTACTAATTTCAAAATCAGAGCTCGTTGATACTTAGCATAATTTCATCATTAACTAGTATTGATGGTGGTTTATTATGCTTAATATTTTTGTACCTTTTCTATAACAAATCAGAAGCATTATTTTTTAAAAGATTTTATTTATTTATTTATATTAGAGAGAGAGAGAAAATGTGAGCATGAGTGAGGGGAGGGGCAGCGGGAGAGGGAGAGAATTCTTAAGGAGACTCTTCGCTGAGTGTGGAGCCTGATGTGGGGCTCCATCCCAGGACCCTGAGATCATGACCTGAGTTGAAACCAAGAGTTGGATGCTAAACCGATTGAGCCATCCAGGTGCCCCAGAAAGAAGCATTATGTATATATGATACCTTTCTAACCTTTTGATCAGCAATGTCACATTTTTGGAAAATATGAAATATGCTGTTTTTTAGAATCTTATTTGGCATGGTCATTAGAGAATAACTTTTTCAGGGATTCAATGTAGATTATGTGTTCTTAATGCCACTTTATGACTAACAGAGGGGTACTTTCATGCTTAATTTTATGTTTGAAAAAGGTAATGAATTGATGAATGGATAAAGAAGATGTGGTGTATATATATACAATGGAATATTACGCAGCCATCAAAAAGAATGAAATCTTGCTATTTGCAGTGATGTGGATGGAACTACAGTGTATTATGTTAAGTGAAATAAGTCAGTCAGAGAAAGAGAAATACCCTATGATTTCACTCATATGTGGAATTTAAGAAACAAAACAGATGAACATAGGGGAAGGGAAGAAAAAATAAAGATGAAAACAGAGGGAGAGGCAAACCATAAGAGACTCTTAACTATGGGGAACAAACTAAGGGTTGCTGGAGGGGAGGTGGGTGGGGGGATGGGGTAATTGGGTGATGGCATTAAGGGGGCACTTGATGTAATGAGCATTGGATATTGTATGCAACTGATGAATCACTAAATTCTACCACTGAAACAAATAATGCACTATATGTTAACTAATTTGAATTTAAATAAAAAAGGCCAATGAATTAAAATAACAAAATAAGATGCTCTACAGTCTTCTAATGTGGTATACCTAAAGAAATTCTCAGTGAGAAGTCAGCATCTATTCTGTCCCCAGATCATCTTTGGGAAAAAACAGGCAAGCAAAAAATTGTAGTTAAATAATATATTGACTTCTCCCTTCTTAGTATAACACCTTCTCTACAGACCTTCCTTCCATTATCAAGTTTTAAAAAATTTCCTTTTAAACTTGACTTAAAATCTACTTTCTTAAGAAGCACCATACCAGGGAAGGGCTTTGAAATGGAATTATTTTTTATAATATATATCCCTATTCAATTAAACTTTAATTTAAACTTTGCATTATACACTTTTCTTCATAGTGCCATCTGCATATGGAATGAGTCCAGTTATATTAACATGTACCTAATACAGATTAGAAATTCTGCTTATAGTCTTCTCAGAGATCTATCATTCAGACCCTGCAAAGGACATATTGTCTCAGCTGTCAGCAGTTCTAGGTAGTTACTCACCTTCAGAGAATCACCTGTTTGAAATCATATTCTTCCAGGGGCACCCCATAGCCAATGACTGACTGAGGTGGGATAGAAATGCCCATTCATTTTGGCCCACCATGGCCCAAGTCCAAAGGGCCATATATGCTACAGAGTTCCTGGTGGAATTGACCAAAAATTGGTAGATTTGCATTACAGTTTGACTTTACCCTGTGCCCAATTCTTCCTCCCTCTTCCTTCTAAATGTTAAAATTTGCTTCCAGAGGGTCCCAACCTGCAATATTACTTTTTTATACTTCTAAATTCTCTTCCAAATCTGATTAGACTTCTGATATCTTCTGTGTATAGATTCTCTGGCAGTATCACACACTTTATTCTCATCCTTTTATTACTAATATTACAACCCAAAAGATGATTTGGCCTTCAACAATATGAACTATCATGAGAGTCACATCTGTCAAACCTCTTTATGTATTCAACACAATGGGAATGATCCATAATTAGTAAAATAGTGTTAAAGCAAAAGTAAGTCATATCACATTTGATCATTCCTTCTACCTCTTCCTAACCGCATCCCATCACCCATCTGCTACTTTCACAAAATGATCAGAAAGTGAAAATGGTGGAGGAGGAAACTCCAAGGGCCAATATCTCCAAAACAATACTGAAAAATGAGTGAAAACTCTCAAAATAATTTTTTTTGGAACTGGAAAATAAACAAAGGTTTACAGCAACCAAACAATAACAAGAAAAAGGCAGAATCAAGAAAAAATCAGCTTAAATATGGAAGTAGAGCTTTGTGGTGTTTCAGTTAGCTTTGCTCCACTTTCTTCCCTTGCACACCAGTTTTCTTGAAGATAGCACTCACATTCTTGGTGTGGGTACCTGTTTTAAGAGGTAGCAGAACTTGTGTTTGTCTGTTTTGATCTTTCTGAGGGTTCCCTAAAGACCGGACACAAGGTGCTTGATTTCAGGTCTCACATTAAGGTATTTAATCCATTTTGAGTTTATTTTTGAGTGTGGTATAAGAAAATAATACAGTTTCATTCTTTTGCATGTAGCTGTTCAGTTTCCCAATGCCACTTACTGAAAAGACTGTCTTTCTCCCATTGTATATTCTTCCCCCCATTGTATATTCTTGCTTCCTTTTTCATAGATTGACCATATAAGCTCTCTATCTTGTTCCATTGATGTATATGTCTGTTTTTCAGCCAGTACCCTGCTGTTTTGATTACTGTAGCTTTGTAGTATATCTTGAAATCTGGTATTATGATACCCCCAGCTTGTTTTTTTCCTCAAGATTGCTTTGGCTATTGAGGTCTTTTGTGGTTTCATACAAATTTTAGGATTATTTATTCTAGTTCTGTGAAAAATGTCATTGTTCTGTAGATTACTTTGGGTAGTACAGATATTTTAATGATTTTGATTCTTCCAATCCATGAGAATGGTATTTCCATTTGTATTGACTTCAATTTCTTTCAACAGTGTTTTATAGTTTTCAGCATATAGGTCTTTTACCTCCTTGGTTAAGTTTATTTCTAGGTATTATATTCTTTTTGGTGTAATTATAAATGGGATTGTTTTCTTAATTTCTCTTTCTGCTACTTCATTGTTAATACATAGAAATGCAACAGATTTCTGCATATTTTGTATCCTGCAACTTCACTGAATTAATTTGTTAGTTTTAATAGTTTTTTGGTGGAATCTTTAGAGTTTTCTGTATAGAGTATCATGTCATCTGCAAATAGTAACAGCATTACTTTTTCCTTACCAATTTGGATGCCTTATCTTTTTCTTATCTGATAGCTTCATCTAGGACTTCCAGTACTATATTGAATAAAAGTGGTGAGGGTGGACATCCTTGTCTTGTTCTTGACCTTAGAGGAAAAGCTTTCAATTTTTCATCATTGAGTATATTGTTAGCTGTGGGTTTTTCATATAAGTCCTTTATTATGTTAAGCTATGTTCCCTCTAAACCCATTTTGCTGAGAATTTTTATTGTGAACAGATGCTATATTTTTCTTCATCTACTGAGATGATCATATAGTTTTTATTTTTCCTCTTCTAATAGCATAAACTTAACATGAAAACCTGATGACTCAGCAGGCACTTTTGAATCTTGGATGCAGGTAGAGTGACTTAGGTCAAAATGATACTGATCCTATTTTGGGTTTTTTGGAGAAGTTGAATTGATTAGCTGAAAGTTTTAATAAGTCCTTAGTAGAGTCTTCTTTACTTGTCCTTTCTTGCTCTTATGCAAGCATAAGACAAAAGACACAAATGCACAATCCTCCAAAACATTCTGGTTACTTTAGCTTTTCAGTAGTAATGACTTAGATAACAATATATGAAGTAATCCTAAGGGGAGAGTTAAATGTGATTTTGATAATCAGCATGTCCTGATATATATAGTAGGAGTTCAAAACCCTTTTGGATTTGGAACAACACATTATTATTCTCTGATGCCCTTTTCCTAAGAGAACCTACAAAGCATTTGTTTATTACAAAAATTACTTTTGTGTTCCCACCAAAAGTGTGGGAATGCAAGCTGGTGCAGCCACTCTGGAAAACAGTATGGAGGTTCCTCAAAAAGTTGAAAATAGAGCTACCCTATGACCCAGCAATTGCACAACTGGGTATTTACCCCAAAGATACAAATGTAGTGATCCGAAGGGGTATGTGCACCCCTATGTTTATACCAGCAATGTCCACAATAGCCAAACTATGGAAAGAGCCAAGATGTCCATCGACAGATGAATGGATAAAGAAGATGTGGTATATATATACAATGGAATATTATGCAGCCATCAAAAGGAATGAAATCTTGCCATTTGCAATGACGTGGATGGAATTGGAGGGTATTATGCTGAGCAAAATAAGTCAATTAGAGAAAGACATGTATCATA
>NC_138385.1:21291258-21316112 GCF_054177405.1 Leptonychotes weddellii
ATAGAGCTTGAAGTTTGGAATTGTGATGCCACCAGCTTTGCTTTTCTTTTTCAACATTCTTTTGGCTATTCAGCATCTTTTTGGTTCCATACAAATTTTAGGATTATTTGTTCCATTTCTTTGAAAAAAGTTGATGGTATTTTGATAGGGATTGCATTAAATGTGTCAATTGCTCTAGGTAGCATAGACATTTTCACAATATTTTTCTTCCAATCCATGAGCATGGAACATTTTTCTATTTCTTTGTATCTTCCTCAATTTCTTTCATGTTTTTAGAAATGAAAAGAATCAAGGATTTTGTTAACATTTGGAGACTTTTGTCATTAAACTACATGGAATATAAATCAGGGGTGAGACTCATAGAGCAAGAGCTTGGATCAGGATATGATATGTCAGAGCTTTTAATTTAAAATTTACCTTTTGGAATGTAGAAAGCATTGTTAATTGTTTTCTATTTCATTGTCAGTGGAACTATTGGATCAGAAGAGTAAGTGTTTATCTAGGCCAGTATGTCTCAACTGTTTTTTAATGGATGAAGACCCTTGTTTTTTACTTCTATTTTACTCCTCTTCAATTCCATATTGTTCTATTCTTTGTGGAGCAAATGATTATAAGTTGCTTTTAGATTCATATGCCAGTTACAATAAATAACTTCTTAATTGCCCAGGAGTCTACAATACACAGATTTGGAACCATATTACTAGGGTACACCCTGTGCAATAATTTACGTTAGTGCTTTGGATGCACTTATTTATTTTATTTTATTACAAACTTCAAAAACTATATTAGTTCTAGAATAAAGTGAAAAGCAAATGGAATTATTCCAGGTTCAGACAACTGAAGGAAATCTGTCATTCAAGGGTAGCAAGGCGGGAGGGAAGTTCCTTGTAATCACAAAAGCACCCAGCTGTTGTATAATGGGCATTAGAAAACCATTGTAGTTAAATCAGAAATGCTTCCAGGGAGGGAAATCACAGTGATTCTTATATTTGTTTCTTACTGCAATACTTGTTTCATAAGAGGGGTGAAGACTTTGACTTACAGAACTGGGAGTATTCACCTGCTCTGGAAGTATGATGTTGCCATCTGAAGTTCTAGTTAATGCTTCTTGCAAAA
The DNA here is from genome assembly GCF_054177405.1 of Leptonychotes weddellii. Taxonomy (NCBI): domain Eukaryota; kingdom Metazoa; phylum Chordata; class Mammalia; order Carnivora; family Phocidae; genus Leptonychotes; species Leptonychotes weddellii. The sequence continues at coordinate 21,292,375 of NC_138385.1, forward strand.
ATTGTAATGCAATTTCCTGGAAATACCTGTACTGACTGATCAAATTTTCCTAAGTTTAATTTTGCTCCTGTTTTAGGCTGCCAGGTTTCAAATTGAAAGGGGAAACCTAGCCCTGAATCTAATTTTTAAAAGAGCCTGAAGGAATCTTAACTTTCCAATAGATAACTCATAAAAATATTTATGAAAACATTAAGTAGAGGTCCTTTCTTATTCAGGATGATTAGTTATTCTAAGTAAAATAAATTAATTATAGTGGTGAAGAAAAATTACAAAAAACCTTGAATTCATAAATTGAGGTAAAGGATTAGTATATTGGATGGTTCTAACATCTGTTATTGAGCTCTTATATTCATTGCATGGACCCATTGCTCATTAGGATCTGTGGGCCTGTGTAACAATAAAAGAACAAAGAAATGGTGTTTGCCTATCTATAACAGACCTTTTCTCCCTTGCTCTAATTCTCACAAATGCACATTTTCCCCGTTTAAATAAAACTCCCATTTCTGTTTAAATGCATGTTTGTGCATTATCCACCTGCTATCTTGCTCTTTTAAGTAATTTACCTCCTGTCTCATAAGTTCCTTAGGAACATTTTGGAAAGTGGTATTTAAACTCCTCTACCTTGCTCTCTTTTTACTTTACTACCTTTAATTCTGATGACTCACAATTTTAGTCTGGGATAAGGAAGATCGTGTAGCCTACATTTCTCAAATATGACTCATTTGTATGTCATTTTCCCATATGATCCATATTTATTCTGATACACTTGTACTTCTTCCAAATGATATTTGTCTCCTGCTCCCTTCTGTTTTCCATGCCTAGCAGAGGACAGGCTTTCCTGAAAGCACAGAGGTGTGTTCATTTGTGTTTGGTGTTCATTTGTGCTTGTTGGTGGCTCAATGAAAGGGTGTATTTTATTTTTTATTTTATTTTTTTATTTTATTTTTTTAAAGATTTTATTTATTTATTTGACAGACACAGCGAGAGAGGGAACACAAGTAGGGGGAGTGGGAGAGGGAGAAGCAGGCCTCCCGCGGAGCAGGGAGCCCAATGCGGGGCTCAATCCCAGGACCCTGGGATCATGACCTGAGCTGAAGGCAGACGCTTAACCGACTGAGCCACCCAGGCGCCCCGAAAGGGTGTATTTTAATTGCTTATTTACTCTGTTGGTGAGGAAGACATTCCTGCCCTAGAGTTATGAGCATGGCTAAACACATGATATTCAGATAAGATTGACAGTAATTATTAGTCACATATACACACAGCCCAGGGGAGGAGGGCACATAATAACACACAGGGCCACACAGGGGTTGTATTTAAGAACAGAGTAAACAACCACTGGCTATAGGGGGCAGGTTTTGTAGTAAGAGGGTGTGATGTCCCCTTGGTTTGCATAGGTGGGTATGCTTAGATTGTTTGAATAACAATCTGTGGGCTGGCAGGGAATTGAAATCCACTACTCAGAGAAAAGCAGGAACTGTGCCTGGTCTCATTGATAAGGAGGATTATTTGGCTATGGGGCCTTATCTATGGGAACATACTAAGGAAGGGAATTTACTTCCTTCCTTAGGAAGGAAGGCCTCCCAATTTTGTCATGACAGCACATAATATTGGGTCTTAATTTTAGGCCTTACACGACAATTGATCCCTTGATATCAACTTAAACCTAGGTGATGACTACAACTTCTAGGGAATAGGTGAAGTGCCTCCTTAGGAAATCAAGTAAGCTCTTGACCAAAGGGGAGAGGACCACATGGTGAGGCGGTGGTAAAAAACATGAACTTTAGAGATATCCCTATTTAAGACCAGTTAAGGCAATTGAGAGACCTATGTGGCATTGGAGTAGGGAGTCCATGTGCTTATGGGGCATGAATTTAAATTAATCAATGCCTGTGGCAATATTGATACCTAGAAGGGGTCCATTTCACCCTTTTTAACTTAAATAGGAATTGTTTGAGTAACCCATTATTCCTCAATTAAACCAGGTGCCTGGGACCTATGGGGGAGGTGGAAGTGCCATTGAAAACCTTCTTCAGGTTCCAAACTTTGTGTATTATAAGATGTGAAATGAGTGTCTTGGTCACTATCAGCAATGTCTAGAGCTCTGAAGTAAATAAGGAGCATTCTCATATTAATGGCCTTAGTATCATAGAGATATCTGTTACCTTGATTTATATTTTGGGTACTGGTGAAGCAAGAGATTCCCAGAGTTCTTTACCCCAGAGGGGACAACTCTTAGGCAGAAAAGAGTTTGTAGGTGGGGACATTTGCTGGCCAGGGCATCTAGTGCTGAAGTGACTGTATGAAGTGTGGTTAGTTGTGTTGACCTTTAGGTCTGGTCCCTCATCCAGGATATCTGGTTAAGGGATGAAAAAGGAGCAACTCCCTATTGAGCTCTCTCTCTTATATCATGTCAATACTGTCCATAAAATATATAAACTTCTATTGCTGTTCACTCAGTTGATCCCCAGGGAATCTCTGGGTAACCATGGCCTCTGGCAAGGGACTAAGAAGGGGAAATGGAGTCCGATCCATCCTGCAGGTGGGATGTGCCAGGGGAACCAGGTTTAGCTCCATTCTGTAGCAAGGGGGCCTTTATAGTCATGCTAAGCTTTCAAGGTGCTGCTTCTATAACCTGAGGTATAATGGTCTGTTGAGTGCAGACGGTTGTGGGTTCAGGGCCTGTGAGAGCCTAAACTTCCAAAAGAGCCAAGTAGGTGACCAGCAATTGCTGCTCTGATGGTGTATAACATGTGGCCAGGGAGAGCAGTTTCTTGCGTCAGAAGTCTGTGGGCAACTTGGGTGGCCAGAGATTCTGGGAGGCATGAGAGGAGCTTGCTAAAGTCTCTAAAATGAAGCCTGTTCTGTGGCTGTTTGGACAGATTCTAGAGCCTTTTGTGGAAGGGGTGCTGATTTGCAATAACAGCATAAATGAGATTAAATAAAATTTTTGAATGAGGAATATGTTGCCTCCAGAGCCCAAAAAGACCTAAAAGATGTTGGCCTTGTTTTAACATTGAGGGTGCAAAGAAGATTGATAGTTGTCTCTTAACAGTGTCAGGTATGGAACAATTCTTAGGCTGCCAATAATTTTTAGGAATTTAACCAAGGTGGTGACATGGCCATTACACTATGTATGGGACAATGGTCCATCGTTTTTGTGGGCTCTTTTATATTTCTATGTTTTGAATAAATGTGGCTAATGAATTTTCTCCTAAGAGGATGTCATCCATGTAATGTCATACCTGTGCTCATGGAGAAAGGTTGATATTGTTAAGATATTGCCTGTAAAGATTATATGTGATGGCAAGGCTGCTGAGGTACCCTATGGGTAGGAAAGTATCATTTCCCTTTGGGTATGAAAACAAACTATGACTGATAAGGGTGTTGAAATAAGCAGCAAACAGAATACTTTGGGCAAATCTATAATAGCAAAATATATCAGTTGCTGATTGGATGGAATTAGTAATTTTGATAATGTTGGGTATTAGATATGAAGGCCTTAATGGATGGGACCACAGCATGAAGGTTGTGTTAACCACTGTGAGGTGCCATTCATTCCAAGTTTAAGAACATGCAGTTGGACTGTTAAAAGGAGAAACAGTGGGGATAATCACTCCTTCATTAAATAGGCCTTGTGTGATGGGTTTTAATCCTTCAAGGCCCTGTTTTAATTTATATTGAGCCATATTACGTATTATAACTGGGGATATCCAGGGAATCCTATTTTCTCAAGCCAATTGGTGTCAGACTTAATTTATTACCCATTGTGTCAGAGTATCTATACTTACTATGAGTTTGTCCTAAAATTAAGCTATGGGTATTATGGTGCTAATGGGTGCTATGACCATGAGGGGATTTAGGCTGAGGAATAGCTCCAATGGTTAAGGTATATATAACATTATGTTATATATATTATATTTTATATTCAGTAACTTCTCTAAGATTACAGGATATGCCATGTTTAAATTTAGTGAGATCCCCGGGTATAATTGTAAACTGAGCCCCAGTATTGATTAAGGTGACGAAGACTTGCCAATTGGTACATTTGGCAGCTATTTAAGTTAATTCAGAACCTATGTTGCAGAGGTGCAAAAGCCAATCAGCAATATTGTGTCTTTTTTCTTGTGTAAATTCTTTTAGTAAATTTAGAATTTCTAACTGGGTCAAATTGTGGACCTCTGTTTCAGTTCTTTGTTTTCTCTCCTGTATCCAGGTTTCTTTCTTTCCCATTTCCCTGTCCCAATTGGGTATAATTCATGAGGCGTTCCCTCTATCCTGCTTATGTTGTAAATGTATTCCTCCAGAGAGCCTCAAATCAATATTGTCAGGGTTAGGGGCCTCCCCCATACAGTGGGTGCTTTACAGGGTTTAAGGACCCCAGGCTTAAGTCAGGTTTCAATTAACCCCTTCACTTTGCCACAAGGGTGCCATGGGTGTTTTCCCCTATAACCTTGAGGATCAGGATCTTTGTTGTTATAGTCACAGGCAGTGACAGCAGAGGTATTTTAAGGGTTCTGGTGTCTACTAGGAGTACAGACTGCAGTGTACCACTTAAAAGCATTTTTCCCCTTTTCTTTCTGTACTAATTCCATCAGAATATGTTAGACTTTTAGCCATGTGAAAACACTGATTTCAGTTTCTTTCTCCATCTGATTACCCATAGTGTAGACCTTCTGGTTGGTTTTGGGGAAAGGTTTGAGTGCTCAGTGGTTCACTTCATAGACTGCCTCTTCCTTCTCCAGGGAGTGTCAATCTCCCTGGGTAAGTGTACATATACGGCAATTTTGTCTATGCACCAGATAGGGGCCATTAAGTCCCATGATTGCAATATTACCCCTTTACATTAAGGTAAGCTGCAGCCCTAAACAAAGCCCAGGCACACTGGCTAGGGGTTTTGTATTGGGAGAGTGATTAACTTAAGTTCTTTGGTATTTCTGGAGGGACTGATACCAAATACTCCTTCCTCTTTTCTTTTCTCATCAGCACCTGGGCCAGGGACTGCCATAAATGTGCACCTTGATTTCTTTGGGGGTCAGGGGAACCTACATGCAAGGGAAATAGCAGCACAGGAGATGAAGAAGGCTACCACTCTGCCTGAACAGCAAGGACTCTTGTTAAGCAACTGGGTGCCATGATTAATCCTCCCCAGGTTGGTGGGTCTCTTTCCTTTACACAACCTAAGAAATAGGTTGAGCCCATCCTAGGGGTGCATAATCACAAACAATGTCCACATGGCTGCCCCAAGAAGCCACTGATGGTCATGAGGTTATATGTGGTGCCCAGAGAGCTCTAGCCTTACCTCTGGTAAGCAAAACTCAAGTGCTGACTGGTTAAAGTGCTGTGTTATCACCACCTGTATAGGCAAGAGCCTTAGATACCACTTTCCAAACACAGGCTGAACCCAGCAACACATCATGCTGGGGTATAGTCAGTTAACAGTAATTTTCATTTTGAGGACAAGAGCATTTTAGGGTGGAGAGCGTAATGTCCCAAAAAAAGACAACAAAGTGCTGCTTAGGCCAAAGCACAAGCCCACCAGCAATTCACAGTTCGGTTCCATTCTAGGTGTCCTTCACCATGACATGGAGCCAGTTAGTTAGCCAAGAAGAGTTAGGCAAATTTAACCAGGTGTTGTTGGTCATGGTGGGGCCATTTAGTTCATGATGCCAATTGTTTTGTTTCCTATTCACATCATGAATAAGGGAGTGATTTCTGTCTTAAGTTTATGGGGATTGCCAAATCCATGACACTGGACACTGGATAGATTAGATGGACAAAAATTTGTTAGTCACATATACTCATAGCCTAGGAAGAAAGTGCAGCATGCCATGCAGGGCCACATGGGGATTGTACTTGGGAACAGAGTGAACAACCAGGGGCTGTGGGAGGCAGGCTTTGTAGTATCAAGAGGATGAAGGACACCTAGTACCTGCAGGAAAATTGGCTTGTTTAAATAATTCCATGGGCTTGCAGGGAACAGAAACCCATTACTTAGAGATAAAAAGAAACTGTGTCTGATCTATTTGGTATGGAGTGTTGTTTGGCTTGGATACTTTATCCTCAGGAACAGAGTGGGGAGAAGAACATACCACTTGAGGCTCTCCCAGTTTCACCAGATGTCAAGGTATCATATAACATAGGGTCTTCATTTTAGGCTTTACACCACAGTGTGTAAACAACCAAAATGGGCAATGGAAAGGGGAAGGGTAAAATAAGGAACTGTGAAAAGAAGTTTGTTGACCTGAGATTTGACTTGTTGGGCAGTTGAAGGCCTGTGTACAATACTTTTGAGAGTATTAACTGAGCTTCATTCCTTCCATCTAGGCAGGAATCTGAGCTGGCTGTGGAGTTGGACACAACTGTCCTTTTTTTCCTGGTCCAGCTGTGGAGGATTAAATTAGGTAGGCTCAGAAATATAGTATTTAGTCATGGAACGAAAATTGAGAGCCCAGCACTTAGCATAACGAAAACATTGAATCAAATGAACTGGTCTTTGGAGGTATTAAGTTTTGGTACCCACTCATTTAGGTATCCTTTGTCTGGAACTTGCTCTACCTGACAATGTCCATATTTTGTAACCTAAGGCTTATAACTGCTATGATTAACTCCACTTAACTCTCATTAAATGTTGCAGTCCCATCTCATTTCTCCTGTGGACAGTCTTTCTGGGCCTTCCGAAATGACAATTAGCTGAATTTAGGAATCCATTTGTGCTGATGTGCTAATAAGAGAAGGCAATGGGTCCTCCTTCCCTTCCCAGAGGGCATATGTGCATTTAAATGGTGCTTTGCAGAACACTTTCTCTAACTCTGATAATCAGATGAAGAATTAATACTACTCTGTGGTTAAATATCCAGGCTATTGTCTCAAGCAACTGGATTCAGACATGGATCTATAATTGTTCTTATGACCTTGGAAAAGCTGCTTAATGCTTTCTGTGCTTCAGTTTCCACATATGTAAAATGAGGGCAATAATAGCTAGCATTTATCAAGCAGTTAGTATGTGCAGGTGCTGTGCATACATAATCTCATTTGATTCTCACATTTCTATGAAGTAAGTAGCATTATTATCCCTATTTTCACATATGAGAAAACTATTAGTATATCTAACCTGAAGAGCTCATAGTTAGAATAATAATAACTAACATTTATTGAACACTTACCACATGCTAAGAATTATACTCAGTGCTCTGTACACACTTTCTAGTTTAATCTTCACAACTGCTGAATATATTTTCTGAATAATACAGTAAGTCAGTTCTTCTAGGTTAAGTTTCCTCATTAGCAGAACAGGGATAATAATAGTACTTACCTTTTAAGGCTAAGATAGCAACTTTATAATCTTATAAAGCTGCTCTGAAGATAAAATGAGGTGATGTGGGTAAAGTGCAGCTTAAGCACATACTACCTGCTCAATAAATAGTATGTACTATTTTAATTCTTTGGTTTACTTTCTCTGGGAAGGAGATAGATGTGGCAGTGGTTACTTACAGCCACCTCTTACACATAACGTTTGGTTCTCTCACTGCCTATCTCTGCACAGATAAGCATTCCTTTGGCATGCTTTTTAACCTGAAAGAGTAGCTATAGCTCAAAACTTCCACATGAACCATTTACTTGTATAATAGCTACTGCATTTTCACTAATGGATGCAATCATTATTTAATAGCAAATTTTACACAAAATAACTGAAAATAAACACCTTGTGAGTATTCTGAGAATGAGCCATGGCACTAGTAGGATATTGATGCAAGGATTTATTGGACCTACTGTAACATGTCACTCATGTTACCCATGGAATCAAATATGAATAATACTTGAGTGCTTACTATGTGCCTGATGCCATAATACGATGTTTGACATAATTAGATGTTTATGTCTTCTACTCCTCTCAGTCATCCTATGGGTTAAGTGTATCACCTTCTGTTTTACAGAGGAGAAAATGGAGACTTAACTAGATTAATTTAACCAATGTTATAAAGCTTGTAAGTGGCTAGTAATTCAAAGCTTATAAGCTTCAAAAGCCCAAGCAACTACTTCCCTTCCCCCCATTCTACTTTTTGCTTGATTCTGATCTACTTTGCCATTTATAGTATGTGCCAGTATGAGCTCTCAAAAATAAATAAAATTCTCATCTTTATTTATTTTTATTTATTTATTTTTTTTACAAAAGAAACTAAGAAATTTCCTTCTCAGGCCCTGAGCATACCGTCAAAATTCATTTTCCAGCTTATGAATTATGAATCATAAAAGGGATAGCAGATTTTTATTGTTCTGTATTATAAAGATTTAATCTAGTATGGCTTAAAGACTATTCTGAATGGAACATTAGACCTGTGGAATAATCTTTGAAAAAACAGTTCTGTATCCAAATATGTTTGGAAAATTCTGAGTACTGTATCATCTTATTAGAACTTCATAATATCCATTACTGTTTTAAAACATTTGAGAGGTCTTTCAGTAAAGAAATATGTTTAATTGTGTGTGATTTATGATTTTTATTTGCCTTATGTTCTTTTTGTTCCTGATTTTCCATTTCTGCTTGCTTTTGTGTTAAATGATATTTTCTAGTGTACCATTTTTAATTCCCATTACTTTTCTTTCACTTCGTTTTTTTCAGTTATTTTCTTAGTGGTTGCCATATAGATTAAAATTAATATTTTAACTTAAAACTATTTTTTCATATTAATACAAACTTAATGTTAGAGCTATAGAAGAACTTTGCTCCTATAGAGCTCCATTTCTTACCCCATTCTTTGTGCTTTTATTTTCACACAAATTACATTTGTATATATTTTGTGCCTGTCAAACAGATTTGTAATTATTGCTTCCTGCAATATCTTAATTTCTCCTTCATTTTTAAAGAATAGTTTTGTTGGATATAGAATTCTTGGCTGACAGTCTTTTTCTTTTAGTACTGAATAGTCATCCCAACTGCTTTTTGACCTCTATGGTTTCTGATGATTAATGTTTTTCATCAAATTTGGGAAGTTTTCATTGTTCCATTGTTTCTCTAAATGTTTTTTCTGACTCTTGCCTCTCTCCTTTCCTTTTGGGACTCTCCTCATGTATATTTTGGTACTTTTGATGCTATCCCACAGGTTGTTTAGGCTGTGTTCATTTCTCTTCATTCCTTTTTCTTTCTTTTACCAGGACTTGATAATTTCAATTGACCTATCTTCAAGTTCAGTGATTCTTTCTTCTGCCTTTTCAAATCTGATTTTGAATTTCTCTAGTGAATTTTTCATTTTAGTTATTGTACTTTACAATTCAAGAATTTCTATTAGACTCTTTTATTTTATTTTTTAAAGATTTTATTTATTTGTCAGAGAGAGAGAGAGAGGGAGAGACAGTGTGCACAAGCAGGAGCAGCAGCGGGCAGAGGGAGAAGCGGGCTCCCAGCTGAGCAAGGAACCCAATGTGGGACTTGATCCCAGGACCCTGGGATCATGACCTGAGCTGAAGGCAATTTAACCAACTGAGCCCCCCAGACATCCCATAGACACTTTTTTACATCTATTTTTTAATTTAAATTCTGTCTTTAGTGAGACATCATCCTCATACATTCCATTAGTTCTCTAGACGCAGTTACTTTGACTATATTTAAAACAGCTGGTTTAGAGTCTTTGTCTACTAAGTCCATGTCTGGGGCTCCTCAGGGTTAGTTTCTATTGATTGTTTTTTTCCTGTGTGTGGGCTATATTTTCCTATTTCATTGCATGTCTTGTATATTTTGGTTGAAAACAGAACATTTTAAATAATGTAGTAATTCTGGATATCAAATCTCCACCATCCTCAGGTTTGCTGTTTTTGCTATTGTTGTTTGCTTGCTTAGTGACTATTCTGGACTAATTCTGGAAAGTCTTTTTCTTTGTTGTGTGTTGCCATAGAAGTATCCACTTGATTATTCTAGTAGTCATCCAATGATTGGACCAATATTTCCTTAAATGCCTGGAACTAGTAAGGTTCTCTGTCTTTGCTACGGGGCTCTGTATGTTTGTCAAGGCATGCCTTCAACACTCAGCCATACAGTTAAAAACTCTGCCTTAATTTTTATTTCCTACTTCTGTAGAGCCTCAAGGTCAGCCAGTTGTGAGAAATAAGGGCCTTCTCAGATCTTTCTTCAGTATGTGCACAACTCTGGGCATGCACACAACCCTACACACATGGACTTCTAGATTACCAGGAATAATTCATAGCTTTTCAAAGCTCCTAAGGACATCCCATTCAAAAGCTTCTACTTTTAAGTTTTTTGGATGATCTATTGTTTGCCCCAACTGGTATCCACTGCCCTAAGCAGCCATAATGCCTGTAATTGTCTTTGACCAAGGCCCTTGGGCAAAGTCTTTCACACTGAACAAGCTCCTAAAATAAGGACATTCTTGTAAAGTGGGATCTTTCAGAGAATAGCCAACAGGTCAAATAATGATAATTCTCTGAGAAAGGGGTTTAGAAGGATCTCCCGCTCCATATTGCCTCCACTGATTCCTGCAAGGCATTTGTTTTTCACCATGATTGTGGGCTGTTTGTTTTCAAGACTACTGCTGATCTGGGAGAGGGGCAGATGAGAATAGGGTAAGTTTAAAACATCACAGAGCTTGGTGTTATTAGTGAGATTCAGTTGTTTTTGTTGAATAAACATGTCTCAGATTGCTATAAGACTGGTTAATTTTCAGAGTTCTGAAAAAAACTGATTTGACAATTTTTTGCTAATGTTCTCATTGCTTTAATTAAGGAGCAGGTTTTTCTAATATATGTTTTAAATTTAAATTTAATTAATTAACATAATGTATATTTATTTCAGGGGTATAGGTCTGTGATTCATCAGTCTTATATAATACCCAGTGCTCATTACAACACACCCTCCCCAATGTCCATCACCCCATTACCCCATTCCCCTACCCCCCTGCCCTCCAGCAACCCTCAGTTTGTTTCCTAAGATTAAGAGTTTCTTATGGTTTTCTCCCTTTCTGGTTTCATCTTGTTTCATTTTTTCTCTCTTCCCCTATGATACTCTGCCTTGTTTCTTAAATTCCACATATCAGTAAGATCATATGATAATTGTCTTTCTCTGACTGACTTAGTTTGCTTAGCATAATACCCTCTAGTTCTATCCATGTCATTGCAAATGGAAAGATTTCATTTTTTAATGGCTGCATAATATTCCATTGTATATATTTACCACATCTTCTTTATCCATTCATCTGTCAGTGGACATCTGGGCTCTTTCCATGGTTTGGCTATTGTGGACATTGCTGCTATAAACATTGGGGTGCACATGCCCCTTTGGATCACTACATTTGTATCTTTGGGGTAAATACCCAGTTGTGCAATTGCTGGGTCATAGGGTAGCTCTATTTTCAACCTTTTGAGGAACCTCCATACTGTATTCCAGAGTGGCTGTACCAGCTTGCATTCCCACCAACAATGTAGGAGGGTTCCCCTTTTAAGGAGCAGTTTTTTAGAGATTCTTAATCTGTCATACTTGCTGATGTCTTCTTACTACATGATCCTGGCCTCTTAGGCCTGTTAGTATATCCAGTTGAGCTAACCAGCAATACACTATGTGAGGATGTTTGATGGCCTTTTAAATTTGCCTAATATTCTTATGACATGGATATGAAATATAGAATGATCATTGGATGTTTCTTAAATATAGAATAAATAATTATTTATTTGAGCTTTGCAAGTGAGAATCAAACACTGAGGTTTTTTTTTTTTATAAATTGACATAATTTTCATTATCATAATGTCTTACTATGAGTCTGGGTTTTCAAAGATAGGTGTCCATATGTGCAGAATTTAGATTTTTAAGGTTTATAGCATGAAGTCCCAAGAACTGATTGGGAGAACATTATGCTCTTAACTATCTCAAGATGATCTATTAGGAATTAGTGATATCCATAAATGGTATCCATAAATGATATCTACATATATTATCTATATACCCATATATAGTATCTTTACATAGTGTTCATACATAAATCTGTTAATCTATAAATATAGTGTATATATATATGCTATATATATACACACAGACACTATATATATATATAGTATCTGTAAGAATTTATTTGGTAGAATATGTTCTGTGTGTATTGTAAAAATGAGGGAGAAGTGATTTTTTTAACATTATAATGCAAAAGGGCATCCCTTTCAAACCTATAATTCCATTACATTTTCAACTATAATTTTCTAAACCATGAGAAACAATAAATAAAATACAATTCTATAATGAGGTGATACTGTTAGAAGGATTGAATTTGAATGTAAGGAATATACTTTTTAAGATGTTAATAACTGCTTGTGGGTGATGAGGCTGATAGCTGTCTCCTCTAAAGAGTAAAAAATATGCTAGATAATCAGAAGTCTAAAATTTACTTAGAGTAGAAAACTAGATGACACATCATCCTACTTGATGAATACAGTAAAACAAAGGTATGTATCTCCAATGGAACTGATACTTAAGCTCTATATACAGTTTTTTAAGGTTAGAACATTACTGTTTACCAAAAGTAATATCATTAAAAATGAATACAACCTTAAAAGAGAAGTGAACATATTTCTTACCTAGCTGAAGGGTTAAAGAAAAAAAAAGCTTACCATCAATATTTTTTCCTGTTGTAACACCACACATTGCAGTGTTACAAATAGGAGTAAAGTATCCTGTATTGATTTTTTTTTTTTACAAGACAGATGTTCAGTGAATGATATACAGGCTGCCTATTCTTTCCATTGTGCTTTTGCAATCAAGTAAAGTAAGTTTGTAAGTTATGAAAGTAAAACTTGGTAAATATAAAAAAGGGAAAATGCATGATAGCTGTTAAAATTATTTGCATCTTAAAATAAGGATTTTATGGATGATGTAAAGGGGAAAATTGCCATTGTTCAGGAACTTTGTAGAGAAAATTCATATTTGCCCTTAATCAGTATCAGGCAGTATTGTGAAGTTAGCAGATTTTTTTTTTTTTTTTTTTAAAGATTTTATTTATTTGACAGAGAGAGACACAGCGAGAGAGGGAACACAAGCAGGGGGAGTGGGAGAGGGAGAAGCAGGCTCCCCTCAGAGCAGGGAGCCCGATGCGGGACTCGATCCCAGGACCCCGGGATCATGACCCGAGCCGAAGGCAGTCGCCTAACCAACTGAGCCACCCAGGCGCCCTAGCAGATTTTTTTTTTCCTGTGGGCCAGTCTTCTCCCTTCTTGATATTTTTTTTCACTTTTAGCACCTTCATCACTCCTCCAGGGTTTTCAGATTGATTCCTTACTCTTTCTGATAGGGAAAAATAAACAAATGAATATGCTTAACACTAAGGTATTGGGAAATTATTGGTTTTCTCTTCCAAAGGCACTTGCATCTTAAGCGAATGGACATGAAAGAGTGGAAGTTCTGATATCAATAGCCAACAAGCAGAGAAAATGATTCTGTTAGGTGGTTCCTTCCCAGAACTCCTTGAATTTCAGTGCATAGTTTAACAATTATTTTAATTCATAAGAATCTACAGGTTCTAAAGGAGGGAATGTTGATTTTCTCCAAAGATACATGCATATGGACCTGAGGAAATGATGGAATGTATTTTCAGCTGCAATAGGCAAATATGTGGGTAGTCATTTCTGAAGTCAATAATTGTACAATAGAACAACCTTTGTTCTAGCAGAATGGACAGAGGGTTTTTTTTCCTAGATTTTTTGAGACTAGATTTCAAAAACAAATAATTGCTTGTAACATTTATCAAATAATTTCCCAAAACTGTAAAGGTAAAAATATTAAAAATAATCAGTTGCTTTTAGAACTACTATTAAATATTTATATTTTTAGCCTTTAGGCAAAGGAAAAAATACATTTTTAATGATTTCATGATAATTGTGATGAACTCAAAACAAAATAATAAAAATGTGACTATTTCTTTTTTTAAAGATTTATTTATTTATTTTTAGAGAGAGAAACAGAAAGAGAGCAGGGAGAGGGGCAGATGGAGATGGAGAGAGAGAATCTCAAGCAGACACCCCGCTGAGTGCAGAGCCCAATATGGGGCTTGATCTCATGACCCTGAGATCATGACATGAGCCGAAACCAAGAGTCGGATGCTTAACCAACTGAGCCACCCAGGCACCTCTATAAAGTGTGATTATTTCTATTTAAACAATTAAGTTAATTCTTAATTCTTTACTTAGAAGTATACTTTGTAAACTATGATCAGTATACTTGAATGTTTCACAAAAAGCAGGGTTTCAAAGTTCTGTCAGGCAGCTAATTAACAACATCCAAATATATATATATATATTTTTTTTTTTTTTAAGATTTTATTTATTAGAGAGACAGTGAGAGATGGAGCACAAGCGGGGGAGTGGGAGAAGGAGAAGCAGGCCCCCTGTGGAGCAGGGAGCCCAATGTGGGGCTCGATCCTAGGACCCTGGTATCATGACCTGAGCAGAAGGCAGACACTTAATGACTGAGCCACCCAGGCACCTCCAAATTTATATATATTTTAAACTTTATTTTATTAACATCAGATTTACTAAGGTATACTTACAGTAAAATTCCTCCTGTTTAGATATACAGTTTAGTGGGTTTGAGTAATATGTAACCATGTTTGTTGTTCATATAACCATGATGGTCATGTAACCACCATTGAAATTAAGTTCTGGAATATTTTCTTCATTCTAGAAAGTTCCCTTATTCCCCTTTGTAATCAGTCATCTCACCTACCCTGTCCCTCAATCTGGCTTCTAAAGTTTTACTTCTTCCAGAATGTCATATAAATGGAATAAGTGTTTTGTTTCTGGCTCCATTCACTTAACAGAATACTTTTGAGCTTTATCATTGTTGTTGCATGAATAAACAGTTTGATTTTATTATGGAGTAGTATTTTATTGATGTACCACAATTTGTGTATCCATTCAACAAGTAAATTATATCTGGATTATTTCCAGTTCTTCAGGGGCTATATAAATATTCAAACATAGGTCCTTGTGTGCACATATGGATAAATACTCAGGGCAAGGATTGCTGAGTAGTGTGGTAAGTATATGTTTTACTTTATAAGAATCTGACAAACTGTTATCCAAAATGGCTTTATCATTTTGCATTTCTATCAACAATATATGAGAATTTAAATTTCTCCACACTCTCCAGCACTTGTTGTCATTTAAAAAATGGTTTAGCTATTCTAATATGGGTGTAGTGATATTTTCTTGTGGTTTCCATTTGCATTTGGCCAATGATTTTGAGCACATTTTCATATGCATTTTGGACATCTATATATTTTCTTTGATGAAGGGTCTGTTCACATCTTTTGTCCATTTTATTATTAGGTTTTCTATTTTCTTATTATTGAGTTGTATGACTTCTTTATATATTTTGGATATAAGTCCTTTGTCAGATATATGTCCAAATACTTTCTCCTAGTATGTGGCTTGTCCTTTTTATTTTTTAACATCATCTTTCAAGGATCAGAAGTTTAAAATTCAAAAAAAAAGTATATATTTTTATCATTTGTGCTTTTTTGGTGACTTTTCTGAGAGATCTTTGCCTAACCTAAGGTCACAAAGATTTTCCCCTATGTTTATTCTGGAGGTTTTATAGTTTTAGGTCTCATATTTAGGTTTATAATCCATTTTGAGTTAAATTTAGTAAGATGGTGCAAGGTAAGTGTTGTATGTTTTTTTTTTCAATGTGGATATTCAGTTATTCCAGCACACTTTCTTTTGAATTTTGTATATTTTTTATTTTTTTATTAATTTTTTTCTGGTAATTCATTTTTAAGTTTATTTTTTAAAAGTTTTTATTTAAATTCCAGTTAGTCACCATACAGTGTAATATTAGT
This sequence comes from Leptonychotes weddellii, assembly GCF_054177405.1. Taxonomy (NCBI): domain Eukaryota; kingdom Metazoa; phylum Chordata; class Mammalia; order Carnivora; family Phocidae; genus Leptonychotes; species Leptonychotes weddellii. The sequence continues at coordinate 21,308,205 of NC_138385.1, forward strand.
TTTAGGTATAAAATTTAGTGATTTAATACTTACAGATAACATCCAGTGCTCATCACAAGTGCACTCCTTAATCCTTATCACCTATTTCACCCATCCCCCCATCTACCTCCTCTTTGGTAACCATCAGTTTGTTCTCTATAGTTAAGAGTCTGTTTCTTGGTTTGCCTCTCTCTTTTTTTCCCTATGCTCATTTGATTGAAATCATATGCTACTTGTCTTTCTCTGACTGACTTATTTTGCTTAATGTAATACCCTCTAGTTCTATCCATGTTGTAAATGTCAAAATTTCATTCTTTTTGATGGCTGAGTAATATTCCATTGTGTGTGTGTGTGTGTGTGTGTGTGTGTGTATTGTTATGGAGTAGTATTTTATTGATGTACCACATCTTTATCCATTCATCAGTCACTGGACATTTGGGCTCTTTACATAATTCCGTAATTCCAGCACAACTTACTGATAAGCCTCTCTATTCTCCATTGAGTCAACTTTTTTGAAAAGCAATGGACCCTATGTGTATGAGTGTGTTTCTGCACTCTATTGTGTTCTATTGATTTATATGTCTATCCTTATGCCAACACCATACTATCTTGCTTAATCTACCTTTATTGTAAGTTGTAAAATCTGGGACTTCAAGCCTTCCAACATTGTTTATTATTATTTTGGGAGGTCTATTCTAGGTTCTTTGTTTTTCCATATAAAGTTTAGATCTAGCTTTTCCATTTGTACTAAAAAAAAAAAGCCTGCTGGAATTTTGTGTGGGAGTACATTGGATATATAGATCTTTTGGAGAAGAATTGACATTTTAAACAAATTGAATTTTAAGAGTCATTAACATGGTAGATCTCTCCATTTATATGTCTTTAATTCTCTTATCTATGCTCATAGTTTTCAGCATACAAATATTTTACACATTTTGTTAGATATATCCCTAAGTATTTTATGGTTTTTGAAGGTATGATATATAATACTTTTTATTGAATAATTTCTATTACCTATTTCATAGTAAATTTTTGTACATTGATCCTGTATCTTAGTCCATTTGGCCTACTATAATAAAAATGCCATAAACTAGGTGGCTTATAAACAACAGGAATTCATTTCTCACAGGTCTGGGGTCCAGAAGTCCAAGATCAGGGTGCCATCATGCTTGGGTTCTGGTAAAGGCCCCCTTCCATGTTGCATACTGCTGACTTCTATGTCTTTACATATTGGAAGGAGCTAGGGTGCTCTGTGGGATCTCTTTTATAAAAGCATTAATTCCATTCATGAGCGCACCACCCTCATGATGGAAGCACTTTCCAAAGGCCCCACCTTCTAATACCATCACATTGATCATTATGTTTCAAGATATGAATTTTGGGGGACACAAATATTCAATCTACAGCACCCTGTATCTTGTGACCTTATTAAACTCATTAGTTTTAGTTGTTTTTTTTTTTTAAGATTTTATTTATTTATTTGAGAGAGAGAATGAGAGACAGAGAGCACGAGAGGGAAGAGGGTCAGAGGGAGAAGCAGACCCCCTGCTGAGCAGGGAGCCCGATGTGGGACTCAATCCCAGGACTCCAGGATCATGACCTGAGCCGAAGGCAGTCGCTTAACCAACTGAGCCACCCAGGCGCCCCAGTTGTTGTTTTTATTTTTTTGGAGATTACTTGGGATTTTCTATCTATGTGATTATAAATAAAGACATAAATAGAGTCTGTAAATAAAGAAACTTTTATTTCTTTTTTCCAATCTGTATGCCTTTTAAGCTATTTTTCTTGCTTACTGCACTGGCTAGAACCCATAGCACACTGTTGAATCAAAGTGGTGAGAGTGTACATCCTTCCCTTGTTCCCAAACTTGGGAGAAAATGATTCAATCTGAGGATGATTTAAGCTGTAAGCAATATCTATCCCTCTGTATGTCTATGTATCTATATCTATCTATATTTATATTTCTATATATCTATATTATCTATATCTATACCTATATATTTCTCCCAGGAAAATTCTATTTTAGTTTAGTTGATAGTGAGGAGAATTAACAATGTTAAGATGGCTATCCACAAAAGAAATAGGAAGTATCCATTCTAGAATTCTAGCTCCTATCAGAAAATCAACATTTTGCTGTTCAGTATAAAATATTTTAATTTTTATTATTTTTAAAGTAACACAAATTAACTGTAAAATTTTAATTAATTTGAAGTTTGAGTATAAAATAAATATGCTCTCATTCACCCCACCCTCCAAAAAATTATATCTCAAATGTAAGTATTAATAATTTTGAGCAGGAGTTGCAAACTAAAACCTATGGGACAAATCTAGCCTGCTTCTTATTTTTATATGGCTTACAAACTAAAATATTTTTTATATTTATAAATGATTTAAAGCAATTAAAGGAATATTTTATGCCACATGAAAATTACACAAAATTCAAATTTCAGTGTCCATAAAGAAAATTTTGAACACATCCATGCTCATTCATTTACATATTGGCTATGGCTGCTTTCATGCTACAGTGGTAGAATTGTGTAGTTGTGACAAGCTACATGGCCTACAAATTCTAAAACACTTTTTATCTGATCATTTACAGAAAAAGATTGCTGACTGCTTATTGAATGTATAGTTTTTCCTTTTGAGATTTTCTTTCTGCATATGTATAACATATATATATGCACATTTTTGTTTTCCGCAAAATAGGATCACACTACACATATTCTTCTGTAATCAGTTCTTTTCACTTAATGATATGTATATCTTCCCATGTTCTTTGTAAATAGTCTCATCTTTTAAAGTTGATTCATAGTATTCTAATACATCATAGTTTAACTAGTCTTGCTAGCATTTTGGTTGTTTCAAACATTTTTATTATTATAAACAGAGTTGTAAATATTATGCATATATTTATACACTTGTCTGCTTATTTTCTTAGGATAAATTTGCAGAAATGGAATATCTGGGGCAAAATTTATGTATTCTTGGGCGCCTGGGTGGCTCAGTTGGTTAAGCGACTGCCTTCGGCTCAGGTCATGATCCTGGAGTCCCTGGATCGAGTCCCGCATCGGGCTCCCTGCTCGGCGGGGAGTCTGCTTCTCCCTCTGACCCTCCTCCCTCTCATGCTCTCTGTCTCTCATTCTCTCTCACACAAATAAATAAATAAAATCTTTAAAAAAAAAATTTATGTATTCTTTATATTTTTACTTTTGATATATGTATTGCCTAAACAAGCTTCATTATTTTACAGTATGCACTTTCATTAATAACATGTAGAAGCACTGGCTTTTCTGCAGTGTCATCATCAATCTGTATATCAGTAATTTCTTATATATATATTAAAGAATTAAACATGTAAAAGTTTACACTGCAGTATTTTATTGCAATATAGGTGTTATATATTCCAATATATGTATAGATTGTATATATATCAATATCTTTCATATTTTTGGCAATATATATTTTTCTTTTGCAAATTGCCTATACAATTTTTCTGTTTTGATGTTATTTTATAGTTATTTTTTTTAAGATTTTTCATTTATTTGAGAGAGAGTGAGCATGGGGTGGGGGGAGAAGAGGGAGAGGGAGAAGCAGAGTCTCTGCTGAGCAGGGAGCCCGATGCGGGGCTCGATCCCAGGACCCTGGGATGGTGACCTGAGCTGAAGGCAGACACTTAACTGACTGAGCCACCCAGGTGCCCCTTATTATTTTTTTAAATGACCTTTTATATAATAAGAGAACTAACCATTATCTTTATTATTTAAATTGATTTTATATGTGGTCTGCTAGCTAATGCACAGATTTAACCATCAAATTGAAGATGACTATGTCACACTGATACCAGGGATTCATATTCCTGTAACAGTTTGTTAGCGTATTTTGCACTACTACGTATTTACCCAAAGAATTCAAAAATACTAATCCAGCGGGATACATGTAACCAATGTTTACAGCAGCATTATCTACAATAGCCAAATTATGGAAACAGCCCAAATGTCCATTAACTGATGAATAGGATAAAGAAGAAATGGTGCACACACACACACACACACAGAAGAAATGGTACACACACACACACACTCACACACAGGAATATTCAGGCATAAAAAAGAATGAAATCTTGCCATTTGCAACAATATTGATGGAGCTAGAGAGTATTATGCTAAGTGAAACAAGTCAGAGAAAGACTAATACCATATGACTTCACTTATATGTCGAATTTGAGAAACAAAACAAATGAGCATAGGGAAAAAAGAGAGAGGCAAATCAAGAAACAGACTCTTAACTACAGAGAACATACTGATGGTCACCAGAATGTAGGTGGATAGGGGGATGGGTTAAATAGGCGATGGGGATTAAGGAGTGCAAGTGTTGTGTTGAGAACCAGGTGTTTTATGTAAGTGTTGAATCACTAAATTGTACGCGTGAAACTAATACTACACTGCATGTTAACTAACTGGAATTTAAATAAAACTTTAAAAAAGTTAAAAGTCAAACTACATGATACGTCAAAAAAATAAAAATGAAAAGACCTGTTTAGGCATTTTTCCAAAGAAGATATTCAGATGGGCAACAGGTACATGAAAAGGTACTCAATGTCACTAATCATCAGGGAAATGCAAATTGAAACCACAGTGAGATGTCAACTGTTACCTATTACAGTAGGTATTATCAAAAAGACAAGAGACAATTATTTGCAATGACGTGGGGAAAGGGAACCCTAGTACACTGTTGGGAATGTAAATTGGTGCAGCCACTATGGAAAACAGTATGGAGTTTCCTTAAAAAGTTAAAAATAATAGTAGCATATGATCCCACAATCCTACTTTTGGGTATATACCTGAAGGAAACAAAAATCATTCTCTCAGAGAGGTATTTGCACCTTAATATTCACTGAAGTATCATTTACAATAGCTAAGACATGGAAACAATCTAAGTGTCCATGATGGATGAATGCATAAAGAAAATGTAAGAAAAAATATATACATATAGTTGGAAAACTAAGCCATAAAAAGAAGGAAATTCTAACATTTGCAACAATATGGGTGGATTTTGAGGGCAGTATGCTAAGTGAAATAAGTCAGAAAGACAAATACTCTATGATCTCACTTATATGTGGAATCTAAAAAAAAAAAAAATCGTAGAAACAGAGAACTGATTGATGGTTGCCAGAGCAGGGGTGTGGGGGTGTGGGAAATGGTTGAAGGTGGTCAAAAGATACAAACTTCCAGTTATAAGATAAATAAGTTCTGCGGAGGTAATGTACAGCATAGTGATTATATTTAATAATATCGTATTTTATATTTGAAAGTTGCTCAGAGAGTAGATCTTAAAACTTCTCATCACTAGAAAAATTTTTTTTGTAACTATGTTAGATGGTGGATGTAAACTAAACTGATTGTGATAATCATGCAATAGCACATACTGAATCATGTTGTAAGTCTTAAAGTTATACAATGTTACATGTCAATTATATCTCAGTAAAACTAGGGAGGTGAAGATACACAAAAACAAACAAAAAAATTAACTTCTGATACAAGTAACAACATAGGGGGCGCCTGGGTGGCTCAGTCATTAAGTGTCTGCCTTTGGCTCAGGTCATGATCCCAGAGTCCTGGGATCGAGCCCCACGTCAGGCTCCCCGCTCTGCGGGAAGCCTGCTTCTCCCTCTCCCACTCCCCCTGCTTGTGTTCCCTCTCTTGCTGTGTCTCTGTCAAATAAATAAAATCTTTAAAAAAAAAAAAAACAAGTAACAACATAGATGGATCTGTATGATTCCATGTACAGAAAGTTCTAGAAGAGGCAATCTAATAGATGTCTCTTGGATATGGTGTCAGGGATTGACTGGAGGATTATTTAGGAACTTACTGGGGTGGTGCTAATGTTTTATATTTTCATAGGGTTTTAGGTTATGCAAGTATATTCATTTTACAAAACTCAGCAAATATGTACTTTTATTTGTACATCTCATTGCTTGCTAATTTTACCTTAAGAGAAAATAAAATATAAACAATATAAAATTTTAGTTAATCATATGCATTATAAAATGTTTAGGGGAACATATATTGCCGTCTTTAATTTACTTTTAAATGTAATTAATGAAGTGGGTTTATGGTTTGATAGATGGTTGAACATATGAATAGATGCATAGTAGAAAAAATACAATAGAATGTTAATGGTAAAGTCTAATTGATATACAGGTGTTCACTGTACAGTTCCCTCAAGTTTTCTGTATTTTTGAAAATCTACTTAATACAATGTTCAAAAAATTAAACAGGAAAATAGGTACTGAAAACTTCATGAGAAAGATTATGCTCCAGTTTAATTAAAATTATGGTACATCTGCACCTGGAATCCTGTGTTGTGTTCTGATTACTGTGTATCTGTTTTGATATTTGGAACTAGATGTGGTCTGTAAGAGTGCTATTAAAATGGGGAGATTGATGTGGACTGCCATAGAAATAAATAGAAAACCAGGACTTCCAAGTTGGAATAGCAAAAGTTGAAATGATACATAGTTGATATCTATAAAATAATGACTATGTGGATAAGGGTAACACAAACTTGTATACCAAGTCTTGATATGCTAACATATTTTAACAAGTAAATTTAGAAAAATATGATTAACCAGCAGGTAACTGGTGAATGGTACATATTATGCCAAGAAGTAACATTGTAAGAAATATGAATGTATTCAGACACATTTAAGATAAATCCATGAATACTAGAGCTAGATGTGGCTACTCCAAAAAGTTGAACTTTGACATCAGGCATGAAACCTAAAGTATAAGCAGGGTTTGTTTGGTTGGGGTGTTTTGTCTATATTTTTCACTGATATCCCTTTGGTGCCTAGAACAGTAATGGACACACAGTAGATGATAAACTTGTTGAATGAATGAAAATATTTTTAGTAATAGAATATTCAGATGGATAAACCCCAGCTATAACCTACTATAGTAATTGCTGTCCCATTATATTTTTCCTTTGAGTCATCATCTGGTACATCCCTGGGTATAGAGGGAGGGTAATCATAACACTTTGGTATTATTTGAAGAGTGCCAGATGAAACACATCTAAAACAAAGTTTCAGCTGCAGAAGTTATACAGAGTTTCTATCATAGTGAATGTTTTTGTTTAACATTCTAAAGATTGCTTTTAAAATAAGATCTCAATCTTTGCAGATGACATGATACTCTATGTGGAAAACCCAAAAACTCTACCCCAAAACATCTAGAACTCATACAGGAATTCAGTAAAGTGGCAGGATATAAAATCAATGCACAGAAATCAGTTGCATTTCTATACACCAACAGTGAGACAGAAGAAAGAGAAATTAAGGAGTCAATCCCACTTACAATTGCACCCAAAACCACAAGATACCTAGGAATAAACCTAACCAAAGAGACAAAGGATCTGTACTCAGAAAACTATAGAACACTCATTAAAGAAATTGAGGAAGACACAGAGAAATGGAAAAACATTCCATGCTCATGGATTGGAAGAACAAATATTGTTAAAATGTCTGTGCTCCCTATAGCAATCGACATATTCAATGCAATCCCTATCAAAATACCACCAACTTTTTTCACAGAAATGGAGCAAATAATCCTAAAATTTGTATGGAACCAGAAAAGACCCCAAATAGCCAAAGGAATGTTGAAAAAATAAACCAAAACTGGTGGCATCACAATTCTGGACTTCAAGCTCTATTACAAAGCCGTAATCATCAAGACAGTATGGTACTGGCACAAACACAGACACATAGATCAATGGAACAGAATAGAGAACCCAGAAATGGACCCTCAACTCTATGGTCAACTCATCTTTGACAAAGCAGGAAAGAATGTCCAATGGAAAAAAGACAGTCTCTTCAACAAATGGTGTTGGGAAAATTGGACAGCCACATGCAGAAGAATGAAAGTGGACCAT
>NC_138385.1:21316612-21333113 GCF_054177405.1 Leptonychotes weddellii
TCAACATCACTTGGCATCAGGGAAATCCAAATCAAAAACCTCAATGAGATACCACCTCACACCAGTCAGAATGGCTAAAATTAACAAGTCAGGAAATGACAGGTGTTGGCGAGGATGCAGAGAAAGGGGAACCCTCCTACGCTGTTGGTGGGAATGCAAGCTGGTGCAGCCACTCTGGAAAACAGTATGGAGGTTCCTCAAAAAGTTAAAAATAGAGCTACCCTATGATCCAGCAATTGCACTACTGGGTATTTACCCCAAAGATACAAATGTAGTGATCCAAAGGGGTATGTGCATCCCAGTGTTTATAGCAGCAACATCCACAATAGCCAAACTATGGAAAGAGCCAAGATGTCCACCAACAGATGAATGGATAAAGAAGATGTGGTATATATGTACAATGGAATATTATGCAGCCATCAAAAAAAAAATACCGAAATCTTGCCATTTGCAATGACGTGGCTGGAATTAGAGTGTATTATGCTAAGCAAACTAAGTCAATCAGAGAAAGACAAGTATAATATGATCTCACTGATATGAGGAATTTGAGAAACAAGAGAGAGGATCATATGGAAAGGGAGGAAAAAAATGAAACAAGATGAAACCAGAGAGGGAGACAAACCTCAGGAAACAAACTGAGGGTTGCTGGTGTGGTGGAGGGTGGGAGGGATGGGGGGGTGGGGTGATGGACACTGGGGAGGGTATGTGCTATTGTGAGCACTGTGAATTGTGTAAGACTGATGAATCACAGACCTGTACCTCTGAAACAAATAATACATTATATGTTAAAAAAGAAAAAAAAGAAGATAGTAGGAAGGGAAAAACGAAGGGGTCAAATTGGAGGGGGAGACAAACCATGAGAGACTATGGACTCTGAGAAACAAACTGAGGGTTTTAGAGGGGAGGGGTGTGGGGGGATGGCTTAGCCCAGTGATGGGTATTAAGGAGGGCACATACTGAAGGGAGCACTGGGTGTTACACACAAACAATGAATCATTGAACAATACATCAAAAACTAATGATTTATTTATGGTGACTAACATAACATAATAAAATTAAATTAATTAAAAAAAGAAGAAGATGGCCATCTACAAGTTAAAGAGAGGCCTGGGACAGATCTTTCTCTCATGGCCCTCATAGCCCAATTTGGCTAACACCTTGATTTTGCAATTGTAGCCTCCAGAACTGCAAGAAAGTAAGCTGCTTTTTGTTTTTTGTTTTGTTTTGTTTTTTAAGATTTTATTTATTTATTTGACAAAGAGACAGCGAGAGAGAGAACACAAGCAGGGGGAGTAGGAGAGGGAGAAGCAGGCTTCCCGCTGAGCAGGGAGCCCAATGCGGGGCTCAATCCCAGGACCCCGGGATCATGACCTGAGCCGAAGGCAGACGCTTAACGACTGAGCCACCCAGGTGCCCCAGTAAGCTGCTTTTTGAAGACCACAAAAAGTGATAGACTGAACTTTGAAATGTTAGAAAGCTCTGCTGAACCATGCCTCCTTCTAAAAGTTCAGGAAAACCAATTTCATTTAAAAATGAGTAATAGAAAATGTTAGGAGGAAAATTTCAAACAAAGTTATCATAAAGGAAAAAAAGAATAAGCAGCAGAATGTCATCTCTCTTGTCAGTGTGGGTTTGTCCTGGAAGGGAGCTTTGGCTGCAGTTTTGAGAGTTCATAATGCCTAGATAATTCAACCCCTTCAACCTTATGGCATATCACTTGTACTCATTCTAGTTCCACTTGCTTTTCTCAAATCAGTCCACTGTGTTATCTAATTAGTACTTGTAGAGTATTTTAATTTGTAGAGTATTTTAGGTTTTTCCTATCTTCTGATCTGTCAGATGATCCATTGTTTATGCTCACTCCCACACAGATTGCTCAGGTTTTATAGCTGTGAATTGTCCCCAGCCTCTTGAATTTAGAGCTCATGGAAATATGTTATCACCTACTTTTTTGTAGATGTTGTCCAAGGATTAATTAATGATATAAGATATTGCATGCGCAATTCACTTACCCCTTGTGGCCTCCATGGTTCTGTCCCTGCACAGCCTCTGGGCCTGAGGCAGTCCCCTGACGCCCAGATTAGTGCCCGTGGGGTGAAGCGCCACAGGCAGAGAAAGGCGTGAATGAGAAGTGAGGTTTGCGTGACAGGTGGCCTGAGCCAGACTCCTTATGGATGAGTCTGGGATAACAAGGGTCCAGCACCCGGGAAGGGCACCCAGCTATTTCTCTTCCCAGGACTCCTCCGCGTGCCGTGGTAGATCTCCTGAGATCCCGCGAGATCACGTTCCTCTGGGAAGAGCGATAGCCGCGGCAGCATTTCAGGTGTGATGCCGCCATCTTCTGAGCCGCTCTTAACCCTCAGTCTGTCCTAGCCAATCCTCTCCCTTCCCCTCCATCTGGACCCGAATTTACACCGCTGTGCACACCCGAAGCTATAGAGCATATCTGGAGGGCTCCAACTGCCTTTTTTGCATTCCTGGGAAAACCCACACTTTATCCAGCGGGACCAGTACCCAGCAGGTAGGTGTTCCTCCTAGTGTTCAAAAGAGGCAAACATTTCCTGATAAAGGGGCTTGGGTGAAGGGGCCATCACGGGGTGCTGGCAGTTGGACTAGGTCAGAGAGAACAGAGAGCAATGCTTTGAGGCTGTACTTAGGGGTGAGAGGTACACGCAGCAATGGCCACCTGGGACAGATTCTATAAACTTTGGTTCTGCCCAGAAGAACAACTGCCCCAAAGGATGTGCAATGGGATAGTGCGTTTGGGTTGTTTCAGCCTTGGACCTTGGCAGACATCAGATTGGGGGCTCAGGGTTGTGCACCAGAGGCCCAAGTCACTGCCCAGGGGTCTTCAGCCTCCAGGCAGGCAATAGACTTGCCGCCAGGGCTTGCACAGTTTACTCCTCCATTTTGGCCTCAGGCAGTCCTGCCCCACACAGCCTCCAGACCAGAACCTGATTCCTGACACCTGGCCATGGGTCCCTGGGGTGAAGTACCACTGCACTGTGACTCTGAGTGGGATGGGGGGAGGCACTGACAAAAACTAGAGTTTGATAGGTGGTGTGATGGGGCCTTCACCTGGAAAGCACCAAGGTGTGAAAGGAAAAAAAATCAATTAATATATTAATTAAAAATAAGACTATAGGTATAAAGTTTCAGTTATGCAAGATGGAAAAGCTCTAGGGACCTGCTGTACAACATTGTGCTTATAGTTAGTGATGTAGTTAAATTTCAGTTAAAATTTTGTTAAGAGGGTAAGATTTCATTCTGGTTTTTTAACCACCATAAAAGATACGGTTATAAAATATTCTGTGCAATTCCACGTAAAGGATGTTTAAAAAACCTATCCCACCTATCTCTGTGTACATACATGGAATTAAATACATAAAAATGTAAACAGTGGTACTTATCTCCAGTGGTGGGATTATGGTTAAATTTTTTTTTCTTTTTCTGCATTTTCTAATTTTTCTAAAGTGAAATCAAGCTACATTTATAATCAGACATACTCAGAAAATGATTTCTTCTGTTTCAGATCTCCTTGGTTCTCTCTTGAATTTCTGAAATCAAAGAGGACTGGCCCCATCAGAAGACAAATCTCCTGTCCAGGATCAGGCATCTTCAGTTGAAGCATGGTTTTATCCCCCAAATAATTTTTTTTTACCACTTCCACCATTCCAGTCCCTTAGTCTTTACCATGTACAATTCTCTCATCCCTAAGGGATCTTGAAGAATGCTGAGCCCTTTGTTCCTGTCCCTTCTGCCCCCGGAGGCTGCCGCCTCCTCTTGCCTACCACAGGAACTTTTTCCATATCCACACCTGCCAATATGCTAGCTGCAGATGCTCCCACAGGAACTGCTCTTATTAGAGCCACTTCTTCTGATTCTGCTTTTGCCAGTGGAAGTGGAAGGAGATAAATGATAGGTGGTATATTAATTGTGGAAATGGGAATGGGAGTTTGAAGGCACTGCTCCTGTGAAGGTCTAGTAGCAGGTATGAAGTGAAGAAACGGGTGAGAATGTGGAGTAGAGGAGGATATTGCTATGATCCTCCATTTTCTCCACACAGAATTTTGCCTCTTCCACTTTGGAGATCCCACAGAATCTGAAAGGCTTCTTCCTACATCCCCTGCACTCTCCTGTTCAGAGAAATACCCATATCACTCTTCCATCACCACCACCTGCATAAGTGCCTGTAAGGCAGCAATACTAGGCCCACCCCTTCCATCAGTCATGGTAGTAGCTGCTGCAAAGCCTGATTCTTTCTCCTTTTCCTCCAACACCATTTGAACTCTTTCTCTATTGCACCAGCACTAAATTTAGACCCAGCAGGAAAAATACCTGTACATGCTCATCTTTCCAAATGCACAGGAGACATTAGGATCTACAGGATATCATAGTATCTCCTCTCTTCCCCCTCCAAATAGTTATGTGTTTGTTCCCCCTGACAGCCCTCTTTTATTCTTGTATTCCTATCCCAGGTAACCAAGGCCTTCACTGTTAGTCATGTCTCTGAGAGAAAAGAGATTTCCAGTATGACAGGATCATTTTTGTTATCCACCCCCTCATCTCACTATACCCATTCCAAGAAGGTGTCCAGATCTTTGTTCCCCCCTTATACCAGGGGAGATTTATGCTGCCAGCCTATATTTGATTTTTGATAATCCTGATCATTTTTTTCTAATTTTTAAATTTAAATTCAATTAATTAACATATAGTGTATTATTAGTTTCAGAGGTAGAGGTCAGTGATTCATCAGTCTTACATAATACCCAGTGCTCATTATATCACGTGTCCTCCTTAATGTCCATCACCCAGTTACCCCATTTCCCCCCTGCCCCAACCACCCTCAGTTTGCTTCCTATGATTAAGAGTCTCCTATGGTTAGTCTTCCTCTCTCATTATCTTGACCCAATTTTGCTAAGGGAGAGAGGAATGACTTAGAGAACAGAGTGAATGGAGGGAGAATACTGTTTATGATACCTAAGCACTCCTTATTCCCTGCCAGAACCCCAGGGAGAAGGTAGGGCCCCAGAGGGGAATGGCTGCCTGGTGCATGTAGGGAAATGGACCCTAGGCATTAGGGCTTCCAGCATTGGCAGGCGCCTCGAAACCCCACTGGCCCTGGAGAAGCAAACATGCCCACCTTCAAGGGACCATCTGGACTTGGTCAGTAAGGGTAGCATGGAATGAAGGCCCCACAAAAACCCCTCCCCCCTCCCATTCTTGAGTAATTCTCATTATGAGAGGGGCCCTCTCATAATGAACAAGACTGAACTTTTCTTCACCTCATTGGGATAGAAGGAAGACGCAGATTTAAGCTGCCACCTCTGACCATCCTGCCCCAACATATTACACAGAAGACACAGCAGGCAAGTGCACACTCTTTATTACTAATTAGGATCAGAAAAACCCTGGCAGAGATTGAGCTTGGTGAGCTGGACACATCTGATGGGGGAAACTACAACATCTTTTGCTCAGACTGAGGCTGATCTACCTTCCCACCCCCTGGGCTCCACCCTGGCTCCCTCCTTACTTGTAGCAGCTGCCTCAGAAGAGCAGAGAGCCTTGAGGAGAGTACACCAAGCAGAAGATAAAGAGACCAGGGACATCCTCAAGAGTGCTTGTCCCAGTCCAGTATTATTTTTAATCCAATCCAAGAGAAGAATGATCTCTGCCCTTAGAATCCATCTTGTTCTTCATCCAGTCTTGACTGGAAAGGGGCTTGGGATGAAGGTAGCCAAGACTGAGGGTTCAAGTGTGTAGCCAACACTCCTTTAAGTATTGTCTTTAAGTCACCCAGTAGTCTTTCAGGCAACCAGGAAAATAGGTTTTCCCTCTCAAAGGAAGAAACCAGACTTTCAGAAAAGTCCTGCCTTTACTTTGTGATGCTACTTTCCCAATCTTTGCCACTGTTCATTTGTTTCACCTAGGAGCAATGAGATGAGCAGTCTGGTAAATCTTCTCATGAAAGTCTCTGATGTTGCTCCCCAAACTGCAAAAATATCTATGTTATTTTAATTGGGTTTACCCAAAGGCCATATTATACACAAGTCAAATAAGTCACTTCTGATCTCAAAGTAGGCTCTCTCCTATCATCAAAGCAAACTCACCAAAAAGTTGTGATGTGTGCACTAAATATGAACATATGGCTCTACCTCCTAACATACATTAGGTAGTCAATAAGTACCTGTTTAATGAATTAAATGTAATCCATCAAATTTGCTATCATCTATAGAATTTAACACTGCAACACTCCCCGTAACTCTTCCAAATTAATCCCAACAGAGAAATTAAATTCTAAAAAAATTGTTTTGCCCTCCCTGCCCCACTACTGAGTGCCAGAGTGCTCTTCTTCCCTGACTTCCTCTCACTCTTCTCAGTTCCAGCCAATGGGGGGTCTCAATGAGGTGCGGGTCAGCTGGAATCAAGGTGTGATTTCTTTAGACTCTTGGGAAATTTTCTAATGGGACGAGTTCAGCTTTTTCAGCAACAAACAAGTTCTGTGGGGCTCAGAGACACAAAAACAGGCCCTCACCTATAAAACTTAAACAAGAAGCAAACATGAACACTGTAGTTTACAAAGGAACAATAGCATTTTGAAGGAAAAGCGGTACTCCTAAAATTCAATATAGTTATAGCTCAAAAAACACATGGTTGTTCCTAGCCAGCAACATAACATTTTCAGGAAAAGGAGGTTAATAAGGAAACAGAAAAGAGTGAAAAAGGAAAAGGCTTCTTGACTTCAGCCTCTCCAGGGTGTCAACCAATCAGCCTCAGCTATCCAGAATCCACCACCTGTGAACTTAAATGCAATTAGGAGAAATCCCCTATTTAAAATGTGTGATGCTCAAAAAGTAGTCTATCCTTGTTAAAATAAATATATAAAATAAAAACATAGATACATCTATGCTTGTGTGTGTTTGTAATCAGAATGATAAAAAGTAATTATTAGGTAATGGGATAATGGATGATTTTATTTAATTTTCTATACCATAATTTTGGTTTTCAAATTTTCTGTGAAGTAAATGAGCTACTTTTTGATCAGAAGGGGGTCTTATGAAATTGGTTTTTCTTTGGAGTGTTTCCATTCTTACTCACCTTCCTAAAATTAGTGAGTTTGTCCTGGGTCCCAGCCTCTACTCTCACCTGCCACACAGACTTTCTTGCATTTATAACAGGCCTTGCGCCATGAAAAATTCATGGCTTGGGCAGTCCTGATTCTTGAGACTGCATACTGAGGCAGGCTTCCCCTGGTGTTGGGAATCCGAGGCTTTTTTCCCTTTTAGTTGCTTGGCCTTCTGCCCCGGAGGCTGCTGTTTCTTGGGGCTTTTTCTCACACCACTGCTCTTGCTGCTTCCCAGTGGGGATGTCCCCAGGGGCCTCTCTGGATCTTCTTGTCTGTGGCTCTTGCTGTTCTCCAGGGGGTACTTCTCCTGGGGCATCAATGGACATTCCTTCTGGCTGGAGCGTCTGTCTCCCAGGGGTGCTGTCCCCTGAGGTCTCTCCAGATCTTTCTGGCTATGGCTCCCTATGTCCTCCAGGGAAGTCATTCCCTGGGGACACACAGGACCTTCCTCTTGGCTGTGGCTTCTGCTATCCCCTAGGGGACATCCCCCCTGGAGGGTCTCAGAATATTCCTCCTGGTCACAGCACCTCTGGTCACATAGCGGTGCCATCTGCCCCTGGGGCCCCCACTGCAGCCCATGTGCCAGGTGGGTAGACCCCCAGAGGTGGCATCTAGGGTGGGACTGCTGCTGCTGCTGCATCTGCTTCCACAACTACTGCGTGTGGTGCAAGTGTCGAGTATGGGAATCCCATTGGGAATGATGCAGAGAATGGAATGGATGTGACATCTGCACTGGCAGACAGGGCTGCAGGGCCTGGGCCCAGCAGCTTGGAGGTGCCTGCACATAAAGCACAGCTGCTGGAGCTGCCGCTGGAGCCGCCTGGCTGGAGCTGCTGCTGAAGCTGCCATCTGGGCCTCCAAACGGTGCATGGGCTGTGCCCCTGTAGCCATCATCTTGCCCTGCTCATCCACATCCTCTGGCCATGCAGCGGCCCCACGCTGTTCTGCTCCCGACTCAGACGTGACCTCCTGAGGAGGGCGGTCGGCCCGGGCCGACTTCTCTGCCTGGAGCAGTCGCCCGCGCAACACATTTCTCTCATCCAACACCTGCTGCAGAGCAGCCCACGAGCATTGAAGCTGCGCAGCCACCTCCTTGCCTCCCCACGCAGCCGCTGCAGCTCGGAGGCCAGGGCCCAGGTAGCCATCTCGCGCTCCTCCACCTGCTCCTGCAGCCGCCGCACGCGGTGCGCCTGCTGCTCCCGCTGCCTCGCGGCCGCGCGCACACTCAAGGCCAGCGCGCTCCAGGCACAGGCTCTCTTAGTGGTGCGCGGTACCTGAGGGTCGACCACGACGGTCCGAAGCTGGTCCTCCACCTCATTCCAGGGCCGTGAGCGGAAGGTCACGTAGAAATCTGGACCGCCGCCGTTCATGAGCACTTCGTTGTTGATGAACCTGATCACCTCCGTGTGGCGGAACCCGCTGGCGTGGTCCCCGAAGTCAACTGCCATGGCTGCTGCGGCCTAGTTAACCGTCGATGCCGCCCCTGCTGCCGCCAGTAAAGTCCACTGCTCACCTCCCCACTCAGTCCTACTAAAGTCCCTTTCCAGTCCGGCCCTCCTCCTTGACTTCTTTCCTCCCTCACTCCCAAGTTTTTCCAAAAAAAAAAAAAGAAAGGAAGAGGAAGGAAAGGAAGGAAGGAAGGGAGGGAGGGAGGGAGGGAGGAAGGAAGGAGGATTCTCTCACCACACCAACCCCCAGTGCACAAAGGGCAACAATGGCTTGATGCGTCACAGACAAGAGCTCTGAGCCACGCATGCCACCACAAGGTGTGCTGGGACCCACCTCCTGGGCCAAGCGCCCCCTGGAAGGCGAACTGGGTGGATGGCTTCGCTGGGTAGTACAGTGAGCCCAAACAGGGACGGGGCACATCAGATTCCTTGGAGATAATAATAGTTGTCACTCATGCATGTAAGATCACACACTCCCAGTCTAAAAGAAAGGGTAGGTCAGAGAAGGTCAGAGAACTTCTGGGGGAGGGGGGGAAGAGAGTCGAGGTGGAGGCCGGGGTTGCAGGACCCCCTGTTTGGGCAGATAAATAGAGTGCAAGCCAGGAGTCTAGCCAAACCTAGAAAAGGGGCAGGACAGTGTTGAGAGTGAAGGCTGTGGTAGTACTGCTGCTGTGGGAAAGGGAATGAAGCTGCACGTTGGGGCAGCAGTGGGAACCAGGTGAAGAAGAGCAGGAATATGCCACCCCAAAATATGCCACTTTGGCACATTACTTTGAGTTGAAGTTACTTAAGAAACAGCTGATGTAAGCAGGACACTCTAACCCTCCTTTGTGCCCCTGAAAGGAGGAAATAAATCACCCATGTGAAGTGTACCCACTCTATACCCAAAGAGTAGAAGGCACCCTTACCACCAGAAATAGGGAATGAATTTAGGGCTGAGAAGGCTACATAAAATACCTTATTATTTCTTCTCTAATTTACAACCCCAAACCCAAACCTCATCGTCTTGTCAATTCTTTACTTTTTTTTTTTTTTTTTTTTGTCTTCAAGTTATAAAAGCTGCCTGCTTTGGTCACTTTTTTGAGTCTTATATTTATATGGGGTTCCTGTATGTATGAAATTAAATTTGTTTTTCTCCTGTAAATTTGTCTTATGTTAATTTAATTATTAGACCAGCCAAAGAACCTAGAAGGGAAGAAGGGAAATTTTCCCACCTCTACAGTTTTGGCACCTGACCTGGGACCCTCCACTATCTAGATATTGTTCAGTCTTGAGCTGCTGCAGCTAAGAGATCCTGAGATCTGAAAAGAGTCCACAGAAGGTAAGAATTCTTACCACATAAGTCTCCTGGATCTCTGCTCACAGGGTCTGGTGGAAGTGAGAGTGAGAGGTCTTTTGTTTTTCTAAATTAATTTAGCAGGAGAATATATTTGTGTGATCAAGTTCCTTGGATATAGTGACTCTGATAAATATTTATTAGGAGTATCTTGTTTTCTTTTTTTTAAGATTTTATTTATTTATTTATTTGACAGAGAGAGAGAGCGAGCACAAGCAGGGGGAGGTGCAGGCAGCAGAGGGAGAGGGAGAAGCAGGCTCCCCGCTGAGCAGAGAGCCCAGTGTGGGGCTCAATCCCAGGAACCCGGGATTACGGCCTGAGCCGAAGGCAGACACAACTGACTGAGCCACCCAGGCGCCCCCAGTACTCTTGTTTTTTATTGATCTTTTTCCTCCCAGAGATGGTCACTTTTCTTTTGTCTCAGTCCTTTGTGTCATTTGTCATAAGGAGGGAAACCATAGGGTAGAATGCTTCACAAACTGGTGAGTTCACAGTTCTCACCAGACTGGCATCTGTTTAGACAAACTTGGCTGTGGGTCCTTTATGTAAAAACCAGATGAGGTTTTCTTTTCATCTTGTTCTGTCCTGAGAGTATGGCATTGTGACCAGTGAGAATATTCTCTCTGGTCTCTGCCAGCCAGAAGGTACAAGTACTGGCTTGCATCTGGTAGCCAGCCAAATGGGCTGGGAACCCAACATATGAAGTCACAGGCAACATTCTGTTTGTCCAACTGTACCAGCTGTCAGGGGAGTTTGTCATAAGTTGTCCCAGTTCATAAGGGGCCTTTGTTGTCTAAACCATTGTTGTCTTGTTAGTGCTGGAAAAGTATAATAGCACCTGCTCAGTGGCACAGATTAGTGGGTCTGTGACTGGAGGCATCTCACATTCTCATGGGAAACTGGAGACACCATTTTTACTACTGGTGACAACAAAGGTTTTTGCTTTCTTAGGCTAACTCTGGGAGTGAACCCTCTGGATCTTGTGAGCGCTGCATCTTTTGCACTCTCTTTTGGGATGCCTCTGATGTACATGGTTAAGCTATAAAAAGTCTTACTGGTTTGAGTCTCTATTGAGATTAATATAAGATCCTACTTGTCAATGCCAGACAACAAATCCTTTGAATTAGAAAACCTTCTATATTTGAAAAAAAATTTAAAGAGCTCTCATCCTAAACAACTGCCTTGTTGGTATCTATGGAAATACCAAATTATAAAGTGGATACAGAGGAGTATAATTATTAGCCTTAGAGATTCCCTTAACAAAATTAAAGAACAGAAATTAGACTTAGAACAAAAATTAAAGTCCACATCCAACATAAATTCCTCTTTTTAAAATCCAGCTCTGTCACTAAATTATACACCTGAATCTAATATTACGCTGTATGTTAACTAACTGGAATTTAAATAAAAACTTAAAAAAATAAAAGAATAAAATCCAGCCCTGCCTCCTCAGCAAATTCCCTTAGCTCCTAAAACTCCTCCACCTTCTCCAGAAAATCCCTTAAACATCCAGCTGCCTGTTTTAATCTCCCTTTCCCTACAAGATTTACTACAAGCACTCTGGCCTGATCTCCAGGTCTAGGGTACACATGTTACTCATGTAAATGCTGAAAGCCAGGAAGTGAATTTAGCAGAAGCACAAAGATAGGTGGTAGGATTCACTTTGCCCTGTCCCTTATAATTCCTCCTGCTCTCCAGAGCTCTGTAATCTGGCTCATTTGTATTTCCGTTGGGTGCAGTGGAACAAATCATATTTAAATAGGAAAGAACAGATTGGATTTCTGATGAGAGATCCAATGGTCAGAAAGGTTTTCCTCTTTTGCAATGGATTGGGCCAAGAAAGAAAGCGATGAAATAAGGTAAGAAGCAACAGTGAGAAATATAGGTCTGGTCCAGTCATCTTGGGAAAGCTGTCTTGTTCAGCTATCATCTGCTTCAATTCCTAGAAATCTTTATTTTCAGGTCATCAGTTGATGTGCAGATCTAGTCAGTGTTTGATGCTTTCTGTAGAGGTGACACATGGATCCAAGGGTATATTCTTTGGAGTTTGGCAGCACAAGGGTTGGTTAACAGTACTTGATAGGGGTCTTTCTAACAGGGTTGAAGAGAGTCTTTCTGTAGATGTCTTTTCCAATAGATGAAATCTCTGGACTGCAAGGTATGATACTTAAGATCTTTATCTCCCAGGAACACACTGTGGAAAGATTGTTCTACTAAAGCATGGTTATTTCCAACAGAAGCAATTAGGCCTTTGCAATATTTAAGCATATCTCCTTTTACCATTTATGGATTGAAAGAAGCAGGAACCAAGTACATGGGCCATCCTGTGAGAGTTTATGAGTTCCAAAAGGGGTTGACCTGAAATTTAGAACCACTAATGGCAGTGCTTTTGGCCAGGGTATTTGAAGGATCTCCACAAATTTTGCCTAATAATGCTGTTAGTGCATTCAGTTAGCCCTGAGGATTGAAGGCAAGTAAGCACAGTAGGAGTGCTGAACACTGGCCAAACAGCACAGACCTGTTAAAGTGAGTTCCCTGGTCACTATGGAGTTCAAGGGGGATTCCCCAGGTAGGTATGATCTTTTCTGGTAGGATTTTAGCCACAAAAGTAGCAGTCCAATAAGAAAACACACAAACAATTACCAAGACATATTTATATCCATGAAATAGGGGAAGCTAAATAAAATCCATCTGCCAAATCTTAAATGGTCCATTGGGCAATTTGAAGGGTCCAGGAGCAGTTGCAGACAGCTTTTCCTGAATTACATTTCAGGCAAGCGAAGTAGGCACTCTGTGACCTTATTAATATTTAGCCATTAGTATTGGCTTATAAAGGTTTTTGTTTTATTAGTAGACTAATGATTCATTGCATGTGTACTAGTCAGTAATGGGAACTTCAGAGTCTCTGGCAGCACTGGATTATTATATGGCCCAACCCAGAGTTTTCTTTTTTTATTGAACCAACACTTAGTAGATTTCCAATATTGTTTTATCCTTTCCTGGGGCCAATTGTTGGACATCTCTAGTCAATTTTTCTGGATTATTATTTGGGAGAACATACATCCCTTTAGACCAAGACAGAGGTTTAGTTGTTTCTTCCTTTGAGAGCAGAATACTTTGCAGAAATAATCATCAAGGTGATGAAGCCATTAGCCTCCAGGGAATCAAGTTTGGAATGTGCAGGGACCTTGATACTGGCCTAAGTGTCTGCAAGAGTATGGCATCTAATAATTTCTGGATATAAAGGCCATTTTTAATTTTGACCCCGCTGGAAGTGAGGAAGCCTTGCTGTTTCCATAACATTCTAAAGTCATGAGCTATTCCAACATACCTACTGTTAGTATAAATATTTGCGGTTTTGCCCTTGGCTAAAGTGAAGGTGTGATCAAGAATATACAATTCAGTCTGTTGGGCCAATTTAGCCAAGGGCAAAGGTGTTGCCTCAATGACTTCAAAAGGAGTACAATAGCATACCAAGCATTATATTTATCATTTTCACCTTGTAAATAAGAACCATCAGTAAACCACGGAGAGTTAATGATATACAAAGCAGTTTTCCATAAGTCATCATGGGGAGTCAGGAGGTGATCTGTGAGAGTCAGTCATGAGGAGTATTGCCCATAGAGAAGGGAAGACAGGTGGCAGAGTTAAGATTATTACAGTGAGAAAAAGAGTTTGGAATCCAATTTTGACAGTAGCCAGCTCACCTGAGAAAACCTTGTAATTAGCACTTAGTTTTGGGAAGTTCAGGATGCCATGAAGCCTATTTGGATCTAAATACAGCCCTTGTTCTAAAATCAGGTGCCACAAATATTGAACCTGAGTCTGAGCAAATTGCAGTTTTTCCTTGGAGATTCTATGTCCCTTTAAGGCCAAAAGTTTTAACAGGTAGATGCTGCCTTCCTGCAAAGAGGCCTGAGAAGGGGAGAAGAGAAGCAAGTGGTCTACATATTATAATAAAGTATAGCTTCCAGGTAACTTTATATCACCTAAATCCACTTTTAAGATTTGAGAGTAGGAAGGATTTTTAGTAAAACCCCGGGGCATTACTGTCTAGGTACACTGCTTTCCTTCCCAAGTAAAGGCAAAGAATTATTTATTGACTGGCCTTATCCACAGGGAAATCAATCACTGAAAAATGTGATGGAGCAAATAAGATATTGAAACATCATATGATTTACCTGGTTGACTATTTTGGTTGCTATCAAATTCTAGAATCATCTCCCCCTTTCAGGAGAAAAATTCCAGCATGATATTTCTCCAAGGAATCTCAGCCTAATAAATGAACAGGGGTGGAAGAACTAAGAAGAAAAGTATGAGTATCTCTTAGATGGCCTAAATGAAAGGGAATAGGTTTATAGATAGAAACCTGTTTATGTTTATTAAAGATCCTCACTCTTTGAACTATTTCAGTACTTTGACATAAGGGGCTCTTTAATAACAGTAGGGTCAAGCACCAAGAGGGTAGCTCCAGTGTTGATAAGAATTCTCCGGGGGGGAAAGATGGCGGAGGAGTAGGGGACCCTATTATAACTGGTCCCCAGAATTGAGCTGGATATCTACCAGACCACTCTGAGCACCCACAAAACCAGCCTGAGATGTAAGAAGATCTGGATCTCTACAAACAGAATATTGCAGGCGGTTGGTTTTGAGGTACAAAGCAGGGAGCCATAATTCCTCGGGCAGATATCAGAGGATAAACAGCAGCGGGAGGGTGCATGACCATGGGGATCCTACACCGCCAGTGAGTGACAGCCTCACGCGCTGGGGGCGGGACACAGACTCTCAGACTGTTAGTGGCAGGGAAAGGACTTTAGGGCATACCCTGGGGTGGAAACATGGAGCGGCGGGGTCGCCTGCGTGAACTGGGAGTGGCTGGCAGTTTTAGAAGCAAAAAGGGCAGAGACGTGCCCCGACCTGGAGGCAGGACTGGGAGCGCTGCGGAGGGGCGCACAACCCAGGACGCTGCAGTTTATAGTAGCACGGACAGAAACGGAGATGGTGTGGCCTGGAGAGCTAACTGAAGAATAGACTGCGATCTCTCTGCTCTGAAACAGAGGGTTGGAAACAGTCTCTTCTGCTCTGACTCGCGGAAGAGACATGGAAAGCCGCCAGGGAAAGGCGCCAGAGAACAAAAGCCCCAAAAACTGATTCCCACTGAGCCCATCCCCCGCCACAGGGGCGCAGGGCAACTCCGCCCAAACAGGGTTGCCTGAGTAACCGCACGGCAGGCCCATCCCACAGACACAGCAACCCTAAGGTCCCAAGAAAACAGGTGCATCTTGATTGGGTTCTGGTCAATAATTTGGACTCTATACATTCCCTCAAACACCCCTCAACAGAATGAGTAGGAGGAGGAGCCCCCAAAATAGAAAAGACTCAGAGATTATGACTTATGCAACAGATTTACAAATGGATGCAGATATAACTAAGATGTCAGAGATGGAATTCAGGCTAGCAATTGTGAAGACAATGGCTAGAATGGAGAAATCAATTAATGGCAACATAGAGTCTCTAAGGGCAGAAATAAAAGGTGAATTGGCAGAATTAAAAATGCTATCAGTGAGATCCAATCCAATCTAGATAATCTAACAGCTAGGGTAACTGAGGCAGAAGAGAGAATAAGCCACCTGGAAGACAATATAATAGATAAAAAGGGAAAAGAGGAGGCCAGGGAAAAACAACTCAGAATCCACGAAAATAGAATCAGAGAAATAAGTGACACCATGAAGCGCTCCAATGTCAGAATAATTGGAATCCCGGAGGGAGTGGAGAGAGAGAGAGGAATAGAAGATGTATTTGAGCAAATTGTAGCTGAGAACTTCCCTAATCTGGGGAATGAAACAAACATTCGCGTCCTAGGGGCAGAGAGGACCCCTCCCAAGATCAAGGAAAACAGGCCAACCACCCCGGCATGTAATAGTAAAATTTGCAAATCTTAGAACAAAGGAAGCCATCTTAAGGGCAGCTAGGGGGAAGAGATTCCTTATTTACAGAGGGAGGAACATCAAAATAACATCAGACCTATCCACAGAGACCTGGCAAGCCAGAAAGGCCTGGCAAGACTTATTCAGGGTACTAAATGAGAAAAACATGCAGCCAAGAATACTTTACCCGGCAAGGCTTTCATTTAGAATGCTTGGAGAGATGCAGAGCTTCCACGACCAGCAGACACTGAAAGAATATGTGACCCCTAAGCCGACCCTGAAAGAAATATTAAGGGGGGTTCTATAAAAGGAGAAAGACCCCAAGAGTGATATACAACAGGAATTTACAGGGACAATCTATAAAAACATCATCTTCACAGGCAACATGATGACAATTAATTCATACCTTTCAATAATCACTCTCAATGTGAAAGGCCTAAATGCTCCCATAAAACGGCACAGGGTTGCAGATTGGATAAAAAGACAGGACCCATCCATATGCTGCCTACAAGAGACTCATTTTGAACCTAAAGATACATCCAGACTGAAAGTGAAGGAATGGAGATCCATCTACCATGCCAACGGATCTCAGAAGAAAGCTGGGGGAGCAATTCTTATATCAGACAAATTAGATTTTAAACTAAAGTCTGTAATAAGAGACACA
>NC_138385.1:21333613-21358185 GCF_054177405.1 Leptonychotes weddellii
GGCTCAGGTCATGATCCTGGAGTCCCTGGATCGAGTCCCGCATCGGGCTCCCTGCTCGGCGGGGAGTCTGCTTCTCCCTCTGACGCTCCCCCCTCTCATGCTCTCTCTCTCATTCTCTCTCTCAAATAAATAAATAAAATCTTTAAAAAAAAAAAAATTAACTTTGAAAGGCTAAAGAATCATGGGGAAAAAAACATGAATTCTATGTGCAGTACTCCCCTAGTGCTGGAGTTCTGCTGTTCTCATTGATCGGTAAACTTGGTCTTGGCTGGCTGTTCTTGCTGATCTTCTGGGGGAGGGGCCTGTTGCCGTGGTTCCCAAATGTCTTTGCCGGAGGCAGAAGTGCCCTACCCTTGCCAGGTCCGGGCAAAGTAATCTGCCTGGGTTTGCTCTTGGGAGCTTTTGTTCCCTGCAAGCTTTCTGTACAGCTTTGGAGGATGAGAGTGAAAATGGCGGCCTCCCAATCTCCGCCCCAGATGAGCTGAGAACTCAGAGCCTCACTTCTCAGTGAGCCCCCAGAGAAAAGCAGTCAATCATTCCTGTCTCCCCGGTCTCTGGGTGCAGTCCGTGCTCACCCGGCCAGTAACTGAGCATTTCTATCTCTGGCACATGACCCTGTGTGGAGTCTCCAAACCGAGCAGATCCCTGCGGTGCACTCCCGAGCCACTCCTCCCTGGGGAGGAAGGGGAGTCTCCCTGGATCTGCCGCTTGTTGGGTCCCTGCTGGAGGAGCAGTGGCCTGACTGTGCCACAGATCACCGTTTACGGCAACCCCAAGCTGAGAGCCCACTCCTTGGCTCTGTCTCTGCAGCTGGCTTCCTTGTTCCGATACCTGGGCGATCGGCTGCAATCAGGCACCCCCAGTTTTTCTGTGACCCCGAGGGTCCGAGACCACACGGTTCCAGCTAGGTTTCCACCCCCCGCTTAGCCACTAGAGCGACGTCTCTCAGCAGAGCCGACTTCTAAAAGTTCCGGTTTTGTGCTCTGCTGCTCTATCACTTGCCAGTAGTGGCTGACGGAGGCCCCCTCCCCTGCCATCTATCTTCCCGAATATCGCCTCGGATTCACTTCTTCACACGTCCTACCTTCCAGAAAGTGGTCGCTTTTCTGTTCAGAGAGTTGCTGCTATTCTTTTCTTTGATCTCCTGTTGAGTTCGTAGGTGTTCAGAATGGTTTGATCCCTATCCAGCTGAATTCCTGGGACCAGACAAAATTTAGGTCTCCTACTCCTCCGCCATCTTGCTCCTCCTCTCAACCTAGAAATTAAAGTTTCTAAGGGTTAACAATTGTAATTAATTTAATAATTAGTTAAGTAATGAGTTAATTTAATAAGTGTACTTAAAACTCCCAGAAATAGTAAGGGAAACATCTCTATGCAAAAAAGTAGGATATGTTTTTGCCTAAGAAACAGTATGAGGTATGGAGATGTGTTTTGTTAAAGGAAAAGTAGTAATTTTGTGTAAAGTAGAAAATCTGGTTATTTCTGAATAACAAGGAGAATAAAGAACAAACTAAATGGATATAGAAAGTTGAGAAGGGAGAAGGAAAAAAATCTTTCCTTGTGTAGTCAAGCAGGCTAAAATTGAATAAATTTATTTAAGGGCTTTAAAAAATAAGTTTTAATAAAAATTGTATACTTATGCTTATGTAAAACTAAAACTTAATATTCTTTCATCTGCTAAAAGGAGAAAGTTTTCTTAGACTATTGATCTGCCCCGATAAGAGATTATGAAAGGCTTTTCTTTACCTTTTAAGTAATCTGATTAGAAAACAAAGATTCTGTGTTTTATCAAAATAATTTACTGTTTCATGCTGTCTTCATCAGTTCTTTCATTTTTCAAAACTTAGTCTTCTCAATGTTAAAAGAGCTAAGTTTTGCTTACAACTATGTAACCTTTTGTATCTGCCTTTAAATTGTCACTTTGATTAAATGTATTGTTTCACAGTAATCTGTGATCCTATTTATTCAAGTATTTTAAAAACTTTTAATATTTTTTAAAGATTTTATTTATTTATTTGACAGAGAGAGAGCACAAGTAGGTAGAGGGAGAAACAGGCTCCCTGCTAAGCAGAGAGCTGGATGTGGGGCTTGATCCCAGGACCTTGGGATCAAGACCTGAGCCAAAGGTAGACACTTAACTGACTGAGCCACCCAGGCATCCCAAAACCTTTTAATATTTTTGATAAACTTCCCCAAAATCAAATTCTAAATGAAGTTGATGTAGGAAAGACATTAGGGTTTGAAGCTGATGGCCAAGAAAGAATTCTTGAGATGTCTTTGGTGCAAAAAGTTAATTTTATTAAAGCAAAAGGAGACAGAACCTGTGGGCAGAAAGAGCAGCACTGGGGTCATGCGGAATGGCCCATTATATACTTTTAAGTTGGGAGGGGGGTAAGGATGGCATAAGTTTCTAAGGAATTTTGGAAGCAAGGTTTCCAGGACCTTGAGGGGGCTAGCTATTGTTGGGAAAAGGTTATTTATTACCGTCTAATAAAACCTTAGTCATGAGACCCTTCAGATGTATATTGTTAGGCCATATGCTGGGGGATGATTGCCAACATATATCTTAGGGGGTTTGGAGATAAAGGAAATTTCTAAAGGAAATTTTATATGTTAAAGTAGGCTTACAAGATCCTGGAGTGGGGTGGGGGGTGGGTTCAGGCTAGGATTGCCTTTTGCCCTTAGCAAAATGTCAACATGGAGGCAGTTGAGTCCCTAGAAGAAGGTCACTCTGCCTGTTTCAAGGACTTGTCAATGGGCTGTAGGTAATAAGAAAATTTAATTTTTCTTCTGCCTTTGGTCCCCACATCAAAGTCATTTTGATTGGAAAGAACTTTGAGATTTCCAAAGGGTCCATGGAACATCTCAAAGTTTTGTTCTCTCTCCTTCTAGTAAAAGAGATGTTAAACATTAGCATTGTGTATGTTAAATTGCATGGGAAGCATTGTCAAATAAGAAGTGATATTTAACCTTCTTAGTTTATATTCGTATGGGTATGGGTTATTAATGTAAGTGTTACAGAAATTGTATAAGATTGCTAAAACTGATATGTAGTGTTATCAGTCATAATTCCAATTATTAATATTCTATATTAAAATATATGTAACAGAAATAACCAAATTTCCTTGTCAATTGCATTATACTGAACTCTTAACAGACTTTTAATCATGGCCATTTTAAGTCCTTTACCATCTATACACAGTTGCTGTTTAACTTTGATGCTTTTGCAAAAATGTACCTGCAAAAGTATTTCATCTTCAAGGAGACCCATGGAAGGTACTCTAACAAGTACATGTTTGATAACTTTCAGACCATACCACTAAACTCAGTAGGAATTTACAGATCTCTAATGAAGAACATAACAGCTTCATTAAACTGCTAATAAAAGATCAAGACAAAAAGAATTAATTATATGGGACTGAATGAACTGATGGAGATGATTATATAATTTAAATGACTTTTTGAAACATTTTTGGTTATTTAATGTTTTGTTTTTCTAGACTTAAGGAAGCTATTTTTTCTCTTAAACTATCAGCAGTTTGGTAAAGTATACCTTTGTGAACAAAGATAAAACAATTATTTTCTTTCCTTACCTGATCTCACCAGAATTTATAAACTCCTAGTTGAGTATTCTTATTTTTGTGGTAGTATAGTTACTTGCATAGTTCTGTAACAATCTGTTCTTCTTGTAACATAATTGGAAACATTGGTAATATGACCAAGGCTTGACTGGAATGTCATATTTTAAAAAGATGTACATAGACTCAGATATGACCAGAAAGCTTTAAGGAACTAAGGTTGTCTTTCAGGAGCAAATAAAGCCCTTTGGAAAAACAGCCTAGTAACTTGTTTACAAGGTTCTGGACAAACTTACCAGGTGAGTAAGGAAAGTTTCTTCATACAGGCTCAGGAATCTTAGGATATTTTGGGAAACTCAATAAGAGGAATTAATCCAAATGTGTAGGTATTGCAGGTCAAGTCTGATGTTGAGTCCTTGGCTTGGCTTCCTAGGCTCAAGAAGTTTTAAAAGTTCAATCTGAGGGTTTTTTATGAAAAGTTCCAGTGAAACAGACTTAAAAGAGCCTATATGGTTAATCACTCTTCTGCTGTATTTATGAAAATAATCAGGCCAAGTTTAATGAGACTAGACTTATTTTACAAACAAATTAGTCTTACTTTGATTATCTCTGAGAGAAATGGAGGTGACTAGAGAAAAAAATTATGTTTTCAGTAAAATCTATAACACACTCTTGTGGATATCAGATTCTAGTCTTATTCATTGTCTTTGAGGTTTTGTTATCTACCTATAAACTGGACTAGACTATCCTGAATTCTTCCAGTTTTCTCCAATATCTGACCATAACTCTCCAAACTAATATTTCTAGTTTTTCTCTCACCCTCTGACTTGAAATGACTGAGAACTAAAACTGCCCTTTTCCTGAAGCCATGCAAAATAAAACTGGACAACTTGATATAAACTTCAGAGAAATTACACCAGTTCATGTATGGACAATCTTCATGTCTGTCTGTGTGGGCCACTCAGAAAGATCACCAGAGACATTCAAACTGTAAACTAGGAAAATATGTAAAAATTTCCACTGCTTGTCTGCCTTCACTCCATCAAAATATGCTTTGAGCTAGACATCTAGAATTTTTTTGACTGGCTGCCCTCAGGACTCAGACTGGGTTTTTAGTCCACTCCAAACATTAACCATTGTTTTCCTTTTGTTTCCATAGGAATACTTCTTATTAAATACCTGACATAGATATTTACACCACACAGGCCTAACTTTGGGAGCAAACCTACATCACTGCCTCCTGAAATGAAACACAGTTGTTTAACTGAACTGACCAATTTTCAAGACTAAAAGACTAGTTCAGTTAAATGGAGTGATCTACCAACTCAACTTCTGAATTGTGAAATTTCTTGCAAGTCTCAAAGGCAGGATTAAAGGAGAGCAGAATATGCTACCCCAAAATATGCCACTTTGGAATATTGATTATTTTGAATTAAAGTTACTTAAGAAAGAGCTGGAACAAAAAGGACACTGTAATCCTTTGTCTCCTTGAAAAGAGGAAATAAATCTCCCATGTGAAAGGTACCCTTCCTGAAACAGAAGGGTAGAAGGCATCCTTATCACCAGAAATAGGGAATTTAGGGCTGAGAAGGTTGAATAAACAAACTTTGTTACTTCTTCACTAATTTACTACTCCCAAAATAAACCTTCTTGTATCCTCAATTCCTCACATATTTATTGTTTCTTTATTTAGAAGGCATAAAAGCTGGCTGCTATGGGCACTTCTTTGAGTCTCATATTTTTATGGAGCTCCAGGATATATGAAATTAAATTTTTCTCCTATTAACCTATCTTATGTCAATTTAACTATTAGGCCAGCCACAAACCTAGAAGTGAAGAAGGGAAAAAGTTTCTACCCCTACACATTTGTGTACCCTATACATGAGTAAAGGGAGAACCTGACAGCTATGGGGGATTACAAGGCTCAAACCACTGGGGAACGTTGGTGAAAGGCACTAGAAAGAGAACCATTGTGATAGTTGAGTGGACAAGGAGGAAAGGGAAGCCAGCCCAAGATGTTCTGGAAAATTAGGGAGCTATCAAGGGCAGGAGGTTATAGTGAGGATGAGTGACCTGATTCCGTGAACAAGAAGGAAAGACATTTCTGATTTAAGCATTCCAAACTGGAGTGCTCTGATGGATGATGAGACAATGTTTATGAATATGTATGGGAAAAGTAAACTGTGAATGTTGAATCTCAGATGTTTCTGGGGGCTTCCAGAGGACACCACAAGCCATGTAGAGTGGTTTACAAATATGGAGTGGAGGAAAGGGAGCTGCCCTTTGCTCAGCTCCTTCTCTTACCTCTCAGTTGCCAAAATGTCCTTGAGCTTCCTGCATAGTTCCTGCCTCACTTCCTCTCACAATAAACATTAAAGTTTGTCTTCTCAACATTAAAGCTAACTCCTTCACCTATGATTTAGATCCCAGCCTCTCCTATCTCTTCAGGAAGTTCAGTCCAATCATGGTCTTTCCACTCTCTACTCTATTTCAGCCTCTTCCTCTCTACTTGCTCCTTCCGCATCATGGTATCAGTATGTTCAAGCTTTTTCTATGCTGTATAATGTTCTTGTCTACATTTCCTGTACCTTAATTTCCACCCATAAAACTACAGTAAGTATTCTAAGGGCACCACCAGTAACTCTCTCTCCTCTCTTAATCCAAGTTTCTTCTAACTTGAAATGTCTGTGGCCTTTGACTATGTTGACCACTCCCTTTTTGAAATTCATCCTCCCTTTTCTTCTAGAACACCAAACTCTCTCAATTTTTCTCCTCTCTTTATGGCTGCTCCTTCTTAGTTTCCTTTTGCTGCCTGCTACATTTCCATTCATTCCTAAATACTGGCATGTCCCTGAGTCTTGTCTTCAGACCCCTTTTTTTTCCAGGCACTTCCCTCATTTCAGATACTCTTTCTCTCTGATCCTGTCTATTCTCTTGTTCTCAACTACCATTATTAATTGTGAAAGAGTCACACAACTTTCAAGTCCTTCTCTGTGTCCTACTAAGCTTCAGGTTCACCTAAACAACAACTTCCTAGAAAGCTTTACCTGGATATTCCATAGGCACCTTATTCTCTACAAGTCCTAAAGTCATCAACACTACTTTGGATGAATGAATTGCCAACTTTCTTAACATTTCTAAGGATCTGCTTCCTCAAAGAGTTGTTGCAAAGGTGAAATAAGAATATATATGTGAATCTGTATTCATATATATATTCTTATATATATGTATATGTATTCATATATATGTAATTGTCCCTTTCAATATATCATCCTCATTAGTATTAAAGAAGTCTTCATGGAGAAGATGGGACTTTATCTGGAAAGTGTGATTTGGACAACAGGTAGAATTTAGATGAAGATAGTGAGGGGGGAAACGAAACTGAAATTGACAAAAGATATTTCTATGTTATTTACTAATGAACTGCTTGGCCAAGATTTGTTCCAGGTCACCCTGTTCTGCCATATCCAGTTGAATTATATTGCTCAATTCATATGACAACTGCCTCTTGTGCTTTCATTCCACTATGTTTTTAGAAGCTGTCATCTGGTCCCCCACCTACCTGCCTTCTACATTTCAGTTATTTCCATGGATGCTCTTTGCTAGAGCTACACATCTAATACCACCAAGGAGGCACCATGTGTGTACTGGCATTTGTGATATTTGCAGGATCTATGTTGCCTTCTGGGTGCTGAAGGCATCATCTGTCTCTGATCAGAAACAAAACATATTGTGTATATACAAGTTAAAACAGTAGGGTTGTTGAAGCATAGAATTAAGACTACACTTGGAATATACAGAAAAATTAAAATTCATATTAAGGGGATAATTATGAGGTAAATAATGTTGTATATAATAATCATCTCTTCTTAAGCCAGTAATGGAAAAATAAAAAGAAAATGGACAATTCTGGCATGACCCTAAAATATCAAAAAGCCACATTTGATGTGTTTATCTAGCTTCTTATATAGATAACCAGATATATAACATATTTCCCCAAAAATAAAAACTTTTTCATGCTTGGACCAGTTCAACTTGCCAAGCATTGAGTAAATATTGTAAGTAGCAGCACTGTTTTTACTAGTTATATAAAAAAATTATTAACGTGTAAGAGGAGCAATTATCAATATTACCAGCTCTAATTTTCAAATTGGCACTAATCATTGTTGCTTTTTAAGTAAAGTTAGAAGTGATTCCATTTAAACTAAAAGTAAAGTTGTTCACTGATGATCTTTTCAACAGTCATTTGCATATTTATGTTATAAACAATAATAATGGTGCCAATAAAAAGTTTCTCTTCTGGGCTTTTTACACAGTAATAAATAATAGATAACTTTTTAGTACTTACTATGTGCTACATGCTTTGCATACTTCATGTGCTTTATTTTATGGAATCAGCACCACAACCATGTAAGTTAAAAAACAGTATTACCTCCATTTTTTAAATAAGTAAATTGGGGCTTAAGAAAGCTAAATAACTTTTGCAAGAGCCCACAGCTAGTGTGTGGGGAAGCCAGAATTAATACCTTGATTGTTTCAGCACAAAACCCATGCTCCTAATATTACACATACTGCCTACAATGACATATTTCTCCAGAACTCTGAGACCCAAACTAATAAAATCAATGTATATGTGATAATACATGTGCAAAAGTCATATTAAAAATAAAATTTATTTCACTCCACAAGCAAGAACAAAGCTTGCCTATAACCTATTATGTAGCCTAAAAGCATTTTTTAAATGAGTCAAATGAAGAGGAATGAACAATTTGAAACATAGGAAAGCAGGAATCAGAAAGTACACATTGGAATGTCCATCAAAACCTGTCCAATGTAAAAGGTTTTCTAACCAATGGATGGTAACATTCCAGCCCCCTTCTCAGTCTATCACTGTAGTGGAGACAGAGGCACCAGACCACAAAACTTCAATGACAAAATTCTATGAAAATCACCCAACTAATTCCAGTTGTTTTCCTTATATGTTCATCAATCATCTGATAATATTTGGACTTCCAGTATAAGTCTGGAAGAAAGTCCATGATCATCAACCTATGTGTGCAATCTGCTTGATAGTTATGCTTATCATTGTAAACAAATAAACCCGCACTAAGATTTTAGGCATCGATCCCTTTTGAATTAAACTAGTGTGTAAACAAGTCTCTGAGAAATTGGTAACATTTGGTTACCTAACCAAATTGAGCATCTGATCTACAGAACTGCGAAGTATATCCTGGAATGGGGTGTCCCCACAAAGTTATATCCATCCTAGGTGACAACTCTATGTCATGACTCATGCAGCCACAGGTTCACTTGATGTGGACTGATCAAGATAATCACTATAATTTCAGGGAGAATCATATATATGGAACCATTTTTAAGGCTTTTCATGTCTGAAATCCCTAGGAAACAATTGAAATTACAAATAGTTGTGTCCAATATGACAACATAGGAAGACCCAGAACTTACCTCCTTTCACAGACACTGTGAACTGATGGCTGATTGAACAGCTTCTGCACAACAAATAATAGAGATACCACATGGAGAAAAGTAAGAAAAAGAGAGACACAGTAATAATTAGAAGCCCACCCCCAAGGCAATGACCTCTACTAGGGAGGGATATCACTGATGGACTTGCATGCAGACTCATCCAACCTGGGGCACCAGAAAAAAAAAAAAAAAAAGCAAAACAGCTGTTTAAAGAGCAACTAGACTGTAACTGGAGGAAATCCATTTATTAACACTAGAGTGTGTGCAAACAGTTGGGGAACTACTAGAACTCTCTAAGGTCAAAGGTGCAGGCAAATACCATTCTTTATGTTTTCCTTTCACCTTGACAGCACAGATAGGAGCTGGGACCACTCTGGCCCTACTGGGGCCACCACTGTGAGCCCCAAGTCTTTAGCCCATACCAGTTCCAGCTGTCCCACCTAAGGTGGCCCTCCACCAGTGCCCACCCCAGCTCCAACAGTCCCGAGATGTCCCCAGTGTAACATGCCCCAGGACCCCCAAGGCCCATGCACAACCCAGCTGTCCCATCAGGACTACCCCAGCACAACATGCACCAGGACACCCCTGGTCCATGCCCACTCTAACTTTAGCTGTCCTGACAGGTGGCCTGGATGCAGCACAGTTCAGGACATGCCCAGCACACTCCTACTCCAGCTTCAGTCATTTCACCAGGGTTGCCCCAGTGTGGCATGCCCCAGGATAACCCCCCTACCCCACAGCTCATGCCTGCTCCAGTTCCAGCCAACCAGTTAAAGTCACCAGCACATGCAGTCTAACACAGAAGATGTTCTTACACAAGGCCATTCCTTCAAAACCAAGAGAGGTAGCTGTTCTGCCTAGTTTATAGAAACAAACACAGAAAGTCAAACAAAATGAGGTGACAGAAAAATATGTTCCAACAAAAGAAAAAAATGAAACCCCAGAAAAAAACCCTAATGAAATGAGGATAAGTAATTTACCTGATAAAGAGGTCAATGTAATGATAAACATAGAGCAACACAGTGAGAAATTTAACAAAGAGAAAATATAATAAAGTACCAAACAGAAGTCACAGAGTTGGAGAATAGAATAACTGAACTGAGGGTAGCTGGAGGAGAGGTGGTTGAGGGGAAGGGATAATTGGGTTATGGGCATTAAGGAGAGCACTTGATGTAATGAGCACTGGGTATTAAATGCAACTGATGAATCACTAAATTCTACCTCTGAAACTAATTTTAAAAAAGAATAACTGAACTGAAAAATACACTAGAGAGAATCAACAGCTCATTAGATGATACAGAAGAATGGATCAGTGATCTGGAAGGTGAAGTAGTGGAAATCACACAAAACAGCAAAAAGAAAAAAAAAAAGAATTTTAAAAAAATGAGACTGGACCTCTAGGACAACATCAAGCACACTAACATTCGTGTTATAGATGTCCCAGAAAGAAAAGAGAAAGAGAAATGAGCAGAGAACATATTTGAAGTAATAATGGCTGAAAATTTCCCTATCCTGGGAAAGGAAACAGATGTCCAGGTCCAGAAAGCACAGAGAGTCCCAAACAAGATGAGTGCGAAGAAATCCACACCAAGACATATTATAACTAAAGTTAAAGATAAAGAGATGATCTTAAAGGCAGCAAGAGAAAAACAAATAGTCACATACAAGGGAAACCCCATAAGACTATCAGCTGATTTTTCAGCAAAAACTTTGCAGGTCAGAAAGGAGTGGCAGGATATATTCAAAGTGCTTAAAGGGAAAAACTTACAACCAAGAATACTCTACCTGGCAAGATTATCATTCACAATTGGAAGAAAAATAGAGTTTCCCAGACAAGCAAAAGCTAAAAGAGTTTGTCACCACTAAGCTGGCATTACAAGAAATGCTAAAGGGTTTTCTTTTAAGGGTAAAAGTAAGGCCACAACTAGAAGTGAGAGAATATATGAAAGAAAAAAAATCTCACTGGTAAAGGCAAAGATAGTAAAGGCAGTAAATCAGCCACTTTAAAAGTTAGTATGAAGGCAAAAAGACAAAAATAGTGAAATCAACTCTAACTACAATAAGAAGTTAAGGGAAATGCAAAATAAAAAGATGTAAAATAAGATGTCAAAAACATAAAGCATGGTGGGGTGGTGAGTAAAAATGTAGTGCTAAAGCATGTAATACTTTTAAATGTAAAACAATGCATCTGAACCTAAGCAACTATCAGCTTAAAATAGACTGCTATTTATATAGATCAATATATGTGAACCTTGGAGTAAACTTAAACTAAAATTCTACAGTAGATACACAAAAATAAAGAGAAAGGAACCCAAACATAACATTAAATAAAACCATCAAGCCAAAAGGAAAGGACCAATAGAGAAAGAAAGGGATAGAGAATTACAAAAACAACCAGAAAACAATCATCAAAATGGCAATAAGTACATGCCTATCAGTAATCACTTTAAGAGTAAATGGAATAAATACTCCAATCAAAAACCATGAGGTCAGTGAATGGATTAAAAAAACAAGGCCTATTTATATGCTGCCTATAAGAGACTCACTTCAGATCTCAAGATAAACACATATTGAAAGGAAGGGTATGGAAAAGATATTCCACACAAATGGAAACAAAAAGAAAGCTGGTGTAGCAATAATCATATCAGACAAAATAAACTTTAAAAAAAGACTATAAGAAAAGACAAAGAAAGACATTACATCATGATAAAGGGATCAATCCAAAACGAAGATATAACATTCATAAATATTTATGCACACAACATAGGAACACCTAAATATATAAAGCAAATATTAATAAACATAAAGGGATAAATTGACAGTAATATAATAACAGTAGAAAATTTTAACATCTCACTAACATCAATGCATAGATGATCCAGAGAGAAAATCAATAAGGAAATATTAGCCTTAAATGACACATTAGACCCAATAGCCAAACTATGGAAAGAGCCAAGATGTCCATCAACAGATGAATGGATAAAGAAGATGTGGTATATATGCACAATGGAATATTATACAGCCATCAAAAAACGAAATCTTGCCATTTGCAATGACGTGGATGGAACTAGAGGGTATTATGCTAAGCGAAATAAGCCAATCAGAGAAAAACAAGTATCATATGATCTCACTGATATGAGGAATTCTTAATCTCAGGAAACAAACTGAGGGTTGCTGGAGTGGTGGGGGATGAGAGGGATGGGGTGGCTGGGTGATAGACATTGGGAGGGTATGTGCTATGGTGAGTGCTGTGAGTTGTGTAAGACTGATAAATCACAGACCTGTACCTCTGAAACAAATAATACATTATATGTTAGAAAATAAAAGACGATAGTAGGAAGGGAAAAATAAGGGGGGTAAATCGGAGGGGGAGATGAACCATGAAAGACTATGGACTCTGAGAAACAAACTGAGGGCTTTAGAGGGGAGGGAGGTGGGGGGATGGGTTAGCCCAGTTATGGGTATTAAGGAGGGCATGTATTGAATGGAACACTGGGTGTTATACGCAAACAATGAATCATGGAACACTACATAAAAACTAATGATGTAATGTATGATGACTAACATAACATAATAAAATAAAATTTTTAAAAAATGACACATGAGACCAGAGTGATTTAATAGATATAGATAGAACATTTCATTTTAAAACTACAAAATACGCATTCTTTTCAAGTGCACATGGAACATTCTCCAGGATAGATCACATGTTAGGTCACAAAACAAGTCTCAGTAAACTCAAGAATATTGAAATCACTTCAAAGCTTCACTCAAGCATCTTTTCTGACCACAATAGTATGAAACTAGAAATCAGTTACAAGAAAAAAACTGGAAAAACACAAACACATGGAGACTAAACAACATGCTACTAAACAACCAATGAGCCAATGAACAAATCTGAGGAAATTAAAAAGTACCTTGAGACAAATGAAAATGAAACACAACTTTTGAAAGTCTATGGGACACAGCAATAGCAGTCTTAAGAGGGAATTTTATAGTAATATAGGTCTACCTCAAGAAACAGGAAGCATCCCCCCAATACAATCTAACTGCATACCCAAAAGAACTATAAAAAGAACAAAGACCAAAGTTAGTAGAAGGAAGAGAATAATAAAGATCAAGCAGAAATAAATGAAATCAAGACTTTAAAAAATAGAAAAGATCAATGAAAATAAAAGCTGTTTTTTTGAAAAGATAAAATCAAAAAAACCTCTCACCAGACTTATGAAGAAAAAAGAGGACCCAAATAAATAAAATCAGAAATGAAAGGGAAGTTACAACCAATACCACAGAAATACAAAAGATCTTAAGAGACTACTGCAGACAATTATCTGCCAACATATTGGGCAACCTAGAAGAACTGGTTAAATTCCTAGAAAGATACAACCTTCCAAAACTGAATCATGAAGAAAAAGAAAATCTGAATAGGCTGATCACAAGCAATGAAATTGAATTAGTAATTTTCAAACTCCCAAAAAAACTAAAGTCCAGGACCAGATAGCTACATAGATGAATTATACCAAACATTTAAAGAAGAGTTAATACCTATACTTTTCAAACTATTTTAAAAAAATTGAAGAGGAAGGAATGCTTTCAAACTCATTTTATGAGGCTAGCATTACCCTGATAACAAAACCAGATGAAAACACTACAAAAAAGAAAATTATAGGTCAATATTCCTGATGAACACAGAATCCAACAATACATTAAAAGGATCATAGAGCATGATCAAGTAGAACGTATTCCATGGATTCAAGGCTGGTTCAACATCCACAAATCAATCAACATTATACACCACATTAACAAAAGAAAGGATAAAATCATATGATCAGCTCAATAGATGCAAAAAAAGCATTAGAAAATTCAACATCTGTTCATGATAAAAACTGTCAACAAAGTGGATATGGAGGGAACATATCTCAACATAATAATAGCCATATATGACAAACCCAGAGCTAGCATCATACTCCATGGTGAAAAGTACAAAGCTTTTCCTCTGAGATCAGAAACAAGACAAGGATGTCCACTCTCATCATTTTTATTCAACATATTATTGGAAGTCTTAGCCACAGCAATTAGGCAAGAAAAGGAAATAAAAGGCATCCAAAATGGAAAGAAAGTTAAACCGTTACTATTTGCAGATGACATGATACTATATATAGAAAACCCTAAAGACCCCACTAAAAACTATTAGAATAATGAATTAAGTAAAGTTGCAGGATATAAAATTAACATAAAGGAATTGGTTGCATTTTTATACACTAATGAGCTATCAAAAAGAGAAATTAAGAAAAAAATCCCATGTACAAATTACATTAAAAAAAATAAAATACCTAGGAATAAATTTAACCAAGGAGGTGAAAGACCTATATTCTGAAAATATAAGACACTGATGAAAGAAATTCAAGATGACACAAATAAATGGAAAGATACACCATGTTCACAAACTGGAAGAATTAATATTGTTAAAATGACATACTACCCAAAGCAAACTACAAATTCAATACAATCCCTATCAAAATACCAGTGACATTTTTCACAGAACTAGAACAAATCCTAAAATTTGTATGGAACCACAAAAGATCCTGTATAGCCAAAGAAATCTTGAGAAAGAATAACAAAGCAGAAGGCATCACACTCCCAGATTTCAAACTTTCCTACAAGCTATAGTAATAAACACAGCATGATACAGGCAGAAAAATAGACATATAAATCAATGATACAGAATATAGAGGTCAGAATTAAACTTACATTTATGTGGTCAATCTATGAGAAAGGCGGCAAGAATATAATATAAAATGTGGAAGACAATCTTTTCAATAAATGGTGTTGGAAAAACTGGACAACTTGCAAAAGAATGAAACTAGACCACTTTCTTCTTCATACACAAAAATAACTTCACAATAGATTAAAGACTTGAATGTTGGACCTGAAACCATAAAGTTCCTAAAAGAAAATATAAGCAGGAAGCTCTTTGATATTGGTCTTAGCAATATTTTTTTGGACCAGTTTCTTCAGACAAGGGCAACAAAAGCTAAAATAAACAAATGGGATTACATCAAACTAAAAAGCTTTTGCACAGAAAAAAAAAAATCAAAGCAGAAAAGCAACCTACTGAATGGGAGAAGCTTTTGCAAATGATATATCCAATAAGGAATTAATATCCAAAATATAGAGAGAACTTACACAACTTAATATAAAAAACACAAATAACCTAGATAGACATTTTTCCAAAGAAGGCATACAGATAGTCAACAGATATATGAAAAGATGCTCAACATCACTAATCATCAGGAGCATGCCAATCAAAACTACAATGAGATATTATCCCATACCTGTCAGATTGTCTATTATCAAAAAGACACAAAATAACAAATGTTGGCAAGGATTTGGAGAAATGGGAGCCCTGGCACAGTTGGTGGGAATTAAAATTGGTGCTGCCACTATGGAAAACAGTATGGATGTTCCTCAAAAAATTAAAAAATAGAACTACCATATGATTCAGCAATTCCACCTCTGGGTATTCATCTGAAGAAAATGAAAACACCAATCCAAAGAGATATATGCACCCCTATGTTTATTGAAGCATTATTTACAATAGGCAAGATATGGAAGCAACCTAAGTATCCACTGATAGGTGAATGAATAAAGAAGATGTATGTGTGTGTGTGTGTGTGTGTGTGTGTGTGTGTGTATATATATTTGCTCAGCTTTAAAAAGGAATGAAATCTTGCCACTGTCCCCTAGGATGGACCTAGAGGGTATTATGCTAAGTGAAATAATTCAACAGAGAAAAGCAAATACTGTATGATTTTGCTTATATGTGAAATCTTAAAAAACAAAACAAATGAACATACAATATAGAAATAGACCCATAGATACAGGAAACAAACTGGTGGTTACCAGATGGGGTAGAGGTTGGGAGGCAGGTGAAACAGGCAAAGGGAATTAGGAAGTACAAAATTCCAGTTATAAAACAAGTCATGGGGATGTAATGTACAGCATAGGGAATATAGTCAATAATATTGTAATAACTTTGTATAGTGACAGATGGTAACTAGACTTCTCATGGGGATCATTTCATAATGTAGAAAAATATTAAATCACTATGATGTATACCTGAAACTAATAGGATACTGTACATCAATTATACTTCAATTTAAAAATTAACTAAAATGTAAAAGAAATTACAAATAGTACCATTTGTTTAAAAAAAGTTTAATTATATGTTATAGTAACTGCCAAAATTCTAAAAGCAACACTCCTCCCTGATGTTTTACTTCAAATATTGGCCTTCTATAGCTAATGAGAATTAGCAATTAATTTTAGATGGCTCTAATAGAATACTATTGCTTTTGATCCACCTATTTAGGTCAGCATTTTTCATATTTATAGTGGCAAGCTTAGTGTATTATATTTTCCAGAAAAATTATTTATTACTCTACTCCTGTGGTCTTGCTTCTGTTGTTTTCTTCTCAATATTTGTCAGAGAGTTTAAAATATTGCATTACCTTTCTCAGATTGCATTTTAATTTGACAGGAAAATTAGGATACAGTCATATTTTCCCATCCCTGCTCCTATAGTTGTATGTCAATAGGGCAAATAAAGCCATGAGTGATAGTAATCCATTTGGTATCAATCCAGACAACATTACAAATGGTCCAATGGGTGAGAGTTATGATAAAAACATAAGAAATGCCTTTTATATGTATCCATTTCACAGGTTAATGATGCCCCCACAAACAACCTTCCTTTTATTAATAAATACCATGGATCTTCAAGTCACAAAATTATCTAAAAATTTTAATTTTTTTTCAATCTGTATTATGTCTTAGAAGTTAGAAATTCCAGTGCTTTCTTCCCTGCTCTATATATATGAAAAAAGAAGGAAACATCCTTCTATTAATCCTAAATATTGCCTTCTTAGCTTCTTACTAAATGCTCAATTTCCTGCATTCTGGGCCCTATAACCCACCACTGTATCATAACTGATTTTGTTAAGGTCACAAATGGCTTCCTAATTGTAAGATCCAAGGGAGATTTTTTAACTTTTACTTTACTGGACCTCTTTACTGTACTTAGTAATGACAATAACTCCTTCTTCCCTGAAGTTCCTCACTCTAGTGAATTTAATTTAACTACCCTCTAGTGTAGTTAATTTAGTATATATCCAGCCATTTTTTTTCCTTCATGGGTTCCTATTCTTGCATTTTCTCAGTAAATATTGATGTTTCCCAGAGTCTGTATTATTTCTCTTATCTTCTCACTTGACATTTTTCCACAGATGATAAAATTAAAGCTCAAGTGTTCAAATATTGCCTATGTACTCATAACTCTTACATCTATATCTCTAAACTAAATCACTCATTCAGGCTTAAGACTTGTACCAAACTGCATGCTAAATGTCTTACAGAAATCTCAACACCACAATTGAATTCATCTCTAAATTCCATAGTACATATTCTTCTTCCTCTATAATTATTTGGCATCTGTCATCATCTACTAAATCACGAAAACCAGAAATTTTAAAGTCATCTGGACTCCTTTCTCTCCTTCCCTCCCCCTATATCCAATTGGTGACTATGTCCTCCTTAATATTCCTTGGGTCTGTCATCACTTTAACATCCACACTACTTTTACGCAAAGCAACCATCCTCATTTGCCTAGACTAATACAATGGCTTCCTAACTGTTCTCCCAACCTCTTATATATTCCCCTTCAAATTTATCTACCAAAAAATTCCAGGCCAAACTATTTAAAATTACATATTCTACATATTACATTATATTACATATAAGCACCATGTTTAAAAAGCATTCAATGACTATATTTCTTATACAGTAATGTCCAAACTCCTTAATAAGTTATTTAAGCTTTTCATAATTGTCCCTATTGGCCTTGTTAATCTCATTTTTCATCCATTTCTCTATCAAATGCTACATTCAACCAATGCTGAACTGTTTGTCATCCTTCACACATCTTCTTGTTTCTCATGCATTTCCTTTGTCTTTTTTATTTAAGTTCAATTAGTCAACATATAGAACATCATTAGTTTCAGATATAGAGTTCAGTAATTCATTAGTTGCATATAACACCTAGTTGCCCCATCCCCCCACCCACCATCCTTCCAGCAACCCTGTTTCTTCCCAAAGAGTCTCTCATGGTTTGTCTCCCTCTCTGATTTCTTCCCATTCCATTTTCCCCTCCCTTCCTGTATGATCCTCTGCCCTGTTTATTTTATTCCTCATATGAGTGAAACCATATGATAATTGTCTTTGTTTGATTGACTTATTTTGCTCAGCATAATACCCTCCAGTTCCACCCACGTGGATGTAAATGGTAAGATTTCATCCTTTCTGATGTCTAATATTCCATTGTGTATATATACCACATCTGCTTTATCCATTCATCTGTCAATGGATATCTTGGTTCTTTCCATAGTTTGGCTATTGTGGACATTGCTGCTATAAACATTCGAATGCAGGTACCCCTTTGGATCACTACATTTGTATCTTTGGGGTAATGGAGTGGCTGTACCAGGATGCATTCCCACCAACAGGGTAAGAGTGTTCCCCTTTCTTTGCATCCTCACCAACATCTGTTGCTTCCTGACTTGTTAATTTTAGGCATTCTGACTGGAGTGAAGTGGTATCTCGTTGTGATTTTGATTTGTATTTCTCTGATGCCAAGTTATGTGAAGCATTTTTTCATGTGTCTGTTGGCCATTTGTATGTCTTCTTTGGAGAAATGTCTGTTCATGTCTTCTGTCCATTTCTTGACTGGATTATTTGTTTTTGGGTGTTGAGTTTGATAAGATGTTTATAGATCTTGGATACCAGCCCTTTATCTGATATGTCATTTGCAAATATTTTCTCCCATTCTGAAGTTGCCTTTTAATTTTGTAGATTGTTTCCTTCACTGAGCAGAAGCTTTTATCTTGATGAAGTCCCAATAGTTAATTTTTATTTTTGTTTACCTTGCCTTTAGAGACGTGTCTTGGAAGAAGTTGCTGTGGCCAAGGTTAAAGAGTTACTGCCTGTGTTCTCCTCTAGGATTTTGATGGATTCCTGTCTCACTTTTGGGTCTTTCATCCATTTTGAGTTTATCTTTGTGTATGGTGTAAGAAAATGGTTCAGTTTCATTCTTCTACGTGTGGCTGTCCAATTTTCCCAGCACCATTTATTGAAAAGACTGTCTTTTTTTCCATTGGATATTCTTTCCTGCTTTGTCAAAGATTAGTTGACTGTAGAGTTGAGGGTCCGTTTCTGGGTTTTCTATTCTGTTTCATTGATCTATGTGTCTGTTTTTGTGCCAGTACTATACTGTCTTAATGACTACAGCTTTGTAATAGAGCTTGAAATCTGGAATTGTGATACCCCCGGCTTTGGGTTTCTTTTTCAACATTCCTCTGGCTATTTGGGGTCTTTTTCTGGTTCCATACAAATTTTAGGTTTATTTGTTCCAGCTCTGTGAAAAAGTGTTGATAGTATTTTGTTAGGGACTGCATTGAATGTGTTGATTGCTCTGGGTAGCATAGCCATTTTTTTTTAAGATTTCATTTATTTATTTGACACACAGAGAGAGAGAGAGCCAGAGAGACAAGTGGGGGAAACAGCAGAGGGAGAGGGAGAAGCAGACTCCCCGCTGAGCAAGGAGCCTGATGCAGGGCTCAATCCCAGGACCCTGAGATCATGACCTGAGCCGAAGGCAGCCGCTTGACTGAACCACCCATGCGCCCCTAGCATAGCTGTTTTTAACAGTATTTATTCTCCCAATCCATGAGCATGGAATACTTTTCCATTTCTTTGTGTCTTCCTCAATTTCTTTCATAAGTGTTGTATAGTTTTTAGAGTACAGATCCTTTACCTCTTTGGTTAGGTTTATTCCTAGGTAACTTATGGTATTTGGTGCAATTGTAAATGGGATCAGTTCCTTAATTTCTCTTTCTTCTGTCTCATTGTTGGTGTATAGAAATGCAAGATTTCTGTGCATTGATTTTATACACTGCCACGTTGCTTAATTCCTTTGTTTCTGCTGTCAAGAATTTTCTGCCTATTTCCAAACACTCTTCACCTGGTTGTCTAATCATATTTTAGTATTCAAAATAGGTATCACCTTATCCAGAAAGCATTCCCTGACATCCCCACCTTGGGCTTTTTCCTACTATCCTATAAATACTTTATTTTATTCATCTTTTTATCTCTATCATCTAACACAGTACCTGTTATACAGTGCATGTCTATTGAATAAAGGGATCCAAAAGGTAACACCTAACTATTAAATATGGAGATTTAATGAACATCTCTAAACTTATCCTTTCCCTTACAATACATAACTT
Organism: Leptonychotes weddellii; assembly: GCF_054177405.1. Taxonomy (NCBI): domain Eukaryota; kingdom Metazoa; phylum Chordata; class Mammalia; order Carnivora; family Phocidae; genus Leptonychotes; species Leptonychotes weddellii. Next base: position 21,354,018 of record NC_138385.1, read on the forward strand.
TCAGCTTTCATCCTCTCAGACTAAAGAAACCTACTCTTCATACTCTACTCTTAAAGATTTTGCTTGTCAATCATCCCGATTACTTGTTACTTGTATTTAGAACTCTTCCAGTTCAAACATATCTTCTGGATGTGGGGGTAAATCTTTAATTTTCATACAAAGTAGAATATTGTATTTTTATGGGTTTTTTTTAAGATTTTATTTATTTATTTGACAGAGAGAGGCACAGCAAGAGAGGGAACACAAGCAGGGGGAGTGGGAGAGGGAGAAGCAGGCTTCCCGCCAAGCAGGGAGCCAGATGCAGGGCTCGATCCCAGGACCCTGGGATCATGACCTGAGCCAAAGGCAGACGCTTAACGACTAAGCCACCCAGGCGCCCCTATTTTTATGTTTAATATCTACCATGATTATGCTCATTATTTTCTTGACCTTTTGGCCACAGCAGCATACTAAATTGATGCCTTTAGGACACTCATGCTTTCAGCAAATATTTAATAAATGTCTGTTTTGTGCTAGGAGCTGATGATTCACCACAACAAAAAATAGCAAGTAAAAACAAGGTCCCTACTCTCATGCAGTTTGCATCTTGTTTTGAAGATAGGAGAAGCCAACACAGACAACAAACAAATAAATAAGGAATGAACAATGAAATATGCATGGCAAGTGCTATAAAGAAAATAAAACAGGTAGATGTGATAAAGCATCCTTGGGTGCCCAGAGAGGCTACTTTAAGCATGCTCACGGCTCCTGTCTATAGATGTAAATGGTAAACTAGGATCCCGTTAGCCTATGAATATAATTTGGGTTATTTCCTTCAAATGCATGCTGTGTACCACACTCTCATCAGTGTCCTGCTCACTCACCTTTAAAAGTCATACCTACTTTCTTTAATCAGTATGACACATCTTCCAATTCATTTGCGTCAGGGAAATGTTAAAAGTGACTCCACAGAGTCCCTGGTTGAATTCACCTGCTCACTTTACAGAAATTTAGAATGATTTTACAGAGAATGACTTTTTCTGTTTTACAACCTCCAACTTAGCATTTCACTTCCTAAAAGACTATAATGTTAACTGCAAATTTGCCAAATGTATTGTAGACTTACTCTTCCACATAATTTTATTCGACATTTAGCAAACATTATATTATAAATTTATGAAAAACAAGATTAGTCTCAGCACTTATACCTGTGAGACATCCCAGTTTCCACTTGTCTACCCAGAGAAGTACATGGCTAATAGAAGTATTGAGCTCATGTGCTTAGTAACCCCCTTCAAAGTGATAAAACTTTTGTTTCTTTGTGGAAAAATACCCCCCAAGACCCAACTGCTAGTGTTGGTAATAGAAATAAAGAGAAAGAGAAAATGAGAAGATCTAAGAAAGTGATGGTTCTTCACCAGCAAAATAGAACTTTTACATGGGAAATTAGAGTGATTATAGTGGTATTTGCAATATTGAGAAATTCCAAAAGTCTCTGGATATGTCTTTTGTGAACATTAAAAGTCTACAGTAGTATTTTCTAAAATTGCCTGATCATCATAATCACAAGGATCACATGCAAAAGATACAGATTATCAGGCTCCCTTCTCTGGATATTATGATTCATGAAGTAAACTGAGGGCGAGGAATCTGTATTTTTAACAATTGTACCAGGTGACTGGGATATACTGGTCTATATTACTTTCCTCATAAGATGAAGAACTTGTGAAAATGGATTGTAGAGGTTTTCACAAATAATATGTGCTTAATAAGTGTTTTCATCCTATTCCTGCCTTATTTTTATGCCCTTCTATGAAATTGTGATATTTAAGGAGGTTTATATATCTCACTTCTAGAGCTCTGCTTCCTATGTGAAATGGGAGTCAAGTTCTTACATATTATTATGGTCTTCTCCCACATTATTACCATATAATCCCAACACTTTTATTCACTCAAATACCATATTACCAACATGTCAAACCTTCTTGGTAGCTGAACTTTAAGCTTTTTTTTTTTTTTTATTCAGAGAGAGAGAGTGAGTACAAGCAGGGGGAGTGGCAGGCAGAGGGAAAAGCAGGCTCCCCGCTGAGCAAGGAGGCTGATGTGGGACTCAATCCCAGGACCTTAGGATCATGACCTGAGCTGAAGGCAGCCGCTTAACCACCTGAGCCACCCAGGCATTCCTAAGCTTTGTGTTTAGGCCATTCATCAGTATTATTTTACATTTGTCATGTTTTCCATTTAAGTGGCTTTCAATTCTCAATATTTTTCTTAGGCTTAAAATAAGGATGATTTTGGGCGCCTGGGTAGCTCAGTTGGTTAAGCGACTGCCTTCGGCTCAGGTCATGATCCTGGAGTCCCTGGATCGAGTCCCACATAGGGCTCCCTGCTCGGCAGGGGGTCTGCCTCTCCCTCTGACCCTCCCCCCTCTCATGTGCTCTCTCTCATTCTCTCTCAAATAAATAAATAAAATCTTAAAAAAAAAATTAAAAAAAAAATAAGGATGATTTTATCCAATTTGTCATGCTTTAGGAAGAACAGATTGTATTACTATGACAGTATTTTAATCAGGACCATCATAGAATTAATTAGGGGAAAAAGTAAAATTTGAAAAGTTTTCTTAATTCTTAGTGCAATACTCTTTCCATCACACTACACTGCCTCTCACCATGCACTAATGTAAACAATTATAAATGCTCATTTCAGAAGAATAAACAAATTGTTAGCTATTACTTATCGTAGAACATCTTTATTCTGCTGAATCTATAAACCATTTGTACACAAACTGAATAATATTTGGAGTAAATGTTAATTTCATTCTTGAATTATCAAATAGAATTACTGGCATCATTATTAATTTCCAGCCCTTTTACCCTTTTACATAGCAGAACCAGATATGTCAGGTTTCACTGTAGAGGGGAAAAACATTCTAAGATGCATTCACTTCTGTTGACTTAAGTTTCTCAGAAATGATATTATTGGGAAATCTTCCAGTAACATAGATTTTTTTTCCTAGCCTTTTATTTTTTATTTTTAAAAATTTTATTATGTTATGTTAGTCACCATACATCATTAGTTTTTGATGTGGTGATCCACGATTCGTTGTTTTCGTATAACACCCAGTGAGCCATGCAGTAAGTGCCCTCCTTAATACCCATCACCCAGCTAACCAATCCTCCCTCCCTCCTCCCCTCTAAAACCCTGTTTGTTTCTCAGAGTCCATAGTCTCTCATGGTTCATCACTCCCTCTAATCCCCCCCTCATTTTTCCCTTCCTTCTCCTAATGTCCTCCATGCTATTCCTTATGTTCCACAAATAAGTGAAACCATATGATAATTCTTTCTCTGCTTCACTTATTTCACCTAGCATAATCTCCTCCAGTCCCATCCACGTTGATGTAAAAGTTGGGTATTCATCCTTTCTGATGGCTGAGTAATATTCCATTGCATATATGGACCACATCTTCATTATCCATTCATCTGTTGAAGGGCATCTCTCGATTCATCTGTTGAAGGGCATCTCTGCTCTTTCCACAGTTTGGTTATTGTGGACATTGCTGCTATGAACATTGGGGTGCATATGGCCCTTCTTTTCACTGCATCTGTGTCTTTGGGCTAAATACCCAGGAATGCAATTGCTGGGTCATAGGGTAGCTCTATTTTTAAATTTCTGAGGAACCTCCACACTGTTTTCCAAAGTGGCTGTACCAACTTGCATTCCGACCAACAATCTAAGAGAGTACCCCTTTCTCCACAACCTCTCCAACATTTGTTGTTTCTTTCCTGTTCATTTTTGCCATTCTAACTGGTGTAAGGTGGTATCTCAATGTGGTTTTGATTGGAATTTCCCTGATGGCTAATGATGATGCACATTTTTTCATGTGTCTGTTGGCCATTTGTATGTCTTCTTTAGACAAGTGTCTTTTCATATCTTCTGCCCACTTTTTGACTTGATTATTTGTTTTTTGGGTATTGAGTTTGAAGAGTTCTTTATAGATCTTGGACACCAGCCTTTATCTGTAGTGTCATTTGCAAATATCTTCTCCCATTCTGTGGGTTGCCTCTTTGTTTTGTTGACTGTTTCCTTTGCTGTGCAGAAGCTTTTTATCTTGATCAAGTCCCAAAAGTTCATTTTTGCTTTTGTTTCACTAGCTTTTGGAGCTGTATCTTGAAACAAGTTGCTGTGGCCA
>NC_138385.1:21358685-21378365 GCF_054177405.1 Leptonychotes weddellii
CATTCTCCAGATTAGGGAAGTTCTCAGCTATGATTTGCTCAAATACATCTTCTAGTCCTGTTTCTCTCTCCACTCCCTCTGGGATTCCAATTATTCTGACATTGGAACGCCTCGTGGTGTCACTTATTTCTCTGATTCTATTTTCATGGATTCTGAGTTGTTTTTCCCTGGCATCCTCTTTTCCCTTTTTATCTATTATATTGTCTTCCAGGTGGCTTATTCTCTCTTCTGCCTCAGTTACCCTAGCTGTTAGATTATCTAGATTGGATTGGATCTCATTGATAGCATTTTTAAGTTCTGCCAATTCACCTTTTATTTCTGCCCTTAGAGACTCTATGTTGCCATTAATTGATTTCTCCATTCTAGCCATTGTCTTCACAATTGCTAGCCTGAATTCCAACTCCGACATCTTGGTTATATCTGCATCCATTTGTAAATTTGCAGTGTAAGTCATAATTTCTGAGTCTTTTCTATTTTGGGGGCTCTTCCTCCTAGTCATTCTATTGAGGGGTGTTTGAGGGAATGTATAGAGTCCAAATTATTGACCCGAACCCAAGCAAGATGCACCTGTTTTCTTGGGACCTTAGGGTTGCTGGCCTCTTGTTTTCCCAACCTGTCTTCTGGGGGAGGGGCCTGCCACGCTGTTACTCAGGCAACCCTGTTTGGGCGGAGTTGCCCTGTCCCCCTGTGGCAGGGGATGGGCTCAGAGGGGAATCAGTTTTTGGGACTTTTGTTCTCTGGTAGCTTTCCCTGGTGGCTTTCTGCATCTCTTCCACGAGTTGGAGCAGAAGAGTCTGTTTCCAACCCTCTGCCTCAGAGCAGAGAGACCACAGTCTGTTCTTCAGTGAGCTCTCCAGGCCACACTGTCTCCATTTCTGTCCATGCTGCTATAAACTGCAGTGTCCTGGGTTGTGCGCCCCTCCGCAGCGCTCCCAGTCCTGCCTCCAGGTCGGGGCACGTCTCTGCCCTTTGTGCTTCTAAAACCACCAGCCGCCCCCAGTTCGCGCGTGACCCCGCCGCTCCGGGTTTCCACCCTGGGGCCTGCCCTGAAGTCCCTTTCCCCGCCGCCACTACCAGTCAGTGAGTCTGTGCCAGTCCCCAGCTGGCGAGGCTGTCGCTCACTGGCGGTGTAGGATCCCCACAGCCAGGCACCCTCCCGCTGCCATTTATCCTCTGATATCTGCCCACCGAATCACGCTCCCCGCTTCAGACCTTGAAACCAACCGCCTGCAATATTCTGTTTGTAGAGATCCAGATCTTCTTACGTCTCAGGCTGGTTTCATGGGTGCTCAGAGTGGTCTGGTAGATATCCAGCTCAATTCCGGGGACCATTTGAAATAGGGTCCCCTACTCCTCTGCCATCTTTCCTAGTCCTCCGGTAACACAGATTTTTAAATATGCTGCATCACCTAATATGACACAACAGAAGTTTATGAGCTAATTATAAGTTATCTTTGAACTTATATTTTTCTTTATATTTTTTTATGTTAGTTTCTCATCCATATGTCCTGTTTTCCCAAACTAGATGATCAGCTCTCAGAGAGCAGAAACTATATGGTAAATCTTTTTTACCCAGAATGTAGTAAATTGTCATTAAGTGCATGCTATTTGGCTTATCATTTTCTTAGAGTATCACAAGGCACAACAGGACCTCCTGGAAGCATCTAACTGATTTGGACCCCTTATTAAAACTAGGTGAATGATTAAACCATAGTTTTCACAAACTGGCAGCCCTCAAGCTGAACCTAGTCTTCATGGAATAGTTGTCATCAGATTTTTAAAACAATCTCAATAGTTCTACATCCACACCTACTGACATTTGTTATCTGCCTGTCATAAAGTAGCCACTAATACCATTCTCCTAATGAAAATCTCTAGAGAAAAAGACTTTAAATATATAAATCATTACTCAAATAATCAAGAGTTTGCTTGGTAACCAACTCAAACTTCTCTACTTTTATTTTCTTGCTTCTTTTCCACTTGTCAGTGATCAGACTAAACAAAATCTTTCACATAATAAATCTTATATTGAAAGACTGTGACCAAGCCACCCCCTAGCCATCCATTCTCAAGGAGAAATAAACCTAATTCATTTCACTTATTTTTACAAATCTATTTTTTAAATCTTTCATTCTATCTCACTGATTCCAAATTTACCATCTCCAATCCGCGCCGCCACCAGGGATTAGAGCCAAATGTAAACAGACCATGTTAATTCCCTTACTTTAAACCATTTCTGGCTTCCTGTTGACTAGAAGATGCATTTGAATCCCATTACCATGGCCTACAGGCCCTGAGGACCCAACTTCTATCAAATTCTTCCACATAAATTCTTGCTACTTCCTGTTTTGCATTCTATGCTTCAGCAACTTTATACTTGTGTTTCTCACTGTTTACTTATATACCTTTGCTCCAAATGCCCTCCCTACTTGGAGTACCCTTCCCAAGTTGTCTCCACCAATTTCTTATTCATTCTTTAAGGTTCCAGCTTTCCATTGTTTTTCCCATTCTCCACTGATTTCCACAGTGAGGTGTGCACACCTGAGGGGGTACACAGATGATGTATTGGAGGTGGAAAATATTAGAACTTTCATGTGTATGTAGTCTTATCTTTTTATTATTGACATTTTTGTGGTATCTGTAATAAAAATATTTATAAAACATACACATGTACATCTAAACTAACATACCCACACATGCATAGAGGTTAAATATTTTTATGAATGAAATACATTGCCAGTAAAATTTTAAGTCTACTGCTTTCCTCTTTTCACTTTTGATGATTTCTCTAAATGACAGTGTCCACTCCTATAGCATCAATTAACATGTAAATAATGATGATTCCCACATCTATACTGTGAGCCCAAACTTCACTTCTAAACTTCACTTTAAATTTCCAACCAGCTACTGAATATTTCCACATAGGTGTTCTGGAGTTATCTCAAAATCAATCTGTCTTAAGTTTGAACTAACTTTTTGTTCCTTCCTATTTCCCCAATCTGTTGTTCCTCATTTTTCTACTTTTGTTAACTACAAAATTTTCTGAGAGACCTGGAAGCCTTTCTTGACTCCTCCTTCATTAATTGCAAATACATTTTCTATTTTATACCCCCATGATGATATCTTTATTGCAAGCCTTCAATTTTATTACAACTGAACTGTTGGAAGCCTCCTAACTAGTTTCTCTACCTCCAGTTTTATTTCCCTTCAGTTCCTCCTTCAGCCTACTGTCAGAGAATCCTTATGGATTGCAAATGAGATTGTCATTTTTCCTTCTTAAGACTTTGTCAGCCACCACTGACTTCTTAATAAAATGCAAGATCTCTTAGCATGGCCTGGCAGGCATAGAAGGCCCTTAATGATGATAGGGCTCTGGCTATCTCTCCAGAGTCATCTTTTCCCCCTCTCACAAGATATAGATAAGGGCTTGCTGTTTTCCAAGTGTGCCATGCTCTCTCATTGCTCAGTGCATTTACTTAGTCATTTGTTTTGTCTAGAATGCCCTTCCCTTAGAGTCCCTTGCAAAACTCAATTCATATGGCCAATTCAATTCAATTGAATTCAAATTCAAATTTTTCCTCTAGGAATTCTTTGCTGATAACAATTCCTTCCAAGATTGGTTTTGTCCATCAATTGTTAACAAAGAAACAATTAATTGTTAACAAAGAAACAATTAATTGCTAATTAACAATTAATCTTGTTAATCTTAGGTGCTTCCAAAACTCCAGGTGCACAGTTCTATTATGTGTAGAGTGTGAATAAAGATTATTTTTTAATTAATGAATGGTTTGAAGCTATTTTCTGAAAAATCTCCACATTACCCATATACCATTAAAAATTCAAAGGAAAAAGTTTATTTTTATTAGATCTGAACTAGTTCAGAAAATGGTGGAAAGATGACCTCTTCGGTATAACAGATTCTGAGAAACTTAAAGCTATAAGGGAACTATAGCAGCTGATTAGTCTCACTCCCATTTTACTGGTGAGAAAACTAAGACTCAGAGTTTCCATACTTGTTTAAGCTATATAAGTAATAAGCAGCAGAGCTGGAAATGAAAACAATCATCTCTCCTGTCTCTCTTTTCAGTGTGTGTTTTCCTGACTACACTAGAAGTTCCTAACCCTTTTTGTGCCATAGATCCCTATGACAGTCCAATGAAGCTTATGAACCTCTTCTCAAAACAATATTTTTAAATAAATACAGTATATAGGACTACAAAGAAACTAAATATATTGAAATAAAATTATCAAACTTTTTGAAAATTGTGATACAGTAAAACAAATGTTCATTAAAGCATTAAGTAATAAGATCTATTGACAGGTTTAACAATTATTCTAATTTTGAAGTAGTGATGACCATAAATGATGTTTTGAGATAGCTACAAGAACTATAATATGACTTCTATTGATAAAAAAGTCCTAGCTACTGCTAATACAACTGTGCAGGTTTTTTGTTTGTTTGTTTTTTAACCTACATTGATTGTTGAAGGAAGTGCTAATCTTCAGTAACAAAGTAGTGGAAATAAAGAAGTAATAATTTTCTGATGAAAATTCATGGACCAGATACTTGAAACTACACAAGATAAAAATGTATAGATCTAAACACACATACATACACACATATGCACACACACGCACATGGGTATAAATCTAGAGAAATCTGAATAGGATCAGTATATTGCATAACTGTTAACGTCCTAATGTACTATAGTTTTGCAAGATGTTTGCCATTGGGAGAAATTAGATAAAAGATACATAGAACCTCCCTATATTTTACAAATCCATGTGTATCTACAATTACCTTAACAAAAATCTCAGTTAAAATATTCAAACTCCAAGAACACTTACACTATCAAAATCTTGTTGAAGTATTTCCCAAAGTGTTCTTGAAGATGTGTTCTAAGGCATATGAAAGGGACTGAGAATTCAAGAAACACTTTTTTAAAAGCTCTAACATAAACTTGTCTATTTGCCCCCCCCCCAAAAAAATCTTATCTTTGTGGAATACTTAGTGTCTCAAGGGGACTTGCATTCCACAAACTCCAATTTGAAAAGTGCTGCCTTCTTCATCACAGGATCATGTCATCCCTTATCACAATAGTCCATGGAAAGCATTCAAGATAGCATTTGAATTAGAATATTGCAGCAGACTGTTACCACTCTTCTTTCATCACTGTTTTTGAGCAACATGGTTTACTTTGGGGTGGTGCCTGTTTGGAAGGATAAGGCAACCAGGTGGAAGGGCTATGTGGGTGTACTATAACACTTTCACACTCATTATTTTCCTTTGCAATTCAGTGAGCTGTGCTGAATTGCAAAAAAATCTGTCAACAACCAAAGCGAAAGAAAAAATAAAAATGTTCATAGCAAAAGAAGAATCAATTTAAGGGAACATAGCAAAAAATAAAAAATAAAAATATACTCACCATAAGATATGTACAGAATTCTCTTCACAGACTTATATACATAAACTCACATTTGAAGAAATTGAGGCATGGTCTTTTGCATTTTCTTAGAGAAGGTACTCCTAGGTTGAGTTTTGTTCAGCGTATCAGTCCTTCTGAACTTTTCTCCCCCAAGATTTCTGAGGGATTACTACTTTGGAATGACTGTAAGTTGCATTCAACTTAATGTAGTACAGTAGTAAAAAGAGCACTCAGCTTGGGAACATGCAATGAGGATTTTAATACAACTATGCCACTCACTGTGTGACTTTAAGCCAGTCATTTTGCCTCCCTTGAGCTTCTATATGTGCTTTGTTGCCTATATTATCAAGTTTAAGAGAATAAAGTTTAGACTAGCTGATCTCAAAGGAACCTTTTAGCTATATAGAAGAATTCTTGTCCTTGATCTCCTATACAAAACATGTATTATGATCAGATTGAAAGTATAATTGCCAACATTTAATGAATATTACTATGCAATAACTATTTTATGTGCTTTACATACATTATTTTTTTTATTATTATTTATTTATTTATTATATTACCTGAATCCTCACTAAACCTTGTGAGATAAATATTACCATTATTCCTGTTTTAAAGATGAAAAAAACTGAGACATAGAGAGGTCAAGTAACTTGCCCAATGTCATGCAGCTAATGAGTGGAAAAGCAGGAATTTGAATCTAGGTAGTCTGACCTTAGAAACTCTGAGTTTAACCAAGGTATTGAAGGGAAGCAGAATTTGCCACCCCAAAATATGGCTCTTTGGCATAAGGATTATTTCAAGCTGGTTATTTTTTTAATTGAAGTATACTCGACATACAATGTTATATTAGTTTCAGTTATACAACACAGTGATTTGACAATTCTATGCATTACTCAATGCTTACCATGATAAGTATAGTCACCATCTATCATCATACAACATTATTACAACATTATTGACTATATTCTCTATGCTATACTTCCAAATTACATAAACTGGTTATTTTTAAGAAACAGCAGACAACAGGAGAAGCTTTGAAAACTGAGTAGAAGTTACCCTTTTGTAAGGGACATTTACATTTATAAGGGAAAAAAATCTCCATTTGTAAGGGTGTCTCTCTTCTGTACCTGGACGTGAAAGATGACTCTAAATTTCTAGAAATACTTATCAGTGGAGAAGACAATGACCTAAATCTGCATAACACTTGTTTATTGTGATTTTCCTGATAGCCTCCTATAACTGGCCCTCCCACCCTGAAACACCTTCTTTTGTCTGTAGATAGAGATAGTATTTAAAGTGATAGCTTGGGGATGCCTGGGTGGCTCAGTTGGTTAAGCATCTGCTTTCAGCTCAGGTCATGATCCCAGGGTCCTGGAATTGAGTCCTGCATTGGACTCCTTGCTCAGCAGAGAGCCTTCTTCTCCCTCTGCCTGCCACTCCCCCTGCTTGTGCTCTCTCTCTCTCCCTCTGACAAATAAATAAATAAAGTATTTAAAAATAAATAAATAAAAAATAAAGTGATAACTTGGGCCATTTGGGGGTGTTTCTCAGTTTTTCTGGGTATCTTCCAGGCATATAGGAGATATACATCCTATTAAACTTGTTTTTCTCTTGTTAATCTGTCTTTTAGAATAAGGGGTCTCAGCCAAGAACCTTAGAAGGTTAAAGGGAAAGTTATTTTCCTTCCCTAAAGTATGAAAGAAAACTGAAGAAATAAATACACATGCAGAGAGAAGATGGACCAAAAAAAAAAAAAAAAGAGAGAGAATGCTTTAACCATCCAATTTCAGTAGTTGCATACTTCATATGTATGTCAAGACCTTAAGTGGTATTACACACATATAGAATAATGTGAAGCACTCAGGAAGCTGCTTTGCTGTTCTGAAAGTTATCCAATAAAAAAAAAACACTACTAAAGAATAAAACTTTAGTGGCCCCAAATCCTTATTCCCTGGATTTATTTCTGCACTCAAAAAATAGATCAATGTGTTGTTGCAACAGCTTATGGATAAAATGTCTTTCTTTTGGTACATTCTGTTTGGCACATATAAAATAAAGTGTGTGTACTTTGCAGATAAAGAATGTTAGCCTGTATGCACAGAAGAAATCTTAAAAGTTTCCAATTTATCAATGAACAGTTGTATAACAAAAAATTTGGTTGGCCATTGTCCTTAGTACCTGGGAGGTAACTTCTAAATTCTTGGAATTTCCCAAGTGATAAGAATGTCTTTGTTATTCATAGTAGGCTGTGATAGATTATGCTAATAAGGTGACTAATGGTGGGCTCCTATATAGTTTAAACCAACTGAGATGACCTAGGTTAGGAGATGGCCAAGACAGAAAAACCAACTATGTGATTGGATATTTAAGGCTTTAAGTCCTGTGACCTCTGGGGAAGGAAGGGAGGCTGGAGGTTGAGCACCATCACAGAGCCGGCGATTCAATTAATCATGCCTATATAATGAAACTGCAGTAAACAGTCTGGACACTGAAGCTTAGGTGATCTTCCTTGGTTAACAATACCCTGTGTATACTGTTACATATAAATGTGCCAGGAAGATGATGCATCTTGACTCCACTGGGAAAGGACACTGGAAGCTTCATATTTGGCACCCTCTCAGATATTGCCATCTACATCTCTGCTTTTGGCTGGTCTTGAGTTTTACACTTTTTGCTATTATAAAACTATAATCATAAGTGGCACTTTCTTGAGTTTTGTGAGTCATTTTAGTGAATTTATTGAACTTGATGGAGGGAGTGGGAAATCTTGAAATTATGGCCAGTTGATCAGAACTTCTCATGCCTGTGGACCCCCAAACAAGTGGCTGATGTCTGAAGTGAGGACAGTCTGAGGAGGATTGTGCCTTTAACTTATGAAGTTTGAAGTTTGGCCTAATTCCCAATAGTTAGCATCAAGACTCATTGTAATAGTCTAGTAAAAACTTAGAGTATAATATCAGAAATATTCAAGAGAAGCTGACCACTGGAAATTTCTATAATGCATCAGGATTATACAAACAGCTCTTCATATAATATACTTTAAAATTTTTTCAGTAGCATAAATCATAACAATGTTGAACTCTAAAATAATACTTTTATAGTCAGTCATTAAACCAAACTCACAATCTATGAACTCATGCATCTCAGTGCACTCAAAGCTGAATTTCTTGGTGTAAACCAAGACATTCACTATTTCTTTTTCTTTACTAAATGTCAGCATTGGGCAGGTAATTTTCAAGCAAAATTTTATTTTTCTTTCACTGAGTCTAAATCCAAACTTTAATCTTTTATCTCTATCCTTCAAACTCAACTTTCAGTGACATCAACATGGTTAGGAAAAAGTCTTATTGCATAATATGAAGATAATAGTGATGAATTTTCAGTAACATCACAGTTCTATGACTATGTCCAGTGATATAGAAACTTGTTATGAATACAAAAGAAAGGCATTTTGTTTGCTGACTATAATGAATTAATTTATATCCAAGTTAAAGAAAACACATCTCATTAAGTGAAAAAAAGCTAGGGTGAAATAAGGAATGTAGTAAATAAGGAATTAATTGAACTCATCCCCAACATTTGGAGGGTGGGTCAATTTGTTTAGTATTTCTGAAGGAAGCTGTGACTGTCCAAACTGATTTTCTAACTAAGTGAAGGACTATTGACCATTGCTGCTTAGTTCAGTTTTCCAAATCTCATGACAAAGAGCAGTTTTAGATTCAATGCTTCATTTTATCTTTTCAATAAGTGCTTATTGATTACTCTTTATGTACCCAACACTATGTTAGGCACAAAGAAAATAGAGATTAAAAAACTCATTTCCTGCCCTAAGGAGCTCTTGTCCAATGGGAAAAACAACCAAGGGAGCAATGTGGTAAATTCTGTAAAAGTTATACCAGTCTATTGGAGCAGAGCAGAAGGAGCATTTACCTCTGGCTGGAAGTATCAGAAAAGCTTTCACAGAGGAGATGGATTGCTTGGGCCAAGACTTCAAGCTATAGTTTGAAAATAAATCAAGGCAAGGAAGGGGAGTTGTAGACATAGAATAGAGACATGGAGGCAGGATGACTACATATCCTGCTTTTGTCAGGACTGAGAGGACACAGTGCTAAAACCAGGAAAGTCCCAGGCAAACCAAGATGAGTGGGTCATATTTCAAGGAAATTGTATTCCTTTAGTAGGTGAGGACCAACATTTTTAAAAAGAAAAAAGGTTAAGTATTATTTAATGACATTTTTGTTTCAGGAATGTGGTGTGTGTGTGTGTGTGTGTGTGTGTGCATGCACATGTGCATAAGTAAAACCCAAATCTAGCAATTTTTTTTAGATTTTTTTTTTCAGTAATTTTTAAGCACTTTTGAACAACTACCTGTTCAGAGAATAAACAGGGACCTATTTTCCCAAGTGAGCACATCTTGCAAGCAAGATAGGCTTTATGTGCATAAAATGCATGTAGTAAAGAATCTTTGATCCCAAAGGGGGCCCCACACTTGATTTAATGTTCTGCTGTCACAATCATGAAATTCTGAATACTTTTGTGTGTGCATCTCACAGGTGTGTGCATGGAGTATGGGCATGAGGAAAGGAGATATGCCTGGTGGCAGCACACACACTACCACCACATAAGCACTGATCTTGGCTGCCTGAGACCCACTTGCTAGCGTAGGGTAGTCTGGGGCTCTTCAGGGCCCTGAGGAAGTGACTAGGCCCAAGACCAAGGCCCAGATAGGGAGCTATAGTGGTGGCAGCAGCAGAAGTAGCAGTGATGGTGACAGTGGCTGTGGTCTGGGGAAAAGAAAGGGTTCCTCAAGGGGGCAACACTGGACCTGCAGTGGGAGGTCAGCTTGCCCATCCATCCTGGTATACTGTCCCTATAGCATCTGCACAAACATTAAATCCCTCAGTAGGAACTGCAAGAGTGCAGGCAGTAACTTTGTCAGTGAATTATTACAAAGTAAAATCAAATAATGAACATTGCAATAAAACATATCAAGGAATTATTAGAATTCTTTAAAGAGTTTGGAATTTCTGGATTTGAAAATAGCTGCAACATTGCAAAGCAAATATCCACAGGCTTAGTAATAGAAATTAAATTTAAAGAACACTATTTTCATTGGAAGCATTACACAAATCAATTATTAAAAGGGGAAAATTTTTAAAATTATTTTCCTCATAATTGAAGATAAAGCAATAGAATGCATAAACATGCATTTTGAATTAGATACAAATCATGAGGTAGAGTTAAGATAGCAGAGTAGCAGGAGGACCTTATGCTTCCCTTGTCCCTCGAACACAACTAGATAATTATCAAATCATTCTGAACACCCAGGAAATCGATCTAAGGATTAAGAGTAAAAACTGCAAAACTAGAGGGAGAAAAGAGGCCACCCCATGGAAAGCAGGAGGTGCAGTTATATGATTTGGGGGAGAAAAGAATCATGGGTGCTACAGAGGTGAGGGAGCCCTGATCATGGAGAGAGGAGAGAAAGAAAAAGAAAGAGAGAGAGAGATAAAGCAGCATACAGGGCACTGAACAAGAAAGACAGTTTCCCAAAACCATTGACTGGGAAAATAAGAAGGGCTGATTATCACAAGTTTTTATAAGCAGTGGAGCTGAAAATCTGAAGTTTTAGAAGTCCATGCCATTGCCAGGGTCAAGCCTGGTGGGTGTAGTGGTATTCCTGTGAAGAAGAAGAGCAGAGGCCCAGAGTGGACAGGGTGCTCTGAGGATCCCCTGGATCACACTCAGAGAGAAGACCCCCCTTCTTGGGGTATAAATGGGAGAGGTGGCACTACCTCTGAGGGGACAAAAGAACCAGTAAGCACCATTGAGCTGTCCCGTTCATTAGCAGATGACCAGAAATGCCTGCTGAGGGCAGCTAAACTGGATGCTGGCTTTTTGCTATGCCTTAACATAATCCAAGCTCCTGTAGAGCTGTGGGACTGCTTTTCTGGGATGAACTGGTAGAAGTCACAGTGTGGTGAGACACTCCCCCAGAGAATGAGTACAGGTCTGAGCCACACCAAGTCCCTAAAATTTGGAGTTTTGAGACCCAGCCTCATACCTGAGATAAAACACAGGAGCACTGCATCACCACCAAGCAGGTGGTCAGTATGGACACAGACAGGATGAAGGCAGGAATCTGACAGAAGCCTGGGACAAATGAGACGAGATTGTTCAATCTTCTGTGAGGGCTTCCTGAACAGTAGCAAATGTGAACTCCCTTCTCCAGGAAGAGAGCAGGTCAACACCATTTTTCACCCTTCCCATTAGCATGGCCAGACTTCTGTGAGAAGCACAGTGCACACAGAGGAAGTTTGAGGCACGTACAAGTGGCCCCACCCACCTGCACTGTGCAGGTGCCTTTTTTAATATGGCAAGTGTGATTAAGAGCCAGAGCAGCAGCAGGCCCCTCCACCAGAAGACCAGCACAAATCCCCTGCATACATCAGGTCTACTTACCATAAAGTGCTGCAAAGCTTTAGCTCTAATGGAAATAGGACCAGACACAGAATATCCTAACATAAAAAAGACAAGAGACCTAGACAAAATGCCAAGACAGAGGAATTCATCCCAAAAAAGAGAACAAGAAGAGGTCATAGCCAAGGAGCTAATCAAAATAGATATAGGTAATATGCCTGAACCAAAATTTAAAACAACAATCATAAGGATACTAGCTGGGATTGAGAAAAGCATAGAAGAAACCAGAGAGACACTTACTATAGAAATAAAAGGCCTAAAATTTAGTCAGGCCAAAATAAAATTCTAAAACTGAGATGCAAAACTGACTGTATGTAATGAGAACAGGAACGGAAGAAGTAGAGGAATGAATAAGTAATAAAGAAGATAAAACTATGGAAAATAATGAAACTGAAAAGAAGCGAGAAAGAAAAAAATATTTGGATCACGAATGTAGATTTAGGGAATTCAGCAACTCCATAAAGCATAATAACATTCGTATCATAGGAGTCCCAGAAGAAGAAGAGAGGAAAAAGGAGACAGAAGGTTTATTTCAGCAAATTATACTTGAAAACTTTCCTAATCAAGGGAAAGAAGCATATCAACAAAAGCAGGCCAAAACCAAGTAAAATTTGCAAAATACAGAGATAAAGAAAGAAACCTGAAAGCAACAAGGGAAAGAAATCCCTAACCTACAAGACAAGACAAATCAGGTTAGCTGCAGATCTATCCACAGAAACCTGGCAGGCCAGAAGAAAGTGATGATGATGTATTCAATATGCTGAATGGGAAAAATATATAGCCAAGAATAGTTTATCTAGGAAGGCTGTCATTCAAAATAGAAGAGAGATAAAGAGTTTCCTAAACAACAAAAACTAAAGGAGTTTGTGACCACTAAACCAGCCCTCCAAGAAATATTAAAGGGGACTCTTTGAGTGGTAAAGAAAGATCAAAAGCAACGAAGACTAGAAAGGAACAGACAAAATCTCCAGAAATAACAACTTACAGGTAATACAATGACAACTAAATTCATATCTATCAATATACCATACAGAATGTAAATGGACTAAGTGCTTTAATCAAAAGATATAGGGTAACAGAATGGATAAAAAAAAAAGGCACATCTATATGCTGCTTACAAAAAACTCAGTTTAGAACTAAAGACACCTCCAGATTGAAATTGAGGGGATGCAGAACCATCTATCATGCTAAAGGACATCAAAAGAAACCCAGAGCAGCCATACTTATATCAGAAAAACTAGATTTTAAACCAACGACTGTAACAAGAGATGAAGAAGGGCACTATATCAAAATAAAGGGATTTTTCCAACAAGAAGATCTAATAATTGTAAATATTTATGCTTAGGAGCAACCAAATATATAAATCAATTAAGAACAAACATAAAGAAACACATTGATAACAATACAATAATAGTAGGGGACATTAACACCCCACTGACGGCAATGGGCAAATCATCTAAGCAGAAAATCAACAAGGAAACAATGGCTTTGAATGACACACTGGACCAGATGGACTTAACAGATATATTCAGAACATTTCATCCTAAAACAGCAGAATATACATTCTTTTCAAGTGCACATAGGACATTCTTCACAATAGATCACATACTGGTCACAAGTCAGGCCCCAACAAATACAAAAAAGACTGAGATCATGCCATGCATATTTTCCATAATACTATGAAACTTGGAGTCAACCATATGAAAATATTTAGAAAGACCACGAATACATGGAGGTTAAAGAATATCCTACTGAAGAATGAATGGGTTAACCAGGAAATTAAAGAAGAAATTTTAAAAATACATGGAAGCAAATGAAAATGAAAACACGACAGTCCAGAACCTTTGGGATGCAGCAAAGGCAGTCATAAGACGGAAGTATATAGCAATAGAGGTCTACCTCAAGAAGCAAGAAAAGTCTTAAATACACAATCTAACCTTACACCTAAAGGAGCTAGGAAAGAAACAGCAAATAAAGCCAAAAACCAGAAGAAGAAGGGAAATAATAAAGATTAGAACAGAAATGAATGATATGAACATATCTACATGAAAAACAAACAAAAAAACTCAGTAGAATAGATCAATGAAACTAGGCGCTTGTTCTTTGAAAGAATTAATAAAATTGATAAACTAAAAGCCAGACTTATCAAAAAGAAAAGAGAAAGGACCCAAATAAAATCACCAATGAGAGAGGAGAGATCGCAACCAACACCACATAAATACAAACAATTATAAGAGAATATTATGAAAAATTATATGCCAACAAACTGGGCAATCTGGAAGAAATGGATAAATTCCTAGAAACATACAAACTACCAAAACTGAAACAGGAAGAAATAGAAAACTTGAACAGACCCATAACCAGCAAAGAAATTGAAACAGTAATCAAAACTCTTCCAACCAACAAAAGTCCAGGGCAAATTGGCTTCCCAGGGGAATTCTACCAGATATTTAAAGAAGAGTTAATACCTCTTCTTCCCAAACTGTTCCCAAAAATAGAAATGGAAGGAAAATTTCCAAACTCATTCAAGGCCTGTATTACCTTGATTCCAAAACCAAAGACCCCACTAAAAAGAATTATACGCCAATATCCCTGATGAATATGGATGCACAAATTCTCAGTAAAATACTGGTGAATCAAGTGGGATTTATTCCTACAAGACTACAAGCGTGGTTCAATATGCACAAATTAATCAGTGTCATACACCACATTAATAAAAGAAAGGATAAGAACCATATGATCTTCTCAATGGATGCAGAAAAAGCATTTGACAAAGTACAGCATCCATTCTTGATAAAAACTATCAACAAAGTAGGGATAAAGAGAACACACCTCAACATCATAAAGGCCATGTAAGAAAGACCCACAGCTAATATCATCTTCAATGGGGAAAAATTGAGAGTTTTTCCTCTATAGTCAGGAACAGTATAGGAATGTTCACTCTCACCATTGTCGTTTAACATAGTACTGCAAGTCCTATCCTTAACAATCAGACAACAAAAAGAAGTAAAATCATTTAAGTCAGCAAAGAAAAAGTCAAACTTTCATTATTTGCAGATGACATGATATTCGATGTAGAAAACCCAAAAGACTCAACCAAAAAATTGCTAGAACTGATACACAAATTCAACAAAGTTGCAAGATATACATTAATGTACAGAAATTTGTTGCATATCTATACACCAAAAATGAAGCAGCAGAAAGAGAAACCAAGGAATCAAGCCCATTTACAATTGCACCAAAAAACTATTAGATACCTAGGAATAAACCCAACCAAAGAGGTAAAGGATCTGTACTCTGAAAACCATAGAACACTTGTGAAAGAAATTGAAGATGACACAAAGAAATGGAAAAATATTCCATGCTCATGTATTGGAAGAACAAATATTGTTAAAATGTCTACACTACCCAAAGCAATCTATACATTTAATGCAATCCCTATCAAAACACCACCAGCATTTTTCACATAACTAGAACAAACAATCCTAATATTTGTATAAAACCACAAAATATCCCAAACAGCCAAAGCAATCTTGAAAAAGAAAAGCAAAGCTGGAGTCATCACAATTCCCGACTTCAAGCTATAAAGCTGTAGTCATCAAGACAGTATGGTACTGGCACAAAAATAGACATATAGATCAATGGGAAATAATAGCAAACCCAGAAATGAACTTACAAGTATATGGCCAACTTATCTTTGACAAACCAAGAAAGAATATCCAATGGGAAAAAGACAGTCTCTTCAACAAATGGTGTTGGGAAACCTGGACAGCAACATGCAAAAGAATGAAACTGGACCACTTTCTTATACCATACACAAAAATAAATTCAAAATGGATGAAAGACCTAAATGTGAGACAGGAATCCATCAAAATCCTAGAAGAGAATACAGGCTGCAACCTCTTTGACCTCAGCTGTAGCACTTCTTACTAGACACATCTCCAGAGGCAGGGGAAACAATAGTAAAAATGAACTATCAGGATTTCATCAAGATAAAGATTCTGAACAGCAAAGGAAACCATCAACAAAACTAAAAGGCAACCTATGAATGGGAGAAGATATTTGCAAATGACATACCAGATAAGGGCTGGTATCCAACATCTGCAAAGAACTTGTCAAACTCAACACCCAAAAAACAAATAATCCAGTTAAGAAATGGGCAGAAGACGTGAATAGACATTTTTCCAAAGATGACATCAAGATGGTCAATAGACACATAAAAGATATTCAACCTCACTCATCATCAGGGAAATACAAATAAAAACTACCATGAGATTCCACCTCACATGGTCAGAATGGCTAAAATTAAAAACACAGGAAATGACAGATGTTGGCAAGGATGTGGAGAAAGGGGAACACTCTTACACTGTTGATGGGAATGCGAACTGGTGCAACCACTGAGGAAAACAGTATGGAGGTTCCACAAAAAGTTAAAAATAGAACCACCCTATGACCCAGCAATTGCACTACTAGGTATTTACTCGAAGGATACAAAAATACTGTTTTGAAAGGACACATCCACCCTGATGTTTATAGCAGCATTATCAACTATAGCCAAATTATGGAAAGAGCCAAATTTCCATAGACTGATGAACTGATAAAGAAAATGTGGTGTATATATATACAATAGAATATTACTCAGCCATCTAAAAGAATGAAATCTTGCCATTTCCAATGATGTGGATAGAGTTAGAATGTATTATGCTAAGCAAAACAAGTCAGTCAGAGAAAGACAAATACCATATGATGTCACTCATATGTGGAATTTAAGAAAAAAACAGATGAACATAGGGGAAGGGGGAAGAAAAGAGAGGGAGGGAAACCATTAGAGCCTCTTAACCATAGAGAACAAATTGAGGGTTGATGGAGGGGAGGTGGGCAGGGGATGGGCTAAATGGGTGATGGGTAATAAGGAGGACATTTGTGTTGAGCCCTGGGTGTTATATGTAAGTGATGAATCACTAAATTCTACTCCTGAAACCAATATTACACTATATGTTAACTAATTTGAATAAATAATAATTTGAAAAAAATAGTTACAAATCATGAAAACACTTTCAGTTTCTTCAACAACCTTAGCAAGTTACAGAAAATGTCAGGAACTATTAAAATGCCATGATATAAATTTACATTTAAAATTAAATTCAGACTTACATGAAACTGATTTGTATGAAGAGTTAAATCTTTTTAGAAAAATTTTCTGCAAAAAGAAATACCATTTTAAATGTGCTAAAATTTGTATTTAGAACTAATTTATTAGAAATTATCCCAATGTTGTCATTGCCTAGATAATACTCATAACAGTTCCATCATGAGAAAGATCCTTCTCAAACTTAAAAATTAGTGAAACTCATTTGCAATTTTCCATTTGCCAAAAGCAACTGACATCTTTTTCAAATACAGCAATTGGGAAAATAAAGTGGCTGAAAGTATATATTTTAATGATCTTAATGATCTAATAAATGAATTTACAGGAAAGTGAGCCAGAGAAATATTTTGATGGATCAGGATATCACATTAATAAAATATTATCATTTATTGTATTATATAAAATAATGATACAAAAAAATTTTTTTTCTGCAATTTTCAAGGTTATGCTATCAATCATGTGTTGCTATTGCCCCTATTATGGTTTTTTTAACATTTTTTAATTTAAATTCAATTAACTAACATATAATGTATTATTGGTTTCAGAGGTACAGGCCTGTGTTTCATCAGTCTTATATAATACCCAGTGCTCATTACATCACATGCCCTCCTTAATATCCATCACCCAGTTACATCATCTCTCCACTCTCTCCCCTCAAGCAACCCTCAGTTTGTTTCCTATGATTAAGAGTCTCCTGTGATTTGTTTCCCTCTCTGGTTTCATCTTGTTTTATTTTTTCCTCACTTCCCCTATGATCCTCTGCTTTGTTACTTAAATTCCACATATCAGTGAGACCATATGATAATTGTCTTTCTCTGATTGACTTATTTCACTTAGCATAATACCCTCTGGTTCCATCCACGTCATTGCAAATGGCAAAATTTCATATTTTTTTGATGGCTGCATAATATTCCATTATATATATACATATATTCATCTGTCAATGCACATCTGGGCTTTTTCCATAGTTTGGCTCTTGTGGACATTGCTGATATAAACATTAGGGTGCAGGTGCCCCTTCAGATCACTACATTTGTATCTTTGAGGTAAATACCCAGTAATGCAATTACTGGGTATTAGGGTAGCTCTATTTTAAGGAAAAATGTTTCATAGTTTAGTACCTTTACACTTTTTTCTTGCTTTTGAATAAGGGACCCGACATTTTCATTTGCACTAAGCCCAGCAAATTGTGTAGCCCACATTTATTACAAGTATTACCATAGATAAAGAGAAACAAAGAGAGTCTTCTCCAAATATATTTTTATTTTTAATAAATACTACAGTAAACAAATGAAGCTATGGTATTATAGAAATTATTGCTTTTGTCTACTCAAGATATTTTCCCAGCCCCGTTTCTTGTAAAATGAGTGAACATGTGACCCAGGCTGAAACCATTATGGTAACCCAATTGTATGACCCAAGTGATTGGCACAGGATGAACATGCCATCCTTTCATGCAAGCAAAGTCCTTCCTCAGGATTTTTCAGTTGTAGGTGGTGGTGAAATGTCTCTCTTAGCTCTAGTCAAGGAACTGTGAAGATATCAAAAAATCATGAGGATATGACGCTAGAGGTGTCAGAAGCTATTTTTTCTGTCAAGTATAGAAGCCTGGGAAGAAGAAACTAATTCTTAAAGAAGCCAAAGGGAGAAAGGGACAGGAAAAAAAAGACCCATAGCACTGAGACCCTATTTTATATATCTGAGATTCCTAGAGCTGTCCTGTCCTTGTAGTTTGTTTTTTGTTTTCTTTCTGGGTTCAGAGAATTATCCTATATACTTTCAATACATTCATTTTCCTCCTAAGCTAGTTGGAGTTAGATTTCTATCTCTTGCAACCAAAGTAAACCAGACTAGTAGATGGATGACAATGTTAAATAATCAAAAGTATAATGCTAATCTTTGTAGAGTATTTGTAATGTGTAAAATACATACAGTAACTCATTTGACCATATCAATTCTGTGAGCAAGGTAAGATAAGTATTATTATAGGTGTGTCTTCCATACATTAGATGGCAAACTTCATAAAGAAAAAAAAATGTATCTTTTTTCAAATTTTATAATTACCCAGAAGCCAAGTATATTTTAGAAATAATAAAACTGACATTTGGGGGATACTATTGACCCAAGTTTACACAGTGGTAAGTGGCTGCTCAACTACTGGTTCCCCTTGACATCCAGTATTTTCTATTTTATGATTGGCTCTGTATTTGGCATTGGAGACACAAAGGTGAACAAGATCCTAGTCCCTACTCTCAAAGAATTCAGAGTCTGGTGCAATGGTTCACAAAGAAGTACTCCTTATTTCTTGGTATGTTCTTTTCCATTTTGTTGAAATGTTGAGTCTGGTGGTAGGTTTGTACTAACTACATTTACCAAAAAGTTTCATAGTACATGTGATACATATATATATGTATATATATAATCATATTTTAATTTTTATCAAATGATAAGATAATTTCCTGGATAAAAATGACCTCCTTCCGAGGGGGGCGGAGCAAGATGGCGGAGGAGTAGGAGACCTGGATTTCGTCTCCTCTCAGGAATTCAGCTGGAGAGGGATCAAACCATTCTGAACACCTACAAACTCAACAGGAGATCGAAGAAAAGAAGAGCAACAACTCT
>NC_138385.1:21378865-21409056 GCF_054177405.1 Leptonychotes weddellii
CAAAAAAGAAAAATAGAGCTACCCTATGACCCAGCAATTGCACTCCTGGGTATTTACCCCAAAGACACAGATGTAGTGAAAAGAAGGGCCATATGCACCCCAATATTCATAGCAGCAATGTCTGCAATAGCCAAACTGTGGAAAGAGCAGAGATGCCCTTCCAACAGATGAATGGATAAAGAAGATATGGTCCATATATACAATGGAATATTAGCCATCAGAAAGGATGAATACCCAACTTTTACATCAACATGGATGGGACTGGAGGAGATTATGTTAAGTGAAATAAGTGAAGCAGAGAAAGTCAATTATCATATGGTTTCACTTATTTGTGGAACATAAGGAATAGCATGGAGGACGTTAGAAGGAAGGGAAAAATGAAGGGGGGGAAATCGGATGGGGAGAGGAGCCATGAGAGACTATGGACTCTGAGAAACAAACTGTGGGTTTTAGAGGGGAGGGGGGAGGGGGATGGGTTAGCCTAGTGATGGGTATTAAGGAGGGCACGTACTGCATGGAGCACTGTGTGTTATATGAAACAATGGATTGTTGATCACCACATCAAAAACTAATGACTAACATAACATAATAGAATTAAAAAAAAAAAACCCTGAAATTTAAATTCCACTGGGATAATCTCAAGTTCCTTCTGCAACAGTACTGCCCAGGCCCAGCAGTCTCACAAATATACTCTTCCCCCCTCTTCATTGAGTTTCCTGTCGAGTCTTCAAATCCTGCAACCCTAGCTGACCCTAGGCTAAAACCACCCAACTAACCTTCTCCCAGATCCTTGACTAACAGAAATCACAAGATAATAAATGTTTATTGTTTAAAAGCTCTAAGTTTTATGGCAATCTGTTATACAATGGCAGACAGCCAGCATGCAGATAAAGGAAATATTATTGGATGCAAATGGGCAGATTTCTGTAAAGTAGATCTTTAAGGAAAAGCACAACATTTAAAAATGTTATTCTCTGAGCTGCTGGCTGGCTTAGTCAGCAGAGCATGAGACTCCTGATCTTGGGGTTGTGAATTTGGGCCCCATGTTGGGTGTGGAGATTAATTAAAAATAAAATTTTCAAAAAAGAAAGAAATTAAAAATAAAATAAAATAAAAATTTTATTCTCATTACTAAATCATTGTTATGACCAAATGGGAACTGACATCTAGCCTCCCATAATGTAATTCTGTGGAGTCATTAAATGAATCAACAAAACTAGCTTTGAAATGACAATTTTGTGCCTGATGCATGTGCCGATGCGGTATATCTATGTGTGTTTGTATACACTATAATAATTATAATAATGAAACAGTCTCACTAAATTTTCTCTGTGGAATATTGTTAGTGCCATGCACAATGCCTGGCACAAATTATGAACACACTTTATAATGTTACATTGAATTTAGTGGAAGTTGATAATGCTGACACTTATCAAGAATTTAAAAATTTCTATTTTATGCTTGCTGGGGAGAAACATGGCATAGTTCAGTGATTCTCAAATTTCTATATACAGCAGAATCTATTAAAAAGCTTGTTTAGAATTCATATTATCAAAAAAAAAAAAAAAAAAAGAATTCATAGTCTCAAACCCCAGGCCCAGGGATTTGTTTTGATATGTTGGAGGGAGCCACGTGATTTGTATTTTTAACAAGAACCTTTAGGTGATTCTGATATAGATGGTCAGTATTTAATATTGTATCTTGGACATGTACTTAAGTGTAGCTCAGATATTAGCAAGTCCTCTTTAATATCCAAACAAAATGCCTCAAGCTCCCATCTTCTCTACTGTGGAAATTTGTCACCATACCCCAGCCTCCAATATTTCCAATGGTTTCTTAAATGTAATACCAAAAGCACAGACAACCAAAGAAAAAATAGACAAATTGGACTTCACCAAATTTAAAAATGTTTGAGAAAATGAAAAGACAACCCACAGAATAGGACAAAGATTTGCAAATCATATATTTGATAAGGGTCTAGAATCCAGAATTCTTACAAATCAACAACAGAGAGACAAATACCCCAATTTAAAATGGGCAAAAGATCTGAATAGACATTTCTCCAAAGAAGATATACGAGTGGCCAATAAGCACATGAAATAATATTCAACATCATTAGTCATAAGGGAAATGCAAACCAAAACCACAATATCACTTCACACCCACTAAGATGGCTATAATAAAAAAGACAGACAAAAACAAGTGTTGGTGAGGAAGTAAAGAAACTGGAATCCTCATATAGTGTTGGTAGTAATGTAAAATGGTACATACACTTTGAAAAACAATTTCATGGTTTCCCAATAATTTAAACATAGAAGTACTATATGACCTAGAAATTCCACTCCTGGGGCATATCTGAAATAATTGAAAACAGATGTTCAAACAAAAACTTGTAAACAAATGTTCATAACAGCACTCACAATAGCCAAAAGGTGGAAACAACCCAAATGTCCATCAACAGATAAGTGGATAAACACAAGGTAGTATATCCATACAATGGAACATTATTCAGTCATGAAAATAAATGAAGTAATTGATGCTACATCATGAATTGAAACATTATACTAAGTGAAAGAATCCAGACACAGACACAAACACCCCTACATTGTGTGATTCCAGTCCAGAATAAGAGAATTCATAGCAGCTGAAAGTAGATTTGTAGTAGGGGTTGGGGAATATGGGAACGAGGAGCAACTACTAATGGATATAGAGTTCTTCCTTGGAGTGATGAAAATGTTCTGGAATTACATAATGGTGATCAATGCATAACTTTGTGAGTACAGTAAAAAACCACTGAATTGTACACTTTAAAATAATAATTTTTATAATATGTGAATTATATCTCAATAAAACTTTTATTTAAAACTTTTCTTTTAGAGGCCCCTGGGTGGCTCAGTTGGTTAAGTGTCTGCCTTCAGCTCAGGTCATGATCCCAGGATTCTGGGATCAAGCCCTGTGTTGGGCTCCCTGCTCAGTGAGGAGCCTGATTCTCTCTCTCCCTCTCCCTCTCCCTCTGCCTGCTGCTCTGCCTACTTAAGCTCTCTCTCTCTTTCTCTCTGTCAAATAAATAAATAAAATCTTTTTAAAAAACTTTTCATTTAATAAAGTTCCATTTTAGTTGGGCATTCCACATGAAAATTAATAAAACATTTCAAGGATTGAAATGAGTATTTTAGACCATAAGGCACATCATTGCAGTTATGTTTTGAGAGAAAGCATTTGCTAATATGAGAGTTGGTAACAAAGCTTTCTCCTTTCTTCATTCCACATTTTATCAGGTATCATTTAGTTGGGAACAAAAATATCTGACCACCAGTGATACAAATAGCAATATTTAATTATGTTTCATAACTAGAAATCTGGAATCAAGCTGTCTCAGAGCTGATTTTGGACTTCAGTGATATCACAGTACTACTTCTAGGTTGACATCACTTCAATTCACTTGGCCATTCTGTTGTAATCAAAAGATTGTTGCCACAGCTCCAAATACCACATCCTTACACCAATATCTGAAAAATGGCAAAAGGCAAAAAGGAATTTTTTCTTACTCAGTTCTCACCCTTTTTTTTTTTAGAGATAATAACCTTTCACAGGAAACCCCCATCAGACTTCCTTTACTTGCAAGAATTAGGTAATATGCCTACACCTCGACCAATCACTAGCAAGCAAAGGGTAACTTAAAACAACCATGATTCATTCCCTGGGGCTGGGAATGAATTTACGGTTCTGTGTTCGCAAATAAGTGGAAAATGCCTGCCACAGGGCACCCAAAATACTTTGCCACATTATCATTGGTCTCAGAAGGGCACAATAATTTTTTTAAAGATTTTTTATTTATTCATTTGAGACACAGAGATACACAGAGAGAGAGAGAGAGCGTGACTAGGGAGAGAGGCAGAGGGAGAGGGAGAAGCAGGATCCCCGCTGAGCCAGGAGCCTGATGTGGGGCTCGATCCCAGGACCCTGGGATCATGACCTGAGCCAAAGGCAGATGCTTAATCATCTGAGCCACCCAGGTGCCCCAGAAGGGCACAATAATTCTTAATAACTCTGAATATATTACTGACTTCCGGCCACTTTACAAGAAATTCCATGTTGTCTGAGGAAAAAAAACAAAACACAGTTTCTAGAGATTAAATCCTATTCTCTTCCTGTTATAGAGAGGGAGACACCCTTGCAAATGGGGATTTTCCTTATGCAGTTGACCCTTGAGAAACAGGTTTGAACTGTGTGGGTCCATTTATATGTGGATTGTTTAAAGTACAGTACTATAAATGTATTTTGCCTTCCTAATGACTTTCTTAATAACATTTAAAGAAGAGTTAACACCTATTCTTCTTAAAATTTCCAAAAAATAGAAAAAGAAAGAAAACTTCCAAATATGTTCTATGAGGCCAGCATTACCCTGATATACAAAACACATACAAAGTTGCTCTACACAGAGGACCCAAGTGTTTGAGGAATAAAACTGATTTCTTTCCATAAAAATGCCTATACTGATTTTCCCTGATTATTCTAATTTTTATTGATCTCTCTTTCCTATGATTTCCTTCAACATGAATAACCTCTACTGAGGGGTAAATCCAAATGTTGTGGGAACTGAACTTATATACAATTTGGGGAACTATCTTTAAGAAAATTAAGTTCAAAAGTGAACATTTGTTTAGAACTAGGAAATAAATCACGACATATTACACACCCTTCAAGTGACTGACAAATACCACAAACATTGCAAAAATCAAGAAAAATAACACATTTTATTACTTATCTGCCTGACATATTCTTTTGGATGCATAATCTTGATCATATCTTCATATGACTAATATTTTATAAATTTTATTTCCTAAAGAGGGAGTAGAAATTTTGTCTTTCTTTTACACAGTTGATCCAACTTGGTGGCTTTTCTAATATTATTAATAAATATGCATAAAGCATGTGACTTCATACAGATGTATTCACCATTTATAATAGTGCTATAGATTAAGTGCCCTACAAACAGAAATTGTGATGAATTATATTTCATATAATTTCCATCAAAAGTGAAAAGAAACATATGATCATTTTATAATCAAATTATCAAGAATATTCCTGATAGGAAAGAACATTTGACTAGACTCTGGTGAAAACTAAATATTCTGCTAATAATTTTATATATTTAATGTTGGGAAGACTTTTGCATAAACAGATTTCTGGCTTCATACATTTCAAATCTTGCTTATCCTTTATTTCCTTCATATTTCTGGTGCCAGGAGCTATAGGTCATTTTCATACCACAACACACCTCCAACTTTGCATCTTTATGTTGTAGACACAGGAGGTGATAGGAGTATTCCTGCAAGCCAGTCTTATCCTGGGGCAGCTAGCAATAACTATAAATAAAAGTAACTGTGAACCACATAGATAAATCCTCCTAAAGCCAAACTAAATAATTTCCAACTCAACTTCCCCTTAGCCAGATCCTTAATGTGCCTGCAGCTATTCCAATCCCAATCTGTACAAGGCACAGGAGGGTGGGGAAAAAAGGTGAAATGTGGGCATGGCTTTGGAACTGGGTAATGGGTAGAGACTCAAAGAATTTTGACGTGCATGCTAGAAAAAGCCTAGATTGCATTGAAGAGACTATTGGTAGAAATATGGACATTAAGAGCAATTCTAGTGAGGATTCAGAAGGAAAAGAGGAGAGCTGTACATAACACTTCTATAATCTTAGAGATATACATATAGCATCATGAACAGAATGTTGGTAGAAATGTGAATGGTGAATGTTAAAGGTACTTCTATTGAATCAGGTAGAAATGAGGAACATGCTATTGGAAACTCAAGGAAAGATGATCCTTGTTATAGAATGGTAAAGAACTTGGACAAATTGTGTTCTAGTGTTTTGTGAAAAGTATAATTTGTAAGTGATGAACTTGGATATTTAGCTGAGGAGATTTGTACACAGTGTGGAAGGCCTGGCTTGGTTTCTTCTTGATACTTACAGTAAATTGTGAGGAAAGGGAGAAAATTTGAAGAAAAGATTACTAAGCAAAAAGGAACCCAAACCTGAAGATTTAGAAAATTCTCAGCCTATCCATATTGCAAAAAATGAGAAAGCATGTTATGAAGAAAACATCAAGGGTATGGCAGAACAGCTATTTGCTAAAGAGATTATACTGTATTACTTAAGGATTCAATCAACCAACCATTTCAGAAGGAACTGGAAATTGAGAAGGAGTTATACCAGTAGAAATGCTGCCAGCTTGGCCTGAAGGGGGCTGGGATGGGATGAAATGAAAGAAGGCTGTCAGATTTCTGGGATTCTGCAGGATGGTCCAATCGAGCTATCTGCCTGCGAATGAGCTTTATCTTTCAAGTAAAGGGAAGAATTGCCCTGAAAGCAGTTCAGAGGTCAGCAGGGCTGCTACTGCTATTGTGGGCGCAGGGAACACAAGCCTGGGGACAAAGCCTTCTCCTCCGTTCCAGAGGAGTCGGGCAAACACCCAGAGCTGAGGGGGCAAAGCTACCTCCCAGAGCCAAGGGAGTGTGACTGTCACACTGCTGGACCAGGAGGTAGAGCATCAAAGCTAAAGAAGATCATTCTTGAGCCTTAAAATCTAATGGCATTTTTACCTGCTAGGTTTTGGACTTGATGGTAACCCATAATCCTTTTCTTGTTTTCAATTTCTTCCTTTTGGAATGGGAATGTCTATTCTATCCTTGTCCCATTGATGTATTCTGGAAGCAGATAAGTTTTCTGGTTTCATAGGTTCACAGTTGGAGAGCACTTAGCCTCAGAATGCATGAAACCTGGAGTTCCACCCGTATCTGATTTAGATGAGATTTAGATAAGACTTTGGAATTAGAGTTGATGTTGGAATAGGTTGACTTTTGTGGCTGTTGGGATGGGGTGAATCTAATTTGTATGCGGTAAGGACATGAATTTGGGGGGCTAGAGGGCAGAGTATTATGGACTGAATTGTGTCTCCCCTAAATTCCTACGTTGAAGTCCTAACCCCCCCAGTAACTGAGACTGTGACTGTATTTGGAGATAAAGTCTTAAAGAAGTTATTAAATAAAAATGAAGTTATATGGTTGGTATATATGATTGGTATCTTTATAAAAAGAAGAGATTAGGACAAAGACACATACTATATGAAAACACAGGAAGAAGATGGCTATCTACAAGTGAAGGGGAGAGGCCTCAGAAGAAACTAAACTTGCTGGCAGCTTGATCACAGACTTCTATCTTCCAGAATTGTGAGAAAATAAATTTCCGTTGTTTAAGTCATCAGTCTGTGGTACTTTGTTATGGCAACCCTAGCAAACTAAGGCCTTGCAAAGGACCCATTCCAATAAGGGTCTCTGAAGCTGAAGTTTTATTAGCTTTATCATATATAATCTCTGTACCTCACAATTTAGCACTTAATTTCACTCTATCTTATATTATTCATTAACTATTCTATCCAGTGCTCGCTTCGGCAGCACATATACATTAACTATTCTATCCAATTCTATTGTAAATGCCTCGAGGACACTGACAGTTTTCTGAGTTTTCAATATCCACCCCATGCTTGTCTTGCCCCTCTTATGTCCCAAGATAAGACTGAACACAGGAGACACTTAACAATTAACTTTTATTGATTTACTCATCACACCTACATGTAATCTCACCTGGAGTTCTTAAAGGATTATTGAAGAGAGAGCATTTGCTATCTCCTTAAGATTAACTTCTTCTCTGAAGTTATGGTTATTGTAGTACAGATTTTTCACATAATACTTTTGTTAAAAGCCAGTGTAATTTTAGTATACTGGTAAATACTATCATAGGCTGAAATTATGATATATAAAATGCTAAATACCAGGTATCAAATAAGTATCTATTAATAACTAAAAATAAGAAAACCAATTTATATCTAGGACACAAATAAATGTCATGAAAAGAGAACTTCGGTAAGTGACCAGATGAGTGTGGAGAATCATTAACTTCATGTTTGTTGAAGCCAGGGCCTACTCAAATTAATAAATTGTTAATACAGTTTCCCAAGAGTGTTATGCCCCTCTACACCCCTCTTGGAATCATAAGCCGAAAGTGTCTTTATATATTCAAAATCCTAATTTCATTTTTTCATATTTTACAATTCTGATGAATGCATGTAAATAAAAATTGAATTTAGAAAGTAAACTAATGCCTGTTTAAATCTAAAAAAAAACTACAAACATCCTAAATTCTGTCCATTTGTCATGTATTGCTCCAAATTCTGTTCTCTTTATTGATGGACTCTTAAAATTGGTTTGATTTCTATTTGCTCTTCTTAAAAATTACTGTTAATTTAATTGTTTTCCTGATTAATAATGTAATAGGCTTTACTCTCATAATTCATTAAAAGAAAACACCCAGGGCTAGAAAACACAATTATTATTATTTTCATAATGATTTACTTGGTTCTACTGATTGTTTCCTAGGTGTTGTCTTGAAAATGGAGTTTAGGATA
Organism: Leptonychotes weddellii; assembly: GCF_054177405.1. Taxonomy (NCBI): domain Eukaryota; kingdom Metazoa; phylum Chordata; class Mammalia; order Carnivora; family Phocidae; genus Leptonychotes; species Leptonychotes weddellii. The sequence continues at coordinate 21,387,340 of NC_138385.1, forward strand.
TTTAAATCCATACTCGAACTTCTGACTTTTCAAGGCAATCCCCAGACAGACTTTCTTATCAATCAATCAATAAAATCCCACAACTGAGGAAGCAGTCCTTTTCTTCTTAAATGGAACCTTTGTTTTACCTGTCAAATATATGGAAAAATACTAGATGTGGCCCTGGTGAAAAAGTAATGAAACCCCAGCAGGTCTCATCCAGGAGGAGGAATAAAAAATTAAATAAGTCCTATATTATCTAAGGTTTCACAATGTAAGGAAAAATTATAACTAAATATTATAATGTAAGAAAAAAGCTGTTAAACTGGATTTTCAAAAATCATAAAGTAGAATGAAATGTATAATGAAGATATTTTAGTCAATAGGAAGCAGAATATTTAAAGCTATCTATGTAAACTGTCTACCGTCATGGGTCAATGTTTTATATGTAATAAAATATCAGAGTTCGTGGGCATCTTGACAAAATGGTTATAGTACTACATGTTGCTTGCTTATTTAACCAACAACATATAACTGTTGATGGTCTCAGCTAATAACCCTATAAAGTAAAAAGTCTTGCTTCTGTTTAACCTCCATACTGAAAGCTAAAAATGTGTTTTATAAAAGGCTTCTGTCTTGATTATCATCACCATTATATAAAAGGGTAGATAATGAATGTATTTTCTAAGTTGGGTTCCATGATATGAAATGCTGAAATAATAAATCATACTTCCATTGAATCATAAGACAAATAAAATAGATAGGTATTCTAATTGTCCAACCATAGTTTGGTTATTGACTAATGTTCCATTAATTAAATATGCATTCTGACTTTAAAAATAATATATGCTTATTATAGAAAATTGAGAAAACAGAAATGTTTAAAGCTAATACTCTATATACAGCTGTATCTCATTTTTTCTCATACATTGCATATCTTATGCATTTTCCCATGTACTTTATAATTCTTTGTAAACATCATTTTCAGAGTTTTATTTTAATGGTAAGTTACAATAATGGGCTAAATAAAAGGTTACACTTAAAAATATATTAGACATATTTAAAACTAAATATACTATGTCAAGGAAGAATATATGTAAGCAGAGACTGTTATTTGTTGTTTATTGGACAATACTACATTTTTTAAGAATTATCTTTTTTAGTGGTTCATTTACTTGCTTTCTCATTTATGAAAATGAATAACCGTGTCTGAATAAATATGTCTGAAACACATAAAGAAAGCATGTCATTAATACTTCCTCACAAGAACTTTTAATTCGGACTTCCCCTAATTGATAACTGTAGCTTCTGGTTAAATTGATGTAAACATACATTAATTCAAATACTCAGCCACATGACTTTTTAGCACCCTAAATTATGTCTTCCCTAATTAAGGAACTCATTAAGCTAAGGTTTAAGGTAGTATATATTCTCAGTATTTCCTTGAACCTAGGTCAGTCACTTGGTTTTATTTTAGGCAGCATCTATTCTGAGATTTTCCAGATCATTTTTTTAAATGTTATTAAAAGACTATAACAAATTAGTGAACTATCTGCCCATGAGCCTGTCCAAAGTCTTTACCAATAATTAAGAAAAACATTCTACTTTGCTCTTGATGTGGTTTCCTTAGAATAGAGAATAGTCAGAATCTTGAAATTATTTTTAACAAATCCATTTCTAAAGAAAGAGAAAGAACAGGTGGCTTAAAGAAAGAATTTTAACTTATGAAAGTGACTAAATCTTTCTAAATCCATAAATAGTATCCAGTCCTCCAGTTGTTCAGTTCTTAAAATTTAAGTGCTTTTGGCTATAAAAATATTGCATCTAATAATTTTGAAGTATGCTTTCAGTAATGCATTTTTTATTTAAAAATGTCTTAACACTGAGAATGTCATCGTGAATTATGGAACTTTTCTATATTTAATTTTATTTGGTGCCATGGGCTATGAGGAAAAGATTTTAGTGAACTAAGGGCTAATAATAACTTCACTTTAACCTTAATTATTTTTCTTTATTTCTTTGTTCTTTTTTTATTAGCTAATCATAATTGAGTGCCCTTTAAATCAGGACACCAATGACACTTTGTTTCCAATTAACAGTAAAAACCTTCCTTGATCCTTTGACTTTTTTATGAGATGAATTTATATTTTCCAGACTAACATGCATGACAACATAATTCTCTATACTCATTAATATTCAACTTTGCTGCTTTAATGAGAGAAACCAGGAGAAATGTAATGTCATCTGCTTATCTAAAGCATTCGTAACTTTTGCTAATATAGAGACCAAAAATGGTTTTGAATAATAATAGCCAACATTAATTGAGCACTTGCTATATGTCAGACATTGTTCTAAGCGTCCATTATGTAGTAACTCATTTAATACTCAAAAAAGCCTTATGAGATAGGAACTACAGACTAGTGAACACAAATAAATATGCCTAACCTACTTTTAGATTTAATCCTTTATTTATTCCATGGTTCTATGTTACCACTAAAATGAAACTCTTAAAGAGAACAAACTGGTTCTCTCTTTTGCAACCTGGCTGAGCATGAGGCACCATCATTGGAGTCAACATCTGCCACAAGGACTGAAAGGTTTGGTGCAAGGACCCCAAGATCCAGAACATCTACCTGAGACTGCTAGACAAGCTGTACAGGTTTCTGGCCAGACAAACCAACTCCACCTTTAACCAAGTTTTGTTAAAGAGGTTGATCATGAGTCTCGCTAACTGGCCACCTCTGCCCCTTTCCCAGATGATCCAGAATATGAAGCTGCCTGGCCAAGAAGACAAAGCAGCTGTGGTTATAGGGACTATAACCCATGATGTGTGTGTCCAGGAGGTGCCCAAACTGAAGGTGTATGCACTGCCTATGGACAGCCATGCCCAGAGGCGCATCCTCAAATCTAGAGGCAAGATCCTCACCTTTGACCAATCGACCCTGGACTCCCCCAAGGGCTGCGGCACCGTTTTGCTCTCTGGTCCACACAAGGGCCAAGAACATATAGGCATTTTGGCAAGGCCCCAGGAACCCCGCCCAGCCACACCAAATCTTACCTGCCTTGGAGGGGCGGGAAGTTAGGCCGTGCCAGAGGTAGCAGGGTCATCCTGGGCTACAGAAACGAACCCCAGATCCTGACTTGTTATTAAAAAGACTTTGGATGCTGAAAAAAAAAGAAAAGAACAAACTGATGATTGCCAGAGGGGAGTGGGGGGGGGGGATTAGGTGAAATAGATGAAGGGGGATTAAGAGGTATAATCTTCCAGTTAAATAAGACATGGGTATATAATGTACAGCATAGGGGATATAGTCAACATAGGGGATATTGTAACAACTTTGTATGGTGACAGATGGTAACTAGACTTACTGTGGTAACCGTTCTATATTGTATATAAATCAAGTCACTAGGTTATACACCTGAAATTAATACAACATTGTATTGCAATTATTATTCAATGAAAAAAGAAACTCTGAAAATGATGTTTAAAACTAATATTTAATGACATGGAAAAGTATATATGATCTAATGCTTAAACTCCATATACAGTTTTATATTGATTCTGTTTTACACAGATATACATTCATGTATATAACGAGAGATTCACCAAATATTCATAGTGTTCCCTCCAAATAATGGAATTTCAGGTGGATTTTCATTTTCTTCTTTATACACTTTGTATGATTTGAAACCAGGCAGGACCCACAGATTTAGCCTGACAATAGAATATTAACAAAAATCACATAAAGGGGTGCCTGGGTGGCTGTCATTTAGGCATCTACCTTTGGCTCAAGTCATGATCCCAGAGTCCCCGGATGGAGCCCGTTGCGAGGAGCGTGGGGCGGGGGGGGGGGGGAGCTGCTCAGCGGGGAGTCTGCTTCTCTCTCTCTCTCCTCCTCACCCCACTTGCACACGTGCTCGTTCGCTCTCTTTCACAAATAAATGAATCACATGAAAGATGTGGACTAGACTAATAGGAAAATGTATTGCACATTAGTTATTACTATTCCAAGACCGAGGGACTAGATTATAAGAATTGTTGATTTAGTTTCAGCTGATATTCTGGTGATCTGGAAGCTATATTTAGTCCATAGTAAAATGTGTAGGAGACAACCCAAACATTTTCCTTTGTTCTAATGAGCCAAATGATCATATAGGTAATCCTTACGGATCCATTTGCTAGTCTCCAAAAAATAGATTGAAGCATCCAATGCTAAGGATACAAAAATAGAATCAAAGAGTACTTTTCAACTTTGTCCTATATAAATCCAAAGAGGCTCATTTAATTCTGATCCATATTTTAAAGGATTTAAATGAAGTGTAATGAATTTGAAAGGGGTTAATTATATCTTTGTGAAAATGTATATGTTCACTAAAAATATTAATTTGAAAATATGATCATAGGGGTGCCTGGGTGGCTCAGTTGGTTAAGTGTCTGCCTTCAGCTCAGGTCATGATCCTGGGGTCCTGGGATCGAGTCCCACATCCATCAGGCTCCCTGCTCAGCAGGGAGCCTGCTAGCCTGCTTCTCCCTCTCCCTCTGCCCTTCCCCTTAGCCCGTGCTCTCTTTCTCCCTCTCTCTCTCTCAAAATAAATTGATCATATATAGCAATGGCAACATATTTAAGTTGATATAAAGAGCTGCCTATGCCAGGATTTCTGAAAGTGTGACACACTTGGTCATGTGTATCAGATTCATCTGTGGTATTTGTATAAAATGCAGAATCCTGGATCCCTGTCCCAAACTAATTGAATCAAAATCTCTGGGAGTGGGAGCCATATTATATGAATTTTCAACAAGCTCCCCAAATGATGTGAAAGCACACTAAAGTTTGATAATCTCTATCCTAGAAGTAATATTTCATCTCGACAATGAGGTACTGTTTATTTTCTCAATAAACATAAGAACCATAACAGAGGATGCAGTTGTATTGCAAAGCTCAAAATTAAGGACTCAATTGTCCCTAAAGAACACAGTGCTGAGGGTGAACACCTCCCATTATGCCTCTTGTAACTTTGACCAGTGCATCTTGAATGTGGTTGATTCTCAGAATTTCCTGGCAAGATTTTAAAAGCACAGATTCTAAGGCTCCACATTTCACCTACTGAATCAGAATCTTTGGGGACAGGATCTGGGAATCTAATTTTTTAAACTCCAGGAGATTTTGATGATCAACTAAGTTTAGAAACCACTGGTCTAGACCACATGGTAGGTCAAGTGTTTCATTCTGAACTAGTTTTCCTCTCTACCTAGAAGCTCATCTTTCTAGGCCCCTGAATCTGCCATAGAATGAAACTGGTATTTGTTTTGTTTTGTTTTTTGGGAAATTGATGAAAATGCCGGTCACTATGACATCTTGTAGAATCTAGTTCATGGGTGCAGCAATGTATCATTAGCTCTACTGACACTGATTTCTGCTAATGGCAAATAAACTGTGGCCCACTGGTTTGACTAAACATTAACAGCAAATACGAGTGAGCTACTCTGAGTAGCTTATATGTGCATAAAACAAAAGGATTGAAAATTTAAAACTAATTTGATTAAATTTATTTCCCACCCAATTGAAAGTTAGGATTGAATCTCATGAACCTTAATTATAATAAAATGTTCTATGATTCTTTTTCTTGATAAATGAAATTATATGAAAACTGGCAATTCCTTCAAATTAGGGAAATACAAAAATGGTTACACAAGAAGCGTTTTAGTAAATATGCCTAACCACTGTCTGGTTCTTTACAGTTTTGTTTCTTTTTTTTTTTTTTTAAGTAGGCTCCACACCCAGTGTGGAGCCCAACATGGGGCTTGAACTCATGATCCTGAGCTGAGGGGTGCCTGGGTTGCTCAGTTGGTTAGATGTCTGCCTTCTGCTCAGGTCATGATCCCAGGGTCCTGGGATTGAGCCTCATGTCAGGCTCTCTGCTCAGCAGGAAGTCTACTTCTCCCTCTGTCCCTCCCCCTGTTCATACACTTGCTCTCTCAAATAAATAAATTTTCAAAATTATCTAAAAAAAAAGAAGACCTGAGCTGAGACCAAGAGTCCGACCCTTAACCAAATGAACCACCCAGGCACCCCTTTACAGTTTTCAAAAATCTTTCACATGCATTGTTTTGTTTGACCCTCAGAGAAATTGGGTCAGATAAGGATGTCTACTATTAGCTTTCCCATTTTACAGATGTGCAAGTTAAGGTCTAGATCTTAAGTACTTTATGTGTAAAGTCACCTAGAGCTAGTACAATCATAGAACCTGGCCCAGAAACCAAGTTTTCTATCTCTTAATGTTTTATTAAACCCCACTCAAGGAGGCAAAAACTGGACAGATAGCTATTTTCTCTTTTAGGGAAGAAAAATATGTCTTTAATTGTAGTTTTTTTCTGAATTCCTCCTTCACTGAATGCTGCCTTATTAGAACAACCCCCTTGCAGATAACTCAGTCACCTAAGCTACAAATCAAAGTATGCAGCAGTTCCACACTGGTGCATTCATAGTATTAAAAAGACAATAACCTTTATTGATAAACAGAGTTTCGAACCACTAATACATTACTTCATAAAAACATAAAAACAAAGAACGCTGTGCAATACTCCAGATATTCCCATTAATGGGCAGCTAACAAAAAGAAAGCAAACCATCATGACTGTACTTGCACACAATTATAAGGAGGAAAAATATCAGCAATTGGATAGCTATTTTAAGGATAAAAGAAGATTGTAAAGATGTTATTAAATAAGGACCCAAAAAGGTAGGTCATACTGGCCTCATCAAGACATTATCAGGTTACTGACAAAAACAAACAAAAAAATGGGGGCATTTTGAAAAAGAACCTATGTCAGAACAATGATGTAGAATGAAAGTAATTTTTATGGGGCGCCTGGGTGGCTCAGTCGTTAAGCGTCTGCCTTCGGCTCAGGTCATGATCCCAGGGTCCTGGGATCGAGCCCCACGTTGGGCTCCCTGCTCCACGGGAAGCCTACTTCTCCCTCTCCCACTCCCCCTGCTTGTGTTCCCTCTCTCGCTGTCTCTCTCTCTGTGTCAAATAAAATCTTTAAAAAAAAAAAAGAAAGTAATTTTTACTTCGGAAGATAGCCCTTTATACTGACTGCTTTGTGACAGTTTTCAGTGACAGTGAATACTCAAATACAGATCAACCTTTCAAGCCCAACAGGAAACCTCTTGATATCATGTGAAGTAGCACATTGGTAGGAATTAGACACAAGTTTGTTTGGTTCAAATCAAGGACTTATACTGGACCTTAAAAAAAATTATTTTAGTTGCTGAAGAACAAGCCCTTTATCTCATTCTGTAACAGTCATCTCTTCGCTCACTAGAGGTTTCAAAATAGAGGAGTCAGATCTTAACAAAATAGTATAAGAGGTTTTTGGAACCTTATCAGCAAACGTTTTCTTGATCAAATCTGACTTTATCCAAACCAGAGTTTTGTAGAGTATTTATGTGTGCCTAGAGGGTAATAAGTACTATAAAGCCAATGAATAAAATAAAATATATCTGGCCATATTCTCTCCTGTGCCTAAGTCTCTCCCTGGAAAGTGAGCAAGGTGGTTAAGGAGGTGCATTAATGTTTTTAGGCTACTTACTGCATAAATGCGAGAAGGGGTTAGTACCTTAGTGGGCTCCCCAAGCCTCTAACTTACTCCTAAAAAGAGACTTACTGGGAATATTAACCTCCAAATTACATAAAAAGCTTGATCGAGTGCTAAAGGTACAGGGAAGTATTATTCTAGATATGGAGGGGATAGAGTCAGCATGACATATCTTACCTAGCTGGAAAAAAATGCTCCAGAAACTGCAGTGGGCCATGTTTCCCAAAGGAAAAAACAAGAGTTAAGCTACCCAGAATAAATGAGTATTTTTATTTTCTCACACAGGAAGAATTATTTAATAGCCCAGATAAGTGTGGTTCTCCATTGCTGTCATATGATTATATAAAGAAAAATAAAATATAATAAGGATACTAAATACTGATCTGGGCAGGTGTATGTGTACACACAAGTGTGTGTTTGTTTGTTTATGCTTAAGGGAGAAGTGTTCTCCTAATCATATAGATATAGATAGATCACACACACACATATCCTCCTCGATCAGTATTCGGTATCCAGTATTTGGTATTCTTGTATTTTATAGTTTCTTATGTTCTTTTATATTTATGGTATAGTCATCTAATTGTTTTAAATGGAAATATGTTTTTTAAGTGACTTTTATTGTTGTTCTTTTGCTTTTTCTTATTGAAATAGCAAAATGTCTTCTATTAAGAAAAACAAGCAGGGAAAAAGAAAAATAATAACTCCCCAAAGCCTGCAACTTAGATACAACCACTATTAACATTTAGTGTCCTTCCATTCAATTTTTCAGTATAAATAGAAATATTTTATGCTAAAAATGCAAGTTTTAGGGCACCTGGTGGCTCAGTAGGTTAAGCTTCAGACTCTTGGTTTTGGCTCAGGTTGTGATCTCATGGGTCATGAGATCAAGCCCCATGTCTGGCTCAGCACAAAGTCTGCTGGAGATTCTTTCCCTCTGCTCCTCTCCCTATTCTCTCTCTCTCTCTTTCTCTGTCTCTGTCTCTCTCTCAAATAAATAAGTAAATCTTTTTAAAAAATGCAAATCTTGATACTGAGTAATTGATAATTAAATCATTTCACCTTGTTAAATCAAATAGCTTTATATGTTAGCCCTCCCTCACGTACAAAGATCGTATCTCTTCTTTGACTTATATGGAAATCTGTTCATAAATGTTGAAGTGAACACTCACATATTTATCATCCTATTATTTTAAATCTAGAGTGTGTATTTAATCTGACATTCTAAGGTTTCTAAAATTTTATCAATTAATAGATAAATGATTTCTAAGAGAGAGCCATCTTATCTGAAATATGATAGTGCTTATCATAGTGTCTTTCAAAAGAGTTAGGATTCAGTGTTTGCCCTGGACTGAACTTTGAATTAGAATTTTATTATCTATCTTTTAAAAATTGAGTCTTGGGGCACCTGGGTGGCTCAGTTGGTTGGGCGACTGCCTTCGGCTCAGGTAATGATCCTGGAGACCCGGGATCGAGTCCCGCATCGGGCTCCCTGCTCGGCGGGGAGTCTGCTTCTCCCTCTGACCCTCCCCCCTCTCATGCTCTCTCTCTCATTCTCTCTCTCTCAAATAAATAAAATCTTTAAAAAAAAATTGAGTCTTTGTTTTAAAAAAGGAGAAGAAGGAAGGAAGGAAAGAAGGAAGAGGCGAGCAGTATTTTTTATTTACTTCTAACATGAAGAAATCCTTATTATTTAAAATTTATAATAATATCTATGTGGTAAAACATACCCTAACTGATTTAGTACATAAAAAGATTGTGGAAGGAGTGCCTAGGTGGCTCAGTCGGTTAAGCGTCTGCCTTTGGCTCAGGTCATGATCCCAGGGTCCTGGGATCGAGCCCCACATCAGGCTCCCTGCTCAGTGGGAAGCCTGCTTCTCCCTCTCGCTCTCCCACTCCCCCTGTTTGTGTTCCCTCTCTCGCTGTCTCTCTCTCTGTCAAATTAAAAAAAAAATCTTAAAAAGATTGTGGGAACTAGGCATTACACATCAAAGCAGTGGGGCATATGACTAAAATTTGAAAAAGATATACCTGAGTGGAAATGACTAAATATTTTAAATTAAAAGTAGAAAAATAACTAAGGCATTGGTACACAGTGGGAAAAAAAAACACTAAAAGCATCAGTATGCATGCATTAATATTTTTTTATTTACTAGGTAAAAAAATAAATTCTACGGAATCTATTCTTCCACTGAGGCATGAAGATATTATATAGGGTAGTAACAAATGAATCAATGAAAGAGTAAGCCATTTAGCATTTTGCAGTTCTCTTTATTCACTCATTGCATTTCCCACATGAATATGCCCCAAACCTCAGAACCAGAATCTACAAAATTACAACCTACAGTAACACTTTTACAGAAAAGTGCTATGTGCTAGGACTTTGTGTAGCTAGATATGTTTATCTTTGAGATTTGGGAATATTTAAAATGCATTATGCTTATAAAGTATCCTATTTGAGATACCCACATTGAAAATACTGTTTTAAGGCAATACTTGCACTACACTTTACTTTCTTCAGCTATAGGCCACACTCTTCCCCATAGAATTTGGTAGAGCTTTTCCTGGCAAAGAATTTCTCACTGCCTTCATATTTCAGATACTGCTTTACAGGAAATTCATACACCCTAGGAAAGTTCTGGGAAAGGGTAGTACACATTTTGTTCAAATCTTTTTTTAATTAAATATGTGTACATAATATATAGGAAGTTAATTGTGTTGCATATAAAACACTGCTCCAATTTGCAAGGTGTTTCAGGGATATGGAGTGTGGCTAATAAAAACATTTATAAAATAAAAAATGTCAGAACTTATCCAGATTCTATTTTAGAGTCTTTGCATAGGGAAGCAAATGAAAACATTTAGATAAATCAATAGTCACAAATTCTAACACTGTTTCACCATGTGTCAGTAACACAAAATAAGAGATCTTTAGAAACTCCCGATGTAGATAAAACTCAGCAATACAGAATTAGGAAGATCTAAAGAGGTTAGGGTGCCTAAACCCAGGCTCCTAAAAAAAAAAAAATGTATATATACTTGTCTCAGATAGATTTTGCGCTATCATTCTCATCAGAGGATTAACACCTCATTCACCTGGAAATCCCTAATTCAGAATTTCTGATGATCAAAATGGATTTGGAACTGAAGTTTGCCATTGTAATAATTGCAAAAGGAAGATTTTATGGAATTAAGGGTTTGAGTAAGATAGCAAAACAAATGTTCAATTTGATAAGTGAGCACACTTTTCAAACCCTCTTTAAAAATCACTTTAACTGTTTTTATTTCCCTCATCATGACAGCACTAATGGAAAACTTGGGAAAAAATACAAAAGCAGAAAGCGAAAAACTCAAGATTCCCAATAATCCAGTAAGTCAGAGATACCCACAACTAATATTTTAGATAGCAGAGGTTAGCAAACCTTTCTGTAAAGGTCCAGATAATAAATATTTCAGTTTTTGTGAGCCCCATAAGTTTTCTGTCACTTTTTTGTTTTGTTTCATTTTGTTTTTCACAACCCTTTTAAAATGTAAAAACCATTCTTAACTCAAAGGTCACACAAAAACAAATCCTAGACTGGACTTGGCCCATGGGCTATAGTTCTCCAATCCCTTTTTAGTGTATATCACTGTCATTTCTTTTTTAAAGATTATTATTTTTTATATAAAATATCTTAAATAGTAAAAAATAACATATTATTAATATTTTTACATTACAATTTTCAGTATTAAACTTTGCTGTATTTTATTTTAATTCTTCCTTCAAAAAGAACTCAACATTACAGATACATCTAAAGTCTCACTCCCTTCCCAGCAACCAACTTCTAGAGGTTTCATTATTCTGAAATTGTGTATATATTATTCCTGTACTTGATTTTCAGGCTTTTGCTATTTATATATGTACTCATAATATTTTTGTGTGATTTTTAAATTTACATAAAATAATGTTATCAGATGTACCTTGTGTTTTACATTCAACATTACGTTTTTGAGATGTCTCCAAGTGTTTTCCTCGTACTTAAGTCCCCTTGATAATGCTATGTGTATATGTGTAAGTTATTATAAGTCAGTCTAACCTATTTCAGAGAGTTTGTATTTGGCAGTGCTCTGTTAACAATTAGTCTGTATTACTGAATGTGTTAACCTCACACCTTACATATCATAGTTTAGAGCTGAGGGGACTCAGAGACTATCTAGTCCAAATCCCTCATATTACAAATGAGTAAACGAACCCAATGAGAATAACTAGCATGTCCAAGATCACACAGTAAGTTCATATCAAATTCAGAACTAGAACCTGGTTTTCGTGTTTGTCACTCTGTAAAATTAATAAAGCTTTTACAACTCATGTGCTCCCGGGCCATACTAATCTTGCATCATAATCAAGGCACAATAACAATAACAAAGTATTTCTCTGGCCTTGCTAGCACTTGTAGAATTGCTGGAACTCCTGCTCCCTTCAACTTGTTCCAATTCAGTGAGTCCCTGAAGGACATACCACGTGAATTTGAACATGTGCATTGCTTGATTATTACATGGTGTCAACCATGTTCCTTTCAGATACCCTCCAGATCATAATCCTCTAGGAGGTAATCTTTTTGAATATGTTCTGCCATTTTCTTTCTCTGGTTCCTACGTGCCATTACAAGTGTTCAAATGAATAATATCCTCTTTGTTTTCTTCTTTATGCCCTCTGCAGACTGGTGTGGTAGTTGTCCAGCGTGCTGTGCACATTTTCTATTCTAATAGTGACCACAAATGAAGAACATGTCTATCACATTACTTGTTCTAAGTCCTACAGAGATTTAGTGAAACGGAATTTTAAGAATTTATTGCAGCTCTTCTCCTTAGGCTCTGTAGAAGAATATGAGGACTAGACAATGGGACAAATAAAAGTGACAAAATCACTCTGCCCATGTGAAACTGTGGTCCCTTGAACAAGGCTTATTTGCCCCAATTTTCTTTTTGCTAATAATGAGCCCCATCCCCACTCCCAATCCAGGGTGCTTCCTGATGTTTCATGAAAACAGTTGCCTTGCAAATCAATTCCACCAACCCTTCAGATAATGCCCAGAGAGTGTAACTCCTAAGATGATCAGTTTATTTCTCAAACTAAGATTTCTTGATACACCACATTTAAAAAAATTTTTTTTTACATTTTAAAATTTTATGAAAGAATTTTTTATTAACTTATTCCAGCCTTCCCCGTATCCTTTTTATTCTGGTATTAAAGATTTATAAGAGCACATTACCTCTAATGCAAATACTACATTCTTTTTTGTCCCTCCAGCTTTTTTGAGATGTAATTGACATATGACATAGTATAAGTTTAAGGTGTACAATGTGATGATTTAATATATGTAAATTTGGTGAAGTATTTACCACAATAAGGTTAGTTAACATATCTTTCACTTCAATTAATTGCCATTTTGTTGTTGCTGTTGTTGTTATGGTAAGAACATTAAAGCTTTACCTCCATAGCAACTTTCAAGTATATCAATACAGTATTAACTATAATCACCATGATATACATTAAATCCCTGGAATTTATTCATCTAATACTTGGAAATGTCTGCCCTTTGACCTGCATCTCCCCATTTCCCCCACCCATCAGCCTCTGGCAATCACCATTTTGCTCTCCTTTTCTATGAGTTCGGTGTTTTTAGTTCCACATATAAGATCATACAGTATTTGTCCTCTGACTTATTTCACTTAGCACAATGCCATTAAGGTCCATCCATGTTGTTGCAAATGGCAGGGTTTCCTTATTTTTTATGGCTGAATAATATTCAATTATATACATATATAACATATATAATATATAATGTATTATATATATATATCACATTTCATCCATCAGTGAACACTTAGGTTGTTTCCATGTAGGTTATTATGATAATGCTGCAATGAACATGAAAGTGCTGATATCTCTCCAACATAGTGATTTCATTTCCTTCAGATATATATCCAGAAGTAGACTTTCAAATCATATGGTAGTTATATTTTTAGCTTTTTGAGGAAACTAAAATGATGTGTTCCATAGTGGCTGTACGAATTTACATTCCTATTATCAGCAAGTACTATATTCTTAATCCATAGGAAACACCATGTGAGATTTCAATATTCAACTACTATTACTATGAAGGAAAATTTAACTATTTATTGTTAATCTTTTTTTCCTTCTTCTCTTAATAATTAGTCAGGGTTAATGTAGTAGGCATAATAATGGTCCACATCTTAATACCTGGAACCTGTGTATATGCTACCTTACACGGCATGAGAGACTGCAGATTTGATTAAGGGTAAGAACCTTGAGATGGGAGATTATCCTGGATTATCTGGGTAGGCCCAGTGTAATCACAAGGGTCCTTAAAACTATAGAGTCTTTGCAGGATGTAGTGAGAGGGAGCTATGACTATTGAAGAACTGTCAGCTAGATGTGACATTGCTTATTTTAAAGGTGGAAAAGGAGCCATGAGCCAAAGAATGCAGGCAACTTCCAGAAGTTGGAAAAGGCAAGGAAATGACTTCTCACCTAGAGTCTCCAAAAAGGAATGTAGTCCTGCTGATACCTTGAGCTTATCCCAGTGAAATCTGTGTTGGACTCCTGATCCATGTAACTATAAGATAACAAATTTATATTGTTTAAGCCACTACACAAACTTATGACATCTGTTATAGCAGCAACAGTGAACCAATCCAGTTAACCATCCATTTACAGACTATGTTTATTACCTGTTTTGTTCCCAAAAGGCTAAAGTAGCATAGAAGGATGCATACCATAAAACAAAGCAGTATGAATTAAATATAGGCACAAAAGAGGAAAAAGACTAATTAAGAATAGCAACATAAAATGAAACCTAAGAACGAGGTTAATACAAATACGCATACCATAAATACATGTATTACAGATGAGCTCTAGCTTTCTAGTTGCCAATGCAAAGAGGGAAATCCTATCAGTTCCATAATTCAAGCTATCATAGTATTCATTTTATAACAATGGACCATATGCTCAGAAGTTCAATTTCACTAGAGGCTTGGATCAGATGAGAAGTTTTCCTGAGAGAGTTTATAATATATTATGCAATGATAGTGTCCCCACCAAACTCCATATAATAGACACAAGTCTGACTATGCTAAATTATACCATTAGTGCTATATTTTGATGAATACAATTTGGTCTACAATTTGCCCAAATCAATGTAACAATGATGTAAGTTACAAATCTTCACAAACTTTCTTTTTAATACTTGAATCAATTGGAATTCTAGTTCCTAAAATCAAGGAATTTTAGGTCTCAATGACCTTGATTATCATCTTGTTTGACTCCACACCTCTACAGAGGTATAGGATGGAGAGTCTCATATCTAGAATCACACCACAAATTACTGTCAGAGCTAGGAATAGAATACAGGTGTTTCCACATTTGTTGGTTCCTCCCAAATCCCTCTGTAAGCTTCTTTAAAAGACAAGGCACAGCTCCTTTAAAATGAAAGCATAGCTTCCTTATTTTGGCATATTCTGCATCATAATTCCAAAGGGTACATTTTCCTCCTCTAATCCAGGCACCACATTCTTGATACATAGACAGCTCACAAACATTACCTTTGACTCTTTCAAAACTGGCAGAATTAACTGGTTAATGTATTCTGTTCTTTTAGTAGACTTAGTTTCTTTCAATAGCTAGATTCTTTTCTTCTCCACAGAACATAATTTCTTTCACTCTGTGTACTCTTAAAAGTAAAAAATTCAGTGTACTGCAGGTAGAAGAAACTCTTAGTAGAGGGGAAGAAAGAAAGATAGGTCAACACTAAAGAAACATTAGCTACTTATAATTCATTGAGAAAAATGCCTTTTAGGTCAGAATCATTGTTGCTTCATTTAGTCACACAGTTCTGTCTCAAATCTTCCTGGTAAAATAGTGGCAATGACAGCTTCAACAAGAATTCAGAACGATCTTTTGATCTTATCTCATGCATTATCTCCCATCTGAATACATAGATCCTTTTAAAAACAACAAGAGCTTAACACATGATAGAGAGAAATGAGTGACAGAACAACAAAAAATTTAAAGGGCTGCTATTAATTTATATTACTGGGTGTCATGGCCTTGTTTTGATTATGGTATTT
Organism: Leptonychotes weddellii; assembly: GCF_054177405.1. Lineage (NCBI taxonomy): Eukaryota > Metazoa > Chordata > Mammalia > Carnivora > Phocidae > Leptonychotes > Leptonychotes weddellii. The sequence goes on from NC_138385.1 coordinate 21,403,046, forward strand.
GATGGGTAAAAATTTATCATTTCTATTGAATATTTAAATTCTGGTTGTACATAGTCTATTTCAATACTGTAATCCATTGAGATCTTTAAATGTTGGAAATTGATAAATGAAAGTTAGGAATCAGTTATTATCTTTTAAAATATGGAGCTACATTTTCATACTTAGGGCGTTTTTATTCTTTCTAACTAAAACAATGTGTTCCATTGTTTAACATTCTAAAATCAGAAATATTACATCAGCCATGCAGATAAAGCACTAGACTTTATAATGAAATTTAAAAAGAAGAAGTAGTTACCAAAGAGCTGTAGGGATGAATGCACACAGAAGGGGCAGAATATGCCAGATCAGAACTGACAGACTGCTAAGAATAAAACTGAGCAATAGCAGTAAGACAATATTCTTTTTCAATAGTCTTTTCAAGTCATATTTGTACTTATAGACTCTGACATGTTTTACATATATACTTAGTCAATTTCTAAGCATGTGTCAAATGCCAAAAAACATAGAAACTAGAGTCCTATTTAGGGTGAGATGACTGCCACAAAGCACATCAAATAAACCCTTGGAAGAGTAGGACACTTGGCAAAGTTTACAGATACCCCAGCCACAGTGTCTTTTCAGAAGGAAAAAACACCTGTAGATTCTCTCTAGCTACCTTGCCTGGGCCCAAACAACTAGACTTCTGGAGGATATCCTATCTTGTTTCTTATGAAATAACTAAAGTGCTCTTCCATTGTCTTTAGTTTCTTGGCCAAAGGTCCTCAGGAGGTCATCTTACCTTCTGCATTTAACAAATGTAAAACATGAGAAGAGTTCAAAAGCAATATATACTCTTATGCAAAGTAAATAGCACAATGCTTACAGGTTGCGTAGTAAAGAACTTCCATTTAAAGCTCTAGTCTTGAAACTGATATATAAGACAGTGCTCAGAAATACTCTGCCTTGTACACTGCTTCCTACTTTCAAATAATGTTAAGGAATTAAGTTTGAAACTTGCCTGGCCCTAAATCCTTGACTAGCCTTAGAAAATTTGAATATTTCTTATTATGGAACTTCTCATTTCCACTGATTGTAGAAACATCTGGTCTATTTCAACACCAAAGCTAGAGGTGAAAATGACAATAATTTATTCTTTCTTGCCTCATTCTTAGAATAATCTGTTATTTCATAGTTTTACAAACTTAGACCATGTATATTATGGTCTATCTCTTCCTGTTTGGGTTTTATGCCCTGCTGGCATTGTGCCTAGTAGAAGTGGTAAAAAAAAAAAGCAATGTCATTTTTTCTTTCTAATTAATAAGAAGATAGCAATTTATTTTTAGGAGCACAGAAAGTAGAATGTACACATTTATTTAAGTTGTGAATAATACCGAGAAAAAAAAGCATTAGCTGGAAAAGCCTAAGAAATTAGGATGGTGATATATTAAATCATGCAGATGAAAGAAATTTTAGTCAAACATATTAATTATTCAATACATAGTTTCTGTGTTCTTAAAAGAAATTCATGCCTGAGAAGGAAAAGTTAATATGGTAAAATATTGTAATGTTTAATTTTAAATATTATATTACTAAATACTCTTACTAGTGGACTTTATATCTCTTAATCTGGACTAGTTAGCCACCTAATGTAAACTAGAGCACAGATTGCCAATTTGTTCCTTTTTATAAGCTGTTTGGTAACCAGAGAGAAAATTTCTTTTCCCTTGTCACAGGCTACACCACTTAATAGCCACTGAGCAAATGCATATACACAGGGGAATGTGGAGGACTCAAAACATAGTGTCCTCTTGTCTAGGAGAGAAACAACACTTCTCCTAACAAATGGGCCACAAATGCCATCTCCATATACAAAAGATGGCATGTATTGTCTTTGAATTGTGTTCATGACTTTGAGATTGCCAGAACCCTTACCATCTTTATTCTTCCTACCCACTCCTCTTCTACATAGAGTATATATTCATTTAGCTCTGAATTCTCAATTCCTGATATCACAGAAGGTGTTAATCTTTCCTCTAAGGGTCAGAATGAGTTCTGGTAAATCATAAAACTGATGTTCTGGGAAGAATTGTTGTAATTGCTGTTCTAACAGAGTTCTTTGTGTCTTTGTATCTGTGGAGGGAAGGAAAATCTTTCCCTTTACTAATTGTCTTTCCTTCTCCTTAGAGTGCCAATTTCATTTAGTAGAACTATTTCAAAACTATTCTTTAGAAAGTGATTTCTGTCATTCTTTATAATATCTAATTCTTATGGGGCTCATTATACAGGTTCTCCAGTCCAGCTTTCTTTTTTTTTTTTTTTTTTAAAGATTTTATTTACTTATTTGATAGAGACACAGTGAGAGAGGGAACACAAACGGGGGAGTGGGAGAGGGAGAAGCAGGCTTCCTGCTGAGCAGGGAGCCCAACGTGGAGCTCGATCCCAGGACCCTGGGATCATGACCTGAGCCGAAGGCAGACGCTTAACGACTGAGCCACCCAGGCGCCCCCCAGTCCAGCTTTCTATCTGTATGATACACAAACAACATTTTCTCTTCTCCATTTTCACGTCTACTTTTGCTTTAATCTCCATCCCTTTATCAATTGTTACCTTTAGATCTATCATAAAATCACTTTAAATCCAATAAATAAAAACTTATTTTAAAAGTGTTCAGTTCTGGGGCGCCTGGGTGGCTCAGTCGTTAAGCGTCTGCCTTCGGCTCAGGTCATGATCCCAGGGTCCTGGGATCGAGTCCCACATCGGGCTCCCTGCTCGGCGGGAAGTCTGCTTCTCCCTCTCCCACTCCCCCTGCTTGTGTTCCCGCTCTCGCTGTCTCTTTCTCTGTCAAATAAATAAATAAAATCTTAAAAAAAAAAAAAAAAAAAGTGTTCAGTTCTCAGAGGTGGAAGAATACTAATACTAGGAAAGTGGCTGACAGAACCCACCCAACATGGCCTTGAGGCACCTTAGCCCTAATAAACCAGTAGAGCCCCCAGCTCAGCATTTCAGATGAGTTCATCATCAGAATCAATTATCTCTTTAGCTCCTCTCCAGCTGCTCAGGTTCATGGAGCAGTCTGCTCAGGCTGCCATAACACAATACCACAGATTGGGTGGCTTAAACAACAGAAATATATTTTCTTACACTCTAGAGGATGGAAGTCCAAGATTAAGGTGCCAGCAGGGTTGATTCCTGCTGAGAGTTCTCTTCCTGGCTTGTAGGAGACCACCTTCTTGCTGTATCCTCATATGGCCTTTTCTCTGCATAGAGAGAGAGAAAGATATTCAGTGTCTATCCCCCTTCTTAAAAGACCACCAGTCCTATCAGATTAGGGCCCCATCTTTATGACCTCATTTAACCATAATTACCTCCTTGAAGGCCTATAGCCAAATATAGTCACATTGGGGTTTAGGGCTTCAAAATAGGAATTTTAAGGAGATAAATTTCAGTCCATAACAGTACTATTCTACTCTATCCTTGAATCTCATCCCTCCCCCTCTCCACAGTATTCAGTTCTCACCCCTCCCTCTCTCCATAGTATAACTTACTGTGACATGATTTTTGAGTGATTGTATTTGACTTTTCATCCTGTTGTCTTGGTATTCCTAGTTCTTGGCTCCTTTGCATCCATGGTTCAGGTACCACTTCTGTAGATCTGACTGTGTAGTTAGACTATTCAGTGACTTGCCTCCCCAGCAATTTCCTTAGTAGAGAGATTTTTCTAAGAAATTATAGACTGATTTTCATTTAATGCTAATGTCCTAGTTGAATTCCCTTAGAGAGTGGTGAACTTCACCCACTATCTATTTCCAACACACCCACCCACTCCCACACAGACACATGGCCTGCTTCTCCCTGTCCTGGCCACAGTCAATTGCTGTAACACTAAACTCGAGTCAGTAGGCCCTGCCATGTCCTGCCTGACTTTTTTGAATCCCACATAAACATCAAACAAACCATATACCTTACAGTTCCGTTTATTTATTTGTTTTTAATAATAATCAAAGTATCACTGCTATTCAGTGGTGACCCATAAAAATTACAAGTTCAGGTTTTTGGAAAGATGAAGTTATTTTTTTAAGATTTTATTTATTTATTTTTGGGAGAGAGAGAGAGAGAGAATGAGCAAGCACAAGAGGAGGGGAGAGGCAGAGGGAGAAGCAGACTCTCCACTGAGCAGGGAGCCTGATGTGGGACTTGATCCCAGGACCCTGGGATCATGACCTGAGCTGAAGGCAGACACTTAACCAACTGAGCCACCCAGGTGCCCAGGACAAAGTTATTTTTAACATTGAAACTGAATGTGATGAGCTGAAGTCAATCACTGACAATACTATCATGAAATTTATTTAAATTAATTTTTTATGTCTTTTATTAAATTTTAATATTTCATCGTGCCCACCTTCCATCAATTATATTTTCTTTAAATTGAGCCATATATATGTCAGCTGATACATCTCCACACTCTAAACTTATATAACAAAATAAGTGTCCCCATGGTTATGTGATATAGTTTCTCCCATGATAGTTTTTGGACTCTTTTCACTATCAAGTTTTATGGAAATTCCAAGTAAATGGCTTAGATTCTTGAGGGTGGGGTTGGTAAAGGAGAAAAAATATTTCTAGTGGGAAAAAGACTCCTCTGAAGAACTTTGTACACTAGTGAATCCCAAAGAGAGAATTGAAATTGATGTCTCTGGGGCAAAACAGCTTATATAGCCATAGGCAAAATTCTACCTACCTATCTGAACACATCTAGCTGATGAGAGACTATGTTGCCTGAGATTCTTCTGTATTCCCAAATGTGCTTAACTGAGATTTCTATATCCTTTGTGCTTTCAGTGGAAATGCTCCAGGAAGAATTGCAGTGATTTAAAAATAGATACATGCGATACATTTCTTTCCGTATTTCATGGCAATTGACTGCATATTATTCAGGAGTTTGAATTCCAAAATATCTTAAACCTGCACTGAAAACAAACAAACAAAAATCTATGAGTTCTGTGCATTCATTGTTAATGTACAGCTCTTGAAACCCGGAATTTCATGTGTCTGCCACAAAATCCAGAAAAAACATTGGTATTTGATACTTCAGTGTCTAAATGACTGCTTAATGCTGAAAGATGAATAAAATTTATCTTCAGAATTATTGTTTCTTTATAACTCATTATTTCTTTAAATGAAAAGATTTTCGGGGCGCCTGGGTGGCTCAGTTGGATGGGCGACTGCCTTCGGCTCAGATCATGATCCTGGAGTCCCGGGATTGAGTCCCACATCGGGCTCCCTGCTCGGCAGGGAGTCTGCTACTCCCTCTGACCCTTCCCCTCTCATGCTTTCTCTCTCTCAAATAAATAAATAAAATCTTTAAATAAATAAATAAATAAATAAATAAATAAATAAATAAATAAATGAAAAGATTTTCAAAATAATGTATATGTTACAAGAAGATTGCTATGCCAAACCTTTTTGTATGGATTTTTTTTCTTTTTAATGTTTTCCACATTGATTACAAAAATAATGTATACTCATTTTGTAAACTTTGTAAAAATGTATAAAGAAAAAGAAATGGTCTTTTCATAAACTACCAACTTGAGATGATCACATAGTTGAAATGTATTACATGATTTTTGTATTATTTTAATTAAGATTATACCATAAGTATTTTCTTATATTATTAAAAAGTTTTTTAATATAATATTAAATGGCTATGTAATATTCTACCATATAGACATTCCATATTTTTTTATTAGAGAGAGAGGAGAAGGAGAGGGAGAGAGAGAATCTTTTTTTTTTATTTTTTTATTCTTATGTTAATCCCCATACATTACATCATTACTTTTAGATAAAGTGTTCCATGATTCATTGTTTGTGCATAACACCCAGTGCTCCATGCAGAATGTGCCCTCCTCAATACCCACCACCAGGCTAACCCATCCTCCCACCCCCTCCCCTCTAGAACCCTCAGTTTGTTTTTCAGAGTCCATCGTCTCTCATGGTTCGTCTACCCCTCCGATTTCCCCCGCTTCATTCTTCCC
>NC_138385.1:21409556-21472441 GCF_054177405.1 Leptonychotes weddellii
TAGCCTGGTGGTGGGTATTGAGGAGGGCACATTCTGCATGGAGCACTGGGTGTTATGCACAAACAATGAATCATGGAACACTTCATCTAAAACTAATGATGTAATGTATGGGGATTAACATAAGAATAAAAAAATAAAAAGAAGGAGAAAAAGCTCATAAGGCTAGTCTATGGGGGCACCACAAAAATGCCAATTTAGCCTATACATGACCATGTATATAGAGATTGGACTTGCTGTAGAGTGAATGTTTGTGCCCCTCCAAAATTCCTATGTTGAAATCTAATCTCAAATGTGATAGTATTTGGAGGTCGGGCCACTGGGAGCTGATTAGGTCATGAGAGCAGAGCCCTCTTGAATGGTATTAGTGCCCTTATAAAAGACACTCCAGAGATCTTCCTTGCCCCTTCTGCCCTGTGAGGGAGCAGTGAGATGTCCATCTATGAACTGGGTAGCAGGCTGTCACCAGACACCAAACCTCACCAGACACAGAATCTGCCTGCACCTTGATCCTGGAATTCCCAGCCTCTAGAGTTGTGAGAAATAAATTTCTGTTGTTTATAAGCCACCCAGTCTATAGTATTCTGGAAAACCTGATGTATGGTCAAGACTTGCAGATATTCCAGCTGTATAAAAGACTACCAAGATATTTTTTCCCCTATTGAAGTTTTGCTTGGCAAATAACTTTTCATTTCAAAGACATCAACAACATTTGAGTCTCTAAAATGGGCTCCTAAAACAGGGATTCTTTTATGGCATTAGAATGCTTATAACATAAATACCAGATGCACTCTACACTGAGAGATGTGAGTGATGCTATCCAGTTCCAGTTCTTACTGGAAGCAAACATTTTAGCTGCCTATTTCTTCATGTCCCATTTGAAAATATTAGGAGAAAAATTATCAATTACAGAGTTCATGGATTTGACAGAAACACTGCCTGTATTTTCTTTATTTTCTCTAACTCACAATCCAGTTCAGTCTTTTTCAGAGCACATGGTTTTACCAAATCCCACGAAGTATATGTGGCTTCTTTTGGCTGGCAGTGTGACAAGCAATCCTATAGGAAAGTACTAGAAAAGCTTCTGTGTTGAATCAAATTCAAGTCTTGGTTATTTCTTTGTCTTTTCAAATTGAGCTATCTTTTAAAAAATCTACCCTGTTGGTTTCAAGTTTCCACAGACAAAATTTTTGATATATAGGAAACATGGCTTTGAGTCACATCATATTCAGTAATGAAAATGAAACCAAAGCATACTTTCAGTATTTTAATACGTTATTTTAATTATTTTAGCATTTTCCAACTTAGGCTTAGGGAGATGTAAACAACAATATGTCCTTTATTGTAAACTAAGTTTTCTTTAATTTGAACCAACATTAAATTATTTGAAAGGTCAGAGCATTGTAATATTACCTGATAGTGACATATCATTCCACCCCACAGTTAATAACAAAATTTGGTTAAATATTTCAACAGAATTTTAAAAATTAAGGGAAAAAAATATGTACCCACACATACAAGTACACATATCTATAGACACACACATATTTTATACCATGTCACACTTAGTAAGATTATTTGAAAACAATTTTTTCACACAATTTCCAAAGTAATGGGGAAAACATTGAAGTTATTTAGATATATTTACACATATATGTTTATATATGCACATGTGTGTATATATGTTTGCATATGCATATAATTTTACCTGTTAACAATTAACAATAACTGCTATACATCTTTTTTTAATTTTATTTTATTACGTTATGTTAGTCACCATACAATACATCATTAGTTTTTGATGTAGTGATCCACGATTCATTGTTTTTGTATAACACCCAGTGCTCCATGCAGTATGAGCCCTCCTTAATATCCATCACCGGGCTAGCCCATCCCCCCACCCCCTCCCCTCTAAAACCCTTAGTTTGCTTCTCAGAATCCATAGTCTCGCATGGTTCATCTCTCCCTCCGATTTCCCCCCGTTCATTTTTCCCTTCCTTCTCCTTATGTCCTCCATGCTATTCCTTATGTTCCACAAATAAGTGAAACCATATGATAATTGACTTTCTCTGCTTGACTTATTTCACTTAGCATAATCTCCTCCAGTCCCATCCATGTTGATGTAAAAGTTGGGTATTCATCCTTTCTGATGGTTGAGTCATATTCCATTGTAGATATGGACCACATCTTCTTTATCCATTCATCTGTTGAAAGGCATCTCTGCTCTTTCCACAGTTTAGCTATTGTGGACATTGCTGCTATGAACATTGGGTTGCATATGGCCCTTCTTTTCACTACATCTGTGTCTTTGGGGTAAATATCCAGTAGTGCAATTGCTGGGTCATAGGGTAGCTCTATTTTTAATTTTTTGAGGAACCTCCACACTGTTTTCCAAAGCGGCTGTACCAACTTGCATTCCCACCAACAATGTAAGAGGGTTCCCCTTCTCCACAACCTCTCCAACATTTGTTGTTCCTTACCTTGTCAATTTTTGCCATTCTAACTGGTCTAAGGTGATATCTCAATGTGGTTTTGATTTGAATGTCCCTGATGGCTAATGATGATGAACATTTTTTCATGTGTCTGTTAGCCATTTGTATGTCTTCTTTGGAGAAGTGTCTGTTCATGTCTTCTGCCCATTTTTTGACTTGATTATTTGTTTTTTGGGTGTTGAGTTTGAGAAATTCTTTACAGATCTTGGATACCAGCTCTTTATCTGTAGTGTCATTTGCAAATATCTAACTGCTATACATCTTAATAGCTTCTGTGAGCATGACTATATAACAGAGATCACAGAATATGGGTATTCATGAGGACTTAGTCTCACTACTTAATTGGAGTTATACTCAGTAGACTATAAATTCAGAGGATGAGTAATCCTTTCTACAAATATTTCCATCAAAAATAAAGTGATTTTAAAAATGTACAGATGGTGCTCCTTCAGTTTTCATTGGCTGGAACTGTGTTACTTTAAAAGTGTCACAGTTTTTGTATTCTATCATGTCCAGCAGTGAAAGGAAATCAATGTATACTTGACATTGTCGTGTTTTCTCACGTTGGAAGTTTTCTAACTTAAGCTAGGTTCATTGTACACAAAAGCAGTCATCCATGATTATAATAGCTGGATACATTTTCCCTTATCCCTAATAAGGGAAATAATTCTAGATGTCATAATGTGACAATAATAAGGTTCATATACTGATGGTGCTCGTTTAGCATGCCATGCCACCTATATTAATCAGAATAGGGTAGGTTGATGTTGCAGTAACAAACAACCATATTTTAATAGCCTAACACAGAAAATGTGTAGCTCTCATTCTCGCAAAATCCAGTATGGATCAAGGCAACTCTCCAGGATAGTTTTCCTCCATGTCATAGTAATTCCTACAATAATTTGACTAGCCTCCTACAATAATTTGACTCAACCATTTTAACAGAGATTTCCACAAGTGCCACAGAAAAGTGAGAGCCGGAGAACTGCGCACTATGTTGTAAATGTTTCAGTCCAGAAGTAACACATACCATTGTCTGCTTAGCCATTTGACCAGAAATGGGAACATGACCCCACCTACACGTGAGGGATCTGGGAAATATAGTCTTACAATTAGAGGAACAGGACTGGATATTGGTGAGTATTAATAATGTCCACTGTACCATTCTAGACTACCTTAGAATGAAGCAATACCTTAATAATATTCTTCAAAGAAGTAGGAAGAAAACCAAAGACACTATAAGGATCTTTTGGACCCTAGTTAAAGACTCTTGATTTACTTTCTAAAAGTTAGAAATCCAACTTTCACTCAACTTATTCTAGTAAGAAGCAGAATTATTTAATAGATTTAACTTGAATTTTGTGCTCAATTCTCAACTCCACCATTTACTAACCACGTGAGCATGTGTTCTTAGACAAATGACTTAATATCTTTAATCCCTGATTTTCTCATCCTTGGAAGGAGGATGATAATGCCCAACTTCCATGGTACTTTTGAAGAGTAAGTGAGATCATATGGAAAATGAACTAGCACTGCCTCTGGCACATACCAGATTCTTAATAAATACTAATTCCTTTCTCTATCTCCTCTTCCTTCTTTCCTTCACCTTTCTAAATATCTGCATTCTGCAAAGAAAAGAAAGAGCTTTTGTGGTTATGAGATTGAATTCTGAAAATACAGAGTTTGCATCTCAGCTGTCACTCACTAGTGTGTAATCTTGGAAAATTACTTAAATTTCTCTGAGTTTCAATGTCCTCATCTGTAAAATAAGAGTCAATATAGTACCTACCTCATAGAATTTTTAGAAGGACTATATTATATTGTGTATACAGAATATTTAACAGATTTCTCAATAAATGTTAGCCATCATTATTATTATCATTATCATTATTAACAATGAAGGGTGCAGATTTATGTCAGAAGTTTGGCCTGTTTAAACCAAGCTATAGAAAATGCATTATAAATAGTTATTCAAAATATAACCTATAGACCAGCAGAATTGGCATAATTTAGGAGCTTTTTAGAAATGTAGACTCTCAGGCCCTGCTCCAAATTTACAAAATCAGAATCTATAGTTTAAAAAGATTCTCAGGTGATTCTTACACACAGTGAAGTTTGAGAAGCACCGCCCTAATATATGGAGTGGCTGACTGTTTTCATGTGATGTGCATATTATCAGAGTGGTGACAAATAGGACATCCAGGAAGATAGCACAATGTTTTGAAAGGTACATTTGATTGGGAATCAGAACATCAACATTTAAATTCCAACTCCTCCACTGACAAGATGATTGACCTTGTGCAAATCATTCAATTCATTTTAGTTTTTTTTTTCCTCATTTACAAAATGAAAGATTTAAACTCTACTTGTGGTTCTTAACCAGGAAGACATACCAGAATTAATAAAGGAGTTACTACAAAATATCTGACAAGCCTGGGATACACGAAGATTCTGATTCATTAGGTCTATCTGGCATCAAAATGAGGGGCAGCTGCTTTTATTATGGAAATCTCCAGAGGTGGGAGGAGTAATAATTGGAGAACATTTGTAAGACAGCCTCAGAAAAGAGCAGAGAGTAGGAACCTGGAAGCCAATATGCATCATGTAACAGACTTTAACAAGGACTCTGGTACAGGACAAAATCCCATGAATAGGGCAGGCTGAAGAGCTACTATGCTCAGTGTTCTTGTGGGAATAAAAGAAATGATATGGGGAAAGTGATTAGCATAGAACCTGGCACAGAATAGACTCTCAATAAACTCCTTTTCTTTCCTATTTCCCTCCTTAAGGAAGCTCCTAATTCATTTCAGAGGAATCTAACCAATTTCCACATGGCACACCCTACTCCAACTCTTTTAGGTACAACAAACTGGATATTCTTAAAAACTAAACCACCTAGTAAGTAATTTGGGCAAATAAAACAGAACAATAAACTTAATGTCTCACTTTATTAAACAATAGACCACACCTCCAGACTAATCATATAATTTGAGGGAGCCAGCGCAAAATGAAAATGTAGGGACTCGTTTTTTAAAAAATATTCAGAATTTCAAGGCCGTGACAGCAGAACATTAAACCAAGTATAGGTCCCTTCTGCACACTGGGGCCTGTGTGAATGCACAGGTCAGATGCCTTGCAAGACTAAAGGAACCCTGGACTTGAAGTCTGAAGGCCTGGAAAATATGCTAGATTGGCAACTTTCTTGCTGGTTGATCTGAATCTTTGGGCCTTAATTTCCATATCTGTAAAAGCAGCTCTGATATTTTATGGCTCCATGGAACGCCTTGGAATTTCCGGGAAAATAGGTTGCTTAATTTTTTATTTCTTTGAGTAATGTTTAAATGGCATTGAGCCCATGAAACAAATTCATTCAGGACTTTGTTTCCCCCTCTGACCTGTCTTTTATGTAATTTATGTTACTCATCAGTCACTACAGGGCTAATATAATTAATAAAAAATACTTTTTTCCAATATCTGAGTGCGAAGAGTCCAGATTTTCAGAGAATAGGGATTACTGGGAATAGCCATGAAAGCAGTGGCAGTCTCTAGTGCTTCACTGGAAGAAGACTACAGATTTGTATGGAAAAATAGTAAAGATAAACACCAAGGTCTAATGATAATATGCATGCATTATTTGGACTCCTCTCAATCATCTGAAATATTTTGTCTTACTAATAGCTTTGTCCCCATTATATTCAGTTCGCCATAGAGTAAAACAATGACTACTTCAAAAATACAAGGCTACTTGAATGTTCATCCTCCTCCTTGTTATCAAGACTTTCATTTCATATACTAATCAAAGAGAATTTGGAAAAGCACCAGTGAGACAGAAACTTAGCACATGTGACCAAGATTAACTCAAAATTACTAGAAGGAAGACAGGAAAGAAAAAAGTTAATCCATACCCCCTTGCAAGGGGTTTTTTTTTAAATGAGCAAAAAGCTTGATTTAAAAAAAACCTCCAAGTCAAAAAGACTATTTGAACAAAAGCAACACTTAACAAGATGAAACAGAATACCCCAGGCAGAACAGAAATGGTATCCATTGGAAAGCTAATGTTCCCCAAAGAAGGAAACTCCCCAGAAATTCAGAGCAAAGATAAAGGCATAAAGGATCAAAGTGTACATTAAGAATATTAAATTCGACTAAATGAACAAAGTGCTTGATTCATAAACAAGCACAGTAAGGAAGCTCTCTACTGAGTATTGTGTTCTGCCAGAAAATGTAGGCAATGAGTACATTCAAACAGGCATGCATGGCCATGCAGAGACCAACACCTTACCATAACATTGTCTTTGGTGTTCATGGCATGGGACGACGTTATGAATGAAATAGTCTCACAATGGGGTTGCTATGGACTCAGTTGTGTCCGCCTCCACAAATTCATATGTTAAAGCCTTAATCCCCGATGTGATGGTATTTGGAGGCGGGGCCTTTGGAGGCTATTAGGTTTAGATGACATCATGAGGATGGAGCCCCCAAGATGTGACTATAAGACCAGACCTCTTTTTCTCTCTGCCTTGTGAAGGAACAGCAAGAAGGTGCCATGGGCAAGCTGGAAGAAGGTTATCCCCAGATATCTATACTACCAGCACCTTGATGGTGGAATTCCCAGCCTGCAGAACTGTGAGAAATAAATGTTTGTGGTTTAAACCACCCAGTCTATGGCAGTTGTTATAGCAGCCTGAGGTGATGAAGCCAACGGTTCTTTCCATACTCTCAGCAGTAACATTTACTCTCTACTCTGTGAAATCAGGAAACATCTACAGAGAGCTAACCTAAGCTGCTTTGTATGGTTTTTAGAAGTTTTGCTGAATATCATTACATTTTATGTTTGCTTCAATTTATGAAATGTTTATTGAGTACCTAGTATTTAAACAAATTCTTGGCATTGTAGTAATGATTAAGAGTGAAGGAAATTGTTATCTACCCCCAGGCTGTCTGTATTTCAAAAACCAACATTGGAGAATGCAAACCATTCATCTCAAAAGAATGATTTCCTAATGGTGGGATTGCTCACACTGAAAAGCAATAGGTAGGCACATGGGAGACTTTTCACCGAACTTCTGAAATCATCTTGGGTAAGTAGGCATTTTCTCTACCTGTGGAAACGCTGATGTCCAGTTCTTTAACCTGTGACATCTTTAAATCACAATATACACAGCTTATGGTATGGTATAGTGGTTGTTTAGTTCATTCATTTATTCCTTCCTTCTTTCATTTACGTAGTCATTCATTTGAGAAATAAGAGCCATACACTGTGTTACACACTGGAAATACAATGGTAGACAACACTGATATAGTCCTTTGCCTTTCAGTTATAGAATAATTAAATATGATGAATTAATTTTTTATTATTGCTGTTATTTTTAAAGTTTGTATAAATTCTAATTAGTTAACATATAGTGTAATCTTAGTTTCAGGAGTAGAATTTAGTGATTCATCACTTACATATAACACCCAGTGTTCATCACAACAAGTGCCCTCCTTAATGCCCATCACCCATTTATAACCCATCTCCCATCCACCTCCCTCCATCAACCCTCAGTTTGTTCTCTATCGTTAAGAGTCTCTCTTATGGATTGCCTCCCTCTCTTTTTTTTTCTTTCCCTTAATGTTCGTCTGTTTTGTTTCCTAAATTCCACATACGAGTGAAATCATAGGGTATTTGTCCTTCTCTGACTTATTTCGATTAGCATAATACCCTCTAGTTCCATCCACGTTGTTGCAAATGGCAAGATTTCATTCTTTTTGATGGCTGAGTAATATCCATTGATTATATATACCACATCTTCTATAGCCATTCATCAGTTGATGAACATCTGGGCTCTTTCCATAATTTGACTGTTGTGATAATGCTGCTATAAACATCAGGGTGCATGTGCGCCTTCAAGTCAGTATTTTAATATCCTTTGAGTAAATACCTAGTAGTGTATTTGCTGGGTCATAGGCTGGTTCTATTTTTAACTTTCGGAGGAACTTCCATACTCTTTCCTAGAGTAGCTGCACCAGTTTGCATTCCCACCAACAGTGTAAGAGTGTTCCCATTCTCTGCACCCTTGCCAACATCTGTTGTTTCCTGTGTTTTTTATTTTAGCAGTTTTGATGGGTGTGAAGTGGTATCTCATGGTAGTTTTTATCTGTATTTCCCTGATGATGAGTGAGGTTGAGCATCTTTTCACATGTCTTTTATCCACCTGAATGTCTTCTTTGGAAAAATGTCTATTCATGTCTTCTGCCCATTTCTTAACTGGATTATTCGTTTTTTGGGTGTTGAATTTGATAAGTTCTTTACAGATTTTTGGATATGAACCCTTTATCAGATTTGTCATTTAGTTTTGTTGATGGTTTCCTTCACTGAGCAGAAGCTTTTCATCTTGATGAAGTCCCGATAGTTCATTTTTACTATTGTTTCCCTCGCCTCCAGAGACGTGTCTAGTAAGAAGTTGCTATAGCCAAGGTCAAAGAGGTTGCTGCCTGTGTTCTCCTCTAGGATTTTGATGGTTTCCTGGTCTTTCATCCATTTTGAATTTGCTTTTGTGTATGGTATAAGAAAGTGGTCCAGTTTCATTCTTCTGCATGTTGCTGTCCAGGTTTCCCCACACCATTTGTTGTACAGTCTTCTTTCCACTGGACGTTCTTTCCTGCTTTGTCGAGGATTAGTTGATCATAGGGTTGTGGGTCCATTTCTGGGTTTTCTATTCTGTTCCATTGATTTATGTGTCTGTTTTTGTACCAGTACCATACTGTTGATGATTACAGCTTTGTAATATAGCTTGAAGTCAGGAATTGTGATGCCTCCAGCTTTGCTTTTCTTTTTCAAGATTGCTTTGGCTATTCAGGGTCTTTTGTGGTTCCATACAAATATTAGGATTGTTTGTGCTAGCTCTGTGAAAAATGCTGGTGGTATTTTGATAGGGATTGCATTAAATGTGTAGACTGCTTTGGGTAGTGTAGACATTTTAACAATACTTGTTCTTCCAATCCATGAGCATAGGATGTTTTTCCATTTATTTATGTCATCTTCCATTTCTTTCATCAGAGTTTTATAGGTTTCAGAATACATCTTTTACATCTTTGGTTAGGCTTATTCCTAGGTATCTTACAGTTTTTGGTGCAATTGTAAATGGGATTGATTCCTTGGTTTCTCTTTCTGCTGCTTCATTTTTGGTGTATAGATATGCAACAAATTTCTGTACATTGATTTTATATCCTGCAACTTTATTGAATTTATGTATCAGTTCCAGCAATTTTTTGGTGGAGTCTTTTGGGTTTTCAACATGGAGTATCATGTTGTCTGCAAATAGTGAAATTTTGACTTTTTCCTTGACAATTTGGATGTCTTTTATTTCTTTTTGTCTGATTGCTGACTAGGACTTCCAGTACTATGTTAAATAACAATGGTAAGAGTGGACATCCCTGTACTGAGGAAAAGCTCTTGATTTTTCCCCACTGAGGATGACATTAGCTCTGGCTCTTTCTTAGATGATCTTTATGATGTTGACGTATGTTCCCTCTATCCCTACTTTGTTGAGGATTTTTATCAAAAATGGATGCTGTACTTTGTCAAATGCTTTTTCTACATCCATTGAGAGGATAATATGGTTCTTATCCTTTTATTAATGTGGTGTATCATGATTTATTTGCAAATATTGAACCACACTTACAGCCCAAGAATAAATCCCACTTGATCATGGTGAATGATTCTTTTAGTGTACTGTCAGATTCAATTTGCTATTATTTTGTTGAGAATTTTTGCTTCATTTTGTTCATCAGGGACATTGGCCTGTAATTCTCCATTTTAGCGGAGTCTCTGTCTGGTTTTGGAATCAAGGCAATGCTGGCCTTGTAGAATGAGTTTAGAAGCTTTTCTTCCATTTCTATTTTTTGGAACAGTTTGAGATGAATCGGCATTAACACTTCTTTAAATGTTTGATAGAATTCCCCTGGGAAGCCATCTGGCCCTGGACTTTTGTTGGTTGGGAGAGTTTTGATTACTATTTCAATTTCTTTGCTGGTTATGGGTCTGTTCAAATTTTCTATTTCTTCCTGTTTCAGTTTTGGTAGTTTATATGTTTCTAGGAATTTATCCATTTCTTCCAGATTGCCCAGTTTGTTGGCATATAATTTTTCATAATATTCTCTTATAATTGTTTGTATTTATGTGGTGTTGGTTGCGATCTCTCCTCTCTCATTGGTGATTTTATTTGGGTCCTTTCTCTTTTCTTTTTGATAAGTCTGGCTCTTGGTTTATCAATTTTATTAATTCTTTCAAAGAACAAGCGCCTAGTTTCATTGATCTATTCTACTGGGTTTTTTTGTTTTTCATGTAGGTATGTTCATACCATTCATTTCTGTTCTAATCTTTATTACTTACCTTCTTCTTCTGGTTTTTGGCTTTATTTGCTGTTCCTTTTCTAGATCCTTTAGGTGTAAGGTTAGATTGTGTATTTGAGACTTTTCTTGCTTCTTGAGGTAGACCTCTATTGCTATATACTTCCGTCTTATGACTGCCTTTGCTGCATCCCAAAGGTTCTGGACTGTCGTGTTTTCATTTTCATTTGCTTCCATGTATTTTTTAAATTTCTTCTTTAATTTCCTGGTTAACCCATTCATTCTTCAGTAGGATGTTCTTTAACCCCCATATATTTGTGGTCTTTCTAAATATTTTCATATAGTTGACTCCAAGTTTCATAGCATTGTGGTCTGAAAATATGCATGGCATGATCTCAATCTTTTTGTATTTGTTGAGGCCTGATTTGTGGCCCAGTATGTGATCTACTGTGAAGAATGTCCCATGTGCACTAGAAAAGAATGTGTATTCTGCTGCTTTAAGATGAAATGTTCTGAATATATCTGCTAAGTCCATCTGGTCCAGTGTGTCATTCAAGCCATTGTTTCCTTGTTGATTTTCTGCTTAGATGATCTGCCCATTGCTGTCAGTGGGGTGTTAATGTCCCCTACTGTTATTGTATTATTATCAATGAATTTCTTTACGTTTGTTATTAGTTGTTTTATATATTTGGGTGCCCCGGAGTTGGTGGCATAGATATTTACAATTGTTAGACATTCTTGTTGGATAGACCCCTTTATTGTGATATAGTGCCTTTCATCATCTCTTGTTACAGTCTTTGGTTTAAAATCTAGTTTGTCCAGGGGCACCTGGGTGGCTCAGTTGGTTAAGGGTCTGACTCTTGATCTCGGCTCAGGTCATGATCTCAAGGTTGCAAGATCAAGCCCTGCATCAGGCTCCATGCTGGGAGTAGAGCCTGCTTAAGATTCTCTCTCTCTCTCCCCGACCTCTACAAAAAATAAATAAATAAAATAAAATAAAATCTAGTTTGTCTGATGTAAGTATATCTACTCTGGCTTTCTTCGACATCCATTAGCATGACCAATGGTTCTCCATCACCTCACTTTCAATCCGCAGATTCCTTTAAGCTTATAATGAGTCTCTTGTAGGCAGCATGTAGATAGGTCTTGTTTTTTTTATCCATTCTGATACTCTATGTTTTTTGATTGGAGCTTTTAGTCCATTTACATTCAGAGTGATTATTGATAAATATGACTTTTGTCATACTCTATGTTTTTTGATCGGAGCTTTTAGTCCATTTACATTCAGAGTGATTATTGATAAATATGACTTTTGTGCCCTTGAATTACCTGTAAAGTCATTGTTTCTGGAGATTTTCTCTGTTCCTTTCTAATCTTTGTCACTTTTGGTCTTTCTTTCCCACTCAAAGGTGTCCCCTTCAATATTTCTTGCAGTGCTGGTTTCATGGTCACGTGTTCCTTTAGTTTTTGTTTGTCTGGGAAACTTTTTATCTCTCTTCTATTCTGAATGACAGCCTTGCTGGGTAAAGTATTCTTGGCTACATAATTTTCACATTCAGCACATTGAATATGTTATGCCACTCACTTGTGGCCTGCCAAGTTTCTGTGAATAGATCTGCTGCTAACCTTATTTGTCTTGCCTTATAAGTTAAGGATTTCTTTTCCCTTGCTGCTTTTAGTATTTTTTTCCTTCACTCTGTATTTTGCAAATTTTATTACAGTATGTCTTGGTGTGGGCCTGCTTTTGTTGATTTTGATGGAAGTTTTCTGTGCCTCCTGGATTTGGATGTCTGTTTCCTTCCCCAGATTAGGGAAGTTTTCAGCTATAATTTGCTCAAATAAACCCTCTGCCCCTTTTTCCCTCTCTTCTTCTGGAACTCTATGATATGAATGTTATTATGCTTTATGGAGTTGCTAAGTTCTCTAAATCTACATTCGGGATCTAATATTTTTCTTTCCCTCCTCTTTTCAGCTTCATTATTTTCCATAATTTTATCTTCTAATCATGTATTTATTCCTCAGTTTCTTCTGTTCTTGTGGTCATTATATCCAGTTCGTTTTGCATGTTGGTTAAAGCATTTTTTATTTCAGCCTGGCTAGTTTTTAGGTCTTTTATCTCTGTGGTAAGGGACTCCTTGGTGTCTTCTATACTTTTCTCAAGCCCAGCTAGTATCTTTATGATTGTTGTTTTAAATTCTGGATCAGGCACATTGCTCATATCTGTTGATTAAATCGCTGGGCATGACCTTTCCTTGTACTCCATCTTGGCATTTTGTCTAGGTTTCTGTGTTCTGTGTGTTAGGAAAGCCTATTATGTTTCCTGCTCCTGAGAGTAATGGCTTTATTAAGAAGAGGCCATATTCTTTCCAGGGCCTGGTGCTTCAGGAAGTGTTTCTGGTGTATGCCATGTGCACTCTGCTGCTGTGTTTTGGCTGCTCTTTCCCTCAAGTCAGTCCTCTGTAGAGTTTCTCTTTGCCTGCAGTGGGGAGTGTTTTGACCTTGTGGTGTGTGGTGAGTTTTACTAAGTGTGCTCTGCTCTGCTTGTTAAAAGAAGTCAGATCCTATTTCCCCTAGGCCTGAAACTTTGCAGCATTCTACCATCAGTAGACTTGGTGCATGCCGGGGGGTAGAGGTGGTATGCTGGTCTTCTGGGAGAGGGGCTCACTACTCTGGTTCTCAGGCATACTTGTCCTAGTAAAGAAGCACCTGCAGAATGCAGGGAGTCAGGGCTTGGTGTAAGGTGAATTTGGAAAGGAAAATTGACTAGAATATGTTAGAAAAATGAGGGCAGTACTTCCTCATTTCATCCTTTTCTCCCCTAAATCACATTTCCACACCTCCTACCTTCCAAAATGTGACATCTTGTCTCCCTCTAGTTGTGCAGTTTGTTCTGTCAGTCCTCAGATCAATTCTTGGGTATTCAGAATGATCTGATATTTATCAACCTGTGTTTGAGGGACACCAACTAACATGAATTTCTAAAATATTACTTGGAAAATACAGCAATGGCTATTTCTGTCTGCATATATATTATAGGCAAAGGTATTTTTATAGCCTGGTTGTAAAATAATTTAAATCACAGTGGAGACATGCTTAGTTTTCTTGTGAAGAGGAAGAAATTAATGAAAAAAATCTACAAGGAAGTATTGTGAATTAGAAAGCAATTTCCTGCAATGAATTACTTTTTGAATGAGCAACTTTGGAGAATGTTCACATCAATATGGTTTATTGGGTTCTGTGAATTTAGAAAGGAAAATTGACTAGAATATGTTAGAAAAATGAAGGCAGTACTTCCTCATTTCTTGATAAACTTTAAAATACACTTCTCTTTACTTAAAGATGAACAAAGGGACAGGTATTTTTCAGGTCATTCAGCATTTAAACAGATCAATCTCACTAAAAATCATTGAGGTTCAACATATTAAATGTTAAAGCAAAGATATTGTTGAATACAGAGTTTACAGTAACAGATCTGAAGAAATACATTAAGACTACTCCTTTGACATATCACTTTTAGTAGATGCCCTTTACAGAAGACCACTTAACTCTGCCCATTTAACAATCCATTCCTTGCCTTCTGTTTTTGAAAGTGCATTGACGTTTGCCCTTCTTATTTCTATAAGCAGTGTCATAAAGCTTAATTTCAATCACAAGTTTCAGCAGATCAGAAAATTTGTACCCTTCCATTCTTGTGATGAAAAGAAATATAATTTTCTAGCAGAGAAAGGGGTAATGAGGTAAATATTTAGTATTCATGATTATGAGTGATTTCTTGGTTAATCAACAAGTATTTTTAAAACGTGTTTTTGGCTGTATGTTGCAGACATAATTAATGATGGTAAAAGCATATTTTTGTGTTTCTGTTAATTTTAGATAAAATTTTATCATTGGTTAATTAGCATTAACAAAATGAGTGTTATTCATTTAGCCATAATTTATATCAATTTCAAGCATAATGACATCTTTTGTCTTATTTAAATAATATAAATGGGTCATTCTAGGTTCGCCTGAGTGGCTCAGTTGGTTGGGTATCTAACTCTTGATTTCGGCTCAGGTCATGATCTCAGGGTTGTGAGATTGAGTCCCACATGGGACTCCACACTCAGCAGGAGTCTGCTTGAGATTCTCTCTCTCACTCTGCCCCTTCCCCCCATGTGCACATGCTGTCTCTCAAAAAATAAATAAATCATTAAAATAAATAAATGTATCATTCCCACCCACCCCCGACAACCACAGGTCTATTCTCTGTATTTAAGAGTCTGGTTTTTTGGGGTCTCTCTTTTTCTAAGACATACAAATGGCTAACAGACACATGAAAAAATGTTCAACATCATTAGCCATCAGGGAAATTCAAATCTAAACCACATTGAGATACCACCTTACACCAGTTAGAATGGCAACAATTAACAAGGCAGGAAACAATAGATGCTGGAGAGGATGTGGAGAAAGGGGAACCCTCTTACACTGTTGATGGGAATGCAAGCTGGTACAACCACTGTGGAAAACAGTATGGAGGTTCCTCAAAAAGTTAAAAATAGAACTACCCTATGACCCAGCAATTGTACTGCTGAGTATTTATCCCAAAGATATAGATATAGTGAAAAGAAGGGCCATATGCACCCCAATGTTCATAGCAGTAATGTCCACAAAAGCCAAACTGTGGAAGGAGCCAAGATGCCCTTCAACAGACAAATGGATAAAGAAGATGTAGTCCATATATACAATGTAATATTACTCAGCCATCAGAAAGGATGAATACCCACCATTTGCATTGACATGGATGGAACTGGAGGGGATTATGCTAAGTGAAATAAGTCAAGTGGAGAAAGACAGTTATCATATGGTTTCACTTATATGGGGAACAAAAGGAATAGCATGGAGGACATTAGGGGAAGGAAGGGAGAACTGAAGGGGGGGAAATCAGAGAGGGAGATGAACCATGAGAGACTATGGACTCTGGAAAACAATCTGAGGGTTTCAGAGGGGAGGGGGTGGTGGGAGGGGGTGGCCCAGTGATGGGTATTGGGGAGGGCATGTGCTGTAATGAGCACTGGGTGTTATACACAAATAATGAATCATTGAAGACTATATCAAAAACAAATGATGTACTGTATGGTGACTAACATGGCACAATAAAAAAATTAAAAATAAAACATAAAATAAAATAAAGGTATCATTCTTTTATCAATGTTCATTACCTTTCATACCATTTATTTTTCTTTTTCAGTACAAACTGAAAATGTACTTAAGGAATGAACAAATTCAAATTAAAGTTGTACACCCTTTGTATTAGTTTTTTATAGCTGCTGTAACAAATTACTACAAACTTGGTGACTTAAGACAACACATATTTGTTCTCTTATGTTTTGGGAGGCTAGAATTGTGAAAACAGTTCTGCTGGACCTAAATGAAGGTGTTGGCAGATCCATGCTCCTTCCAGAGGCTCTAGGGAACAATCTATTCATTGCTTTTTCTGGTTTCTGATAGTTGCCCAGATTCCTTGGCTTATAGCCACATCACTCCAATCTCTCCTTCTACAGTCATAATGCCTTCTCCTCTCCTGTGTGTCAAATTTTCCTCTGCCTCCCTCTTATAATGATACATGAGAGTACACTTAGGGTGTACCCAAATAATCCAGGATAGTCTCCCCATCTCAATATTCTTAATGGAAGCATGCCTTCAATGTCCTTTTTTTGATATCATATAAGGAACATTCATAGGTTCCAGGGGTTAAGACATGGATATCTTTTGGGGGCCATCATTCAGCCAAACTCCTCCTGAAGTACATTCAGGGCCATATTATGACTTCCATGGGCCATCGACACTTTTGCCTTTGTGGTCCCTTCCTCCAAAAAGAAATTAAAAATTATATTTTACTGCATGATATAAAGATAAATATTTGTATATTCATTGTTATTATTAATATATATGCATTATTATTATATTCATTTTTTTCTTCTGATGTCAAAAAAAATTAAAATGAAAATTTTGCTGTGGACCTCTAAAAGTGTCATGGGCCCTAGGCACTATACCTAATGGAAAAGTCAGCACTGTATATAGACAACACATAAGGTCTCTGGATCTCAGCAGCTGATAAAATGTTAAAAGTACACAAGCTCAGGAAAGAATTCTAATATATACATAGATTTCTTAATTACACTTGGGTTTTCAAAATTCACAGGATTTCTGCTCCAGTTTAGATAAGTGCTCCATTTTCTAAGCTCTATCATTTTTCTATCATGTAATCTTTGAAAAAGGAAAGAAAATATATATTTTTAAAGATTTTATTTATTTATTTGACAGAGAGAGACACAGCGAGAGAGGGAATACAAGCAGGGGGAGTGGGAGAGGGAGAAGCAGGCTTCCTGCTGAGCAGGGAGCCCGATGCGGGGCTCAATCCCAGGACCTGGAATCATGACCTGAGCCGAGGGCAGACGCTTAACGACTGAGCCACCCAGGCGCCCCAGAAAGAAAATATTTTTAAGAAGGTTTATTTCTTCCATACCTCACTGACAGAAAAATAATGTGGATGATCTTTTAAAAAGTGATAAAAAATGGTTTCATTCTATGTCATCTCACTACAGATTCTGCATATAACAGTACACAGATCACTGTGTATGTTTTCTTTTAAATTTTTAAAGGTTGAATATAAGAGAGAAATAACACTAATAACACTGAACTAAGTCACACTGCTTCAATGTGACCTGGTTGGATGTCACCTAATTTACGCCTTGTCCAAATTAGTTTTCTCAACAATAATGTTGTTCTACTATCAAATGGTTCATAATTGTAAACACAGTTCATTTGTGGTTTGCAGAAATACATTTCCTTTGGCAATATAAGAAGAGTGAGAAATCATACAAATTTTTATTTTCAGTGTGTAATGAAAGATTATGTTAATCAAAGAAATCACAGCTTGGGTATCTAACAGCAAATCAAAGTTTGTCTTTTCTCCTTTAGTAGGAAAACGCTATTATTATTGTGCACTGCTTTTCAACTAGGAAATCAATAACCGTATATTTTCTAATATGCAAACTTTGTTTCAGAAACTCAGTTCATTAGTTTTATTTATTTATTTTGGAGAGGGAGGGGGATAGGCAGAGGTCTATGCTGGGATTGAAGAGGGATTGAAAGAATTCCAAGCAGGCTCCACACCCAGTGTGAGCCTGACACAGGGCTGGATCCCACAACCCTGAGATCATGACCTGAGCTGAAATCAAGAGTTGGATGCTTAACTGACTGAGTTACCCAGGTGCCCCCAGTTCATTAGTTTTAATAAACTCTTCTGATTTCATGATGCAACAGATAATATTTTATATTACATATTATTACCTCCAGGACAGTTTTAGCTACACCTAAAGTAAAATGTGCTATCGCTATATCTATTCACTGCTTTCTTTGGGAGAACAGAATGAGTAATTATATATGAAAAGAATAAATGAGGGGCACCTGGGTGGCTCAGTCGGTTAAGTGTCTGACTCTTGATTTCAGCTCAGGTTATGATCTCAGGGTCGTGAGATCGAGCCCCCATCCAGCTCCATGCTGGGCATGGAATCTGCTTAAGATTCTCTCTCTCCCTTTCCGTCTGTCCCTCCCTCTGTGTGTGCATTCTCTTTCTCTCACTCTCTCTCTCTAAAAAAAAATCAACATTTTGATACCCTTGTGGATAAAGCTATTAGTTTTACTTTGCTATGAAGTAACAGACTTAAACAGTAACCCCAGTCAGTTTCATAAATATAGGGAAGGCACAAAGAGGATTTGGACAGAGAAAATTAATAAGTCATAACAAATCTGTTGTTTCTAATGAAAGGGAAACCAAATAAAGACCATGTCCTACTGAGGAGGGGATAGTAGTGCCACATTATATTCAAAGAACAACATTAAAACATAAAGGAGCTATAGGCTTTCATTGAAAGCACTGTGTGCTCTGCATTGCTGTTTTAAAGATGGACATATTTCTATTACTACATGATGCCAGGGGTAAAATAACAATAATAATACATGTATGGACATTTATAAAAAGTACTCTTTGGCTCACCCCCCCACACACATACTGGCCAAATTCACAAATCACTTTGATACCATAGAATCTAGGAATTGGAAAAAATTCCACTTGTAAGAGTTTCCAAGCACAGTTTATGAACAGTGCAGTTTCCCTCTATGCTACACCTGGTAGGTAGACTTGCAGTCTCTGCATAACCCTGCCAGTAATGAGCAGTAATGAGCAGCATGAAAAGTAGTCCATTATTGTACAGTAATAGTTTTAAGATTTTGTTGTCTCACCAGGATGTCTGTACTTCCATTTATTAGGCTTAGTTGGCTTTTTGAAAAGGACAGAATTAGACTTAATCTGTTCTCCACATGACACTATTTTAAGGTAGCAATTATGTTCTTTCTCTTCTTTTGGCTAATCACTGCAGATTCTGTTAACCATTCTTCATATAGAATATTTTCATAGAATGAACGTGCAACTCTTAATTTACTACTTAATTTATTGTGGGCCAAAGATCACACGGTGAACCTTGTAAGTTATATGTAAGAAAGAGACCTGTTTCCTATCTGCAGCTTCCCCTTAATTCTGAAGTTACTATCTATTCCTTTCCTGAAACAAAATTCATTAGAAAAACACCTTCCTCTGATATTTCACTATGCCTGTTCTTAAGCAATCTAAAAAGAAAATGTCTTTACCAAAATTGTTGCTTGATACAGAGGCATTTGAATTTGTTGTATGTGATCATGTATCCATGCAGTTAAAAGGCTTTCCACCTCATGTGTCAGCGTAGCACGCTTTCTTTTGATTGTTGATTATCTTGGCCTTGTGCGTACCCTGCCGGTTTTATCCACATACTGGCATCAGTCACAGTCCTTAGGATGTCATAAGCATGTATTTTTGTTTTCATTGTGTGAATCTTAGTCAAGTCCAGGTGGGGAGAAGGCTTGAAAGTCAAGCATTCTAAAGTTAAGGATTGCCTGTATTTTACCCTCTCCCATCTCTCTCAAAAACACATTAACACTGAAACAACCTGAGGCCAACATTCTATTCAGAAACCTGAAGCCGTTTAATCTTGTCTTCAATTTTTTCATCACATATGCCTTCTCAAACTCTCAAGCCTCTATTGACTTGAACTTCCCCCTTCCTCCCAGTCTTCCAATGGGATTAAGGTTCCCCTTTCCATCCTTCCAAAGTCTTCTTCCTTTACAGTGCTTTCCACTATGCCAATCTGTTTCATGATGAACAACCTACCTCTTCTTCACTTCATGAAGCAAAACCTTTGCTCTCTCTCAAGGACGAGGAAGCTTCCTCCAAGAAATCCCCTGGAGGGAAAGCTACACTTCACCATGCTTTGGGTTAGTGGAGAAAAGTGGGTGTTCCCAGGAATAAGAACTAGCTTGCTCTTCTTTACTGCTTTCAAACTTTATTTCTCCACCCTCCTATTAAAATATCTTGTCCTTCAAGATGGCCTTACCGTTATCTAACCCACTTCACCGCTCTAATCTACAGATATCCCGGTCAGTTTTCTACTATTTAGTTCTTAGAACCCCAATCAGGTTATAGATGTTTTCTCTGGAATAGAAAATAGTTATATCTGAAACCTAGGACGAAATAAACAAAAATTTATAAGACCAAGGTCAGAGTCTATTGCCACCTGCTTCTGCCTCTCCTCATATCTAGAGTATATTCACTTATTGTCTTCATTTCTGTTTCCTTGCCTCCATTTGGTAAACTCTCATGGACCACAATTGGCCTTTTGCCTTACCACTGCGAGTGAACTGTTCTCACCAAGGTTCTCAATGTCTCCTGATTGACAAATCCAGTGGATACATTTATTTGACATACAAGTCAAAGACTGTAGGCCATTCTTTTTTTTTTAATATTTTATTTATTTATTTGACACAGAGAGAGAGATAGCGAGAGCAGGAACATAAGCAGGGGGAGTGGGAGAAGGAGAAGCAGGCTTCCCGCCAAGCAGGGAGCCGGACGCGGGGCTCAATCCCAGGACCCTGGGATCATGACCTGAGCTGAAGGCAGATGCTTAACGACTGAGCCACCCAAGTGCCCGACTGTAGGCCATTCTTAAATGATCTTTTACTCTGGCTCCCATGACACTGCTGTTCTCTGGGTTCTCCTCCTATCTTTTGTACCTCTCTCTGACCATCCCTTACATGTTGATGTTCCTCCAAATTCTGTCCTAGAATCTCTTCTGGTTTTTACTGTATACCCTCTCTTTTGGAAACAGAATCTCTTTCTTTTTATCTTGCCCCCTTTACCAACACTACCCTGATTCTGGACCTGTCTACTTCTGTCTTGTCCTTCAAGTTTCAGCCCTAGAATTCTTTATTCTGACAGGTCTTCCTTGATTCATTTCCTTTCTAACTCTTAGAACCTGCCACACTTCTTGTTTTTAGAATATGTATCCATTAAATCTTACCTCTATTTTGTCTTAACTTTCTTAAAAAGATCTTATTTATTTGTTTGAGAGAGAAAGAGCATGGGCAGAGGGGCATAGGGAGAGGGAGAAGCAGGCTCCTATTGAGCAGGGAGCCCAACTCAGGGCTTGATCCCAGGTCCCAGGACCCTGGGATCATGACCTGAGCTAAAGGCAGATGCTTAACTGACTGAGTCACCCAGGCACCCCTGTCTTAACTTTTTTTTAAAGATTTTTTAATTTATTCATTTGAGAGAGTGAGAGAGAGCACCAGTGGTGGGGGACAGAGACAGAGGGAGAAGCAGACTCCCAACTGAGCAGGGAGTCCAACATGGGGCTTAATCCCAGGACCACGGGATCAGGACCTGAGCTGAAGGCAGATGCTTAACTGACTGAGCCACCCAGGTCTCATTAAGGCCTATGGTATATTGTCTGTGGTTTGTTTCTTGTTTATTAAAGGTTTAAAAGGGGTCATCCTCGCTGAATGCTTCTGTTGCTAAGATTTCCCCAATCAGTTCTATATTGTTAGTAAATATAAAGTTCAAAGCAATATTTCTTGTTTGGTGCTTTCTCCTTCTTTCCATGTGAGGTACTAAATTGCATCAAGACAAGAATGTATAAGTGTTTCTACTTTTAGAAAAACTAATTCTAAAATATGTATATAGGTGAAGTTCTTATCCTTACGATGTCTTGCCCATGTAAGAATTGAGGTATTTTAAAACAGATATCTACCATATTCTCTGACTATTTGGGTAGTGTATATATGCTTTAAAAATCACATTATTTCTCTGTCCTTCTTTAATCTTATAGAATGTTCTTACCACATTCTATACTAAGATTCTTGGATTTTCATGTGGGTGCCCATTTTGATGAACGGTCATTCCACAATCCTTATTTTTTATTCCCATCAATTATAGTCTAATTATGAATCACATTTATGGTTGCCAGCATTCTAAGATGGCCTTGAAGATTCCCTCCCTTTGGTATACAGAACTTGTATAAGCCTTTCAAATACGATTACACCTATGAATATGATGAGATATCACTCCTGGGAGTAGGTTACTAATCAGTTTTCAATTTGTTTTTTTTTAAAGATTTTATTTATTTATTTCAGAGAGAGAGAGCACATAAGAGAGAGAGAGGGAAAGAGAGAGCATGAGTGGGGGAGAAGGGCAGAGGGAAAGGGAGAAGGGAGGGCTGAGCAGGGAGCCTGATGTGGGGCTCGATCCCAGGACCCTGGGATCATGACCTGAGCTGAAGGCAGACCCTCAACTGACTAAGCCACCCAGGCACCCCCAGTTTTGACTTTGAATTAATCAAAAGATAGTGGGCCTGGTATAATCAGGTGAACTCTTTATTTATTTATTTTTAAAGATTTTATTTATTTATTTGACAGAGAGAGACACAGCGAGAGAGGGAATACAAGCAGGGAGAGTGGGAGAGGGAGAAGCAGGCTTCCTGCCAAGCAGGGAGCCCGAGGCGGGGCTCAATCCCAGGACCCTGGGATCATGACCTGAGCCAAAGGCAGACGCTTAACGACTGAGCCACCCAGGTGCCCCCAGGTGAGCTCTTTAAAAGAAGTGTCAGGGAGACACTTCTTTTGACCTACAAGAAAGCAAGCATCCATATTGTGAATTGCCTATGGAGATCACATGACAAGGAAATGTGGGCAGCCTTGAGAGGCTAAGAGAGGTCGCCAGCCAAAAGCCATTAAGAAAATGGGGACTTCAGGCATACAACTGAAGGAACTAAATTCCACCAATAGCCAGTCGGTTTTATTTCAGTCCCCAGGAATTTCACTTTCTATACTGTTCTAAGCCTCCCACTACTACAGTTTAACAGTATCTTCCAAATTTCCCTGGTGATAAGAACCACATAGGTGCTTGATAATAACAAACAAACAAAAAACTCCCACAAATTCCCAAACCCCACCCACACTCACTGAATAGGAATCTTTAGGAGGAGAAGCTTGATTATCTGTTTTACAAATAATTCCTTCTAGTAAATCTTATCCAGGAAATATAGAAAATGCTGGTTTATACCATGGTCCAGAAAATCAGTTTATCTTGACACCAGCTATGGAACTACCTGATAAACCATTGTATCCTTTTAATGCTTCCAAAATCATGATGTTCAACTGGAAAAAAATGAAAATTGCACCTGTGTCCCCACCCTCTCCATTTCCTACCCTGAATTGAAAAATTACTAGAGATTTATTATTGTTTACTTCTGGTAATAACACATATTTTCCAATGTTTCATACTATATTTGGATCTCCTCCTCTTCATCCCATTGGTGAGGAAAGTATTCCCAACTTCATAGGGATGGCTGAACACACAACATCCAACACTGGACAGATGTGATTAACAGCAGTTTATTAATCACATATACTCACAGTCTATGGGAGGAGGACACCACATGCCATGCAGAGCCACATAAAATGGGGTGGGGATTTTACTCAGAAACCCAGTGAAGAACCAGGAGCTGTAAGAAACAGGTTTTGTAGTATCAGGAAGGTGGGGGTGATTCCTGGTGAGCTCAGGAGGATATGATTGATTTGTTTGAATAATTCCACAGGCTAATGGAGAACTGAAATGTGCTACTCAGGGATAAGCAGGAACTATGCCTGGTTTCCTTGATAAGGATGGTTGTTAAACTAGGGGACCTTATCCGTGGGAGCAGAGTGAGGAGGAAAACTTGTGCTATTTGAGGCCCTCCTGGTTTCACCAGATACCCAGGCAGCACATAATTTGGGGCCTTAATTTTAGGTTTACACCACGCTCTAGCTCTGAGGAACAGTGGCAGGCAAGACCCTCAGTATATCCTAAATATGTGTACTTGGAAGATAGTTTATGCCCCTTTAGCCATGTTGGAGTGAATCTTTAATGTATATTTACATGTAGTCATCTTTTGTTTGTAATGTTTATAACAATAAAAAAAATCATGTTTCTGGATTCCCAGCTGAATGCATGACATGCATTTATTTCCTCTTAAAATATCAAAATTTCAAAATTATTAATGGAGGAGGGTTATTAAACTATGTTATCATGTAGTTAGTTTAAGTCTGCTTTCAAAGTAATCCATTTCAATTTTACTTAAAATATCTTACAGAATGGAAACACTGAGAAGAACATAATGCTTTAAATCAAATAAATTTGTGAGTTCTTCTTATTTCTTGGAAATTGTTAAAAGACATATTTGTCTAAATAGAGTTATCCCTGGCTCCAACTTCAGAAACAAAGAGCAGAAAGTCGTTAGGGCTAGTGTTTCATTCTTTTAATAAGAAAAAAGTAGACAATTCTTTTTATATGAAAAAAAAATTAGTCATAAATTTTCTTTTTATTTTCTATATCACTTGGAAAGCTTTTTCAAACTGGACATATATGCCCTCTTCTTTTCCTCCCTTTCTGTTCCACCATGTGATGTTGCCCGCTAGGGGAGAATGTTTCCTCCCCTATACACAGCTTACAAAAAAGAAAAATAAAGCTGTATCTATCTGAACTCAGGTGAGACCATTATTATTTGGATATGTATTCCTATCCATAGTACCTTTACTGACTGGGAGTAGTGATCATAATTGCAATAAAAACAACTAAATGAAAAAACCCTAACTCTAGCGAGCTAAACTTGCAAACTCAACTTATGCAGTAATCACAAACATCACGTGTGTCAATGTAATAGTTGCAAATGTGAAACATGATCTAGTTTAAACAATAATTAATCAGATATGAGCAATGGTTCAGAAATGTACTGCTTCTATTTTAAAGATGTTAAAATTTATTACTATATTAGCTTTGTGTTTTTAAAAATTTTTGGACACTGGGTGTAGGCCGGGAGGAATTTTGAAAATCAAAACTGACAATACATATTTAACTATCATAAACCACTCAGCAATTATGCTTAGCTGCTATAGTCTCATCCAATAACTCCACAATCTAGGAACTTCTGTGCATATTGAGATTCCTATGGAAGTTATAGCATTAATGAAATTGAGTTTTAAATTTCCCTAGGCTCAACCTAGACATTAAGAATATAAATGTAAATTAACAGAGAAGAACTAGCAGCCATGAATACTAACACTCAAATCACATTCATTTTCATTTAAATTTTACACAGACATCAGGGAAACAATTTCTCCTCCTTCCCTCCAAAGAAATTATATTAATAATTTTGGCAGCCTTCCTGTGAAGGAACAATGTGCAACATCTTTACATTACTCAGAAAACAGGCATATTGAAAACTAGCAGTTGATAGATCATGTTTGCTTTGCTTGTGGGGCAATTTTAGAGACTGAACCTAAATAGGCTACTCCTGAGTTTAAGGAGATTCTAAGGTTTAAATGTATGAGTTTACCATACTTACTAATCAATAACTGGTTAATGATATATAGTAAGTACTACCAAGTATAATAAAAGGAAGTATAACTTAAATAGTTGAAACAAAAAAAAATTGTGTATAATGATATAACTAGTAACTCCTCCCCCATTTTCCTAGAAGATTCTGCCATGACCAGAGGGTTGTGAGTCTTTTACATAGCTTGACTTGTCCTTCTTTCTTCCTCTTTTCTGTCAGACTTGATGAACAAAAGGAAAGGGGGGAAGAGTAACAAACTGCTGTTTAGTGGTGGTTTCCTTGGCATTTGGTAAAGGAATGAGTCTCCTGTAGGTGGAAAGACAAGTACAAGTACAAGAAGAGTGAGAGAGGAAAGAGAACACCTTACTGGAGAGATGTCAAAATATACTATAAAACAATATTAATATAGCATGATATTAGTTCAGAGAAAGTCATTCAAATCATTGGAATAGAATTGAGAACTTTAAAAAAAGATGTATAAAAGTATGTTAATTTAATTTATAATAAAATTGATTGAAGGATCATTCACATATAATGTTATACTAGTTTCGGATGCAAAACATAGTGATTTGACAATTTTATACATTATGCAGTGCTCACCATGTTAAGTGTAGTTACCATCTGTCACCATACAATGTTTTTACAATATGGTTTATAGTGAACTTTAGATAACTTAGAAAAAGATGGACCTGTTATAAAAGGTTTTGGGACAAATGGCCAATCAAATTGAGAAGAAAAAAATAGGCTGTACCCTTAATAGGAACCATCAACAAAAATAAAATTTAGAGTTATGATTTTTAAAATGTATTGAAGATAATAGAATAAAAGAATGTATACTTTTTAAATGGTACATGGTAAAGTCTTTTTAAGCAAAATGCAAAACCCAGACTCCATGAAGGAAACAACTGACAGACTTGGCAAAATCAAGTGATAGACTGAGAGAAGATATCAGCAATATATAACAAAAGAGTGATATCTAGAATACATCAGAATTCCAACAAATCCATGAGAAAAAGAAAATAATCTGTTATAAAAATCAGAAAGTGACAAAAGAAACTTTAAAAACAAAAACCATATTAAAAAGTTCTACCTTACAAGTGATCAAGCAACTGTATATTAAAACATCTGTGAGATATTTTTGTCCATCAAATTTAAAATGGTTGATGATGACAGGGCACCTGGGTGGGGCAGTCGGATAAGCTTCTGACTCGGTTTCAGCTCAGGTCATGATCTCAGGGTCGTGAGATCTAGCCCTGTGTTGGGCTCCAGGCTCCATGCTCAACAGTATCTGCTTGAAATTCTCTCTCTCCCTCCACCCCTCCTACTCATTGTCTCTCTCAAATAAATAAATATATCTTTAAAAAATAAATAAATAAAATAGATGATGTGCAATGTTGTTGAATGTAAGGGTAATGGACACTTTTAGACACTCCTGCTAAAGCCTGTTTGAAGGGATTTTTGGCAATATCAGTCTTTAATCCATTAAATCCACTCTAAGAATCTCGTCTAAGGAATTTCTCAAAGAATTACACAGAGATTTATAAAGAAAAAAAGAGAATGAATTCATGAATGTTTATTGCAGCATTATTTGTAAAAGGAAATAATTGGAAACAACCTGGGTGCTCATCAGTAGAAAATGGTTAAATAAACTATAGTTCATCCACAAAATGGAATACTATGCAGCTGTTTAAAAAATGAGGTAGAGGGGCACCTGGATGGCTCAGTCAGTTAAGTGTCTGCCTTCGGCTCAGGTCATGATCCCAGGGTCCTGAGATTGAGCCCCACATTGGGCTCCCTACCTAGCGGGGAGCCTGCTTCTCCCTCTCCCTCTGCTGCCCCCTTGCTTGTGCTCTCTCTCTCTCAAATAAATAAATAAAATCATTTAAAACAAATGAGGTAGGGGCACCTGGGTGGCTCAGTTGGTTAAGCGACTGCCTTCGGCTCAGGTCATGATCCCAGGGTCCTGGGATCGAGCCCCACATTGGGCTCCCTGTTCAGCGGGAAACCTGCTTCTCCCTCTCCCACTCCCCCTGCTTGTGTTCCCTCTTTTGCTGTGTCTCTCTCTGTCAAATAAATAAATAAAATCTTTAATAAATAAATAAATAAATAAATAAATAAATAAATAAATAAATAAATAAAATGAGATAGATCTATAGGTACTCACCTTGCTATATTTTTAAGTAGAAAAATCAAGTTTCAGAATCCTGCATATAATATGATCCAATTAGGTAAGGGAAATGCATATAGCATATTTATATACATAATTGTGTAGAACTAGGACTAAAGAAATGCATACCAAATTGCTGACAGTGTGAAAGTAAGAGCAAGACTAAGGAGAGCTATAGCAGAGTGGTTAAGAGCATAGACTCTGGGGTCACAGAATTTAGTGACTCTGCTACTTATTAGCTATGTGACCTTGGCAAGTTTCTTAACTTCTCTGTGCCTCAGTTTCCTTCTCTACAAAATGGTGGTGTTATTATTGCTTAGCTCGAAGACTTGTGAGGATTAAATGAAGCAATGTAAGTAAAGCATTCCAAATAAAGCCTGGCACATAGTATAAGCTTACTGTGTAAGAGTTTGCTATTTTTTTAAGAGAGAGAGAGAGAGTGGGGAAGAGGGGCAGAGTGAGAGGGAGAGAGAGAATCTCAGGCAGACTCCACGAGGAGCACTGAGCCTGACGTGGGGCTCAATCCCACGACACTGAGATCATGACCTAAGCCAAAGTCAAGAGTCAGGTGCTTAACCAACCAGCCACCCAGGTGCCCCAAGAGTTTGCTATTATTATATTCCTTAAATATTTTGCAGTGAGAATGCATTCATGGATTTCATATGTAGCAAAAAAGAAACAAGAAAGAGAAACTAAAATGAGAATGGGACAGAAATGTTTCTAAATGAAGAAGAAAAAAGGAAAAAATTATATCGTCTACACTGTCATTTTAAGTACACCACAACCCAAATTTGTAATGAGCCATATCTTAAATTGTGCCTATGGTACAAAGAAAAGCTTGACCACAATATTTTGCAGCTCCCCTAAAAGATGAATAGTCTAGGGGCGCCTGGGTGGCTCAGTTGATTAAGTGTCTGCCTTCAGCTCAGGTCATGATCTCAGGGTCCTGGGATTGAGCCCTGCATCGGGCTCCTTGCTCGGCGGGAAGTCTGTTTCTCCCTTTCCCTCTGCCTCTCCCCTCTGCTTGTGCTCTCGCTTGCTCTCTCACTCTCTCTCTCTCAATAAAATCTTTAAAAAAAATAATAAAAGATGAACAGTCTATTTCTCTGGTCCCGATTTTCTTTGAAAGGTAGAATACAGCAGAAGTAACATTGTATGTGTTCTGAAACCCAGGCTTTTCCAGGCCTTGTAGCTTCTATCTTTGCCAACGTCGCAGAACGCTGCCCTGACACCAGCATATAAGGCAGCTGGTGTAGCCCTCCTGGAGAATGAGAGACCGCACGGAAAAGAAGGAACACCTGAAGCACCCAGATGACACCCAGCGCCTATTGCCCGATGCATGAATGGGGCCACCTCCCACCTTTCAGCCCAGATAACCTTCCAGCTGAATGAAGCTGCATGAATGTGCCAAGGAAAAACCAGGAGAGAACATGTGTAGTTAATCCATAGAATCATGAACAATGATAAACTGCTGTTGTTTTAAGCCACTAAGTTTTAAGGCTTTTTAGGGCTTAAGTTTCATTGTCATACAACAATAGTTAACTGATACAGAGGATATGAGATCTGATGGAGAAAGGCCACATGGAAAGAGAGACCCAGATGCCTTAGTAGTTCCAGCCACCCTAGCTGAGTCATTAGACATGGGAGTAAGGCCATGTGGGATGAACCCAGTCTTAGGGGACCTGTCAACTGAATGCAGCTACTTGAGTGATCCCTGACAAGACCAGCAGAAAAAAATTCCCATCCAATTCACAAAACTGTGAAAAATGGTAAAATGTTTTAAGCTATGAACTTTTGGGGTAATTTGTAGATAATTGATACCACATCCAAGAAGCCTAATTTACTAAATACATAGGAAGAATCTCTTTTAATCAAGTCCCATGTTGGTCTCTGTGCTGGGCATGAAGCCTGCTTGGGATTCTCTTTCTCCCTCTCCTTCTGCCCCTCCCAGCCCCCCATCCCTGTTTGCATGCTCTCTCTCTCTCTCTAAAAAAAAAAAAAAAAAAAGGAAGGAAAAATCTCTTTTAAACACAATATTACCTCTTAGGCATTCCCATGGCATAGACTAAGTAAAGATGGTACTAAATCAAGGCACCAGATTTTAAGAAAATTTCCTGTATAAGGTAGGAAGCTTGAGTTCTAATTAAACTTGATCAATAGAACATACTACTTTTTATCTTAATTCTTCTCATTATTTTAATCCTTTGTTTTAGTTATAAAGTTGTTAAATTCAAAACTTTTCCCCAGTTCTTTCTTTTAAAAAAAAAAAAGATTTTATTTATTTATTGGGGGGGCGGGGAGAGTGAACCAGCCGGGGGGGGAGGGGCAGAGGGAGAGGGAGAAGCAGACTCCCCGCTGAGCAGGGAGCCCAATGACAACGTGGGGCTCAATTCCAGGACCCTGAGATCATGACCTGAGCTGAAGGCAGACGCTTAATCAACTGAGCCACCCAGGTGCTCCTGCCAGTTATTTCTAAAGGACCTACTATATATAACCAAGATATGTAGAAGGACATGCTCCTGCCCTCAAAGAAATAAAAGGACAAGAGGAGAAATAAGTGTCTAAATAAATAACTGTAATACAAAGAAGAATGGGATAAGGGACAAGAGAGGACAAGTGCTTTAGCAATTCAAAGGAAAGAGCATTTCAGGATGGAAGTTCAGAGAGCACTTCTCGAAAAAAGGGAGTAATGGATAGGAGTCTGATAAATATGAATAGACAGCTAGAAATGGAGAAGGAAAGGCCTCCTGGGCAGATGTAGGAGTGTTTTAAACTAATTTTTAGGCTTTATTTACAATAGTATTTGAATGAAAGGATAGACTGTCCCACTGTAACCAAGTGTCCCTCTGATGGCCTATGGAATAAACTATACACAATCTTAAGACAGACAGAGAGAGCTGTAGTAGCCTGAAGCATCTAGAAATTCAACCAAGATGTCAGGTATCCTAGAAAATTGATGAATCTACTTTGTGGTGATAGGTGAGTCTTGCCTATGCTCATTCTGTGATTGGAATTCCTTTGGTGATGAAAGAAAGTGTCCTAGAGGAGCCTGCCTTATTAAAATGATTATTACTGAAAAAGTATGTTTATAGCGTATCTTGAGATAAATTGAATCATACCTTTAAAATGAAAGGCAAGAGTAGGTATAAGACTTATAAGGAAGATTAGTTATATTTTTATATTTTTAATAATAGCTTTCTGATAACAAATTATTATGTATTTATTATAGAAAATAAAATACAAAATATAAAAAAGAAAATTAAAACCACTAACAAACCCATGAATCACTATTAACATTATAATTTATTTTTCCTGGTCCTTTCACCATGCATCTATTTGTAAATATTTTAGTTTTAGTCAATTCATAGAAACATGAGATTATATGCTTTTGTAATCTCCCATTTTCCTCTTTAAAAATATGTTGGCTATCAGTTCAATTTTAAACAAGTTGAGTTTGGAGTAATTATGAGATAATAAGAAAGAGATATTCAGCCAACTGTTAGAGATGGATTCCAGGAGGAATGTTGGGACAGGGCTATGATCTGGAAGTTATCAAACTAGAAGTAATTACTGAAACCTGGAAATGGGATGAGATCATCCATACTTTTTCCAAGTGTGGGTTACTGGGTTAAGAAAGCAACTGATTTGCTTGGAATAGAATAGATAATTTCAAAATACATCACAAAGCAGTTGTAAGTGACCATTCTGGATTACAATATAAAAATCAATTTCTTATTGTGAATCTAAGGATTGAGACTTCAGAAAGAGTAAAAGACACTGATAAGAAGGAAAGCACAGCCAGTTTTTAGAAAAGAAGATCAATGGTTGGCATTGGTCTCTGGACCCTTTTACTAAACTCTCCAAAATTTTTGAAGACCCCAAAGTGCTATTGTCTTTCCGGGTTATCTCCATTGATATTTATGTAGCAGAAGTTAAAACACACAGGAATTAAATAGTTATGTATCGATGCACTTAAAGTAATAGTAATAAACTCATTACATGTTAACATAAATAAAATTTTTATGAAAAAGTACTACATTTTCCCAAAGAATTTTTGAGAAGAGTTATAGTGTTACCTTTAATTCCTGGCTTAAAAGAACACAGCTAAATTCTCCTGCTTTTGCATTCAATTAATTGATGTACATTTGTAAGAGAATGTGAGTGAAAGGCAAATAATATCTTCGTATTATTATGAAAATAATTTTGGCTACACAGATACCCTAAAATTCTCTAAGGAAATCCCAGGGTCTCTGGATCACAGAAAAGTCAAGAAGAATAAGGATAGAAAAAGGTTTATAATTTGAGTGTTGGCAAATACAAAGACTTGATTGAGATCCACTGAGCTGTAAATCAAATCATATCACATCTTCCTGGACTTCCCACTATCCTTAGGGCAAAATCGAAAATCTTTATCAAGGTCCTTAAACCCTTGTATGATTTTGCTCTTTTCTGCCTGTCGTTCTTCATTTTATGTCATTCCTCCTCCCCACTTCCCTTCCACTTCTTTTTATTTTTTAAGATTGATTGATTGACTGATTGATTTGAGATAGAGAGAGAGACAGAGAGAACAAGCGGCGGGGGGGGGGGGCAGAGGGAGAGAGAATCTCAAGCAGACTCCCCACTGAGCACCAAGCCTAATCCCATGATGTTGAGATTATGACCTGGGCCGAAATCAGGAGCCTGGAGCTTAACTGACTGAGCCACACAAGGGCCCCTCCTTCCACTTCTTACACTCACTACACTCCAGAGGCACAGGCTGTCCTTGCATTCCTTGACGTTGCCAAGATATTTCTCACATCAAATACTGTAGATTCTTTTCTCTGTGCCTGGAATGCTAATCACTACACATTCTCTAGGCCTCTGATTAGTAGCCACTTCCTCAGGGAAACCTATCTAACCACTCCAACCTCAATCTAAATTACATCTCCTCTGCTGTTGCCTTGTCAGTAGTGTTATTTTCCTTCAGAGCATTCATCAGTTTAGAACTAAGTATCTCATTGTGGGATCAGTTATGTCAGTCTCCTACCAGTGGACCATAATCTACGCAAAGACAGGAACAAGTGTGTTTTGTTTACCACTCTGTTCCCCAGTATTTAGCACTGAATAGGCACATACTAGGTATTCTATAAATCTTTGCTTAATCAAAGTATGAATGAGAGAATGAAGACACATTTGGGAGCCTGTTTCCTTAGTCTGAAAAGAAATTATTCATGTTTATTGTGTTGCATGGAAAATAATAACATTCTAGTTCCCAATTTTCATATAAAATGCATTTAAAATCTGTTTATGATAGACTATCCTAATAATTGTTAGCATCTAATAGCAATTGTTAATATATGTGGCTATAAAAGTCTTCTTATGGCTGTTATTAAGCATGCGTTTTAGAAGCACTAAATGCTTTAGTTATTTCAATACAAATTAATAGTTACCTGTAAGTCAATCATGATAATAATTCACTTAAAAGGTTATTATGATGAGGTCACAAAGTTAGAGAGAAGTTCAAGTGCATTTAAATGCCAACAGAACAATCCTAATTGTTCTATACTCTTTTCAAATTCTCTTTCTGGAGTGTAATTTCATCTCTCAAACAGAAATCATGGTACATTTTGAAATCAATATTTCCCCTTTTCAACAATTGTGATAGTTAAAAAGTGCCAAAAAGTAATATTCTTATAGTTAAAATGTGCCAAAAAGTAATATTCTTAAAAGTATTTCCAATAAACAAACACTAGCATAAAGCCAGTTTTCAAATCTGCAAGGGAAGGCACTACGTTATCTTTATGAGGATAGAAATTATTGTTATTGCCATATTTTTATGCATGTGTGTATCAAATATAAGTGAATTTCACATAAATTAAAGACTGAGGTGCCATTCTGTTCATTGTCTGTAATTTTAAATTTAGCAATTATTTGAATCCATTATAGCAATAATGCAAATTAATTGCCACTGCACCCTATTGAGAAGTCTTGGTTTTGAAGGTTATGATTAATCTGTATTAGGGATACATTTTATTTTGAGAGTAAGGTACAGCAACACTGATGGAACTTTTCCAATGAGGGATATTCTGTATGAATGTATACTTCTGTGAGCAGGGCTTGCTATGTGGAATACAAAGTGATTCGCTGAAGCCCAAAGAGGAAAAAAAGTATTTTGCTTCTTCTTGGAACTCTAGTCAGAAAAATGGATCTTCAGGATTTATTTGGATACCAAATAGAAATAGGTAAAGAGAAGACTTTAATTGGCTTGTCAGTTGTTCTCTTGAGCCTTACTTGGGTGTGTGAAAAAATAACGTGCCTGACTCTGTTCTGAACAGATGGATGCAGAATCCTGGCCACCAACTGTTCATATCCAGGCTCAAGTGAACTTCCTCCAATGTGGCCACTCTCCCTAGAGGGGCCCACAGCCGGCCAGAAATGGGCACTCCCTAGCAGCAAGCTGGTGATTGCAATTTTACAGCTCTGTTTATGGAAAGTGTTTGGATAGAAAATCATTAAGCTACCTCTGCTGCTTCCAGTCATTGTAGCCAAAAGTTAAGGTGCCAGCACCATTCATAATCTCTGGTAGCTGATCTCTGGATGACATTGTTATCAGTTGCAATAGGAAATAATGGTGCACCACAGTATGTATTGAAAGTGTGCCTTTGAAAACATCTTCCCATTAGACAAGCAACCAAACAAAACTCCTTCATTTCAGATAGTTCACATTGATTTTCTTTATGTAATTGTTATTGACTTTAGTCTTCTAATATTATTGTACTTACACTCTTACTTATGAGGGTACTTAGAAACAAGATTGAAATAAGTGATATTCTCCATTATGCATTATTTGCAGAGAATGAAACCTATGGATTAAACAAATACATTTAAAAAAATCAAGGCCAGAACATCTAAATATTGTTCTCTGGTACTGAATTGTTCTAGGTACATGGTAATGGTCACTCAATATACGCTTGTCCATTAGTGAATTGTTCACAAATCTTTGAACATCTCTTAGCTTAAGTCTC
Source organism: Leptonychotes weddellii (assembly GCF_054177405.1). NCBI lineage: Eukaryota > Metazoa > Chordata > Mammalia > Carnivora > Phocidae > Leptonychotes > Leptonychotes weddellii. Next base: position 21,444,331 of record NC_138385.1, read on the forward strand.
AATTTCTTTACCTATTCCCAGTGCTGGCACAGTTCCTGGAACATAGTAGATGCTCCATAATCATTTGCTGAATTAAATTTATATAATTACATTAGTTCTGGGAATAAATGCATAAAGGTGTATGCGTACATGTGTGTGGTCTTTGTTGATGAAAAGGCATAGCTCTTTTAAAATTCCTAGCAAATTATTTGAATAATATCATCTAGGCAACTGAGTAACTGTCCTGTACAGACTGCATGCTCCATTACAATTGGTTATATTTTCCTTCACATTGGGCATTCTGAAACTGGCAATTTAGTGTGCCTTCTTCCTGATATCCACATTTGAAATAGAAATTCTTGCTCCCATGAGCAAAACAACTTGAAAATTCTGCAACTTCCTGCTACTTAAATGTGTCTAAGGAATCCTTAAAGTTGAATAAATGCTTTAGGAAATCCACCTACAGTATCAGGTTGTGGACTTCCAGAAGCAGTAAATCAGTTCTTTGGAAAGGAAGAAAAGTTGACAGAGCCCTCTGTACTTTGGAATTTAGAAATGGAAACAATGTTTTTGAAGGAACTAAAGGGAGACCACTGCAGAACAAATGAATTAAGGACTCCGGGGAGCTGTGGAAGACTGGTAAGAAAAATGAGAGGGAAGAATGTGAGAGAAAATACAAAGAGGAGACAGCAGAGGAGAGAATTTAAAAAAAAAAAAAATGATTAAAAGGACTGTCAAATTAAAAGGACTTGTCGAGAGAAACAAGCTGAATTTCCTTTTATGAAATCCCTAGTTAATTAACTGCCCTTTCTTTCCTGGGTCTTCCAAAAGAGTAACAAAAGAGACGGCAAGTGTGAGAGTGAGATGATCCTAGTTTTAAATCCTATATTCTATTTCCATGGCTGTTACGGTTTGTCCACCTCTGATTCTGTCAGCATTTCCTTTTCATTTATGAGTTCTTTCCTTAATCATTGGTTACAGAATTTCCTTAGACTCGGAGTGTTTTGAGTCACTGGAGAAGTGACTGACCAGATGCTTCTTTTTCCTCCTCCTAGAACTCTTAGCTGGGAATTGAGGAGGTATCCTGAAAGTCTTTTCCTTCCACAGTTCAGAATTCTGGTAGTTCCTAACGAAGAATCTTTCTTTTATTTAGGATTTTTATATATGTTTTATACATATACATGCTTTTGTTTTGTTACAGAGGAAGGTAGTGGGTTTTAGGAAGGTTCGTTTACATATTCGTGGCAAGACACAGGTTTTACAGCCATGCCTTCTCCCGTTGCTTTTTCAACAACCCAAGAGAAAGAGATGGTTCTGGAAGCAGTTGCTATCCCCCCACAGAGTCGAGTTGTCATCTTTTGTTTCTTTGTTGACAGAGAGGTGGGGTGGGGGTGGGGTGATGAACGGCAGGGATCCAAAGGATTCCTGCCCAAAGCTGAAGGCGGTGTTGGAAAAGGGACGAAGGGAAAAAACAGCTCTTGATTCCCAGATTCTTTCCCCGAGTGTTCAGCTCGGTATATTTTATTTCCTCTCCTCGGTAGTGTGCCGGGCTTACAATGCACCCTCTTTGCAAATACCTGTATTAAAAACCAGGAGGATGGGAACACACGGTTCCGAGATCTCCCCCTGGCGTCACCCTATACTACCTCTCTTTCAGAAACCGAATCCGGTCCCCCCTTCTCAGGAGCGCAGAGACCATACAGCCCGGAAGCTGTCCTCGCGCAGCTGCCACCACCCAGAGTGGAGAACAGCTGGAAGCTTTGGTGCGCGCCTACCGCGCCGCGAGCAACTCTTCCCGGTAATTAGCGCCAGCCAAGGCTCCAAATGTGCCTTATTGCAACCCCTAGCGGGCTCTCAACTCGGCAATAGCTTCTCGCTTTCCAGTCCCTGCTCTTGTGGAGAAAAATTACAAACGTGAGTGCACACATACACATTCACACACGCCCTTCTTTCTTCACTCAAGAAAACCATCAGTAAACGTCTTTCTCCCAAAGAAGGTTCGACTCTGCCCGCTCTCTTTTCTTTACCTAGAGGTTAGCAGTACCCGCGAACACATGCGGGGCTCTCTTTGCTGTTCTGCGCGCCCCCTACCTGCCTACGGCGGGGGTGGCGCTGGGGGCTGGGGGAAGGGGTCTGGGAGTACGCAAGACTCCTGTTTCTCCAGTTAGTGCAGCTCCCCTGGCTCGGCACTTGGTATCTCCCACGGTCTTGCTCTCGCTGGGAAGCCGGGAAGGAGAAGGCGACTGTGGGCGTCGCCGCCGCCCTTCCCGGAACGGGAGCCAAACTCCAATAGGGCGCCAACGCCTCCCTCTTAAGCCTCACATCTGGCCCAGCCGTGCAGATGTTGGCGGCCGGAGAGTTCCTCCACGAGAGGCACCCCAAGTCCTGAGCATGCCCAGTAGGACTCCTAAGGCTCCCGAAGCGAGTTTCTGGACATGTAGATTCCGCTTTTCCGCTTTTTAGAGGAAGCTGAAGAGGGTGGGAAAGGAGGGATCCAGGGCTTGGGGCAGCGCGCTGGGTTCGCCCGGGTACGTGCCCCTCCTGCCAGGCGGGGTGAGGGGCGGAGCCGGTTGAGGAGTCCAGGGACCAGGGCGGCCTGGCAGGGCAGGAGCTGGAGCGCTGCCCCCGCCCCCCGCCCCTAGAGGACTTTGTCAGTGCTGAGCTGACGCGCCGCCAGGAGGCTGCGGGTGGCCGGCCTTGGCGCGCTGGGGTCACACTGTCAGCTGGTGGCAGTCAGCGGTGCTCTCACACAGACGGACGCGAGAGAGCTTGTGGGTCACTTACGCACGACACTCACGGGCTTGGCTTTTCTGGAAGGCGGGGGAGAGGGAAAAAGGAGGAACCCAAACAATTTCTCTCGTTCGCTCGCTTTCTTTCTTTTTCTTTTTCTTTTTTTTTTGCCGAAGTTATACTGGCAAGAGACTTCACATTCTAAGTCAGTGCTGAGGCTTTATACAGCGCAGCAGTGATCACGCTCCTTTGTGTATGTGTGTGTGTGTGTGTGTGGTGTGCACGCGCGTTTGTGTATGTCATGACTATGAAACACTGTCCCAGGTTGATCTTGGGGATGATAAACACTCCTCCGAAACCCCTACCTCACCTAACCCTCGGGGGTAAAAAAAAAAAAAAAAAAGCTAGTCATGAGAGTCCCCTGGCCAGGAACTCATTGTGGTACAAAATCTAAATTTTGTTGATCCATATTTCTTTCCTCTGCTCCCATCTCCAGCTTTCTCCTTCTTTCTCTCCATCCTCAAATACCCTGATCTTTCTCATCTCGACTTCCTTTCCTCTGCCCGTTACCTGCTCCCTCAGCCCTCCTCCTCCTTCTGCTCCTCCTCCCTCCCCTCATTTCAGCTGCGGCTAAAACCTGGAGTCTTGGGGAAAAAGGAAAAAAAAAAAAAAAAAACTCGGCTGTAGAGCTGTCAAACCGGGCATGCTCAGTAGACAGGGCAGGTTTTTTGGTCTCGAGTAGCGGAGAAACATTTTTTGCACCACCGTTACCAGCCTTAGAGCGCGGCGGCGGCGGCCACGGCAACATCAGCACAGCCATCAGCCGTGCAGACGCCCCGCACCCGGGAGCGCGGCGGGCTCCCTCTTAGCCCGGAGTTCACCTCCGAGTGCCCCGGGGGCTGAGCTCACCCCTTCTGCTTGCACACACACGCACACTCTCACGGACACACAGGCGTATACACACTCTCGCACACACACACGACCCCGGGCGCAAGCACCCTCCTGGCAAGGATCGTCCGCTGGCGCGGCAATAGCCAGGTTCGGTCCCTGCCTCCGGCGGCTGCCGGCTGAAAACACCGCCGCCGCCAGCCAGAGGAGAGCGATGCGGGGGCCCAAGCGGCAGCTCGCACAGTAATGTGGATTTACAGTCGTTTCCCGCAGGAACCGGCTGAGACGCCTGAAGTCTCGGGCACCGGCGGCGCCCGGCGGGGCTGAGCACCTGGCGAGGGGGCGGGGGACCGCACCTGGGGACGCCACCGAAACTTGCGCCTGGACTAGGTAGGTGCGTTTCTCCCGGCCCTCATCTCCTTCCCTCTGGCTCGCGGCCCCCACCCCCCACCTCCCACCCCAAGGACTCGGGCGAACTTCGCCCCGAGGCTGCAGGCGACGGATGGCGGCTCTGAGCTGTGAACCGCGGGCTGCGTCCGCGCTAGGAGTCCTGCCCGAGGTAGCAGAACCTTCGCTCCTTCTTCTCTGGGTCTCCGCCGGACCCGGGGCTCTGGACCACCCGGGCGAGGTGGGAGGTCGGCCTCGTTTGCAGTTCAAGCTTCCAGTGGGCTCTGGGGGTACTCTTTCGGGTGCTCGCTGGGCTTTACAGGCGACACTTTTGCCAACCAACTCCGGTTGTAAAGGGGGGGGGGCTCGCCTCGGCTCTCGCGCAGAGCCGGGGCGCTCTAACAAGTGGACCTGGATGCTGGGAAAGGGGGGGCTCGGTCCGAGAAGAGACAAGGGGCGCCTCTCCTCTCCCTCCCACCTGGAGCGTTCGCCCAGGGCTAGGCCACTTGGGTCCCGCTAGTGCCCTCTCTCCGAGAGAAGATGCCCAGGGGCTAGGACGCACTTTACTACCTGTTTGCTTCTGAATTTCTCTTTGAACCTTACTCGGGGAGCCCAGATTCGGGGCGGGGAGAACTCTAGAACCTTCTTCTAACCTACGCCGTTTGGGGCCCCACCCGATGCGTCCTCCCTATACCCCAATCTTTGTCAAAAGAGACAGTCATTACGCAGTAGTCGGTGTTCTGGGAGCCGTCGGTTTTGGCTTAAACCACGCGCTCAGCTGCACGGGTTTGTGTGGGGTTTTTTTGCGTTTCATCCTGAGACGTGGTCCTGGGAATCTAGTAGCGGCCAGTACATCTGCGGAGCGCCAAGTACCGTCTAGGCATGCCTGGAGAAATGTAACCTCACTTTCTTCCACTCCACAACGGGCAGATTGACAATTCAGTTTTAGGATGCTTTTCCTAGAGGTGGAGAAGGGAGACTGTTAGCGCGATTTGGTGAGTGGATGTGTTTGCAGTCAGGAGTGTATTTAAACATTTCAGCAAACCCAGTGCAGCCAGTTGTTTACAATTGCGGAGACAGGCGATCTCACTCCACTAGTAGATGTTGTCTCGACATCTATTTCGCCACCAGGAGAGTAGGGGAGGGGGCGAGGGCTGCTTTGCAGCTCGTGCTTGCCGTCGGCAGCTTCGGGTTTAGCAGATCTGCATCACTGCTACTGGCGATATGCTAATATGTATAGAAAAACTCCACATTTTCAATATGAAGCAGTTGGTCAGGAGCCGCCTGAACTGTCCCGGTTTTTTCCCCCCCTGGAATGTTAATTCCGAGTTGTATTTGAGGTGGCCCTAAGAAATACGAAAAGAAGTTTCTGGTGCTATGGAAGGGCAATTAGTAGCCCTTGCTACAATTAGTAGTAAACCCCTTCGGTTTTAGAAACCAAAAGGAAACGAAATACCTCAGTGGACTCTAATGGGTACTGTTTGATTAACATTTAATTGATCGCCTTTGTGGTAAGTAAGGGTCACAAATAGCTTCCTTGAATTTTAGATTGTTGTTCTATGATTACAACTAACAAACCAGGTACACTATACTATGAGAATCAGTCCCTACTCTTAACCTGTTTGGGGAAGACATTGGAAATGTCTGCTCTATTCTTATCTTTTGGCTGAAATACCCTGGTTCATCTCCTTAGTCCAGAGACTTTCAATTTGGAGCATAGGGTACTTAAGTGCTGCCAAGAATGAGTACAGTCTAAGAAGGAAAGGCTTTTTAAATTATTATTAAAAGGAGATCCACAGCTTTACGTTATGCTCCATGATTACCCTGCATTTGCTTGTTTGCTCAACACCCCCTCTTTGCTTTTCATATCTGCAATATGGGGGAAAATGAATTTTTATAGGACATAGTATGCCCCTTAAAGTAAATATCTGGAAAAGCAGAATCCTAGTTTTGCCATTTTGGTTGAAGTTTATAAGACTTTTTGGGTGATGTGTTAACTGATTTACTAATGTGAAGTTTTTTTGTTTTTTTTTTAAAGGTAGTTCAAAGCTTTCAAGTACGCCCAAGTAACGTTGGAAGCTTTTAATGATAATAAAAGTCACAAGATACATTTGAAGAGGGGTTCAGCTAATTTCCAAAATGAATCCATGCTTTAAATGTTAGTTGAAAGTTCTCAGATTGTCCCTCAGAATGTTTTTGATAAACAGGTGTTTCTGGAAAACAACTCTACAAAGAGATTTTGACATTTGCATAATAAAACTAACAGAATCTAGTCCGTAGAACAATGCCAGACACAGTAGAAAAATGAATATTTTTAACACATGAATTAGTATTTACCATTAGTTCTGGGTCCCAGTTCTGAACATAATATGTAATGAGGCTGAAGGAAAGAAGGCTTTGTAGAATCATTGTGCTGTAAGGGTGATTAAGCGAGACTCCAAATACTCAAACATACAGGAGTGTTAAAAAGTAAAATCAGATTGTATGTAATTACAGTCTCATTCAAAGGCCTAATTCAGAGTCCAAGTCCAAATACCTTAGAAGTCTCTTTGTTCCAATTCAGCTATCATACGTGTAAATAACACTGACATAATCATAGTTTCCTTTATAGTCATTGTACCTTTCTGATGCTTTTAACACAAAGATTCTTGCTGAAGCAGAACAGCTCAGTATTTAAGTTTATTCTGTACAGTGTTACTTTAAATCATCAAACTGCAAAATATTCTTTTGACACATTGCCTCTGAACTTTATTTTCCATGACAATCTTAAAAACTTGGAAGTGTTAAGAAGGTTCAGTATTAACAAATTTTTTTTCTATTCTGATAGATAGCCATTAGAATCCATGTAATTTTTGCTTGAAGCTTGCTTTTCCCAAATGTCCATTAGTTTCAGTTTTTAGTTATCAAGTGCTTAATATAGATTATAGTTAATAAATCCCCTAAGGTTTCCCAAACTATTTATTTATTTATTTATTTACCCACTTACTGACTGACCTACCTCTTTGCATACTCAATTTTTAATGAAAACAAATTTTTTATAGTATTCACACAGTTTTTCTCTCCCTCACTCATGCACACACACACACACACACACACAATCTCTAAAGAATGCCATGCATCATACATAAAACATGTATAATAATTTTATTAAAATTTTATATATTTTTTAAAATTCCTGTCACTTTAACCTCAAAAGTAGTAATCCATGCACACTTAAAAAGAAAAGAAGCTTCCCTTCATTTACCATTTGGAATAAAGGTTTGAACTGGATTACTAACACAACTACAGGCAAATTAAATGATGAAGAATATTGTAAGAAAGAGTATTTAGCAATTCTGATCAACAGCATATATCCATAGCTGGGAATGTAGGTTCTGATTATAAAAAATTAAGAAGAATCAAATTTCAGAACTGTTTCCATATACACTAAGTGTTTTAAATCATCTGCAGGTTCTGTGTATTAGGTTAAACCACTATTTTGAATGTAAATTACTATTATTTTTCCTTCCCCTAAAAGGTAAAACATTCTGAATCCAGGCTTAATATATTATTTCTATTTCTTCCTGTTATCCTGGCTTAATATATTATTTCTATTTCTTTCTGTTTTCCATTGATTTTTTTTTTAGAACTGAGGAAAGTAAATATCAAATAGGACCGTGCTTAGTTTGAGCAGGTAAATGCTAGAAAAGGTTTCACACAGCTTTTGATTATTCCTAATAACCTTGATGGTCCAACCATAGGTGTCTCTTCAGTATATGGTATTCTGTTATGACAATTATATGATGGATAGAGATTTTGTAGTTTGCTAGATGCATGGTGGTACAATTTAGCAAGACCAACAAAATTGCTTACATTTGGAACCCATGAAAAATAAGGCTGAGGAAATTGGAATTTGATGGCATAAACTGAAAATTATTGTGTAACAATATTTATATCAATTGGACTGCTAACATTTTTGTGTATAATCAAAGCAAACTAGTTTTAGTTGGAGATAGTAAATGTTTTTACAGTTGATTTTGGATCCCTAATATTTAAAAAATAATAATTTAGAGTTTGATAAATAAAGCCTGTTAAATTCTTATGTAACTTTAGGACTCATTTCTAGACCTGGAAGTATAATCTTGGATAATTTACAATTTTTTTAAAAAAAATCTGACTTTTACTTCCTGTCCAAGCCTCTACTTTAGGTAAACAATAGCATATGGTGAAACATGCATATATGCCAACTAACCACTACCTCTTGGATGATGTTTTCAATGTGATGTAATGATTCTGAAATATTGGGTTCTCCATTCCCACCCTACTCTAACTGTGTGAGTGGAGAAGTTAATCGGAAAATGGACATAGGAAAATGTGTTAAATAATCTCTTTTTATACTGGTGGATCACCCCCTGTGAAGCTCTTACTCTGAGCCTTTGTACTTGTGTTTATGGTAGGTATGTGCCAAGATTAGTATTTTTTTTCTGGGTGCTTATGACAGGTCTCTATGGCTCTATCTCAAATATGTGAGTGAAAAGTTCCGTCAAACATCCAGCTGTTTGGGGTGATGCAAACAAACATCTGGTTGGTTGAGAGAATTTTTTACTTAGTCTCTGAATGTTTGGAGTCATTTAACAGGCTGATGAATCTTAATATCTATGCCAAAAAAAAGAAAGCAAAAATAAAATGAAACACTTCAAAATAATGCAGAGTACCTTAAACACTTTTGGATTACTATAAAATGCATAATGAACTATATGCCATCCTGAATCTACAGCCTTCTATGAAATGTGTAAGATGTTGCTTGCATCCCTTAACAATTACAAAAACAGAAACACACTGGTCTTTTCAACAAGCCAGGAAATTAAAAACTTTAACTTCAATTCTACCTTCCCCCTATGCCCCCGCTACTGATTCATCGGTTTAAAGAAATCAACTTAAAGAGTTTGATATGTTGGCTTCTTAAAATTTTCTGCACCTCATTTTCCATGGATTCTTCCACTGCCATGGAAACTAGACGGGACAGACAGCTGGGAGTCACTAATTCAGGATGGGAACCTGCTTGTTAATTTAATTTCATGCCAGCCTGTTGGTCCCTGAAAGTAACCGTAAAAGGCTGGGGAATTGAATTTGTGAGCAATAAATGATTAAGCAGAACAAAAATCAGTGCCATCTCTGTCATTTTCCTGAAAATCTTACCGCTTACCCTCCTTGTACCCTACTCAAGCAGTTCTTTCAAAATAATCACAGAAATAGAGGCTTGATTTGTGCATTTCTATTAGTATTTATGTGTGTTACAGAGCATTTTTGTTCTATGAGGACATTCACAGCTGTAAAATAGTTTCATAATAGCTATTATATTGAAAAAATATGTTCTTTCAAATTATGATTTTGTAGACTTTGAAGAAGCCTAGTTAGCAATCATAGTAAAGTTAAATATAAATGATGCTTGAATTTTCCAGTAGGATTGGTTATTTTTCCTTTCCAAATATAAAAACAATTTTATTAAAATATCTATGCCTCATTTTTTTTATTACAGAGACCAAATGGATTTGAAAACATTTATTTGAAATCTGTAAAACACTCATTTTACCCGTCACCATAAAGCATACTGATTGTTTTAATTTTAATGGACTAAGTTGTCAGTTGATAAGTAGTCAACAATGAGGAAATTGCCTTTTAATGTTTCTCATATTCTGTTGTAACATTTTTGTGGCTGATTATGACTTACAAAATTGAATTTTGGAATCACAAACTCTAATATGAGCTGAATTGCAATCCATGTTAAGCCTTTTGCAATATTATCAGCTATGGGTCCTGATAAATTAATATTTTTTCCTGTGAATTTATGGCTGTAAACAAATTTCTGTATTACGGCTAAGAAAGAGTGATTCCCAAAAAGGATTTTGGTGATGAAAAAAGAAGGAAGATCTATATTTATATATCACCAGGTATTTTGACTAGAATTTCAAAATATAAATATCCCAGACAGAATTATTGATGATAGAATAGAGTAGTGATTTAAAAATATAGGAAAAATAATATTTACATTTTTACAGTTTAGGGAATATTGATGATATTGGTATCCATTTGTGAGGTATTGAATTGCATATATTTTGTTAATTGGTTTATTTTTGTTACTTAAGCCATATTGGTGTGATATGAAAATATCTGAGTAAAACATGAAAAATTCAGTCAATCATCATTGTTGAACATGTAGATTTCCTAGTATCTGTCTGTGTCCTTCTTCTGTATCATGTCCGTTTGTTCTGGCCTTTCAGCAGATGCTTAGCATTTGGATGTACAATGTAAAATAGCAGTCATCTGGATGGTTTCAAATATCTGATCAATGAATTTTGGCTATTCATCCAAATAATGATCTGGTGTTATCACCTCAGTTTCCCTTTTGAAATTACGTGTGTTTACTTTTCAGTTATTTTCCTATTTAGATGTAAGTTATTGTGAATATTCAAGATGCTGATGCAGTTGTATATATAAAACTTGGAGTAGAATCCCTATATGGTTATATCAAAGGAAATCCATTTTCATTTTAATGTTTGGAATCATAGTTTGATGTTTTTAATTGCCTGTATGAATGAGGATTTTTAAAGCAGCCAAAATAAAAGTACATTACATACTTCAGGGAAAATCTGATCATTGGCTAAAGTCAAGGAGAAAATTTCCCAGTTGCATGGTTTTGTGTAATTGGTGGATTCTAAGTGTTTATATTACTTCTCATGGCTCTATCTGGTTTAGACACCTGTTAAAGAGAAGGTGCCAGATTAGATGGTCATTTGGTTTATTAGATATTATAATCTCTGTGTCCCAGCTGTATATAGGCATTTTAAGAAAACTCTTCAGTTGTTCAGAGAAATTAGAAAAAGATACTGCAGATGGCCTATCTCAATAATCCAGGTTTTTTCAGGTACATTTAAAATTAAATGTCCTAAGAGATGATTAATTCAGGGAAGTTATTGATAATGAACTCATCTTATGCTACACATCCTTTGCACCTATGATGATGCCTTATTAAATGTGTCTCAATCTTGCTAATTACCACCTGTGTTTAAATATAGAGGTGTATAAATACACTACAACCACAGGGTGACTGGAAGCCTTCTAAATCTGAAATGTTCCTAGCTAACTCAATTCCTATCAACAAAATATTTCTGATCAACGTTTCAAATTTATACTCTGTGCATTACCTCCCTTTAGCATTAATGATTTTCTTTTTTTAAAGCTGCTCTGCTTAATTGCAAGCATTTGAGTGATATTGATGTGTGATCTCCTGCTCTAATAACTATCCCCCAAATATGTTTGTGTTTATATGTGTGGGGATGGAATTTTTTTCCAAAGGAATATTTATTAAAAAGTATATGTACATTTTTGACATGAATTTCACAAGCATCATTTACAGAAACATACATCACTTATTTGCTTAATCTATGCTTGAAATGAATATATCTTTGTGATTGTGACTCATTATATGTTTAGAGCTTTAAGCAATGTAGGGAAGCATTGACATCATTACTATGCAAGTCAAATAAAAGACTCCTTTTGGAAAGATAGTATTAATTTCACTAATGAGATCTAGTGACCTCTAAGGGAGAAGGCTGTGCAGTTGATTGGCCAACTGATACCTATAGCTTAGATTTGAGAAGACTCTTGTGCTTTGAAATAACAATAAAATCATTCTCATTTCTTACTCCTTCCCTTTCTTTCTCTTTTCTTTCTAAGAATTGGGGTAGTGCATAGGTTTATGACAAAGGAAGCTCTGGGACACTCACTAAAGTATTGGCGGTGATTAATTTTTTTATTCTTTTTCTAAATCTGACCATTTCTTTATGTGTATCCTAGAGAATTCTAAGTGTAATGGGAAATATTATTCTTTGTATTGTTTTTGGCTCATACATTCTCTCAATGATCTTGGGTAGAAGCTAAAATAATACACTGATTTCCTGGGTTTTTATTCTTTATTACAGATATAAGCTGTGCACATATCCATACGTTGTTGGTGCATTTGTGATTTATCTTTCATGTTTAGTGTAATAAAATGTCAGCACTTAGGTGTGACACCATTTATTTTTGGTTTCAAACCCATGAAGTGTTAACACAAGGGTGCTACATTTTTTTTCATTGTTTTGTTCTTTTCCCGTATTTGAGATATTGCCTTAATGAAGCATTGGACAACTTGTGAAAGTGAGGTAACTTTAATGTAAACAATTAGAATTTAGTGCAACGGAAATATTTTAAGGGTAATTCAACACAGAATAGAGAAAATTTTAACAATATATTTCTGTAAAACATGGAATAAAACATGTTTGAGGAAATGTGTAAAACAAGAATAGATGTAATGAGAGAATACTGGTCCCAGATATTTAGCAAAATACCTGGGACTTCTTTGTTGTTGAAAAGGCAGAAAAAGAATCAACTTTACACAGACTTCTGGGGCAATGTGTGTTGAAGTCTCAAGTCTTTTCCACGAAGACTTTCTAGGTCTCATGGACTGTCCTTTTCCTGAAGACTTCAGTATTACACGGGTTTGATTATACATCATAAAACAATCTTCATGAAGAAAAAACTTCGTCTGTTCATTTCTTCATTCACCAAAACTTTTTAAAAATACTTCTGTTTACCCAGTGATACAAGGACACCTTAAAAACTTAGATTCTAGGGGCGCCTGGGTGGCTCAGTTGGTTAAGCGACTGCCTTCGGCTCAGGTCATGATCCTGGAGTCTCAGGATCGAGTCCCACATCGGGCTCCCTGCTCGGCAGGGAGTCTGCTTCTCCCTCTGACCCTCCTCCCTCTCATGCTCTCTGTCTCTCATTCTCTCTCTCGCAAATAAATAAAATCTTAAAAAAAAAATAAAATAAAATAAAAAATAAAAATAAAAACTTAGATTCTAATGGAGGAGACAGACCTATATGCATATTGTTATCATGTAACAGATGCTCTAGAAGAGGAATAATTAGAATGTTCTGGAAGCTCAAAGGTAGATATAGTTTTATAAAGGATGTGTCATTTGAATTGGCTTTTTAAAAAATATTTTATTTATTTATTTGACAGAAAGAGAAATAGCGAGAGCAGGAACACAAGCAGGGGGGATGGGAGAGGGAGAAGCAGGCTTCCCGCCTGAGCAGGGAGCCCAATGTGGGGCTCAATCCTAGGACCCTGGGATCATGACCTGAGCCAAAGGCAGATGCTTAACGACTGAGCCACCCAGGCACTCCTTGAATTGGCTTTTAAAGAACAGCTGAAAATGTTTTAGTCAAGAGAATATGGGGAACCACATTTCACATGGGAAAGGATTGTGAAAGAGCACAAGACTAAATTAGCAAGGGAGAATCCCAACCCAGGATAGTAGAGTTTCATTTTATTTCCTATGCAGGTGGGGGAATGGAGGTCAGGGCTAATGTCTTGTTTTATATCTATGTGCCTGACACACAGAAGATGCTTAGTATATATTTGTGGAGTAAATGAATGTATTAAGATTTTCCTGTACAGAGAGATATACTGGAGAATGGTTGTTTTTCTGCCGTTTATCCAAAATCAGGCAATGTACTATGTTGTAGTAGAGTCTCTGAAATTAGATGAGGGGCTTTAAAGTGGGGGGGGGGGTCAAAAACTTTGGGTTTTAGAAAGATGACACCTGTATGAAGAATGGATTGAAGTGGATTAAGAGTAGTAACAGTGAGTCATTGAGAGACTGTGTTGCAACTGTGAGCAATTACGAGGATATGAACCAAGGCAGTGATAGTAAAGATGGGCGGTGGGGAATTCGAGAGCCACTCATAAGGTAGCCTTAGCAGGACTTGGAAAGTGAAAACATTTAGAGGGTGAGAGAGAGGGAGGAGTGACTTGGCGACTTTGGCTTGGGAAATTAGGTAATACCATTGAGCAATATAGGGAACATAGAAGAAAAAGTCAGTTTTGGTGAGGATAATGAGGTCAGGTTTGAATTTATTTAATGTAAGACACCATCTAGACATCCAGATGGAGATGGTTTGTAACAGATGGAAATTACAGATCTGAAGATGAGGTCTGGGGTAGATACCTGTGTGTCGTTGGTCAGTATGGTAGTTGAAATCATAGGAATAGGAAGGGGAGTTCACCTAGGGAGGGCATATAGAGTAAGAAGAGAAGCAAGGATGAAATCTTGAGAAACACTCAACTTAAGAGGTTGGTGAAATAAGAGAAACCTTCAAGAGAAAGGAAGTCAGATTAAGGTCAGAGAGGTAAGAGGCAAAACCAGAAAATAGTGAAATAGAAGCTAAGGGAGGAAAGGATTTTATAAATGCCATCTAGACAAATGCATGAAAGGATTATTCATACAAGGAAATAAAAATGGCCAACAAATGTGAAAAAAGTTCAATCTTCAATAATTTAAATGCAAATTACAAACAAAAACAACGTTTTTTTTTTGTTGTTGGTTTTGTAAGATAATGCTCAGTGCACTTGCTCAAGTACCATACCTTAGAGTCCTTGATTCATCTTTTTTCACACCTGACATCTAACCAATGAACAAATGCTGTTGACTATACCTTCAGACTATATCCTGTCTAAAACATTTTGTCTTCCTTCATCATTAACACCTTAGACCAAACCACCATCATCTCTCACCTAGAATACTGAAATAGCCTCCTAATTATGCCCCTATATACATTTTTGCCCCTCTATAATTTCCCACATAGCAGCCAGGGTGATCCTTTTATTTGTTTTTTTTTAAAGATTTTATTTATTTATTTGAGAGAGAGTGAGCAAGAGAGAGAATGAGAGCAAGCATGGGGGAGGAGAGGAAGAGGGAGAAGTAGGCTCCTTCCTCCCGGGAGCCCTGGAGCCTGGGAGCCCCCGATGCAGGGCTTGATCCCAGGGTCCTGGGATCATGACCTGAGCTGAAGGCAGATGCTTCACCGACTGAGCCACCCAGGTGCCCCCAGGGTGATCCTTTTAAAACAGAAATAGGATCTTGTGATTTTCCTGCTCTTTGCCCTCCAATAGCTGCCTTCTTCTCACCCTTAAAATAAAATTTAAAAAATAATTTAAAAGTCTTTACCATGGCCTACAAGGCCCTACATGATTTGGTCTCTATTGGGCCTCGCATCTTACTATTTTCCCTACCAAACCTTGTCATAACATTCTAGCTACACTGTCCTCCATTTTGTTCCTTAAACATGCCATGCATTTTTGTTTCTCAGGGCCTTTGCACTTGCCATTTCCACTGCCTGAAATGAATTTTCTCCAAGATTTCTATAAGCTTACTTTCCTGCTTCATTGAGATCTTTGATGAAACATTCTTTAATCATAGAGGCCTTCCTTGGCCATCCTATGTAATGAGTCCTGTCATGATTCTTCATTTTCTATGCCTTTATTCTGTTTTTCCTGATATTTCTCATCACTACCTGGTATCACACTGTACTTTTGTTTATTTATAACTTGTCAAATCTGTTAGCATATTAGCTCTATGAGGGCATGGACTTTGTGTCTGTTTTCTTCACTACTGCATCCATATCACCTGGCACAGTGCCTGGTACATAGTAGGTATTTAATAAGTACTGGTTGAATAAATGCATGAATATAAGGACATGATGAAATATTTGTTGGTCTAGATTTGGCAATTTGAAGCAAAAGCCTTAAAAATGCTCATAGCCATTTGACCCAATAATTCTACTTCTGGGAATTTTTCCTAAAGAAATAATGCAAAGTGCAGAAAAAGCTTTATTTGCAAAGATTTTTACCAGAAATTATTTGTAATAGTGGAAAAAAATGAAGGAAACTAAGTGTTCAACAAGGGACTTGCTAAGTGATTTATGGTACATCTAGACAATGTAATACTTTATGGCCATTAAAGATGATGTTTACAAATATTTTATGATAAAAGGAAAATGTTTATGTTATGCTATCAAGTGATAAAGCAGGATACAAAATTATATTTACCCACTATGTAAGAAAGAAAAAAAAAGACTGGAAAACCATGCACAAAGTGCTAAAATTGGTTATGTCTGTTTGGGGGAGGTGGGTATTAGGTGATTTTTTTTCCTTTATACCTTCAGTATTTCCCAGATTTTCTACAGTAAATCTGTATAACTTTCATTGCAGAAAAATACATTTACGGGATGCCTGGGTGGCTCAGTCAGTTAAGTGTCTGCCTTCAGCTCAGGTCATGATCCCAGGGTCCTCCATGAGCCCAGGGTCCTGGGATGGAGTCCACATCGGGCTCCCTGCTCAGAAGGGAGCCTGCTTCCCCCTCTGCCTGCCGCTCCCCCTGCTTGTGCTCTATCTCTCTGACAAATAAATAAAACCTTTTAAAAAAGAAAAGTACATTTGCAAAACAAAGAGGAAACAAAAAACACAAAAATAAATATTGCACCTTAGAAGTGAGGTTTAGGTAATAAATAACAAAGAGGGTAAACCTGTCCTCCTTGAGAGACGGTGTTAGAGGGAGAGAAATATACCAGTTGTAATTGGGGCCAACTGTTCTCTGGCTGCTTTATTTTGAAGAGATATACAGACAGGGAAAATAATTGAGATCCACTGATCCAATCTAGTCTTTAGTCATTGAAGAACCAAGGAGGGCTGAGTTTACCCTGTCAGGATTTGAACAGGATGTTCAAGGGAGATTAGGCAAGTTAAGACTTCTTCATATTGCTGTGGAGAGCACTAGCAATTTGCTTCATGTAAAACAGGAGTGATTACTCACTATATTTCTTCATGTCATGTTGTAAAAACAATTAAGTGAAGTTAGACTATAGATTGCTTGGCTATTCAGCCACAGTCACCTCTAATGGAAAAGAAGAAAAATAGCATTGACAAGTTTTGGCAGGTCTCATCATTAGAAATGCCCATATTGCCAGAAAAAAAAGAAGCTGCAGCCAATAATGTAAACCTAGAAGTTCTCTAGGGCCTGAGGAAGAAAGTGACAATACAGTGTTGCAGCATTAATTGTCTGAGAGCACTGATCATTGTAATGGGGAAACCATCTCTGTTATTAACACAATTATTTTCTACAAGGTCTTTGAGTCAACGTCCCATTAGAAAAATAGCATTAGGGCTTTCAGAGTATGTGTAGCAATATTTAAAGATATACTCATTAGTAAAATAAAGTGTGACCTATATGCAGCCCAAAGTCCCTTGAAAATAGAAAGTGTTAATAAGCTGTTATAATTAGTATATAATTGAGTAATTATTGAAAACAAGTAGAAAATGGCCCATTTCCTAAACAAATAGGAATTACACTTTTTAAATGCATCTGAGAAAGACATCTATCCATACACACATATATGCATATTTTGATTATGCATATCCGTGTGTGTGTATATATATATATATATATATATATATATATATATATATATATATATGTATTTTTTGGACCAGACTCTTAGACCATTCTTCTGTTCGTTCACCTTCAATTTATGCATTTCATCTCCACAGCCAATCTCAGATGATGGTTTCATTTTAAGAGGCTGAGAACTGAAGGATGTAGAATATTATTCTCTATGTAGGACCAAACAAGAGGCAGTGGCACTAATTGAAGTGTGGGTTAGATGAACTCTTAATGAGACGTTCAGATTTGGCTTTAGGACTCTGCTTGCAGGCTCTAGCCTATCTCCAAAACCAATAGTCAGTAGTGTGACATGCATTTCTAACATTTGTGGCTTCTGCTGTTTTTGCCTCTGGTGTGCATTATTTGGTTGCATTCAGTGATGGTCCTGTCAAACATTCTAACTTTTTTTTTTTTTCGTAAAGGGTACCTAGCCCACACGCAGTATTAAGACAGTCAGCAATTTCTTTTTTGGAAATGAATTCTTGAGTGAAATAAAGAGGTGAAAGTTGAGGGAATGGTACATGTTTGAACTGGTAAGTGATGGCAAATAACCTGGGGTATCTCATATAGATCCATGTATGAACCGGCCTTCTCTAGTCATAAATGGGAAGGATATCTTCCTAAAGACTCTGGTTTGAAGGCAGTTGAGAAGTGAGCAGAGAAGAACTAAATCATTTAAAAGCCCTCTTGTTTCCCAGTTCTCTGTGTATCTCACCAAGGCAAAATGCTGCATATAGGGCAGTTTATTTTTTAAAGCATTTTTTGCTAACCTCCTTGCAGAATCAGCCTGATGGGTATGAAGCCAATTTCTAC
Organism: Leptonychotes weddellii; assembly: GCF_054177405.1. Classification (NCBI taxonomy): domain Eukaryota; kingdom Metazoa; phylum Chordata; class Mammalia; order Carnivora; family Phocidae; genus Leptonychotes; species Leptonychotes weddellii. Next base: position 21,462,432 of record NC_138385.1, read on the forward strand.
AGACTTGCTCTGGTATATGTGGCAGAAGAGCCAGAAATACTTTTTTGTAGTCTAGATCTAAGTACTTTCTGAAATGTCTTCCCTTGAAAGATTCTAACTTAGCACTATTATGGAACCACATGAATGCTTGAGCAGAACTATGCCTTTCTTGAGCAACATTAACAGTGATAAAAAATGCACATCGGGCAGTTAGATTGCAACTAATAAAGAGCACTACTTCAGTCTATTATGAATGATTTATATATAGCATATTGGATCTGGAGATCATTAGTAATAATATAATACTCTATTATTATCATTACAAGGTCACATTGATGATCTTTGTCAAAGGTGACAATAATGTTATTGACCTACATTTAAAAAATTTTTTAAATTGTTTGCCCTTATTACTGAGATTTTGCCTCAATATAAAAAGAATAAGTTTTGGGATTACTTGATTTATAAATTAGGGCCATAAGGTTAATTGAGTGCCAATCATAAAATATTGGAATACTAAAGTTTAAAGTTTTTGTTTTCTTTTTTCTTTTGTTTTAATTCACCACACTGCCTTTTCTAAAATGGATTTTTGAAGCTTTTTTTGTTTTATTTTTTTTTAATTTAAAGTCCAGTTAGTTAACATGCAATGTAATATTAGTTTCAGGTATACAGTATAGTGATTCAACACTTCCATACAACACCCAGTGCTCATCACAAGTGCCCTCCTTCACTCCCACCCCATATTTCCTCCATCCCCCACCCACCTAAAATGGATTTTTGAAGAATTTAAAACATAGCTATTTTATATATGAGTAATATATGTTCATTATAGAAAAATTAGAAAATATAGACACACAGAAAGATGAAAATCATATATATTTTACATACATATATGTCTTTTTAAAAGCCGGACTCATGTAATTACTTTATAATGTACTTTTTTCATTTATCAATATATTGTTAACATTTCTGTGCCAATAAAATATGTATACACACATACACACATGTGTGTATATGTAGAGAGAGAGACATGTATCTCTCAAGTTGGGTGAAATAGTAGGGATTATTATAGGACATATTTCCTGTCCTACTGCCCAGTACGAAGTGTGGCCCATGGAGACATATAGTTAATTTTATAGCTGTCATGAAGGAAGTCATGTGGGACATTGGAAAAATGACTGAGCTGAAAGTGAGGGAACCTGGATTCTAGTCCTGGCTCTGCCACTAACCACACATGTGACTCCGTGCAAGCCATTTAACCTCTCAGCCTGTTTCCTCAGGATTGTTTTGAGGATTAAATGAAATGTGTATATGAACGTTTCTGGTAAACTATAAAGGACTATTTTAGTATAAGAAATTTAAATTACCATAAATTATTTACATTGGTGAAAACTTGAAATTGTGGGCATTTCGTCTCAAAATGAGTGGTATATTGAGCAATAATTGAGTATTGTTAAGTTGGGACCATCTTTGTGGGTGAGAATTCCATAGCCCTCTAGGTATACTCATCATTAATTAAATTCTTTATTAGCAACATAGTTAATATGATTGTTTGAAGTTTCAAGCAGACCTTTTAAGAGACTGACCCCATTATTCCTTGTGAATTGCAAAATGAAGTCTTAGGTTCACAACACCCATGCTTCCCCCCACCCCAATCCCTCATGTGTCTCTTCCTTTCCCTCATAGAAGGACTGCTTTGGACCTGCTTGTACATATGTTTGAAGGATAATTTGGCCTAATTTGTTTACAGGAATTACAAGGGTGACCTTTATTCAGCTGTCTCCTTTTTGATTCTCATAACTTCTGGATCTATCAAGGTATGTGCATTCTACACTGAAATTTACTTGGGGAACTGAACACTTTGTTGTATAATGTGAAAGGAACGGAATGTTTCACTGCTATAATCAGTTATATTCATTGAGTATCATGTAAATGAAATGCATTATTTTAAACCTTTAAAAACCTATTTGGCCATGGTATAGATAAGTTTGTGTCTGTACGCCATAATTGTTAGAGAGTCTTTGCAAAATCAAATATGCAAGCTGTCCTACATATTTGAATGATCCTGTGACTTTTTCTATATACAGCTGCTAAAACCAAGAGACTCCTTGACTAATGGGAGTATCTGCAAAGTACAAGGGAACAGCAGCGGCCAATGAGGATGTTTGTAGAACCATTTAGTAGTTCTTACTGATTGGAAATAAGCATGGCATTTCTTCATATCAATTGAAAAAAATTTCATTCAGAGAATTTTACTGACAAAATAAATATTTGCCTCCTAAAATGAATATTTTAATTTTTTAGGAAAGTCTCAAGTAAAATATCTGTATTGACATGGTATTGCATTCATTTATTTACCCTTCCATCCTTCCTTTCATCCATCCCTCTGCCTGTCTATACACTCAGTAAATATTGTGCAACTACTGGGCAAAAGTTATTGTGCCTTTTCTTTTGGTAAATGTGCCAAAGTAGATAGAATTTGCCTGGAATACTGAGAAAGCAGTTGCTTCTCTATTCAGTCCACTGGTAGATGGAATATGCGAGAAAATGTGGCAAGGTGGGGAGACTTTTAGATTAATCAAAATCTACAGTTACCTGAAAGAGTTCCCTCATTGGCTTTCATTCTTATTAAAAATATTGGTCAATATTCAGTACTTAGTAAGAAATAGAGAATATTAATTTTTTTTCCTTTGGTACCTATATTTGGTAGTGCTACACATTATTATTCAAATATGAATTCTCATCCCAATTTGTAAAAAAGTCAAAAGGATGATCTGAATTTGTGATAAGTCTTTGGAATCACTTGATATTTTCTCTAAAGTATGTAAAACAATGAGATTACATAAAAAACCAAATCCTTAAAGTCTTGGAATTTGCATTGTCAATTGAAAAATACAGTACAAATACGTTAAGGTTTTTTTTTTTTTAATTGGGTTCCAGTTCATTGAGATTAGTCTGTAATGGGAATTTTAGATGGATTTGTCCGTTTTTATGATGCATGTAGTTCCATTTGCCATTCTTCTTGAGGTACTGCCTTTAGGGAATACTACTGCCAAAAATTTCGATCACTATAGGAAAAAAACGTATCAGAAAATAAAATGACAGAATTAAAAAAGAAACTCACTGAGGAAGGAAGTCGAGATTTTTGCATTTTACATCATTTGCGAAAATAACGCTCTTAATTTGGGAATTGTGAGTCCGCCAGTTGTGTAATATTAACTGAAAGGTATTTTTTCATACTTATAAAGGCTTAAGTGTGTGAAAAATGATAGTCTTCCTAACCTTAGGTGAATGAATAGATCAGAATGGAGGAAAAATGCCTAAAAGGCCAAAAGAATGCACACTTACAAAAATAATTGGCACTAAATATTTAAAAGGTTCAGAGAGCGGCTAGTTTTCCTCCCTTAGAGAGACAACACGGTATACTAGAAAAGCCTTTGCCCATTAATCAGGAAATCTGGGCTCTGCTCCCGGTCTTATACTGCTGATATGGTCCTCCTTGGGTCACTTTTCCACTCTGAGCCTTGGTTTTCTCATATCTGTAATAAAAACTTTGGAAAGCTCTAAGTTTCTTCCTTCTCAGTCTATGATTTGGGGAAAGTTAAGGACCCTTCTCAAGTGTGCAAAAACACATACCAGCTCTTAAAAAGATGGCTGCTGTTTAAGTGTTTTAGTGCATCCATAATAGGGCATTTATTTATGTTTTATGTTAAAGTAATTGTGGCTCCCAACACCACTGCCCCCCCACCATCACATACACACCAGTATTGGCATTATAATAAATAGAGTCAAGTAGAAGTTTAGTTAGTAGTCCTTTTTTCCTCCTTGATAAACATGCTTAACTTTGCGATACTGATGTGCTGCTCCTAAGTCTCTTGAAATTCAGCAAAACTATATGTTTTCTCCCTCTTGCAAGGTGGTCATTCAAGGTCAAGCATTTCTCTGTAACTTGGAACCAGCCAAGTGCATAACCCGATGAGTTCAGACTCCAGTGCTTTCAATCTGGCACCCTTCATGAGCATTGAGTTCATATTAAAGCCTTTAAAAGATATTCTTCTTCATCTGCATATCACAGCAATAACAACCTAGGCATAGGACAGTGCCTGGGAGCAAATAACCACTTGGAGTTAATGATCTGAGGGGCAGCTGAAGGACCATTGACTCTTCCTAGTCAGCCCTTCATCCCTATAAAATGCCTATTCCTGAGATGGCAAGCCTTCAATAATTTTTCTGTCTCACATCAGATGGAGTAGTGGCCATAAATAATAGCGTTTATTACATAATAATGAGATGTGGTCATGCAATAAAATATCAACAATTCTAGTACCATACAGAGATGGCTATTCTGATCAAACCAAAAGAAAGAGTGGTAAATAAAGTTCATGAATCGTAATATTTTAGAAGTGACTTTCCCTTTATTGATTTGAAATGAAATATAAGAATTCATATGGTTTAGGGGAGCAGTTCCCTTTTCTTTTTTGCTCCTTATTTCACTGATGAATGATCCATATTCGAAATAATAAAAAAACACCTCTGACATCTATTTTAAATGGATTTTTAAAATAGTGTATGTTCAGCTTCCCCTTCCCTTTTTGGCACTAGATTCAGCTTTCGAGATATGTATAGCTTTGAACTAAGTAACAAATACAATTCTACAAATGTTTTTTTTTTCCCCCCAGAAGAAGCATTTTTCACTTATTTATTACTGTGACAAACAAAAATTTCTACAGTGTGCCAAGCATGGTACTAGGTGCTGGGGCAACAAAAACCGATAAGGGTCATAGTCCCCAACCGCAAGCTCATGGTAGAGAGGTGAGGCCTGACCTATACACAGAGAAATAAAATAATTGTTGTAGGTATGGAATGCATATGAATTTATTTGCTCATGGCATTCATATTATATATTTTAATTAAAAATATTCACATATCAGAACCTACTCAATAGGGCAGTGAGATATATAATCTCAAATAGCTCCCGACTCAAAAAGTCTTTAGGAATCACTGGTCATGGTAGGCAGAATGGCCCCCCAAAGATGTCCATGTCCTAATCCCTGGAACCTGTGAATCTGTTGCATCACATGACAAAGGGGAATGAAGACTGCAGATAGAATTAAGGTTGCTATTCAGCTGACCTCAAAATAGGAAGATTATCCTGGTTAACTGGGTGAACTCACTGTAATCACAAGGGGCCTTAAAAGTGTAAGAGGGAGGCAGAAGTGAGAACCAGAGAGAGGGCAGCTTGAGAAGACCTCGGCCGACATTGCTGGCTTTGAAGACAGTGGCCACAAGCCAAGGAATGGGGGTGACCTCTCGAAGCTGGAAAGGGTAAGGAAAAGGATTATCCCCCACAGCCTCTAGAAGGGAATGTAACCCTGCAAGCACTTTCACTGTAGTCCATCAAGACCCATTTCAGACTTCTGACTTCCAGAACTGTAAGATAAATCTGGATTGTTTTATGCCACCAAGTCTGTGGTAGTTTATTATAGTGGCAGTAGAGAACTAGTACACTGAAGTTTACCCAATATAGAAAATCTGCAGCAGAGTCTCTAGTTAGCAGTCATGATTGCTAAAAGGCATAGTTGATTCTGATCTTGGTGCACAGGGATATTTGTCTAGTGACCATTTTTTTTCCTGGATACACATTATCAGGACCCACCTTTAGAAGTACAACTATTTATGAGATCCCTAAAATCCCACTGACTGTCTCAAGGAGAATATAGCCTTCCTTCTCTCTCCTTCTGTGGACCACTTAAGTCCCTTTTTTTCATCCCCTTGTCCCTCATCCCTCTGCCTTGATGTCTAGGATGCAAGGTTGGTGGATAGGTGACAAGTAGAAAATTACCTTTCTTTCATGGAACACCTACAGCAGCAAGAAAGATATAGGCACTACTATCCTAATAAATTATCCCGACATGGGTTTTGTGACAAGTATAAAGTTGGGAATTGAATATAGTATGAAACAGGAGTCTCAAGCTAGTGGCCTACTACTCAGGATCAGTCTTCAGATATGTTTTGTTTGCAACCCAGAACTCTTCTTTTCCTCTCTCTCCTCCCCCCTTCCTTTTTTTTAATGTTTATAGCTTGAGTGTACCCTGTTCTGTTCCATAATGTCTGCCACCTCCTTTTGTCTTATTTCTTGCTTACCTAACTCACGTGCTATGAGCCTGGGCCCTATGCTGTAGAGGTTAAGTACATATGCTTTGGGGTTTAAGTAGATAAGGTGATCCAGTTCTGCCACATATTTGCTGTACAACTTGGGCAAGTACATTAAATATAATCTTTCTAAAGCCTAGTCTCCTCATCTTTAAAATGGGAATTATAACACTTATCATGATGAGCGTTGAGTCATGTATTGAATTGTTGTATCATTATATTGTACATCTGAAACTAATATACCACTGTATGCTAATTATACTTAAAATAAAATAAAATAAAATGAGGATAATAATTATACCTCATACCGCATAAACTCGTGAGGTTTAAGATGGCACTTTGCACAATGATTGCCTATAACTAAGTACATGCTCATAAAGATCAGCTATCACTCTCACTACTGTTACTGCCACTGTGAGAGCACAAAGAGAAGCTAATCAGTTGCATCTAGTAGAGGGATGAGAAGCAGGCATCTGAAAAGGCTTCATGTAGAAGGTGATGCTAGTAATGTTGGAGCCATCCTAAAAGTGTTGACTGATAGGAGATAGGGAAGAGCAATTTGGTATTATCTGGTGAACAAATGGCAAGGATGGGCAGATGTTCTAAGCAAAAGAAGCAGGGGCAAAGAAACATCCAATAGTCCTGGTCCCTTAGAGGAGCTGCATTCTTTCTATATAGGTAAAGGGTGATGTGGAAGGTAAGCATGAGAAAAGATGAGGTTGGAAAGGTAGGTTGGGGATAGATAAAGAGGGACTTCTATGTCCTGAGGAGTATCTCCTTTCTCTTGTTGGTCAGTGGTTTTGTAAAGCTACTTGTGAAATTTGAAGTTTGGTCTACTACCTACTGAGCCTCTGTCTTGCATGAGAGCAACCCTGGAAACAAATTCACTTAGGAACACAGTTTAAAAACCATTTCTATAGGCATGAAGGAACTAGGGAAGGATACTAATAATCACATTTGTGATATGAAGGGTTCACTCTGTGATAGTATAAAGGATGGCTTGGAGGATGCAATATTGAAGGCCAGGGAACGAATTAAGAGACTGTTGCCATAGGCCAGATAAGAGATGATGAGGGCCAGGTGGCAGTTGACAGTGGGAATAATGATAAAGGGATAGATTTGAACAATGATTCTCAAACTTGAATGTATATCAGAATCACTTGGAGGGCTTGTTAAGTTGCAAATTGCTAGACCTTTCCCCTGAGTTTCTGTTTCAGCCGGTCTGGGGTGGGGCCCAAGAATTTGATTTCTTTTTTTTTTCCAAGATTTTATTTATTTATTTATTGAGAGAGAGAGAGCATGAGCAGAGGGGAGGGGCAGAGGGAGAGGGAGAAAGAATCCCAAGCAGACTCCTCTCTGAGCACAGAGCCCGACGTGGGGCTCTATCCCAGGACCCCAAGATCATGACCTAAGCCGAAATCAAGAGTTGAACACTTAACTGACTGAGCCCCCCAGGTGCTCAAAGAATTTGCATTTCTAACAAGTTTCCAGGGGACGCTGATGCCACTGGTCCAGGGATTACACTTTGAGAACCATGAGATTTGACATATGCTAATAGGCATGGGTCACTCATTAGATATAAGAAGTGAGAGAAAGGTTTCTGGCTTGGGAGACTGGGTAGATGGTAATACCACTCAGTATTACTGAGATCAAGTTGAAACTGAGTTGAAAAAAATTTTCCATGACCCTAGGGTCAGCTAAAAATCTTTAAACATGATTTCTAATCAGACCCTGGGCCCTTTTCTGGATATCTTGACCCTGTTCTTTTGTAATGGTTTCTCCCACCTCACCCCACCCCTACTCCTACCCCACCTCTATTCATTTGCTTTGGTGCCATTCACCTTCAGAGAGTGAAAGTACAGGTTTTGGCCTTGGTGGGGGGAAATGGGGGGCATAGGTGAGGATAATGATTTCCATTTTATACCTGTTGAGTTTGAGGAGCATATGAAACATTTAAATGAGAGAATCTCAAAAAAAATAATTTAAGCTTTAGTTTTTGTTCTTAATTTAAGAAAAGTTTATCTCCTTATTTCAGTTTGGTCATCATCTTCTTATTATGCAAAATCAGAATAGTCAAGATACAGGTCCAGATGTAGTTAGATTGAGCTTTTGGTGTATGTGCAGTCAATCCTTTAAGGATTTCTGAGTGTTAAATTTTCTCATAGCTGACAATCATCCTTTTTATAGTATAGATCAGTGAATCCCAAACATGTTCATTTTAAAATTCCCCTTGAACATTCCAGTGACCTAGCTTTCTCTACCGCTTCACCAAAAAGAAAAATCAAAGTATGGCAGAATATCCGTGCTGTTAAGTAGGGGAGAGTAAGAGAGTATCATGTAGGTTGCCCGTTTTTCATTTTTTCTTTCCTTTTTGTGCATGTGGCCTATTTCAGTAATGGTCAGATTTTACACCAAAGCTACAAGCCATCTCTCGATAAGTTTGAGAGTAGGCAAAGAAAAGATCTTACAAGAGGATAAAATATCCTATATGCAATGGTGAGATGAGGAATAAAACAGGGCCTATTAGACTTTAGAGGAGCAGGAGTGAATACTAAGCAAGAAGAATTAAACAGATAGATTTGATTTTGTTGCAAGGGGGCAGTTGTACAGGTAAGCTGAACTTTTCTGGCATATGGTATATCTTTACAAATTAGATGATGGATTGATAGATCAATAGACTGTGACAGATCAATAATCGATAAATTGATAGATCGATGGATAGATATGGATTCTCCATTAACTTGTCAGCTTATACTTCCATGAAACTGTAGAATCATCCTTAATGTGTGGGCAGACATGTGGTATGATGGTCAATTATAGCCATTTACTGCCATAAACTTCTTGAAAAGATACATTTAACTGTGCCATCATTCTCTTTTGGAGTCTACTCATCTTAGTGACTGATTACATACTTGTATTTTGTGGGTAGGACAACCATTCATACACTTCCATCTGCAAGACCCATAATGAACCTTAACTTGTAGATTGCATTCATTTTCTTGTAGCATTTAGCTCTGATCTTTTAAGGAAAATGGAAGCATTACTCGGTTGGTACTTATTCCTTTACCTTAGGGGGGAAAAAAACAGAAAAACAACCATAAAACTGAAAACAAAGCTGTAGGCTTTTGCTAAGTGTTTACAGATAAGCCATAATCGGAAATGCATACATATTTGCCAACAAGAAGTCCCACGTTAGATGTTTAGGAAATGGGTTCAGAGTCAATAGAAATGGCTCTTGTGGTTTCTGAAAATCTCTCTGAGCAGATCTTCTTCAGGGGTGTTATTTCAGCCCCATGATATTGCTACCCTGACAGCCGAATGCAGCAGAAGTGTCTTTTGGGTGAGGCGAAGTCCAGCCCTCCATTTCACCTTAGTAAATTTGAAATCACTATTTCTTTAGCCTAACACACTTCCAAAGTATATTGAGAATCACTATATATTCTTTTTTCAAAAGCTAAAGAAAAATGAAAAAAAAAAAAAAACAATGACAAAAATTCTGAAATAAATACAAAGCAGTAATGTACTCCCATGCCGTGTGGCACACTATCTGAAGTAGCCAGGGCCTTTTCTATAGGATAGACATTGAATTGGTGACCTTCACATATTGTCCTATTTTTGCTAGATGTCTGACAAATGTCAGATGAAACTATTCAACTTACATGATTTTAAATGGCTGTTTGCCAAGAACACACCAGCTACCTATTTTATCCCAGACTTACATGTACTACTGCATGCGAACCTCAATTTTTTTTTTATTCTTATGTTAATCCCCATACATTACATCATTAGTTCTAGATGAAGTGTTCCATGATTCATTGTTTGTGCATAACACCCAGTGCTCCATGCAGAACGTGCCCTCCTCAATACCCACCACCAGGCCA
>NC_138385.1:21472941-21515512 GCF_054177405.1 Leptonychotes weddellii
CTGATGAGAGAGTTGTTGCTCTTCTTTTCTTCAATCTCCTGTTGAGTTTGTAGGTGTTCAGAATGGTTTGATCCCTATCCAGCTGAATTCCTGAGAGGAGACGAAATCCAGGTCTCCTACTCCTCCGCCATCTTGTTCCCCGAACCTCAATTTTGAAAGATAAATTTTAACTGACATGGCTGGCTATCACCTGGTGTGATAGATGACTGATTTTGTTCTCCTCTTATTTGCAACATTCTCACCTGGTTAAATCGGGTGGGTATAATTCATAGTGTATGATGTAAAGCTTTAATGCTAAATTAACATAAACAATACAAGTTTTCAGTGCCCTTTTTAGTTTTATTTAATTTTACACCCTGCTTTGTTCAAAAGCGTCTTGATTGATGCTTGAATATTTTGTATACTGTATATGTACGCAAAATAAAAGACGCACTTGTGGGCATGCCCTGATCCAAGCTTACACCTACATACTGTATGATGTGAGTACCATCTATGAGTACTAATTTGCACCAAGTTTATAGCTTTAATCACAAGAGAGCACACAACGTTACTATTCATTTTACTGTTCACAATAGTGTGAGGAGGCAGAGGAAGGAGCTCAAAGAAGATTGGTAATTCTAAGAAAGACTGATTTCCAGTTAAGTACATTTTCGTAAGTCATTTTGTCATTTGGTAAATACACAATGATTATTCCTTCAGACAGATGAAATATTCATTAGGAAGAGAAGTGAGGAAATCACATTACTATTAAAGAGTAGCAAGGGAGTGGGAGACCTGTCAAGAACATTCTGACCCCAGAAAAAAGAAATCAGAATTGCCACAGAGAGGGACCACAGAATGCAAACTTTTTAAAAGGTTATTTCCATAAAGTCTGAGGAAATCTTGGCCTCCATTAAGATTTTTGTCCCTGAGAGCCTAAACTGTAAGTATGGTATCTGCTTTGTCTGCAGAATAAAAAAGGAGATCTTTGCTTAATCATTATCCTGGGAGCTGAACATCCTGCTACATTTGAATAAAAATGCCTACTTCATTACTGATGGGAACAGAGAGTTCCGTGTACCAAATGATTTACAGTAGAGCTTACTGACAAGGGCTACCTTATAAATGAACAGGCTGTTTAAAGAATACTAGTTGTTAATGTGTTTACTATTGGGGGGATAGTAAATCAGTGGGGGAGACGAACCATGAGAGACTATGGACTCTGAGAAACAAACTGAGGGTTCTAGAGGGGAGGGGGGTGGGGGGATGGGGTAGCCTGGTGATGGGTATTAAAGAGGGCCACGTTCTGCATGGAGCACTGGGTGTTATATGCAAACAATGAATCATGGAACACTACATCAAAAACTAATGATGTAATGTATGGGGATTACCATAACATAATAAAAAAAGGAAGTCATGCTGACAATAATGCCCACAAATTCTAAGAAATTTACCAAATGAATGCTGTCTTTTGAAAAGCAGTTCTATTATACCTTTATGTAAAATGGGAAAGGATGACATAGAAAATAGAACTCTGATGTGTCGACAGTATCATCAGTTTTTTTCCTCTAGTGAAATCTCTTAAAAATGATGAGAAACATAGAGCTATGAAATAACTGAGCTGCAGAGGACCTTGAGAAATCATTTGCTGTAGGCTTCTGCTTTCAAGAATATGAATGTCTACACAAAGGGTAAGGGAGTCATGTCGTCAGGCCTGAGTGTAGAACTCTTTATTTTAGCAAATATATGTAGCATTTATGTGTCAGGCACTGTTCTTAAGTGCTTCATAAATATTAACTGGGCAAATCTGTCACAGCACTGATTTTCCCCTCCCTTTTTCTTTTTCTTTCTCCTTATTTTTTCTCTCTATATCTTTTCCTGTTCCCTTTTGCCACTACTTGTTTCTTAGTTTTGCCACTGGCCCTCCTTAGCACTGCTCCAGGCTTGTCAGGGCCCTTCAGTATAATGAGACTACTGAACTCTAGTGTAAGCCTTTTTTTCCTCATTGCTTTTAAGAATGTCATAGAATTTAAGTCAGATTTCTTATTGAAATCAAAATAGATTATTTTACCATTTTGCCTTCATCTCTGACTTGTCATTTTATCATGGAAGGAAATAAAACTGGCCTAGAAAAATTTGATAGCCGCATAGCATTGATAGTTATTTCTAGTGTTTTACGATCATTTATGTTTTTTTTTAATGATAATACTTTCGGATAAGACTGGAATTGGAATGGGGATTGCATATAGACTATTCCTCAAATAATAATTTCCCATTTAAAATTTCCAGTTTACCAAACCACATGAGGATCTTCTCTTTTTTTTTTCCTTGTTCTTGACATTTGGCAAAAGAAGGTGAATATGCTTTCTTCACTTTATATTTTCTCTTCTCATTCTTGAGTTTGTGTTTTTTATTTTAAAAATGTTGAAGGTCTTTATAATTGACTTCTCACCCTGTTCTTTCACTTCTCTGTCTAGGACATAGATAATCCCATGTGACTGACATATTTTAAATAACAATAGACAATTTGGTTTTTAGCTTACTTTTAAAAAATTATATAGAGTTTTCTATGTGTTGCTAATTGACATGTGCATGTATATGTGAGAGAGATCTAGCAAGTTATGAACAATTGCTTTATGCCAAAAACTGTTCTCTTCATTTTAAACCTGTTATCTCACTTAATCCCCATAATAACTTTATGAAGCCTATACTATTATCATCTCCAATTGTAAAGTTTAGAAGACTGAGGCCAAGAGAGGTTAAGTAATTTGGCTAAGGTCACTAAGTGGCATGGCCATTATTCAAATAAGGTTTGGGCTACTATTTTCTTATATCTCTATTTGTTACTAAATCCATTAAGAGAAGAATCCTGTTTTATTTTTACTCTGACTTGTTTTTATTGTTTGGGTGCCCCAATTTAGGAATTCCTAAGTTAAAACATCTGAATCTTGGACTGGACCTTTGGATATGGCAGCAGAATTGCAGACACCCGCACAGAGAGTGTTCTTATTGTGGAATACTTCAACTAAAGGATCCTAACATGACCCCTCTAAAGAATGATTCTAGTCTATATAGTTTAAAATATAATCTTGAAATGTTTGCAGTAGCCGGGGTGCCTGGGTGGCTCAGTGGGTTAAGTGTCTGACTCTTGATTTTGGCTCAGGGCATGATCTCAGGTTTGTGAGATCGAGCCCCATGTTGGGCTCCATGCTGGGTGTAGAGCCTGCCTCAGATTCTCTCTCTCTCTCTCTCTCCCTCTCCTCCCCCCAAAATGTTTGCAGTAGCCAAGATCGATCGATCAATCGATCGATAGATAAGATAAATCAGAGAAACTTGATTTTTTGGTATCCCCTCATCCTGTGCCTATCCATATTGCCATTCTGAGAAGAACTTATCTTCTCTTTGTCTGATATCAATGTTGTTCATTTCCTATGACTCTTCCTTGAGAAAATAAACTGGAGATTTCTTCCTGGATTATTTTCTGTTTTCTATATTCAAACTGTGTATATATTCAAGATCCATTACTTGTTTTCCTCCCTCTACCTTTTCTTCCTTGGGGATTTCATCTACATTTATAACTTTAACTGGTATTTCTTGCATAAATGAAGTTTAAAACCTATTTCTTTCACTATAGTCCCATACCTCCAACTTCTTGCCACATGTATATCCTTGGATATTCTGCTGATGTCTGAAATTCATCATGTTTCTAAAGGTGAGCACATCTTCTTTTCAAGGTTGGATCCCCTGTCCACCTTCTCAGTTTCTGTCAGTGATACCATCATTTTTCTAGCTACTCAGGCTTAAAACCTTGAGTTTTCCTTGCCCTCTTCTTGTACTATGCATTCCATATATAATCTGTCATTATGTCCCCTCAGTGCTTTATAATGCCTTTCACTTCCCTCCTTTTTTTTTTTTTTTGGTATCACTGCTATGAGCTTTACCTCTAGTTTAGACAGTTTAATATCTTGCTCATTAATTCCCTCCTAAAGCTTAGTGTATTTCCTTGCCCACAGCAAGAACTTGGTGTATTTTGGTCTGTGATTGATTGAGGAGCAGGTTACCTCCTATCTCTAGCAGCAATGAGCGAATCACTTTTGGAACCAGATTTTTTGGAGTCCATCTTTTCCTGCATGTGTGTAGTATCCCTTTTGTAGCCAGGTGTATATATTTTATTAGGGTTGATATTATATATATATCTTTCATGAGCTACTAAGAGGGAAAGGACTTAAATTGATCCTGAATTAATGACTTCCAGTGTTTAGAAGGACAATCAGTGCATTTTATCCAGTGAGACTGAGATAATAAGCTTCATGATGATGTAGGCTGGATAATCTTTATTTACTGCCAGATCCCAGCACCTAGCTCTGTACATAGCATGGAGTAGGTATTTCCAAATATGCGTTGGATGAATTAATATATAAATGCAATGATGGTGATAACTATGCTGTCCCAAAACAGGAGAACAAAAGTCTCCTGATGACTTGTCTCATTTCCTCTAATATATTAGACTGAGGGGATTATACCCAACATACTGAGATTTTTCCACATAGTCCTATATTTAAAACAATAATTGAATCTTTAAGTAAAATTAATGCCCACGCTAAATTATGCTTCTTGTGGGATATCATGGCATGATTCTACTTGGGCACCACAAATTATATTGATGGGGTGAAATGTGTTTTCATGTCTGTTTGTAAAATGTGGAATATTATTGAATTACTTTAAGTGTCATGTTTGAGATGAGTTTAGGCTGGTTTCTTTGCGTTTGACACATTTCAGTCTGTCATCCTGTCCTGAAAGATGTTGAAAATTAAATGGGGATACTTAAATAATTTATCAGTTTGCTTACAGCTATGTGGTTTATAAAGCCAAATGTCGGTAGCCTCACTCTCTTGCAGCTCAGTTGCTGCCAGACATAAATTAAAAATGTTTCTGCATGTCGGGGATTAGCATGTAAAAAAGAAAGAAAGTTTGTTTCAGATATCCAGTCTCAATGTAGTCTCTGCTGGGCATTGCCATTTTTTTTTTTTTTTTTTTTAGTCATTGGCTAATTTTGAAAAAAGAAGGAAAGAGTATAAGTCATTCATAAAACAAGCTCAATTATGTTTCTAGGGAAATCCAGTTCCCTGTGCAGATGATGATGTAACTCACTTCTCTATAACACAAAGTCTATAATAGAAATGTCACTCTAGTTTCACGCCTCCCCCTCCCCAGAAGCCATTTTCTGTTGTTGTTTAAATGCAATAGATTTACTAAAGTTTTTATGGCTATACTGTCAACATTTATAGTTTCTCTTTTAAAAATTGGTCTAGACAATGTTTTAGCAGGGTGTTTTTCCTAGCAAGCAAGTAAGCATCTTAGTGCATCTCCCCCCACACAAATAGAAAATAGTTTCTGTGTAATTTAAAGGAGGTATTGTAGGAGATGACTCCAGCTGATAGGAACAACGAAGGATCTCTCCCAGCTCTGCTCGCCTTCACTGTGGAACCTTGGAACCTTGGGTAAGTCAGTTGCTCTATCTAGGTTTACATCTTCTTATATAAATGAGGAGTTAAGGCTGAATCATCTCTGTTTCCTCACATGCTCTAGAATTCTTTAAGATGTTTTTCAGTCTCAGGCAGACTTTATTTCAACTCTTTTTGCATTATTAAATTCTTTCCATCCTTTAAGACCCATGAAATATTCCAAGCTGCATGACTCTAAGTTGACTTTCCCATTTTTTGAATTCCTACAGCATTTCTATAGTCAGAATGCAGAGTTTTGCATGTTTGGATAGTCATACTCTTTTCTTGTGCATTAAAATGATCTCCACAACTATCAAGGGTCTTGAATATAGGAACAATGTCTTATACTTCTCCTCTTTCCTTCATTAAATCCATTACATTATGAATTACATAAAATTATTAAATGATTTAGATGAAATGTGATTTGCTTATCACCTGGATTGAAAGAATTTGGAGTGTGAACAAAGAGAGCCTCTTTTCATGAAATTCTGATTCATTTGGTAGCTAAAAAAGAGTATAGAGGCCTCCTGTGAAATTATTGCCCTAAAGCCCTTATACTGAAGTAATATCCCAGTCAAAAAGAATTTTTTCTGGGTCTTTAGATCTGGGGATTCCATTTGTGAGAAACAAGTCCCCATTTGGCAGGAAAGAGCTATTTTGGTCATTTTTCTTTTCTGGACCTCTAATATCAATTTTCTAATCCAATCCAGCCAACATAAATTGAGCACATACTATGTGTCATGTACTGTGATATACACTGTGATGGGTTGGAGGAAGATTGGTGTGTGTGAAGAGTGATAGGACAGGATTTTTGCCCTTGAAGGGTTCACAGCGTAGAAGTTGGGGTATAATTGACACAAAAAGAAACAAACAAAACCCCCTACCATATAATATAATAAGAAGAGTAATTGAGGTACATATGAAGTGATATGGAACAAGAGACCAGGAAGCTTCTGACTGTATCTCATGTTTTATGTCTAGGAATATACTACAGAAAGATGACATTTATTTGGGGTTTAGAAAATGACCAGGAACTTGGCTGTTAGGAGAGGTAGGAAAGTGAATCTAAGGTGGATATGTTAAAATAAGTAAAAGCATAAAGGTATGCAATCTATGGTGTGTCTGAGGGAACATCTGGTATGGCTAAATTACAGGATGTTTAGGGAGAACATTTCAGAAGAAAGGACTGGAGTAGCAGGCCAGCTTCCTGGCTTATTACTGATCATCCAGGTTCATTTAATTTCCTAGAGGATATATATCCTTGAGCATTTTCTAAAAGTAATGAAGGCCATGGGGTGGGGGGAGACAGTATACAAGAGGAACCTGTTGTGGAAGTATATTCCTTTCTGCCAGCAATTTTTCAGAGTCAACTTCTTCAACTGTCCTATATATTCAAGACCGTAGGTTTTTTGTTTTGTTTTGTTTTGTTTTTTGCTGTTTCTCTTGCATGCATATTAGGAATGATGAGATTGTCTTAATTCATTTTAGGACTAATTAAAATAGAAAAAACCTCGAGTAAGCATCTGAAATTGAAATCTTACAACTAATACATAGCAGTAGGCAGCAACACAGACAGCTGACACTACATTGCACCCAGGCTTCGATACAGGAAACTTCTTTAAAAAAAAAAAGATTTAATTTATTTTTTTGACAGAGAGAGAGGGAACACAAGCAGGGGGAGTGGGAGAGGGAGAAGCAGGCTTCCTGCTGAGCAGGGAGCCCGACGTGGGGCTCCATCCCAGGACCTTGGAACCATGACCTGATCTGAAGGCAGACGCTTAACAACTGAGCCACCCAGGCACGCCCCCTTCGATATAGGAAACTTCTTGAGCAAGTTTGGAATGTGGACCTTGCTTTCTTTTGTAACTTTTTCAAGTCTTAGTGGTCGCTGCTGTTCCCTCAGGCAACCAGGGAATTTATGTTTATTTTCTTCCTTTGTGTCTACTCCCTGGAAAACATAAAGCCAACCCAGAAAAGGATCTGACAAACTTAGTAATTTGGCACCCTGAGCCACTTAAGGCCCTGTAGGATGGTCTCCCAGTGCTGTTTGCATTTCCACAAGGGGAGAAAGGCCTTGCTGAAAAGAGGCTTTAGAATTTCCTGGTAGCTACTACTTCAACACTGAGAACAAGTCACTGATAACACTTCATGGCCCTTTATCTTGTCCAATAATATTAAGCTACTTGAAGTCTGATATTTCTCGCAACTGAAATGAGAATATAGAGCTAGATTTTTATAATAAAAATGGAATGAAGGATTGGATTCTCCAGGCTATTTCTCCCATTTACTGTTTCCCTTTAAAATAGTGAATAAACAATATTTTAGCTAGAGAGAAAAAGAGAGTGAGAACAAAAGAAAATAAAAATATCAAAAGAAGAAACGACTTTTCTGGCTTCTCTTACATATTGCTGAGTTTAAGAAACTGATTTTTGATTGGCAAGGAGAGTGTTAAGGTTTTGGGTAGAACTGTAGCTGTTAAAAGAACTGTATTTTACATAAGCAAATTAGCATGGGCTCAGAGTATTTAGTTTTGAGATAAAACTAAATCTATTAAAAATTGGGAACCTGGGTGGCTCAGTTGGTTAAGCTACTGCCTTTGGCTCAGGTCATGATCCCAGAGTCCTAGGATCGAGTCCCGCATCAGGCTCCCTGCTTGGCAGGGAATCTGCTTCTCCCTCTGACCCTACCCCTCTTGTGCTCTCTCTCTCAAATAAATAAATAAAATAAAATCTTTAAAAAAAAATAAATCTATTAAAAACTATCTGAGGGTCAGATTATTTCTCTGTTCCTTTAAAAGCAAAGCCATAGGCTGACTGAGAAGCAAATTAAGAAAGAGGAAAATAATTCTGATTTATACCAGCTGTGTGTGGCCACCATAACCAGTTTGTTAGTTCATTGTAATTGGATTTCTGAATTATTTTTTTTCATCCTACATTATTGCCATCTTTAAAAGGAATGTGGTCATTTTTCAGCTTCTCGCATTGATAAGTAGGTACACAACTTCCATTGTTTTTCATGTGTGTCTAATTTTTGCCACTCTGCTGAAAAATATGTGACAAAACAGAAGTCAGTATATTGCGTTTTACTTCCTCAGTAGAAAACAATTTCAGTGGGAGGTACAGTATAATACCTAGTGCTCACAAGTAGAAACTATTTATTTCAGCCAGCTACTATGTCTGTGGTGTACTTGGCTGGGCACTAAGCACTGAGAGAGTAGCAAAGCAAAAGATGCATCTTCTTCCCTCAAAGTGCTTATCCTCTAGGATGAGAAATATGATCTGTACAAATGCAGGGTATATTGATTTCCTATGGCTCTGTAACAAATGATCACAAACTGAGGGGCTTAAAACAATACTAATTATCTCAATTTCTGTAAGTCAGAAGTCTGGGCATGACTTTGAAGATTTCTCTGCTCAGAGTCTCCCAAGGCTCCAGTCAAAGTGTCAGGGTGTTGGCTGAGCTTGTTCTCATCTGGCGGCTAGACTGGGGAAAGATCCATTTTCAACTCCCTTAGGTTGTTGGCAGAATTAATTTCTTTGCCCCTGTAGAGTTCAGGGCAGTTCAGTTCTTCAAAGCCAGCCATGGTAGGAGAGAGAGTCTCTGCTGCTTCAAATCTCTAACTTCAGAGGTGGCCTTAACCCTCTTTACAAAAGAGCCCTCTTGACTATATCAGACCAACCCAAGATAATCTCTCTTTTGATTAAGCTAAGACCAACAGATTTAGGGACCCTAATTACACCTGAAAAAATCCCTTTGCCTTTTCTATATCTTATTGATTAGAAGCAAGTGATAGACTGGGAGAGGGAATTGCATAAGAGTGTAACTTACTGGGTGTTACCCTAAGATGTGTTGGCCACATACAGCAAACACTAAATATAAGCATTAACAACAAAAGTACCTTGGTACAGACAACAAATCTAAGTGGAAAGTATGCACAGGGACTGAGGGGACAGAGAAAAAGGGTGATCCCTGCTTAGGGGTAGCTCATTTATTCAGCAAAAGTTTACTCTGCACTTACCATGTACCAGGCCTTGTGTTAAGCTCTGAGACTGAAGTAAATACTGAATGGCAAGTGCCTTAGGTTATTCTTGAAGACCTACAAGTTTAATTCTAGAAGATTCCAGAATCCTATTAGATGTATTTATCTGAAAAAGATACTAAAAAAAAAGATGATAATAAATATGTTTACTTATAGCCATGGGTTCCTTATATCTTGCTGTGGAGGTACAATACAGACACACACACTCACACAGGCATACACACGTATACACACCTTGGGGTAGAAAATTGTAATGATCAAGGCCAGGTTTGAAGATCTCACTATTGAGTCAATTCGGGTAATGCACCTGGTGAGCAAAGAAGTTTCTCATATCAGTCAGTGCATTTAACATATTAGAGTTTATTTGATTTTTTTTTTTCTATTTATTACCTCACTGGATCTGAACACCAGCCCTGTCACATACACAAAGCAAAGTCCCACTCCCACTTTACTGAGGAATTCCTGAGATTAGATAAGCAGGATAGTGGAAAACAAAGGCTAAAACCTAAGTCCTGTCACTCCAAATCCAGGGTTTTCTATGTGATGCTTATGACTTGACAGTAAGGAAGTAAGATGGAGAAAAAAATATATAGAAAACAAAAGTATCCAGCTTCTCCTGTTCTAACTTGTAATGTGAGATTTCCCTTCTTATTCTGTGTTCAGTGAACGCTTTTTTTTTTTTTTTTTGCCTTGTTTGTTTTTAAGCCCCAAATCATAAGCCTGGAGTTCTTTATGGAGTCAGAGTATTTATACTCAGGAATTAATGAAAATAAAAGTCATTGTCCCTGAAAAGTGCCCTTGGACTCACCTAGAGAGACCACTTCCTAGGAATAGGCTCTACTGAGAGTCCAAACAAGCTTACCATTTTCACAATGACTGTAATGATGTGGACACTGGCCCATTGGGAATGAGAATGAAATCACCAAATCATTTCATATAGGCTGTTGTACAACTGATAGTTATGATAATAAATTTCAGGATGCTGCTATCTGCTTGTTCAAATCCACTTTGGGATGTTTGCAGTTCACCCAATTTTGCCGCAGATTTTGTTCTTACTACTATTCAGGCGACTTTAAGCCAAATGTTTAGTCAGTTTTTCATTTTGTATCCTTACTGTCTACATTCAGGCTTTACATAGTATACTCTAGAGATACTGCCTGGTGACCTAAAGCTGCTACATCCTGTCAATGGGAGAGTGTGTTGTGCACTAAATGCTGAGAAGAATAGGCATTTGCTTCATATAGGTGTCTCATAAGTTAATTGCAAAGGGCCTCTTAGGACTCTATTGCAATATTTGTTTGTTTTCTGCAGGTGAAACTTGAAGATTAAACAACAGTGTCATATCTGACTGAAGCTAACAGCCTCAAACCAAACTAGTTGTGGGGATTTGATTATAGCAAAATGGAATTTAGGATTCCATGGTCATTTAAATACTCCCTAATATGCAATTTTATCTATCTTCAATTATTTGTATCTCATTTCACAGACACATGAAGATACATCAACCCTCACATCCAACCATTGTTTGTAGCCTGTTTCTCCAAAAATCTCTTTAGAAGATTAAATGTAAAGTTTTCTAGTATCTCAATATTTAATATGTTATAGCATAAATATAATGGACCATTCATTTTTACACTATAAGTACATTAGACTAGTAATTTTGGTCCTTGAATTTTAATTGCTGACTTTATTACTAACTAGCTGTGTGACATTGAGAAAGTCACATTACTTCTCTAGGTCTTGGTTTTCTAGTTTATTTCCCAAGGCTATTGTGATGAAAAATCAAGATAGTGTACACAAAAAATACTTTAAAGAAAACAAAGTGCAGTGGACAGAGTGGTTATTAATAATAATAGCAAATGTTGGTAACTTGGTTGGCACTGCTATTTAAATTCATCATATCATAAAACTTGTGTAAATGTTGTTCACTCCCTCATGTGCATATGGGCATTCTTAAAGTAGCTTTGTTTCATTTGAGCGTCAATGCTGTTTTTCTAATGAGGTTATGATGTTTTACAGTTATCAGGTGTAAATGAAAAGGAACAAGTTTTTCAAAGATCCCTAACAATATCTTTTTTTACATAAGACATTATATGTTATTAGATTCTACTCCCTAATAAGTAGCATACAAAATGAGAAATAGATATTGATTTGTTCTGCCTGCAATGCTATTATGCATCCATTTGCATTTTTGAAACATGCTCTATCTCAATATATATCACATGTGCAAAACTTGAGTGCCATCAGCACCAAATCATTTGAGTTATTCTTTACTAAAATTATTTTTTCCTCTAATGGCAAAAATTACGGCTCTTGAAGCACTCAGAAAGTAACTCAAGCCAACCATGATGGCTTAAAAATGTGATTACTTTATTAGTTTATGGCAGTGATAAAATATATGGCAACAAGGAGAAGACAAAATGTTTTTCAAAAGAAGTGTCCATGTAATTTTCACTACCTGAGTTCTCTGTTGAAGCAAAGGTAAGGAGTTAGCATAGTGCAGTTCCTGAACTGTGGGCCTAGTGGTGCCAGTCTTTCAAAAGTTGAACGGAAAAGGAGCTCAGTTTTTGTCTTCCTACTGTCATTAAGAACATCTCTGTTTCTCTTCCCCCTACCTGTACCCATAGCAGTATCACCACATCAAGGAACGTTACCTGTCATTGTGTGCCTTTGTGGTGCAGGTGCCCAAATTTTTCTTTTTCTACTCTTTATTTCATGCAGTGTAGAAAAGTAATAGGCTTCCTATGGCGAGGATAGCTTATAAATGAAATAATGCCTCAGATCTACATTCACATTTCTCTATGTTAGTGTCTAATGATTTTGTTTTGAGCCATGGGTATATTGGCTATTAATAGAGCCAGAGAATATGGCAAAAATCCAACTCCCTCCACATTTCTATTTAATATGCAAAACCAATCCTTCTCCATCCTGTTCTTTCCCGCCTTCTCCTCCTGTGTCTCTTCCATCCTCATAATGGTGTTAAGAATTGGTATAATTTCATTAACTAGAGGTTATGCAAATTAATATAGAAGGTTTCTTTTGATGGCCTAGATAATGTGAATGAGAATCACTTTATCACTGTAAACTAATCTGTAATGACAGACACTCAATGTCATTTGTGTCACCGACAGCTTTTTATGCTAGCTTTAGCAACCCTTGTCCTCCTGAATCAAGTTTGTTTTCTAGTCATAAACATGATATTCAGTCATGAATACCTTTTTGGTAGAAGTTGAATGGAGAAGGTGGTGGTATTAGAAGGAAGCCGTACTCCCTTTCCAGAAACTTCCTATACTTAGGCCCAATGCAGGTTGACCCCACTCTGTTATGTCTTCAGTGACAGAACAGTGCCTACAACTATGGTATACTTATATAAATTAACATTGACTTCGTGAAGAATGAAAGGCACACAGGAAAGGAGCTTTCCCTCTTATTTACTTAGTTGAAGTATAATTTGAAAGGTTGTTATCACACCTTAGGTGCATTCTTAGCCCAGTGGAAGAAGTCAGTGAAGCAAGTTTACAAGTGTTCATAGAGTGTCTACTATGTGCTAGGTACTCTGTTAGGAACTCTGCCAGGTATAAAGCAATAATTTGACATTTCAAGTGTTCACTTTATGTTCTTTAGATTTTAAGTGCAATACAAATTGAGAGAAGAGAAACTCAGTGCAGACTGTAGTACTTATGGATGCTATTGTAGAGGAACCGAGGAAAATCTACAATCTGGAGAGATTGAGGAGTGAAAATACTCCATTTGGGCAGAATGACATAATCAAAGGCTCAGCCTTTATTTCATAGGCAAGGTAAAATTATTTGAGGATTTTAAGCAGGGATGTGACATGATAAAATGGTATTATGGTAGGGATAGAAAGTGGCTTGAGTGGTAGGGGTTTGTCATTTAGAAGGATATCACAGTAAGCTATGTCCGTACATAAACAGCCAGTTTAAGGCTTTGTGTACACATGTGACTGAAATCAGTCAAAGAACTAGTTGTTTTGAAATTAACTGACTTGGAACTGATGTGAAAACAACCAGTTTGATTGAATTCAGTTGTTTCTCTCCAAATCAGCTCATTATTATAGAGGCACTATGTGTTAATTACACTCAGAAAAAAATCACTTAAGCTTGTTGTTTCATGGCTTACAGGCAAACCAGCTTGTAGATTACCTAAAAATTTGGCTTTTCAGCTGGAAGTTTCAGTGTTGTGTCGATACAGCCTTTTAAGAGTTGCATAGATATTGGCAGGCAGTACTAAGATATGTTAGAATTACTAGGTGTTAGGAAACAGATTTAAGTTATCACCCATAGCAAAATAAATCCTTGAGCAAAGAAGTGACAAAAATCCATATGGTATACTTATTAAATTATTTTCAGTGGTGTAGAATTCACTAACTTTAAAATTTACAGAAGGGAGGATGGAGGAGGAAAAAAGGGACCAAAAGGCACTTTATTTTATATATAATATTTAAAATAATACATAATGAAGAATATGCGATTGTTAGGAAATAGGCTTTTCTGAAAAGAAGGAACTCATTTGTCAAGACTATATTCCAAAGGGTTAGTATCAGGCTAAACATTAAACAGAGGTCATGAATATTTTTTAAACACTTATTTTCTCATATCTGAATGTCATTTCAAACTTAACTTTTCCTGAAGGAACACCAACTGCTCTATCCTTAATGATGTCCTGGGGCATCTTTATTTTTGCTTCTCATAGCCAACCTAAAATATAATAGCTATATCGGTATCTCTAGAACATTAGCTACTGAGGCTTTCTAGATAGCTATTATGACGGCATTGTCAATGCCAAGTAAGTCACCTGGTTGTGACAACCTGTGGCCAGGGTTACTCACTGGCTAAATGACACCCACCCTAGGGAATGTAGGGCAGTATGAAGCTTCTTTGAGAAAAGAAGCACTTTTCTGTGGCAGTTCTTGCACAACAACCACATACTGCCATTACTGATTTGTTTCCAGCTTCCGGTTTATAGCTGTATCAGTAATACAACATCCAGAGAGACCAGAGGCAGGGATACCATTTAAGAGGCCATTGGCACAGCCTAAGAAAGTGGTAATCTAAATTAAAGTAGTGGCAGTGGGAGTAGTAAGAGATTGACATATGGTAGAGGCATTATGACAGTTGAATTTTCAAACTTTGGTAGCTCTGGGAAGATGGAATGTTAAGAGTGAGATGGAAGGTCAGAATGATCCCAAAGTTACAATTTTGAGCAACTGGGAGTATGTGGGTACTGTTAAGTGAAATGGGGGCATTCAGGAGGTAGAGTAGGTTTGTGATGAGGAAAGAGATTCCATTCTGGATATGTTGTCTTTGAGGTGCCCAAAGGGATGATAGTCAACTGATTGTTGGGATTGTGAAATTGGGGCTTAGATAAGAGAGTGGGGCTGGAGATGCAGATAAGGGAATCATCAGTTTATTCAGAATTTAGGTGTTAATTGAAGGTGTGGCAATGGATACAATTGCCCAGGAGAGAACATAGAGAGCAAACAAAACAAAACAAAATGGACTGAGGGAAAGACTTGAGGTGCGGAGAGAGGAAGAGTAGCCAATGAAAGAGTTAGTGAAGGAGCAGAGAGATAAAATGAAAACCAGGATAATGTAGTGTTTTGGAGCCTAAAGGAAAAGAGGGAATCAAAAGGTGTGAGGGTGGTCAGCACTATGAAATGTTGCAGAAAAGTTGAAGAGGCTGAAGGTTGAAAAAAGGCACTTGGCACTCTGGTGATCTTTATTTAAGGGGTAATTTCAGTGGAGTGGAAAGAGCAGATATCAGGTTGCAATGAGTTAGTAAGGAAGTGGAAGAAGGAAATAGATGCTAGGTCACACATTGTCAGTGATAGGAACTATTGTGATAAAGTAAAAAAAATATGACTTAAGTTTATGGATTTCAATTCTGACAGTGCACAAGTGCTTCATTAGGTGGTATCCCCAGTTCATTTGCTTATCCCCCATGAATCCAGGGTGGCACTGTGAAATTCTGTCAATAGCTGATAAGAGTTTTCACAGCCAGAACAGGGAGCAACAGAGGCGAAGTCAAAGAAGTCATCCTCTTACTGAGTCCTTTTCTCAGTTCCTCGGGGTCTCATAGTACCTGGCACAGAGTAGGCTCTGAATTACCTGTTAGTTGAATGGAATTGAATCCTTTGAGAATCTCTCTCTTAACACACTGATTGCCTTAGGGAAAAACAACCAAATAAAAGCTTTTCCACTGGCCAGGGTCCATACATGCTACCATGTCTTTTGGGAAAGGAGAAGTTGACATTTTAATTCTTCAGTGCCAGCGTTTGGTACTGGGCTTATGGTAAAATGTCCCCAGTTTCTTTGTTTTTCAAAGCGATTTTAATAACTAGGAACATCATGTTTATTAGCAAATGATCTTAACAGAAAGTCCCTCACCTTGATAACATGCACATACACACACTGCCTCAAAGTCTGTTGTAAAATGAAGGATTTTCTGTCTGGAACTAAGAATGATTTTTTTTTTTTTTCATTAAACATTTGTCATGATGTCACAGACAGAACATTGCTGACATTCTTTCATCTGATTGGTTTATCATTCCGACTTAAGCATCTGCATCAAATCTCCTTAGCCTGGTATGATTAGAACTCCTATTAAGATACAAATTCTAAACATTTGTAGTACATAAACTTCCTACGATCGGTGTTTTTGCATGTTTTTGTATAATATTAAGATTTTTCACATCAGGTTTTATATACAAGGAAGAACTTTCTGAGAGACCTGTTGAACACTGAAAAGTGATGGAGAGAAAAAGAAAAACTAACTGGGTGATAGACACTGGGGAGGGTATGTGCTCTAGTAAGCGCTGTGAATTGTGCAAGACTGTTGAATCTCAGATCTGTACCTCTGAAACAAATAATGCAATATATGTTAAGAAAAAAAAAAAGAAGAAGAAGAAGAAGATAGCAGGAGGGGAAGAATGAAGGGGGGGAATCGGAGGGGTGGACGAACCATGAGAGATGATGGACTCTGAAAAACAAACTGAGGGTTCTAGAGGGGAGGGGGGTGGGAGGATGGGTTAGCCTGGTGATGGGTATTGAGGAGGGCACGTTCTGCGTGGAGCACTGGGTGTTATGCACAAACAATGAATCATGGAACACTACATCTAAAACTAATGATGTAATGTATGGGGATTAACATAACAATAAAAAAATAATAAAAATGTCAAAAAAAAGTCTACTAATGATTTAAATAAGTATCTCTCTCATAATGGGGTGTTGATGTTTATGGTCAGACAGGGTTGATGGCCATGGTAATAGGACTTCATAAGGACTTTGCTAACTCCTAACTTTAAATGATAATTTAGTCACCTCGAGTTGTTTTGGATTAAGATGGAGTATAAACAGATAAATTTTATTACTTAGGATGCTCCTGCCTACAACTTGAAAAAAAAAAACCCACAATTTGGAGTGACTTTAACAATAGAGATTTATTATCTCACATAACAAAAACTCTTAAGGTAGAGTTAGTCACTTCTGTGGCTTAAAGACATCATTTTATGTCTTGCTCCTCCATCACAGTGTGTAAGGTACCTTGTTCTTCCTAATAGCAATATGGATGCAACAGTGTCAGGCATCACATCCTCATACAATGCAGAAAGGGGCAGAAAAAAAGAATCATTTGTTTCTGTAACTCTTTAGTGCTGAGAAATCTTTTTCACCCTTTTACCCCAAGAAACCTTTGCCACCCTTTTACCCCAAGAAACCTTTGCCTCACACTGCATTGGCCAAAATTGTGTCACATGACTCTTCCTTAGCCAAAGAGAATGGAATTATCATAATCTACTTACATTAATCAAGACTGACACTCTGTGACTGAGTCTGGGTTTGGGTCTGGGCCTGCAGTTTCAGCTGGAACTAGGGCTAGAGCTGTGGATATAGACTTCTTAAAACAGCTTTATGGAGATCCGACTCACATATAAAAAAAATTCATATATTTAATGTGTACAATTCAGTGGCTTTTGGTCTGTTCACAGAATTGGGCAATCGTCACCACAGCCAACTTCAGAACATTTTCATCACCCCTAAAAGAAATCCCATACCATTTATGTAGTTACACTGTATATACCCTTTGTCCCTAGCCCCCATCAGCCACTAATCTACTTTCTGTCTATATGGATTTGCCTATTCTGGATATTTCATATAAATGGAATCATACATTATGTGGCCTATTATGACAGACTCCTTTCACTTAGCAAAATATTTTCAAATTCATCCATGTTGTAGCATGGATCAGCACTTCCTTCCTTTTTATGGCTTTATAGTATTCTCTTTTATGGATACAGCACATTTTGTTTATATGTACATGAGTTGATGGACATTTGGGTTGTTTCTACCTTTTGACTATCATGAAAATGATGCTATGAACATTCGTATACAAGTATTTGTGTGACCATATGTTTTTACTTATTTTACATATATACCTAGTAGTGGAATTGCTAGGTCATATAGTAACCCTGTGCTTAACTTTTTGAGGAACTGCCAAACTCTTTCCCACAATGGTTGAATGATTTGTTCCAATTTCTCCTCATTCTCTACAATACTTGTAATTATCTGTCTTTTTTATTATAATTATCCTAGTGGGTATGAAGTGGCATTTCATTGTAATTTTGTAGTCTTTCTTGAAGCATATGGACAAGTGGAAGAGAAAGGATGCCTGAACAAATCTGGGATCATATTAATATAAAAGAAAGAATTGGCTGTTATAGGACAATAACAGATTCTGATCACAAATAAATAAAAAGAGGTTCTTATTTAAATGAATTCAATAGCCATATCCATTTTACTTCAACTTTACTTTTGCTATATGTTTTTGACTCAGAATTTCTCAGTTACTGACTAGAGAAAGCAAATATGTCTGGGTATAATCATCAATTCTATAATTAAAATATGGCATGAAAAATATAACTCTTCAAATTCATTTGGGCTGATGTATTACTTACCCCGGCAGATGATATGGATGATACAATAGATGATCAGTGTTCTCAGAAGACCATACTATTTGTCAGGCCCATTTATCCCTGGGCTGGAAGTTGGGTTTGGTGAAAAATGGCAAAGAGTACATTTTTCTTCAGAAACATGATTATGCACATAAGAAGATTTATTTGGGAGATGGGTGTGTGAGTCCTGTAAATCCACAGGCCAAAGTTCTATTCAGTCTGAGAATTTCAAGGGGGCTGGCAAAAAAAGTTAAAGGCCTCAAAACCAAAAGAGAGTCTGCAGCTTCTTTCTTATTATTAGCAATCATGTGACCACAGTGCTTTGTGTGGACCTCCCAGGTCATTGTACCCAGTATCTTTTTTGACTGAATTCAGTTTCCTACTGGTTAGTTGTGCTCATATTGGATTTCGAAATCTTACCTCTTCATGTGCTCATGAACTGTTTCTGCCTTTGCTCTCCCACACAGCTTGGGTCTCTGGAAGCTGACTCTAACTCTCCTTTTTGAATGATCAGATACTGCTATTTACTTATCCAACAACCATTTCCTCTTCCTTCATTGTTAACATAATATCAATTTTTTTTCTGGGTATCCTCATCACACTTGATATTTTATAAATTAAAGAGAACTTAGAAGTCATTTAGTCCTCATTTTCTTACTGTGGGAACTGCATTCAAGCCCATACCCTCCAGTTGGGCCTGGCACCTCAACCACTAACCTCCATTAGTACTCATAGCCACAAACATACAGTGATTCCTTGATATGGGTCTGAGCGTCGGTGTGGGTGATTTTGCCGACAAATACCATATGGGCCCTTGCTCTGTCTTGGGAACCTATTAAATCAGAATCTCTAGGAGTGGAACCCCAAACTGGTACTTTACAGGCTCCTAAGAATGATTAAAATATGCATCTACTTCTGAGAGCTGCTGACTAGTGTAACTTGCCCAAAAATTGCTTTAAGAAGTATGGATGTCAATGCCATAAAGAGTTGTGCTTGGGTACTACCCTCAGTTTTTCTGGTTGATGTCTTGTAGACAACCATGACCATTTATCCCTGCTCTGAAATGCTCCTTGGTACCTCTGTAAAGACCATCTTGACTGGGAAGGACCATCATTGATTCAATTTGGTATTTTCCATGATTTTTAAAAATATATTTATTATCTATGTCAAGATGTAGGTAAGAGCACATCCAAAAAATATTTCTTCCTCTCCATAAATTTGATGTGTTTATTTTTGGTTTAGGGATATGTGTCTTAGAAAGTTTGATTTTTTTACATTGGTGTCATGTATGCTATATACATTTGTCTTAAAAGATGGGTTTTAGGAATCCTGAGGCACACTGACTCTTCTGCTCTTTTACCCTTTGTCATCTTGTGAGTTTGTTCAAATGATGACACTTTTTCCCCTGATTTAGTGGGATTATTGCTCAGATATGTGTTCAAGTGAAGTGTTCCAGGGAACCTATTTAGGCATTTCCAGGTTTTCTTCCATGAATTATATCTGAATTAACTCTGAGTAACATATGATTGTATTTTTATACCTCGGTTTTGGACTCCTTTCACTTTAGATGTGCATTCCAAACACGACCATTGGTGTTGAATTCATAATGCAAAGTTGTTTGGAAATCGTGGCATGTCAGTTTGTTCACACCAAATAGACTTGTTGGGAGGTGAGCCGTACTTGGAAATTGCTCCCAGAGAAACCAATCATCATCAAGTTTTATTACATGTGCATGGTGTAAAGTGCTTCAAAATCTATAATAGCAACAAATAACCTGGTATCAGTCGATGGATACAAAAGCATATATAAGTGTCTATCTGCAAACAGCCTTGTGCTGAGCACTTGGATTGTGACCTGATACTGACATTTATATTTATTAGCTGTATTGTGTATTGGGGTGATTGCTATAACAAGCTAGTTAAACAGGAGCAGAAAATTGTCCCAGAGCTTCTAATATAAGGCAAACAGCCTATGTCTACATGTATGACTATGGACTCATTTTCTAAGTGATTAAGTAAAAAATGATCAGCTAGACCAGCGGTTCTCAACTCTGGCTGCATATTAGGATCACCTAGGGAGATTTGAAAAAAAAATAATGACACCCGACCTCGCACAGATTCTGACTTAATTGGTCTGGAGTGGGGCCCAGGTGTCAGTAATTTTTAAGCCCCTCCAGGTGATTCTAACGTGCAACCAAAGTTGAGAATTCCCAGACTTGACTATATGCCTTGTGAGGATAGACCAGTGTCTAACACATAGCAGTTCAATAAATATTTGTTTCATGCAAAGTTACCAGCAGTAGAGTTGATAGAAAGCTAAATATTTAGATTCAGTTTTTCAGGCATTCAAATAGCAACATTTGCTGAATGTTTCAAGTCATCGGAGAGCTGTGGCTGTTTACAAAGAATGTGATCTCACAAAAGCCCTCATTAGGAGGGTTTCTTAACTAACGGCCCATAATGCCTGTGTCTGGCCTAAGATACAAGTGTCAATAACAAAAATGCACAGGTCCTGACCTCAAGGCCCTGACCTCAAGGTAATCTGCAAAAACTCTACTAATTTCCTATGTTCTTTCTGTGTGGTCTCCTTCCTGCTCTTAACTCCCTTAAGAAATGTGGACAAATACTACCGTCAGGTGGGTCTGCTTTTTCTTTTCATTATAATATGGAGAGAAAGATGAAAATATGTTGAATAAACAGAGCAAGAGACCCCTGTAGAAGTTTCAAGATCATTTCCAAGTCTGTTAGTGCAGTCAAGTCTGGGTTAAACCCATGCTGTACTTCCTACTTTGAGATGTAGTTTACTCTTAATTGCATCTCAAACTTTTCCAAACAGAAACATTTCAAGCTAGTTTCCATCTCTTTGTCATATCTTCAATGACTTTAGAGTCTTAAGCCAAACACCAGGGTGATGACTCCAATTTAAATATGTAAATTTAAGAAATGTAATGCCAGTGCCCTTTCTTTTTAGTGTAGTTTGGCTCCAAACACTGGCATAGCTGGGATTCAATAATTACTTTGGCCTTCAGTAAATCTAGTTGGCTAGTGAATCAGGTAACATTTAACTAATTGATTGTATTTTCTTTTTATTAATTCCATGTTTGCAATTGAGTTATGTATGAAGCAGTAAAAATATCCCGCTATTCTTTGAAAATGGTGTTATATTTTATCACACAGTGTCTTAGGCATACTAATGTTTAAGGAGATGACGTGAGGATTAAACTGCAGCTTTCGTTTATGAACAATATACCTCTCCACAGTAGTGGACACAACATACATGTCGTGAAAATGACAGCTGATCTATTAAGTGTGGGGGCTGATGTCTTGTGTAAAAGATTTCTGTGTCACTGCGGGGAGACGTGCGTGTGCATTATTCATCTCTGCTCAGGCACTACATTCAAATCCTTTCCAAGTGTTCCCTTTTGAAGCACTTTCATGCTGAATTGCTATCTCTGAATTTATACCGTACATTTAACATCCAATTTGACTTTTCACAGAATCACAGTAGCCAAGTAGGGTAGAAACCAAGGGTCAAAGAGAGCTTAATCTGAAAATCCCAGCTTTATGTAGATACAGTTGGTATAAGAGGACTCCGGTGAGGAAGTGCTCTTCGAAAATGAAAGCTCTACAAATGTTAGGTGGGATTATTGTACTCAAGTATGCTTGGTATGAAAACCCCCTCCGTTTTGCTGATTAGTAGACTTTCACTAATTACCCGTCAAGAAAAAGAAAAAAAAAAAAAGAACTTTCAATTCTGTTTTAGTAGTCTCACCTGAGGAATTTAACCAGTTAGGCTTTTTTTTTTAACACTCAGGAGATTAATTCAGTTTATATCTAAAAGAGGAAAAAACCTTTTTCTTCAAAGGCTGACTAGTGTAGAAAGGACTATAATTAATGCAGTAAGTGATATTCTGGAAATTGCGTTTGAATAGAGGGCCCCTCCCCCCAGTCATTCACCCCAAGGGCATTCTAACAGTTGAAACTCAGGGAGAGAATTCTGCTAGTTTTACCTTGTGTGTCTTAAAACAGAACACTTGGTGGCAGTCCTCCTTAAGCACCAAATTTCCTTGATTTAGCTCTTTCTTGGGGGAAACAAAAGAGTTTCCCTCAAGCTTTTCTTGGGCTCCTGACAGATTCTTTTCTCCTTTATGTGGTAACTGAATTACTAAGACATTTCCTCCAGTGAGGAAACAGCAGTTGTGGGACTCTAGCCTTATGATTGCTTTTTCATTTGAGACTCAGCTTGCTTAGGAAGGAATTGTTTTCTTGGGGTTTCAAGACACACCTCCATTCTTTGTATTATCACTGATTTAATTGCTCTCTCTGCCTTCTCCCTTCTTCCTTCTCTCTTTTTTCAAGCAGCTCTTTTCAGCAAGTGTGACTTGGATTTAGGCTTGTCCTGTTGTCCTTTTCAATAGCATCTACCAGCCTCTTGACCACACAACACATCTTGTATCCAGAAGGTATTCTTGGGTGGAAATAATGTTGGTCTTCTTCACAATATCATAGTTTGCATAAACTGTGGTTCTGTATGTTCCTAGAACTGTATGGCTGTCGCTCTCAGAAATTTCCTTATGGAACAATGGCTCCTAAATTATACTGCAAAGCTTTCTCTAAAGATCATGAAAGGAGAATCTAAATGCATGTGTTATTTTTGACCAAATGAACAAAACCCATCATTTTTCTATAATTCATGTCCTTTCCTTTCATTGCAATTAAGTAGTATTCCCGTGGGACTTTTTTTCTCTTTAACCACCCACATCTGCACTATGTGGGGAGGAAAAATAATTTTTCCTGTACTCTTTTAGGTTCTTGGCTGAGATACCCCTGTGCTAAAAGACAGATTAACAGGAGAAAAACAAGCAGAAGGTTAATAACATGTTTACCTCCTGTATGTGTGGGAGGTACCCAGGAAAACTGAGTTACTCCCAGAAATGGTCCAAGCCAACACCTTAAAAATTATCTCTAGCTAAAGAGAAAAGATGTTGGGGGGTGGTGAGGAGCCAGTTATGGGAAGCTATCAGGAAAAGCACAGTAAACAAGGGTAAGGTTGTTACACAGTTCTAAGTCATTGCCTTCTCCACTGATTTAGAAGATATAGAATCATCTTTCTCTTCTTGGTACAGAGAGGGAGACACCCTTACAAATGGAGATTTTCCTTACAAATCTAAAAGTCTTTTATAAAAGGCTAAACTCTACTCAGTTTTCAGAGCTTTTCCTATGTCAGCTGTTTCTTAAAAATAATCAGCCTAAAATAATCTTTATGGCAAAGAGGCATATTTTGGGGTGGTATAGTCTGCTTCCTTTCAATTGGTCAAATCATCTTTTGCCTTCTTTTTTTTTTAAAGGCTTATTTATTTATTTGAAAGAAAGCCAGAGAGCACATGTGCGAGCTTTGGGGGGCAAAAGGAGAGGGAGAGAGAAACTCAAGCAGACTCCATGCTGAGTGCAGAGCCTGACCCAGGGCTTGATCTCACAATCCTGAGCTCAAACCTGAGCCAAAACCAAGAGTTGGTCGCTTTAATATCTTCTGATATGTTTTGTACAGTGCTTGGACATGAGAGCCAAGATGATATTCTGTATGACAAAGTTCAGTCTCTGTTAGCTAAGGTTGCTGTGAGGTTTCTGTATATTCACTTCATCCAGGGTTTCTCCACAAAGGCACTATTGGCATTTGGGGTTGGGTAATTTTTTGTTGTCAGGGAATTGTCCTGCACATTGTAGGATGTTTAGCAGCATCCCTGGCCTCTACCCACTACGTGCCAATAGCACATCCCCCCCCCAACAGTGACAGAAATATCTCCAGATATTGTCAAATGTCTCCACAGTGGGGTGAAATGGGGACAAAATTACCCCCAGTTGAGAAGTCCTGGGTTAGAATATCTGGCGTCTGGCCTTTCATTAAAAAGGTACAATCAGTTATGAATATAAACTGTATATATAGTGCCAGTTATACTATGTGTTTGTATCACCCTCATGACCTTCAATATACTTCCTATATTTGGAGAGTTAAAAATAGCCTCATCTGTTTTCTATGATTGTGACATGATTATCCAAGTAATTTATAATATCCTTCCCTAAGCCCCATTTTCAAGCGTTTTCTCTTACAAAGCAATAATCTATAATATACCACAAACAGTTCATCTGTGTCATTTCTGCATTGGTCTCTGATCTGTGTGTTATGCTGACTTGCCATTATTTTTAAAGCAGTGATGCTAAAACTATTTTGGATAAATACTTTCATTGCTTTGTAACTTTGCTGGAAAGATTAAAGACACTTTATTTTAATATTTTTGGAGAATTTCTTTTTTATGAAGGATTTTTAGCCTGCACTGCTTTTTAAGATACCATGTTCTGGTGATTTATTTTTTAAGTTTACCCTTTCAACATAACTGCTGCTATAAGCCTGAGATGCATCATACATGTTCAGGACCTGTCGGCTCACTAGAATTTCCATTTTTCCCCAAAAATTCCCAGGAATTTTATACAGACAGATTTCCTATTTAAAGATAACTTTGATTTTGTATAAACCTCACTGTGCCATTTAAGTAATAAATATTTGTGCATGAACTGGTTTGACTTTCTGCTGAGAACTGCTAAAAGCCTTTTAATAGAAAACAATAGGGAATGTCAAACATTGAATCACGATCTCACTGAAGCAATTTTTCTTAGAAAGACTTTCATCACACAGAAGTTTTATCCTTGCTCAAATTTTGCCAGAAATTATGTCTGGTTAAAATCTATTGTGATGCTTTGTGCAGCTTGTTTACCCATGTTTTTATGAATTAAAAGCATGCTTTTAATATGCTGCTACATTTTAACTTAATTTTTATCTATAGATATATTTATTTTTTTTAAGATTTTATTTATTTATTTGACAGAGACACAGCGAGAGAGGGAACACAAGCAGAAGGAGTGGGAGAGGGAGAAGCAGGCTTCCCAAGGAGCAGGGATCCCGACGCGGGGCTCGATTCCAGGACCCTGGGATCATGACCTGAGCCTAAGGCAGATGCTTAACACTGAGCCATCCAGGCGCCCCTATAGATATAGTTAGAGACAAAATGAGATTATGACTTCATTTTAGGCTAGCCATTCACTAGGAGATGTGGTATAATAGCCACATGCATGTTTAACAGTATATGACTGGTTGCTTTGAAGCAAATAATCTAGAATTCCCCCAGATGAGCTACTTATTTTCACTCTGTCTTCTTTCCAGTCTTTGCCCTCTAACCCAGGCCAGCTGCCTCACAACAGAGACCATGTGAAAGGAATGTGGACTCGGCAGAGTTGTAACCACTATAGAAAATTAGCAGTAGATATAAACTACTAGGTTTATTTATTTATTTTGGTATTTTTCAACTACAATATGCTCTCTGTGCATCCTCACTAGGCCTTAATTTTTTTTTAAAGATTTTTATTTATTTGACAGACAAAGACACAGCGAGAGAGGAAACACAAGCCAGGGGAGTGGGAGAGGGAGAAGCAGGCTTCCCGCTGAGCAGGGAGCCCAATATGGGGCCCGATCCCAGGACCCTGGGATCATGACCTGAGCCGAAGGCAGACGTTTAACCACTGAGCCACCCGGGCGCCCTGACTAGGCCTTAATTTTTATAACTTCTATAGATCTATTTAGAACAGTTGAGAAGGGGAAATAAAAGGAAAACCAAACAATAACTCAGATTACCCATTCTGGCCTCATGTAAACACAGTCTTCATGTGGGAAATGTGAAAAGTCTCTTTCCACAGCTAACCACCATTTTAGACATTTCCTTATCTCCCTTTCTCCCTCCCTCTTTGCCTTCCTTCCATTTCTTAATAGAAACGTTTAGCTGGTGATGGTCTTCATTACTCTTGCTACAAACATGTGTTCAATGCTGAAATAACAGTCTCAGTAAGCTGAAAAAATAAGAATGTTGCCCATGTTGGACCATAGAGGAGGTGGGTCCTAAGCCACATAAAAGATGTAAGTTGTAGATAGATTGCCTTTTATATTCCCTCATTGCATACTTCTACCCTGATTTAGTGCCTCACATAGGGAAGGTACTTAATTTTATTTTTTTCTTTGATCAGGGTATCCTTACAGCCCAAGTAAAAACTGATCCTGTTTTCTTCTACTTTTAGTTTCTTTGATGATCGTAGTTATTTCCTTTTCCCAGAAGGGGGACAGAAGATGCTTTATATAGCATTACTGTATGATATCTTAAATATGCTCAATTCCAGGTACTTAAAGTATTAGAATTTATCCTTGCATGGAAGTTATTTTTCTTAATAAATATATTGGTTAATTCATTTACTGCCTACAGATTTATTGAGCACTAAATATTTATCATACTCTGTGCTAGGTTCTGAAGATATAAGTAGATGTCATTCCTGTCTTCAGGAACTAACAATCTGGTTGATGAGAAGAGGACACAAATAACCATGGTTCTGGTGGGAAAAGGGCTATAATGTAGATATGTACAGTGTGCTGTGGCAAATAGAGGACGTTAATTTCATTAATGGAGACCGAGTGGGCTATAGAGGGAGATGGTAACAATTGAGCTGGTCTTAAAAATTGATGGGAGTTTACCAGTTTAAGAAGTAAGAGTGTATGCTGAGGGCAGGGTGCAGTGGTATCCATTCCAAGCTACTAGAAGAGCATGAGCTAATGCATGGAAGCATATGACTTATTTGACATGTATATCATGTGTTCCGGGGTGGCTGGAGCATAACTTGCTTTGGGACAACTTAAAGTATGTAATACTAGAAAGATAGAACCTTGAATGCCAATTATGAATTTACACTTTATTTTGTAGGCAGAGAGAGCCATTAAAGTGTCTTTTTAAGTTTTTTTTAAGATTTTATTTATTTGTCAGAGAGAGAGAGGGAGAGAGCACAAGCAGGGGGAGCGGCAGGCAGAGGGAGAGGGAGAAGCAGGCTCCCCACTGAGCAGGGAGCCCAATGTGGGGCTCCATCCCAGGACCCTGGGATCATGACCTGAGCCGAAGGCAGGTGCTTAACCAACTGAGCCACCCAAGTGCCCCTTTAAAGTGTTTTAAGCTGGATTCTGACATGATCTAGTTTCCATTTTGTGGAGAGAATTTTGGTAACAATATTGAGGGTGAATTAGAGGGAGAGGATATAGGATCTGAAGGAACCAGTTAGGACTTTACTACAATTATCCAGGTGTGAGAGATGAGTGCCAGAATTAGGACAGGGCAGTGTA
This sequence comes from Leptonychotes weddellii, assembly GCF_054177405.1. NCBI lineage: Eukaryota > Metazoa > Chordata > Mammalia > Carnivora > Phocidae > Leptonychotes > Leptonychotes weddellii. The sequence goes on from NC_138385.1 coordinate 21,500,636, forward strand.
AAGGAAAAGGAAGAAATATTTTGCGGGTATAATAGACAGAACTTAGTAACCAATTGTATATGGGGCATAAGGAGCAATAGAGAAGAATGACTGCAAGTCTTCGGCTACCACCTAGGGGAATGCCAGAGGAGAAGGAGGGGCAGATTTGACTAGGAAAAGTGATGTGGGATGTATCTGTTATAAGATTACTGTAGAACACTAGGCATTCTGAACTATGAAACTGGAGTTCAAGAGAGAATTCAGAGCCAGAGACATAGATTTGAGCATCATCAGTATATATGGGAAAGTTAAAACCATGATCTGTGAAATTGCTCAGTGTGAGCATGTAGAATGAAAATAGGGAAGAGGACATAACTCAGGGGGAAGACTGGTTTTAAGAAGCTGGTAGAGAAAGAGAAGCAAAGGGACCAAGTAATTGGGCTAGAGATGTAGTAGTTAGACTAGAGGAGAACTAGCGTATAGGGCTTGTTGAGGAACTCAAAGACAAGAATGAGAACATAAAGGATGAGAAGAGAGCGATTAAAAAACAGGGAAAGACTGAGAGAGAATTTGAGAGATGGAGAGAGATTGAGAAAGTAATTGCATGTTGGAGAGAGAGCAAGAGAATAAACAAGAGAGAAAAAGATTGAAAAAGAGTGAATGAGAGAGACAGATACTTAAGAGTTAGAGATAAATTTTGAGAGGGAAAATAATAGAGCAGAATTTCAGAAGAGACAGTATAAGGGAGATGGAGGTTAAAAGCACAAATGTGGGAAGATTATTAGAAAATTAGGAGGACATTTCTTCCTTTGGTGCAGATGAGAAAGGAGTAAGAATAGATGAAAATGTATTTGGAAGGAGTAGGTAAAGCAAGTTGAGAGTTCAGACCCTGATGACTTTTGACTTCTCTAAGAATAAGGGAAAATGCCCTCCATGACCAAGAGAATGAGTTGGCCTGAGTGAAGTAGGGCAGAGTAAAAGCATCAGTGTTAGATTTTTAAGGACCAACTGCTGTAAAACAAACAAACAAAAACCTTCACGGATCTGTAGTGGAACCAATCAGCAAGAAGATGTAGGTTTTCTCTTGCTCTCAGCTGTTAGCAGGAAGGGAGAAAAAAAACGAATGAGGGCTGGATGCAGGGTGGTAAATCAGCGCTTCAGATGTGGTAGCAGGTGGAGTGTAGGGGATCTGTGATCACTGATGAGGGTCAGGTAGGCAGGTGAGGGTAGTCACGAAGGGGCTGATGGACTGGGAACTTGGACACAATGTGACTGGAGGTTTCATTGAGGTTAAAGAACAGATTTAGTGGGAGTGAAGGAGTATATTTTAAGTCTAATTATAAGGTTAGAGTCTTGCAGATTTAAATAGTCTATTCTGGCTCAACTAATTTTTATAACTAAAAGTAATGTTGAGTAGAACATGAAAAGAATCTTTAAACTCCCATGAAGCATGTGCCTGTGATTAGAGCTGTGAAAGCTCATAGGAGTAAGATCAAAAAAACTGAAGCTGGAAATTAAATGCTCTGTGTTTGTGTGTGTGTGCACACGTGTGCGTGCACGCCCGCCCGTGTGTCTGTGTGTTTGTGTGTGTGTGTATGATCTAAGACATGAAGATACATGAGTTGTTTGACATGTGTGCTGGAGCATAAGTTGCATTGGGACAAATTAAAGTGTATAATACTAGAAAGATAGATATACACACACATTTATACACATTGTTATATATATATTAATATTATTCTATATAATATACATCTTATATATCTACATATATTTTTTCTTTCATCCTATTTGAAACAAGAAAAGCTGAAAAAAATTGATGAATCTCTGTTTAAGCAAAAAGGGAAGGATTGCACCCGAGAGGAGCTAATGGAAATTATTAGAGTCTATGGTAAGATTCTTGGTAGGTGGGCTTAGAATTCAAAGTGACTTTAATATATTGAAGAAATGATTAGAAATCAGCCAAATTCAATGAGCGCATGTTGTGGAGTAACATGGGAGGCAAAAAAAAAAAAAAAAAAGAAAGAAAGAAAAAAGAAAAAACATGGGTGAGGAAGGCCTGGCCTGCTAACCATAAACCCTTTAACTTTTTTGTATGCCCCACTAAATATGTGTTGCATTACCTTAAAAGATGACTAAGTTTTCCCTGTGAATAGGAAAAAACTGCCAATTAATTCTACCCTTCACTCTATGTCCTAATTCTATCTCTCTCTACCAAAATTCTCTCCACAAAATGGGAACCGATCATGCCAGAATCCTGCTTAAAACACTTTTAATGGCTCTTTGCCTATAAAATAAACCCTAAAATCCCCTATCCAGTTGGTCCCTACTTATGGTTGGTTCTACATCAGAAATATCTTCTTGAGTTGATCTTTATACCTCTGTGCTGACATACTGACCTTGTGTTTGCACAAAATTCACACAGATTGCCTAGTAAATTTTGCTGATCATTTATGCCAATTAAAAGGTAACACACTGGGTATAAAAGCTCTTTCTGAAAAGGGACAATGTTCTAGTTAGTTCTGCTATCATAATGTCCCTAATCAATATGTTTTCTATGATTAAGAAAATTAGGAAGCAACTTGTAAAGACTTAACTTGGTCTTATGCCAGTGAACTCAAGCTGGATCAAACCAAACTTGAGTTCTCAGTTCTAAGAGGACATTTGTTCTAACTGTGTTTTCAGCTTGATTTCCCTCAGTTGAAGTGAAATGGATGAAGAATTTTAATTTGTCTTTTTTGCATTCAAACATAAAAAGTCATTGGGTGTTAGTTGAAAATTTATGAAGTGACAGTCTTGTTAATAAAGATAAATGAGATGGCTTATTTTATTAATATTAATGTTGCACATAATGTAGCTTTGCTAAGTAAATATAGGGTTATAATTTGCAAAATTTGCAAACTAAGAATCTATAGCAATTGTAGAGCTTAAGACCAAATTGTAATTTTCAGGTGCATTTCAGTTGTTGCTAAATTTTAAAAAATTGAAGAGTCACTTGGATTTGTTTGAAATATTTGGGAGGCAACCTGGTTATAGCCTTCATGATTTCCAGTATTTGCAGTGTTGTCTCCATCATCATATAACAATGAGGACTAATGCAAAGCATAAAGTGACCTGGTAATTGAGAAGCAGAATCTTCCATGGTCTACATGGTGAATCCCATCACTATAAACTCCATGGGGGAGCCATGTGGTCTGGCTGCAGTGAAATGCATGTAGTCTCAAAGAAGCAATCAGGCCCACTTTTCCTCTGGGCGATGGGGATTAAATTAATAGTTGGGGGAGGGATGGAAAAAGGGAAAGGAGAAGGCCTTAGACATGTCTTTATTTCATTCATTCATTCATTATTTATGAGTACCTATTATGTGCTAGGTTCTATGCTAGGTACTGTGAATAAGGCAGATAAAGTCCTTGGTCCTATGGATATTTATCACTTTACTTCTCAGATGTGGTACTCATGTGCTCCTGGGGTGTTGTAAGTTGTTTGGAGAATTTGGCTGAGTCTTTCAGGTCCAAGTCCTAACTTAGTAAAAATGATTAAAACGATGTTGAGGTAGAGAGAAGGGAGGGGAACTGTAGCTAAACAGGGCTGATGTGGAGAGTTCAGTTCTCTCCTCACCTCTTTCCCTCTTGACTGCCTGTCTCACTTTCACAACGGATTAGCAAATGGGATGTGTTCTATAGGCAGTACAAGACTCCATTTCGGGTTTTTCATGATCACTTTGGAAAGTGACAGGAATTAGAAGGCCACTGTTGGCAGCACAGGAGGTAGGGGTGACATTTATTCTGAACCATTTTTTTCTCTTTAGCTTTATGGTGTAACTGTATGATTTCAAGTGTCACTGTATTACTCAGTGTTTAAATTTCATAATATCAGAATAAGTATTAAAGTATAAGAGAGGAACAATGTAAAAATTGAGTTACATCTTTAGATTTACTAGAAGGTTGGTGTTCCTAATGTATACTTATAAATGACTCAGGATCACTGACATTGCTAATGAATTGGACCAAATGTTATCATCAGAATGATCCTCAGACCTTGTGTACATTTGAATTTAGTAATACACCATTCTGTACTTCATAGGGAACAAAAACATTTCAAAACCAATCTGTTTGGGGGAATTTAGTTACTGCTTGCTTTCTTAAATAAAATGATTTGCATTATGACTCAAAATTACTCTGTGTCAGTGAGACATCAGAAATATCTATGAAAAATAAAAATCTAGAAATTATCCAAACGTTTTTAAAACATCCAGCTGTTTATTTTCATGGTCTAGGAAAATTAACCTCTAGATTGACTATTTCTCCCAATATCCAGAAATAATATTTTAAATAATGTAAAGGGAGAAGAAGTAAATGCTATGTTAGTCTCTTTCTCAAGAAGAATTGTGGCTTTTTTTCTAATTTTTTTCTTCATGGGATCATCATGGTATTGGAAAAATTCTTGTTTCACAATCTAAGCTTATGTGCCTATGCTTTGTGTAGGGAATAGTTAAATTTCTCTTTGACAGAATTCCTAATTTTTTAATACCCCATTGTTAGTATGTAGGTCTTTTGGTGATAGGTACTTTAAAGGAAAGTTACAAAGGGTTGCAATACTTTTACCTAGCAGCTAACATTAGTTTCCATGGCTGAAGACATGTAAGCTATTGTCAGTCTTGACAGTATAGAAATAAGATCAGCTTTGCTCAAGAAAGTTTTCATTTGGGTTAATAATATTAGAGTAAAATCCCAGCTGAGTCTACATCAGGAAATCTTTTATGCTCTGATATCATTACACATTCAAGAATAACAACCGTTCCTTTAAATAAAATTAAAGGGATTCAATTTGAGGCTGAATAAAAAAATATATTGGAAAACGGTGTATAGTGGAGATATATACTCTTGCTCTGTTAAGAACCCATTTATCTCTGACTCTGAGACTAATCATATTATTAATAGTCATACACACTCTGGGCAACTTGAGAAACAATCAGTTTCTTCAGTTCCAGAAGGACTCTCTGAGATATCTTCTCTTGCCTGAAAAACCCTCAGTTTTACTCCATCTCTTTGTGAGATTATTAAGTATTTCTCTACATTTTTTGCTTTTGCATGTGTATCTACCCCATGATGATGTTTCATACTTGAATTGTCTTTATTGTTCATATTCTTTTATCTCATTTTTTCTCCTTGGTGGAACCTGTCAAGTATTACTGATCAACAAATGTTCCCTTGGTGAGCCAGTTCAAGGTCCTACGTTTTATTTCCAAAGAATCTTGCATACCGCTGATCTGGTGAATCCAAACCCCCCACTGCTCTTTCCTTTGGATAAGTTTGTTCATGACTGTATAAGCAGCATACACCTATACCAATATACTTAAGATCAGTTGTATTTTCAGGTGGCAGTTCAGATCCATGTTAGAAAGACCTGAAGCTGTATGGTTATAGCCATACTAGAATGAGATGTCTAATAATGTGGATGTCAGACTCTAGAATCGCAGTCCAGATTTGATGTCCATGCCAAGCGAAAGAGGCTATGTTGTACAGCAGTGGGGTTTTACAGCTTTTTTTCTTAAAGAAGTACAACCATCTTTTTAAGTAAAATCCTATGTAGAACCTCAGTACCTATAATTAAGAAAATGGAGCTGCCCAGATTAGAGAGAGGACTGAGGCCCAGTCTCCCATCTTCTCTGCTTTTTGCTTGGCCTCCTCGTCATCCTATACCATGACCCTCAAAGAATCTCTTTGGAGACCTAAAGCTCGGAGGAATGAGACTGAAAACCACTAGGGTAGCAATAAAGTGTTTTTCTTAAATCATTGGTCATTGACTTTGGAATGTTCTTTTTAAAATTTTTTACATTCCGAAATTGGAGTGTTGGCTATTTTGTAAAGTCGTATCAGTTCACATAAAAATAATTAGTCCTACCATCCAGCTGGAATCAGGAAGAATTAAAAACCTGCTCATCTTTACCATCTTATCAAAAGGTTAAGTAAACATAAAAATTAATGAAGTTTCAAGTAATTTGAAAGCTAGTTTCCACACCCGGCCCCCCATATCGACTGCACTAACAAGAGGGGAACTAATATTTGTTGAGCATCTACTACCTGCCAAGTGCCCTGTCATGTGTATTATATTCTCTTTCCCACAACAACCCTGGGAGATAGAAATTATTCCTATTTTATAACCAATGAAAATTTGGCTCATAGAGATTTAAAAAACTAAGGTCACAGGTCACACAGCTAGGAAGTGGAGAACCTGGATTTTGAACCGTAATCTGGCTGGCTTAAATGCTCATTCTCTTTCCCCAATATTAGGCTACCTTCCCAATAATATAATGAGGGGAAGCAAGAAGATCATGAAAAGTAAATGCAAGAAAGTTCTGAAAATCTGTGTAGAGATGCCTTTGACCACAAGTGCAGTCTTTTTCATTTACTACCCATGTATTACTGTGTTTGTGCCTCTTCTGTTTATTTGTAATATATTTAGTATATTCTTCCTTCTAAACCCATCTTCTCCCATGCCTCTCTCCTCCTTTCTCCTTTCCCTTCTCTCTTCACTGCCACCTTTATAGTTGCAGTCTTTTTTTTTTAACTAAGAGGTTTTAAAATTTATTTTATTTTTTAAACATTTATTTATTTATTAGAGAGGCGGGAGGAGAGGAGCGGAGGGTGATGGAGAGGGGAGAAGCAGACTCCCCGCTGAGCATGGAGCCTGATGGGGGGCTCAGTGTAGGGTTCAGCATGGGGCTCGAGATCATGACCTGAGCTGAAACCGAAAGTTGGCCACTTAACTGAGCCACCCAGGCACCCCTACAGTTGCACAGTCTTAAGGGGGCTGGATCCTCCTCTTTTCTAGTCAAGGTTCTTTTGGTTGCAAAAAAAGGAAACTCACTTATGATAAAGTGGGAAGGTTATCAAAAGAATATAGAGATCTCACAGAATGCAATGGCAAGCTATGGCTATTATATTAAAACTTAAGTGGCTCTTTCCACCTCTCTGTGAGTGCATACTTTTTCTTATGTCTGCTTCTTTCTCATGGCTTCTCTCTGAGCATCTACTTTCTTCCCACACACCTCTGCTTCCCTTAATTGACTTCCTATTTTCAGTCTTCTTGAGCATTGCTCAATATGGATGTCCAGGCCCTAACTCTGCATGAGCTTTCAGACGTAGTACCTGGATCTTTCATCTACATCTCTAGGCCTAAGTTTCTGATGGTATAGGATTGGCTTGGCCCAACTCAAGATAGAAACCTTTTTGTATTAGGTGTTCTACTCTGGTCCAGTTGGCTGAATTGGTATGGCAGGGCACAGGTTCAAATATGGTTCCTTCAGTAGAGGCTATAGGTAGGGTCTGAACTCCAAGACATGTCAAGTATCCTTTCCTTTACACTGGACTTTGCTTCCAAGTGTACTTTCCTCCCTGTACCCTAATTACTCTAGACTAGGAGAGGAGGGACCCCTGTGACTAGCAAGATGTTCTTCTACAAAGGAGGTCAGATTGTTCAATTTAGGACTTACAGTGGGAAATATGTTCAACTCAATAAGGCCTGGGCATCCCATAGTGTAGCAGAAGGCTCAGAAACCTTTGTAGGAAAATAAATGGAAAAAAATTTTTCTTGGGTGTTTGTTTTTGCATGGAGTCAATCCTTACAAAACTACTTTTCAAATTAGAATGAACAGCATGAGAAGCCTTTACCATTGGACACAGTTGCTTTAGACATGGGTGAAAGAGATGAGTGTAATCCACTTTGTCTAAAGTTTTCTTACTTGGGTAAAGAGTAGGCAACGTGTTTCTATGAATAAGATGTATTGGATGCTTTGTTTGTGATGGGTTTGTCCATACTTGAAAGAGAAGTATCTGTGATGCTGCTGCCATTTAATTCCTGATAATATATTACAAAATCATTCAAAGAACATTCTCAAATTACAAGGCAGCCCTTGTATACTGTGTGTGTGTGTGTGTGTGTGTGTGTGTGTTGAGGATGGAGATTTGCAGTGTGAGCTGGGAGTAATGCTTGTATTATAGGCTAATGAGGTTATATCAAACTTTGGCTCTAGGAGTTACAATTTGAGTAGATGATAAGAGTCCTGAGATTTAAAGACTTGGTTAAGATAATTCTAGAGTGTGTGAGTCTAGTCTTGATGTATCATGTTGTGAGGTTGCAACTCTAATTGTCCAAAAAGCCTAAAAAGGTTTTTTTTTTCTTTTTTGATACTCCTTAGGCATCTTTCATTATGAAAATTTAACCATGGAAGTGTTAAAATGCAAAGTTCAACTGAGTAAATTTTAAAGATCTTATTGGCTTTATTCAGTGGTTCATGGATTGGGCAGCATCCCATCTAGCAGATAGAAAGGAGCTCTGAGAAAATGTACAAAATGAAAGACATATATAAAATAGGCAGCAGGGAGCAGGACAAGGAAGTTATACCAGCAGAAAGTGGATTGGTTGTGGCAGGGATCTATCAGGTAGATTACCTGACTAGTGCTGACCAGGTAATTCCAGATTGACTGGTTTAAGATTCCATTCCTGAGAGAGGCTGAAGCTGTGCTTAGGTATTAAGTCTCTGTTTGGTGATGTGGGGCTTAGCATGAGTGACTCCACTTTGAGCCTCTTGTCTCTCTTTTAACAGATGTAAAGAAGATGGTTATAATCAATAAGTTCTCAAACCTGGAAACATATCACTTTCAGGGTTGAGGGTTTTTTCCTGAAAATGCTTTGCTTCTAGATAACCCCCTTGCCTTCCCCACAGTGTCAGGTGGTTTAATGGTGCCTACCATGCACTAGCCACTCTGTGGTTGTTCAAGATTTTCTACCTCAGGACCTTCCTATATATGATGATTACCCTAAACTTCATGGATGATGACTTCACACTTCAGGGAGGCCCTCCCCAACCATCCCAACCATCCCAACCAACTATCTAAAACAGACCTCCTCATCCCCCCTCTTCTCTCACTTTATACTCTGTTTTATTTTCTACATTTTACTTATCACAATCTGCAATTATTTTATTTAATTGTTTTATGCTTTATTGAATGTCTTCCCCACCAGACTGCAAACTCTGAGAGGGTGAGGACCATATATATGTCAGTCACCATTGGTATCCCCAGTGCTTTCTACAGTGCCTAGCAATAAAAGGTGCTCAATAAGTATTTGAGGGATAGATGAATGAAGAAAGCATTAGAACACTATCATCCATGATTACAAATGATCCACCTAAGCCACTGTTTCATTTTAGAAAACATTTAGGAAACCTATTGTCACAGTGGTTGTGTCTCTTACGTTCAGTTGGTTAGCGTTAGTGTTATCCATGGAGAACGGGATGAGGGATTTGAGCAAATCCTACTACATGGAAAGTCCCCATACATAACTTTCAAAAACAATATTTATCAAAGTTTAATATACATATAGAAAAGCACCCTTATTATAAGTGTGCAGACTGATGAGTTTTTCATACACTGAACATACACATGTAGCCAGCATGCAGATCAAGAACCAAAATATCTTTGATAACCTGGAAGCTCCCCTCATGCCTGCTTCCAGTCACTATTCCTTCAAGATTAACTACCATCTTGCCTTCTAACAGTATACATTAGTTTTACGCATTGTTACTTTATATAAATGGAATCATAGTTTGGACTCTTTTCAGTATTATGTTTGTGAGGTTCATCCATCAGCTATACTGTTGCATGTCTATACTTAATGTTTTTAAACAAGTGGAAATGAATCCCAAGACACCCTGAGAGGTCAAGGTAAAGGGAGAGGAAGTTAGTCATTTAGAATGAAGACTGGAGATTTATGTGCTGAAGCGAGCCATGTTCTATTACATTCATTTTGCCTTCTTTGCTTCCTCTAGCCTTGCTTCCCAAATCTTAAACATGTAGCTTACAAATATCTGCCCTTGGGAAAAGCACTTACTGATCCACTGAAAATCCATCTCTGCTACTGCAAAATAAAAAATAAAAATAAAAATAAAAAATCTTTTGAGCTCATGCTCTCTCTCGGAGGTGTGTCAGTAATATCATTTCTTTATATGAGGGGCAGCATTTAATTATTGATTCTTAATGCATATGTCCTGAAGGTGTTTATGAGTTTAGGGACATTGTTCTCTACATCTCAGTGCAGGAGGTTATAAGAAGACATACAGAAGGAGGGGCGATGGAAAACCTGATTAAGTTTCTGGACTTTACACAGAGACAGATAAAAATAGGATACTCTGTGTGATTTAAAATTGGCAAGGACAGGCCTTCAGTATGAGGAGATTTCTTTGAGTTATTAATCATGAATTATATGTTTTTGTGACAGTGAAAGATAGAAGCTTTAATTAAACACACCTTAATAAACTTCCCTTAGAAAATCTCTTTTTAAAAATAAATGTGGCATCAGATAATCTATGGAAGATGTGGAGTAACTCTTCTAGAGTCCTATATAATGAGGAAGCACTCCCTGACAGAGAAGGTTGCCAGGCACTTGCACAAATTACTAAGGAAGGCTGGGGAATCGATGGCCATCTGTTCAGCATGGTTCTCATGCAAGTGTGCCTGGAGCCAGGGGGCTGGTTGACATGATCTTAGAAGGAAAAGACCTTTCGTTTTTCATTTGATAATTATCAGGGTTCTTCAGGCCTAAAAAATCCCTTAAAACCTAAGGGATGAAGTAAGTGTTTGGTTCATGCAGTGTGTCTGTCTCTCTCTCAAGCATTTTCAGATTTAATGCCAGAGACGACTTGGAGGCGAAAGACACCGTTTATATTACTCCTTCCACTCTTAGTACCGCACATTAAAAAAAAGAAAAAAAAATATTGTGCAATATTTTGCTGTCGCTTGGTAAAGAGCTATTATTTACTGTTCCTCCATTTTAAAATGTTGTTACTGCTTTTTAAAGTGGTCAAAATGACACTTTTAAAACCCACAGTTTTGTGTGACCTGCATATTGAACCAGCCCAGACACCACCTGAAAGGTCTTTGCAGGCCGCTATGGCTCCATACACAATAATAATCAATACCACTTAGACTACTTTCTGGGTGCATACAAGGTGCCAGGAACTGGTTGGCACTTTTCATATATTATCTCATTTAATTTCTCAGTGATCCGGCAGGGTAGGTATCATTATCACTCCACCTATAAATGAGGGAAATATTTTTTGGCCAAGTCCAAGAACTAGCCCTCAGTCACATAGCTAGTTTTTTTCAAGCACTGAATTACGCACTCCCATCTGTCTGACTGCAAGGCCCACATTTCTTTTCTATATTATGCTTTCCTAATACTTTGAGAACCTGACCTATTTAAAATAAGACTGAAACACAACTTCTGATTTGGATATATTTTCAGGTTCAACTGATTTGTTTCCTAGTCATTTTTGACATATTGGTGAGATTGGGTTTTAGAATCAGATAGTCCTACATTTAACCCTGCCTTTTCCTCTTGTCACTTATGTGACCTATAGCATGTGACCCTTCAGGTTCCTCTTCTGTGAAGTAGATCAAATAATAGAATCAACCTCATAAAACTGTTTTAAGAATTGAAGGATATGATGCAAGTGAAAGCATACATCAAAATAATAAAGAGCACATAGTAAATATTTAAGAAATATTAGTAACAAAGATGCTAGGAATGGTTTTTGAACTCATGGGACCTTGACAGTCTCTCTTGTCCTGTTCCATATTTAACTTGGTTGCCTCCTTCAGAAGCCTTTCCTATTTCATCAGGGCCAGAAAATGTTTCCTACCATTCAGAGTTTCGGTTTACCAATTACATGGAGGCTGTCAACAAAAGAATCTTGGTTTTCAAACTTAGGTTTTTTTAGCAGCCTGACTTCCCATCCTTAAGGTCCAAAGAATAACCACAAGAATATAAACTAGCTTCAATCAGATGAATCATATGTGTCCTAGAATCTCAAATCTTTAAAATATTGTAACAGCAGAATTCTTGTCTGTTTACCTAGCCTTGTGGCTGTCCTATATGCCAAACCAAAGATTGGGTCACATGGTCTTACAGAGATTTTTTTTTTTCCAGATTTATAATCTGATTTATAGGATAAGATCTATGGAGGCCTTTACTTATACATTAAATTATATGCATTATACACAAAATTAAATGCATTTACTTATACATTTTATGAATCACTTTTATGGAGAAGAATATAGGAATTCCAGAGTTGAACTCTCCCAAAGATCAGGGACATGTGCCACTCCACATCCTTCTTTTGAGTAAAAGCCTATCAGCAGTGTTTTTTAATATCCTTGAAAAGCACCTAGGTAGAAGGTAATTAACATCTATTGCAATGTTAATAACTTCATTCCAGAATTTTCGTCGGTTTCTGTTGTATAGCTTCACTGTAAAGCTCTTATTAATGCAATGATAAACTTACAGAAATACATGCTTTATTTAATTTTTGGTGTCGGTAAAAGTGATGCATATTCAGAGGGGGGGGGAAGTTAATTAGCCCCAGGGTTTGATAGACATCATTTAGTAGTTGTCCAGTTAATCTAAAATCCTGCATATAACCAATTACTATTGTAATGAGAACTTTAATTTTTAAACTTCCTATCCAATTTCTTTCAATCATTGCTGCAAAACATTTGAAAGTCAACAATGCAGAAGTTGCTTTAGAGGCCTGTGTTAGAAATGGTCAGATCCCCAGAGAGCTAAAATACAGTTCGCAGATGTGGAATGATCTTCTTTTCACTCTGAGCATTATATAATTTAGACTTTGAAAAAAAAAAAGTTGTACAAAGGAAGAAACCAAGCAACTTTTAGTGATAAAAACACTGTGCAACCATGTTCATAGAATATCCACCCAAGGCCATTTTTTCTCCTGATCTTTTGAAAGAAACTGTACTATCTGAGCTGAATCTCAATAAAGCATGTTGAAGGCACTGGGTGTAAGATTTCTTGTTGAATTTTGCAGGTCTCTGTGTGGCTTTTGCTATTCAGGGCCTTTTCTGCTTCTTTTCTCCTCTCCACTTTCCTCTTCTACCTCTTCTTAAAGAGATTGCCCTATAAGCTAAGGGTGATTCATTTCTACTAGTGGTGAAAGGCATTTTCATCCACTACTCTGAGGTTGTATTAATCTGCTAGGCCTTCATAAATTTCATTGTGAAGGGATTTAATTTGTTTCCATTATGAGAACTTTTCAGTACATTCAGTTATCATAATCAAAAAGCACTTAACTGCATGTGTGCTATGCCAAGAGAATTATAGTGACACATTTTCTGCCCTCTGAGTGTTCAAGTTTAAGAGTAAGTGCCAGGTTTTGTGGATCACTATGCAGAAGGACAAGATGATGCACGATCTTGGTGAGCAAACTTGGGCTCAGGTTGTCAGGCCAAACCACAGGATCTGTGTCACAACTGGGAATTTCAGGGGAACTGGGAAGTGAGATGAGAAGTCTGGCCATGATAGGGACATAAATAGAAGCCTGGGTAGTTTGTGTAGATTGGAGAACTGCATCCAGAGGATTAAGCACAGCAAGAGGGTGCAGGCAGAAGTGGAGTCCAAGCATATGAGCAAGTTGGTCAGGATTCCTGTCAGGCAAGAAGAAACAGATGATAGAGTTTTAGCCCAGATTCAAAACAGATAGGCATGTCCACTTAGTAACACAGCCATGTGGGAATCTGTTTTCCTTCCCTTGCCAAGGTTTTAAACATTTCTGATGTATTTGGTTGAGGAATACTGGTTTGGGCTGCTTCCTCAGGTGAGGCAGGCTGCTGTAGATGATGGGTATGGTAATACAGACTGGGATCCTGGAGTGGGCTCTTGTAATTTTACCTTTGTGACTATATTAACGTGAATAAACATTCATTTGAAGGTCAAATGATATCTGGTGTCTCAGGGTTGCAGTGTATCTGGACTTCTTAAGATTCTGTCTTTCTTGGCAGTGAAATACACAATATAGGCTGACTCCCATCAAAGCAGCTTTTAACATTTAGAACTGAGGAAACCAATTGACATCTGAATAGAACTTTTTTTCCCCTTCTCTCTCTTAGTCCGTAAGGGCAATAGACTTCCCAGAAAGAGATCATAGATTGTAGTAAATTCCAGGTGATCAGTCAATCTGTTCAGTGGCAAGTATCAATTTAGTCCCTGGTTTTTTTTTAATTCAATTTTTATTTATTTTAAATTTTTCTTGAGGAAAGGTAGCCACCCCTTTAGCTGCGGGATTTTACCTTGGCCTCTAGTCATCATTTAGTTTGATGCACATTGGCCATTACACTGATTTCAGCTCGGACAATGATACTATTTTTACATAGTGTCACTGTGATTTAATAAATGAATACTAATGCCGTTTGTGGAATAAAGGCAATCATAAGGCCTTGGATGAGTGAGAAGGGAAGAGGCAAGGACTTTAAGGGATGCTTAACAAGCTGTTAATTTCTCTTGATGGCATTATGCCACCGTGCATGTATTAAGGACCATGTTGATATCTGGAGTATTGAGCCACAGAGTATCACTTGGAACCCTGAGGGCAGGGATGAGGTAGTGGGGGAGACCATTCTAAAGAACTCTGGGGCAATCAGTTCAAGAAAGTTAGGGCTCCACTTGAGTTTGACAATAAGTTCTCAGTGATACCTGAAGAATTAAGCTGTCTCCTGAGTTCCTAAGAAAAAGAAAGGGAGAAATGGGAGAGAAATGCACCCACTATTTGTGCATTTGATCTTCATAATGACACTATCAGTAGGGTATTTATTATCATCTTTGTTTTACAGTTGAATAACCTGAAGCTCAGAAAAGTTAAGTAACTCACTTAAGCATTGTGGTTAAGAATTGGGGCTCTGGAAATTGCACTACTGGGTATTTACCCCAAAGATACAAAAGTAGGGATCCGAAGGGGTATGTGCACCCCGATGTTTATAGCAGCAATGTCCACAATAGCCAAACTGGAAAGAGCCAAGATGTCCATCGACAGATGACTGGATAAAG
>NC_138385.1:21516012-21543656 GCF_054177405.1 Leptonychotes weddellii
GGTGGTGGGTATTGAGGAGGGCACATTCTGCATGGAGCACTGGGTGTTATGCACAAACAATGAATCATGGAACACTTCATCTAAAACTAATGATGTAATGTATGGGGATTAACATAAGAATAAAAAAAAAAAAAGAATTGGGGCTCTGGAGGCAGAGGAAGCTGAGTTTGAATTTTGGCTTCCACTAATTTGTAGCAGTAAGAACTTGGGACAGATAAACTTTTTGTGCTTTGGTGTCACCATCTATGAAAGAAAGATAATAATAGTACTTATAATCAAAGGAGTTTTGTGGATATTTAATGGCAAAATGGGTATAAATCACTTAGCACTGTCCTATGTTCCTAGTAAGTGCTCAAAAATGCTATCTATTTATAGTCCTCCTCCTCATCATCATCATTACCACCACCACCACCACCACCTAAACATGTCAGGCCCCAAAGCTCATGCTGTTTCTGGAACATCATAGTGTCTCCAAGTGCCAGTAAGAGTGGTGGTAAGAAGGGCCAGGGAAAGTTAATATGTATACGTAGAAAATGAAAAGATAAGGCAGTGAGGGGGAAAAAAGGAAGGGCAAAATTTAAAAAGGATAAAAGGAACTCTATAATAAGAGGTATGGTCAGTAGAAGGCCACTGCTAGCAATTTTCTCAGATGCCACACACAGTGTGGTCTACACTAGAACAACTCTTCCTTTCTGAACCCCTAAAGTCACTAGATTGTAAAGAAAAAACCTCATATGATCAATCAATCAATGAGCTTGATCGACAGGCCTTCATTACACTCTGTTTCAAAATACATCTAATAGATCTGGTCCTTACCCTAACTCAGAGGAGGTTAAAAACTAATTCTAAGGCCATGCACATGCAATGAAAAATAACGGTCAACACAACATGTTTATCTGTCTTTAATGACTGAATTGAGGCAGTTCCATGACCTGTGGGATACAAGAAATGATTATTAATTAAATATATTGAACTCCCAAAGCCATGGATTATCAATGTGCCAAAATTACTTAAATTGTGCAAAAACTGTGTGAAACTATTATGGAACACTTGAACTCAATTACAAATCATTGCATGAACTGATATTGCTTCATATGGATGTTCATTGCAGCAGCACTCAACAAAGTAACCAACTATGTGCAGCCCTTGGAAGAAGAATAACTCTACCATGTCTAGATGTATAGGAAAGCTAACTTGTAAGCCAGATGGAGCTCAATTAGCCTGATGAATTCATCTTCCCTGTGATTGCTGGTTTGACCTTTGTTTTATTATAAAAGTGAGAATAAATAGGATCTTTTTTACTCGTTCCTCTAGTAATTGATCACCATTTATACTAATTCATTCTCAGGTTCTACCCCATTTTCTAAGGGGGAGCCAGATGCCTTCCACCTGAGAAATTCCTGGTTCTCAGCTTGAGTTACTTTCATGAGTATTGAAGTTCAACACACAAAATTATGGGATGATAGCTGATGAAGATTTAACCCCTTTTGGCCAGGTGGGACTTTTAAGTTCTGGGTAGAAATTTCCCACATTCTGAGATTTGGACTTTTGACAGATAGTGGGGCAGCTGATACCTTAAAGCAGTGTTCCCTTTATACACTAGGTGGCAGGAGCTCCTTAATATAAATGTGAGGGAGTGCTATGAAAGCATGTTTAGACTAATGCATCACTAAAGCTGTCATTTTATAGAAAGAATACATGAAAATCTGAACCCATGAAATATTAAAACAGAACCTATGAAGAAAGAAATCCTTTGTGTTAAGCATGGCAGTCTAGGTTTTAATAATAGTAAAACAAGATTATTGCTCCTTTACATAATGCCATTTTTAAGAAATTCCAGTAGTAAATTAAACAAAATGGAGTGAATTAATAAAATAATTTATTCTTGTTTTACTGTTTGAAAGCTTACTTTCTGCAGATCTCTGTTAAAATGCCATTTTATTAGTGGGGACTTAACTCCACTAGCATTCTCTAATCCCTGGATGTTGCTTTGTTTTCTCCACAGCACCTGTTGCATTCTGACATACTTCATATTTTACTTGCTTATTTATTGTGTGTCTATCTAACCCCTCTCCCCGGAATGAAAGCTTTATGGGCAAAGACTTTGTTTTATTCACTATTGCATTCCTAGTATCCAAACAGTGGCTGGTACATAATGGGCATTCAGTGCATGTTTATTGAATGAATGGATGAATGACCATAAACAAATAAAGGTAAAGTCTCAATAACTTGAAAGTTGAACTCAAAATTATATTTTTAGAAAAGATAAATTCAGTTAAGGTATGATCAAAGTAAACATTTTATAGTATACACGTTCTAATTTTATTTTTCTATAATCATAAAAACATAACACTTGATGGTATCTAAAGTAATTAATTTTTAAGTAATTATGCCAAATCTATTAGCTGTTCTCATATCATTAATCAAAATAATGAACCTTGTTATTGATAACATTATGATTTCCTGGCATTTTACTCTTTGATTTCAGTTTTTATTTGTGTTTTGAGCAATTGTGTAATATCTTAGGAAAAAAGGATAAAATGGTGATAACATTAGACAACTGAATTTGTAGCATGTGTGTGTTATTAGTTTTTAAATATTCAAACTGCCTCTGCAAGTATACCTTTAAAGTTTTGCTTGTGATGTGGTAAAGAGAATCTTATACTGAGCATTTGAAGACTTGGGTTGAGTTTTCTTGGCTTTGCTACTTATCAGCAAGATGACTTTGGCAAAGCACTGAATATTTCCAAGCCTCAAATCCCTTATATTTAAACTTGATGTAAAAATTTTTACCCTGCCTTTTCATAGGATTATTGAGATATATCAGAAATTATCTGTGAAATGTGAAGTCCTATTCAACTATAAGGAGTTATATGATGCTAATAAATAATTTCATTTGTCAAATGATTTTGCCTTTAGACTTAGAGGTTGCTTTTTTTTTTTAACAAAATGTGTAATATTCTCAGTGTGATTCCTTAGAATGAAATAAAATTGAGTTGAGGAATATGTCAGTGTTAGGAACAAAAAAGGTGTTTGCAGACCAGGCATACTTTGCTAAGGAAGTGGTCACCAGTGCCAGCTTCTTCAGAGAGGGGTAAAGAAAAGTGAAAGCTAAAAAGCCATTGGACTTGTCTTTTGAGAGGTCAGTGGTTTCAGTATTGTGGCACTGGAAACTAAATTTCAGAGAATCAAAGAAAAAGCAGAAATAGAGAAGTGAATATGAAACACTTTATTATGTGGTTTGATGGCATATGAAATCTGGGACTTGCTGATGAGCCTGGAACAACTTTGGTGCTGGATGATTGAGATGGAGAGGGAGCTTCTAAGCCAGCAGGCAGAAGGGTAGTCTGGAGTGAGAAGTCAAGTCACTATTTTCTGAAATGCCATGTATGTGATGGTGAACCTCTCTAAGACTGGGTGGGGAAGGAAAATATAAGCCCAGAGGGGAGCTAAAGTCAGAGGCCTACGAAACTGGGTCTGTGGTCCAAACAGAAAGAAATAAGGTAATTAGCCAAGAAGCTACGGAAACTTAGGGGGATTCTTGGAATGTAGCTGGTGGCGTCATAAAGTTTTAAGATCCACAGCATGTGGTGAGCTGTTGCTTTTATGTGAACCTAGTGTATTTTGCATGTGTATGGGTATTTCTTTTCAAATTGCTGAACCAGGGGAGGTGGGCAGCAGGGATGAAGAGAAGTTTCAGTTTTGTCCAGTCTTGATTATAGAAATTGTTTTTCTAGTGGCAAAGGGCTAGTATACATGATAACAATAACCTTTGAAAAGTATCCCAGGTTTCCTGTTGAATATTCAGCATAGATGGACCTTACTTAAGTTTCTCTTCCATAGTACAGAATCTCTCAAGTACTTTGTTTCTGATACCCTCATGTAGGACTTTGGATATGCTCAGGCTGCCATAACAAAATACCATAAATTGGGTGACTTATACAACAGAAATTTATTTTCTCATAGTCCTGGAGGCTAGAAATTCAAGATCAAGTTCTGGCCAATTCAGTTTCTGGTAAAAACTCTCTTCCTGTCTTGCAGAGGGCTGCCTTGTCACTGTGTCCTCACTTGACCTCTTCACCCTGTGCATGCGGAGAAGGCTAGTTCTCTGGTGTCTCTTCTTATAAGGACACCAGTCCTATCGGATCAGGCCCCACTTTTATGACCTCATTTAACCTTAATGGCCTCATCTCCAAATAGAGCCACACCAGAGGTTAGGGTTTCTACATAAAAATTTGGGGGAGGGGTCACAAACATTCAGTCCATAACCAACCCCAACAGCATCCTATAGTAAAGTTTATAATAACTGACTTTTTTGTCAGTTAAAAACTGAACACTTTTTTGGGTATGCCAGGTACTGTGATAGGTACTTTAAATAAATAATCTCATTGTAGTTGTCAAATATTTTGGTGATTTATCATTTATTTGGTATTCATATCACCATCCCATGAGGGTCAGTAAGAGGAGCTCTTTTCCCTGTAATTCTTTAAGATCCAGGCTCTTTCCATCTTGTGGCTCTGGTCTCCTCTCAGTCCTAGGAGTCTTCTCATTTAGCCAGTGGATGATTAAAGAGAGTCAGTATTGCATAAGGGAGGTTTTTACGGCCCATGCCTGAAAGTGGCACATGACCAATTAAACATTAGCAAGAATTTAATCACATGGTTAAACCTAACAGCTAAGAAATGCAGTCTTCTTGTGTGTTGAGGAAGAGGTGAACAAGGAAATACTAATATTGGTGAGCTGTAGTAGTCTCTAGCACTCTCACTGAACCTTCACAGTAATGCAACGAGATGGGTACCATCATTGTCCTGATTTTACCCATGAAGAAAGGGTGAGTAGTTTGCTCAAAGTAACACAACTAGTTATTTGGAGTTGACCTCAGTGTAGCTTCAGAGGTTTGCTTTTAGCCACCTGTGTTGTCCTTTGTGAACTCAGGATAAGAGTATTATTTTATTACTGTAGTGAACGTTTGACACTTTTGAACCGTCCCTCAAAGAGGTTTTAGTAAAACACTTATGTTTGAGTAAGTAATAGAACAAATACTTTGTTTAGTTTTACTTTGTTTTGTTGCTAAAGGAAAGAAGGAAACAAGAAAGAAAAGAAAGGAGATGAAGGAAGGAGGGAGGGAGAACAAACAAAAATCATAAGTCTTTTGCAGAGATGTTGGATGCTCTTTGATTATATTTAATCTTATGTATACTTGTTAATACTAGCTTATTCACCAGGGATATTTTAATGTGTTTAGGGTATGATTGTGATATCAAAGTACATGGGGTCTTTGTCCCCACATAACTACCTCTTCACAAAGGAGGTTGTATTGTCCAGAGAGACTGTGTAGACTCATCTTAGAATTTGAATCCATTTGTCCATATTGAGCACAAGTTGAAAGGTCAAGGACTAGGATACTGCTTCCCATTGAGCTAGGGGATTCCTGAAGTGGGGGTGGGGGAGGGATAGGAGATTCCCTCTTTCCTTTTATCTAAGTGAATAAAGTGCTGAACATAAATTACAGTAGGCTGCCACTTGTTTTTTGGGTCTGGGTTGACCATATAGCAACCTGGATTTGGCTTCCCTTCCACTGTACTACATTAAATGGTGTATTGGTTGGTTTGCAATATTCAACAAACATCTATTTTTTCCCCTACTCTTCTATTGTAGTTGAGAGTTCATTTTCTTTTGATAGAGAGTACAATGCTATCCTAATTCTAGATAAGTTGCACTAACAAACAATAGAATATGAAGTTCTAAGCTTCTGAAAGTTATTTTCCTACCATTCAGATGGTATGTTTCCTAAAATGCCAACATATCTCAAAGACAATTTAATTCAGCCTTCTTGAAGCACAAGAAGGAAGTATTTTTCTAGCAAAGCTGTTCTCCTACCATATTAAATGAAATTCTTCAAAACTGTAATAGTCCTGGTAGCTTTTGAAGGTGGAAGGAGATAAACTGTTTAGACTGAGTGTGAAAAAGCTTCAGTGTTTCCTTCCTATATTAAGGAGAGTAGCACTCTGGGATGGTTTCATCTTAAAATAAATTTGTGTTCTGTGGTTGTCAGTAAAGGGATAGGGAAGTACACTGGACTGACCTGTTCCATTATTAGCAGCCAAGACTATTGCCTGTGCATATATATGTGGTCAAATGAGAGTTCATATACAATGATATTCCAACATTAGGCTTTCATCCTGTGCTGTTGATAGTAACAATAATATAGATCAGGCGTAGCTTACCAGTTCTGAAACACTCTATAATCTGAGAAAGCATTGAAATCAGACTTGTAGAACTGAATTAGAGATGTATGGGTATTAAAATACTCCATCCAACCCATTTCCACATGTACCATCTGTTGTTTCCAGATGTACTGCTTCCTAGAGGCGGTATTCATGGGCATGGTATTATAACAGCAACAAATCGGCATTCCTAGTTCTGGGACTTAATTCCCAGAAATACAAGTTTTCATTGGCTGCACTTCAGGGAATTAGACTCCTCTGTGGCTAGGGACATGCCATTACAACCATGGTAACGGAAATAGACCAATTCAGAGCTTATAAGGCATCAGGGAGCCTTCAAGTTGGGAGCAGTACAAAGTTTCTCTTCCGTGCCTGTAACTCAAGGTAAGTTGGGCAATGCTATTAATGCTTCCCCCTCTTGGTGATTAGATATGCCTAGCTCATTGTAGATAAGGTGTTGGAGGTATCTCTTCTATGTTAAGTTTGATAAGGGAAGTTATAAAACGCTCCAGAGGCTCTAGAGTATATGCTTAAAGCCTCATATATAGTCCAGCACCTTAATCTGATGCTGTCTGTAAAGCAATGGGCTGTCACCTCCCTCAAGACCACTGCTTGCCTCATTAATACCACTGGAACAAATTATCACTTCACAGCCCAGAAATCTTCTATAGCAGTTGTGGTGATTGATGTAACAAGGCTAAAAAATAATGATGAAATGCATGTTCCAGAAGACAGATTCAAATGGCAGGAGCTTCAAAGGCAATTAAATGTGACACAGAAGGAGTCTTCCTGGAATAAAGTATTTTCAAATAAATGGTAAGATAAGTGTGATAATCTCCTAGACTCACATTACACATAAATTAGTTTGCTATGAATAATTATTTCTGAAGGCTTGGTGTGCATTGAAGTAAAAGTTTAGAAACAGCCAGTGTGAACCATTTAAAAAATACATTTTTTTTTTGGTTTAAGATGGGGCAAAAAACAATGCTTTGGGGCTGGCCTCTATGCTTATGATGGGATTTATCTATTTGTGGCCATAGGATTTGAATGACATCTTTTGATATGCTTTAAAATTTCCTGTTGGTTGGAAAGTAAAGAATCTGACTATAGATGTCAAGTTTAACTGCCTTCCTCCAAAGTGAGTCAAACGATTCTCATGATGTATTGATTCTATACCACCAAGTTACTAACTAAGCTGTGGGAGGAACCTGCCTACTCAAGAGAGTGCAGCTGTACATTAGATGGGCACATCAAGGTCGCTGTGAAGGGGAAATTTAAGACATGGAAGTAACTAGAACAGCTGTGCAGTGTTCAAGCACTCTGGCATCTAAAGCCATGCAAAAGGTACACCTCAAACTGTCATTCTGGGTCTGTAAGTGCTACTCTCTTGTTTTTTTGAAATACGAACATAGGACAGGTAAGAGAAGTATTGGCTTAGATGTAGCAAGAGGATTTTACAGGGTTTCTCGATTGAAAGGTTAGTTAATCGTAAGACTAGATTTCTAGAGAGTTTTAAGAATAAATTTTAAATAGTAGTTTTTAAAAATAATGTTGTTTGAGTTAGGTGTAAAATGATCTGAGGCTGTATTGGATATTTGTTTAAAGTTATTTCCTCACTAATCTATTATTAGCTAAACCTGATGAGGGCATTTGTTGATTTCTTGGTAGGATCAAAGGAACACATTTATTTATGGTAGAATATGTATCATTCTCACCCTGGATTATCCAGATATGAGTCAATGCAATCCAACAACCATTTACTGCATTCTAATAATCCGTTTGACATTTGTTTTTTTTTTTATAATATCTTGGCTGCCCTTTTCAATAACATGATTGAATGATTCAGAAATTTGTTTCTAATTGTACAGACCATCATTTACACTGTTATTTACCCTGAAGGGTTTGAAGTGTCCTTTTAAAATACAAGTTAAGGACTATTTTGACCTAGTTCTTAAAACAAGTAATGCTTTTATGCCAGGACACTGGTTAATATGTAGACCACAGTTAGAAATTATTCACCAACTGTCAAAAGAGGCTGAGAAGTTATTGCCACTCTAAGATGTCTGCAATTCACTCGTTAGACAAAGAGACACATACATGAATCAAGTGACTTTTTTTTTTTTTAATGGGCTTTAAAAAATTGCATTAACCTCTTAAAAACCTTGAGTTTGGACTTGGGAAATTCTGCCTTTTACTTACCTGGCTTATTAATTGGTTGTACATACTGAAAATACATACTTATGGATCATGGATGGCAGAAAACACATATGACTAATATGACAGCTGCTTGAAATAGAAAAAGCAATAAAATGACTTTGTACTTTTATGGCACATTTATAGACTGGTAATAAAGCTCCTTCCTAATCTCATTCTCTCATCACAGCACCCAAGTGATTTGTGTAATTATTATTTTATCTAACTTTTTAAACAATGGAAAAGCCAGAAGATGAACCTAATGACCCAGTATTCATTTTTTATTATTACCATGCACACATAGTCATTTTTAAGAAAACGCTGGTTTGTTTTTTGTGGTTTTTTTTGGTCCTATCCAAAAAGCATGTCACTAAATTTTCATATCTTGTGACAACTGGCAAATAATAGCTAGAGTGGGTTTTCTTGTTGTTTTTTTTTTACACTGTGATTTTAAACAACATTGAGACTTGGTGGCTTATATAGGGTAGTTGAATTAAAGCACATAGATAAGCCTTTTTAACTGAATACTTGGAACCACCCAATTCCAAATTTGTCATGTAATATTTTAAGAAAGGAAATATATTTACATGCACTGAGTGTCTGCTCTGGGCCAACACTGTCATATATGTAAACTTATTTAACAGAAACTTCCCAACAACATTGTGCAGTAGTTATTTTTAACCCTATTTTTATGGAGGAAGAAACCCAACCTCAGAGATGTTCTGTAGCTTCTCCAGTGACACACCAGCTACTCAGTGGCAGAGCCAATATTCAAATGTGCATCTGCGTCGTTCTAACTACTACATTATACAGCTTTTAAATAAATGTGGAGAATATGTTTGATAATAATGGCTAAATTGAAATACATTGGAGTAAATCTGTGTAATACTGTTCATCAAGGTAAAATTGTGTGTCTAGTTTATTAAATTGCTTTATCCAAGACACTAGAATAAATTAAATGCATGAGTGATATCAGAATTTATAGAATTATGTGTATTGGATTAATGCTGTTTTATAAATTATAATGATTTACATCTCAGGACAGTCTACACAATATTTAATGGAAAAAATAAAGTTATTTGCACCTACACATACACAAAATCATGGTTTTTAAAGTTAGAATTTCTATTTTCATATATAAAATAAGCCAGTTATTGAAACTGAAAAATGATATTACTTCAGATTTGAACAGTCTATTGCTTGGCGTGAGGACTGCTAAAAATATTCTGGTACAAATTACTATTTAAAAAGAGGGCTTAAATTAAATACATTCAGCTGCATAATATACTTTTTTCTTTAGGGTATAATATAATCAATTATTTCACTGTGATTTAATATTGACATATATCTGTGAAGAAAAAAACCTAATTATGAAAAACAATTGTATGATTCTACATGTGTAGAAATCTTGCAGTATAATTGCATTCCAGTTACTTTTTCTACTAATCATTTATGAATATTTAAGGCTTTTAATTTTTTTCACTTTCAATCTAAATGATACTTTATTTTGCAGAATTACAGAAATAATAAGTTCACCCTAAAAATGACTCTATTATTTATTAGAAATAGTTACTATTCCAGAAAGTATGGCAAAATAAATTCCTATTTCTTTGCCAAATCAAGTGCTCAGTACCTATGATAACCTTTTGAGTCCATATGACCTTGTAGTTCTGTACCCTCTGTGAGCCCGTTACTTTCTTGTCTACAGAATGGGATAATAACTACTTCTCTGAGTTGCTATGATAATTACATGATATAACATATGAAAAGGGTAGTGAATAGTGCCTGGCGATGAGTAACTATCAAATTGCTATTAAATCAATTAATGTATTGTGCATATAATTCAGCATTTTGAAATATGATTTAGGAACATCTTATAGTCTGATGTAGAAATTGATTTTAAAAATGAATTCAATCTCAATTACAATGCAGCTGCTTATCGGATCCCTTTGATAGCTTCCCCAATATTGATCAAAATTATATAAACCTCTTAAGAATGTGCCTCCTTTGCCACATCCTACCTTACACCCTTCATTTTGTGTTACACTAATTTCTCTCTCAAAGCAGAGCATTTTGATATAGCTGTGTTTGACATGACCATTTTGAGAGGCATATTGACATAACCACATCCAAATAATCCTATCAAATATCAAATCAGTTTTTTCTTCTTCTAAGGATTGTTTATCTTATGACACATTTCTGAACCTAGTTCTGTCTCTACCACCCAGACAACATGATTCATTCTCTTCCTGCTTTACTCATATTTGAATTGATTTTTTATTAAATGTATTGCTTTTATAGTCATAAAAACCATAACTATTTTAAAAATTCATACAATCAAGTTAATCTCCAAGGGAGAGGTGATTTTGTCCCCCAAAACCATTATTATGAAAGAGTGCTACCTCATAATTTATGAGCACCATTGTGGAAATTGTTAAAGGAATTGTTCTCATAGCTCATCCCCAGTGTCATACGGGGTTGGCAAAATCAAGAAACCTACCAAAAACAAGCAACCACTTAAAAAATATTTTCTGCAGGAAAATAGGACAAATTCCACAATTATAGTGCTGTCTGTATATCACTAGAGATTAAAAGCATGACTGTTGTAACTGAAAGAGATCAGATAATTTGACCCTTCAGCAAACAAAATGAATTATGACAGATACTCTTGTGAGAAAAGCGTATGTGATAAGCATGGGGCTTCTAGTTTTATATCGTGTGGATGCCAGGTGGTGCCTAACCCCAACCTCATCCTTTATTCCATTTCTGAGCTTGTTGTCATCTCATACTCTTCTGGCATATAGAGCAAGGATGGGGTGAGGCTCAAAGATAGGATGAGGATGATTACTTCACATACTGCTTGATTTAAAACAATCCGAATATTTAAACACTTTATTGTTTAAACCTTGTTACATTATCAAAATATCAGGTACCCTCTTCTTTTCTTTTCTGTATACTTGTCTCCTCTCTCTACCAAAACACCAAGTGGTAGATAGTTGTGCTACAGGACAGAATTTTATGTCTTCATGTGCGTACATTAGTGGATGAGGATGGAGTGGAGAATGATGTATGCAGTTGGTATAAGAGGCTGGGCATTATCTTCCTTGATTTTTCATTTTGATTCCCTGCTTTGATGTCATGAGACAAGTAAAAATTCTACAGTTGTATAACAAAAGGATTTTAAGATATTTCTAAATAATAAAGAATATCTATTTGAAAAATGGGCTTTCAAACAAAAAATTAATCCCTATTCAAAGATGTCTTGGAAAATGCAGTAGAAAGACCAGAACATCTGCAAAAGATACAGTTTACTCATGCCATTATGGGAAAGATGTGACAGATTTGAAGAGATATTTGTGTTAAAAAACAGACTCTATTTTTGCAAATAAGTTACCTGACTATAGATAAATAGTAATAGACAAAGATTTGAGTGAGTAGATTGATGATAGAAAACATCAATATGGAACAAGCTGGTGATATACTTTATAAGGCAATGTTGGCCATTGTATATCCTATACAACAGACATATGTTAAAATATTGTCAATAATTATGCATTTGTTGAGCATCCATGGGCAATGTGTTTTTATAATATAATGGATGCAGACATTTTAATTCCTCCCTGTAGATGGCTTTCACTCTAGAGTCACCATATGATATGTTGACATACAACTGATTGTAAAGAAGAATAGTCTTAAATATTGCTTAGACAGATACTTAAATATTGTTAGTGCATAGATCTGATATAATCTAGGTTAATCCAGAAAAGGTCTCTGAACCAAGTGGAACTTAAGATTAAATTTCTAGGAAAGGGCTTGGTTACTCGGTCTTATTTTTAAATCAGAGGCATTGAAGATTGCTCAAGGAACCCTGCAATTTATATTATTTTCTAAGTCTAGAGAGGAAGAGTCCTGTCACAAGAAAAAGTCGATGAAGAAAGACTGACAGAGGCTTTGGTTGGGTATGGTACATGCTGATTTTCTGGTAACAGATTGTCATCAACTGGTATACTATAATGACTATTATACACCACTCACACAATTAGAAGATAGCAACCATTCATTTCCATTTTGATCATCTTCATTTTTTTCTAAGATATTTGTAGCTTATAAAATAGGATAACCTGATTAAATTTAGTCCCTTGAATCACAAGGAATTCTAAATTATTTCCTTTTTAATTCTGGGAGAACTTAAGCCATCTGTTGCCTTGAAGCAGAGAGATTTAGTAATCAGGCACAGCAGTAAGAAGATATTTGTCTAGGGATGCTATTAATTAACAAACTTGGAAAGCATTCTGCATTTCTTACCTTAAAGTCAAAGTAACCTTAACAAGTATATTGGACAATTAGATGAGAAAACCTGTCTTGGGTCAGATGCTCTTTATGTTCTGCTTTGGATAGTGCAGAAGAAAATATGAATAGAATGTGTTGGATCCAGTACCATGGGGGGAAAAAAAGCAGCAAATAACAAGAATTATTAATTTTGAGATCCCAGATAAGAAAACCCCAATATTTCTAATCTTATGTTATTTATGATTATTATGGTAATCTATTACAATATTTTTATGTAATCTTTTTCACTTAAAAGTAACTCTCCTGATGTTCCTTCTAATTAACTCCTAAATTTAAATTGGAAAATTTGAGCAACAAATTTCTAGAGAACTAGAAAACATGTTTTTTGTTTCTGTTTAAATCAACTTTATTTAAGTGTAATTACCATACAATAAGATGTACCCTAATTTTAGTGTGTACATTGATGAGTTTTGACAAATACATATTATATATATGTATATATAATCACCACCACTACTCAAGACTTAGGATGTTTTCATCACCACTTAAGACTGATCCTCTTTTGCCCCTTTCTAGTCAATTCTCCCTGTCCCCAGTCTCAGAGAATCACTGATCTGCTTTCTGTCACTATAAATTAGATTTGTCTTTTCCAGAATTTGATATTAGTGGTATCATACACTGCTCTTTTGTTTATGACTTCTTTCCACTTAGAAGGAGGGTTTGTTTGGGTTTTTTTTCCATCTTTATTAAGATATAATTGACAAATAAAAATTGTTTACATTTAAGGTGTGCAACTTGATGTTTTGATATATAGATATATTGTGAAATAATTGCCACAAGCTGCTTATCATATCCATCACCTCACATAGTCACGATTTTATTTTATTTTATTGTGGTGAGAAAACTTAAAATCTACCCTCTAAGCAAATTTCAAGTATACAATACAGTATTTTTAACTATATTCACATTACTAAGCGGGTTTCCGTAGTGTAGTGGTTATCACGTTCGCCTGACACATTACTGTCCACTAGGTCTCTGGAATTTATTCATCTTTTATAACTGAAACTTTGTACCCTGTGACCAGTATTACCCATTTCCTCTTTCCCCTAGCTTCTGTCAACCACCATTCCACTTTCTGCTTCCATGAGTTTGACTATTTGAGATTCCACATATAAAAGTGAGATTATTCAGCATTTATCTATCTGTGTCTGGCTTATTTCACCTAGCTGAAGCTCCTCCAGGTTCATCCATCTTGTTGCAAATGGCAGGAATTTCTTCTGTTTTTTTAAGGCAGAATGACATTCCATTATGTGTGTGTGTACGTATACATACATATATAGTCATTTTCTTTATCCATTCATCTATCAACAAACACTTAGATTGTTTCCATATCTTGCAATAATGTTAATAATGCTGTAATGAACGTGGGAGTGCAGATATCTCTTTGTGATTCTGATTTCTTTACTTTGGATTTATACCCAGAAGTGGGATTACTGGATCTTAAGGTAGTTCTGTTTTTACTATTTTGAGGAGCCCCCATACTATTTTCCATAGTGGCTGCACCAATTTGCATTCCCACCAGCAGTGCACAAGAGTTCCCTTTTTTCCACATCCTCGCCAACACTTGTTATCTCCTGTCTTTTTGATAATAGCCATCCTAACAGATGTGAGGTGATATCTCATTATAGTTTTGATTTACATTTTCCTGATGACTAGTGATGTTGAGCACCTTTTCATATACCTGTTGGCCATTTTTATGTCCTTGGAGACATTCAGGTCCTTTTCCCATTTTTCAGTCAGATTGTTTTGTTTGTTTGTTTTGGTTTGGTTTGGTTTTGGTTTTGGCTTTTTGCTATTGAGTTGTATGAGTTCCTCATATATTTTGGATATTAACTCTTTATCGGATAGATGATTTGCAAATATTTTCTCCCATTCCATAGTTTGCCTTTTCATTTTGTTGTGCTTCAGTCCTCACATGCCTCCAAGGTACATAAGTAAGTTGAGAATATTCAATCTAGACTTTAAGCAGACCTGTGTCTGAATCCCAGCTCTTCTTCCATTGACTATCATTTTACTTTTGGCAAGTTATTTAACCACCCTAAATCATTGCTTCCTCAATTCAGAGTTAATGAGAGTACTTTATGGATATGATTATTGCTAGGATTGAATGAGATAATGTTATGTAAAGTGCTTTTTACCACAGTGACTGCCACATAGAAGGTTCCCACAAATGCTGGTCCTTTTCTTCTTTTCTTTGGTCCCCCCAACAATTAGCTTTATTCTCCAGTAAACTTTTATACCTCCTGTCCTTCCTCAGTCCAAACTATCCTATATACTACAGTCATAGCAATCTCCTAAAAATAACTTATAGATCTTGCTGTGCCCTGCCAAACAGTCTCCAGTGGCACCCTATTACCTACCTACTGGCTAAAGTTTTAACTTCTTAGCCCAATATTCAAGGCCCTCCACAATCTGACCCTAGCTATTTCCTCCCTATTGCTCTACATGAACTTTTTACTCAAGCTCAATTAGTAGACACTATTGCTTCTCTAATAGGTCGGAGGACTTGTTGTTTAAGGATAGGGAGGTTTGGGGCGCCTGGGTGGCTCAGCCGGTTAAGCGTCTGCCTTCGGCTCAGGTCATGATCCCAGGGTCCTGGGATCGAGCCCCGCATCGGGCTCCCTGCTCCACAGGAAGCCTGCTTCTCCCTCTCCCACTCCCCCTGCTCGTGTTCCCTCTCTCGCTGTGTCTCTCTCTGTCAAATAAATAAATAAAATCTTTAAAAAAAAAAAAAGGATAGGGAGGTTTGGTATTGTGGGGAAGGCTGATGGGGGGATGATGGAGGTGCTGATAGCATTTCAGACAGAGGAGGGCAGGATCAGAGAAAACAACATTTCTTTTTCCCTCTGTTTCCCTTGCATTAAAATAGCCTTCCATGAAACTGCTCCAGATTATCTTAATTAGGAGTGCTTCTTTAAAAGACCCATAACTCTGCAAGATACCCTAGAAATGAAGACTATAGTGACCTTCTCCTCAATGAGTTTATCGCAAATAGAGGAAGTAGACATGAAAACAAATAATTTTTAAAATTGTAGTGATGGGATACTGCCTTTCTAGATGTATGTATGTGTGTGTATGTGTATTCTGTAAAAACATAGAAGGAAGAATAACAAATTGATATAGGTAATCATTCATTAAGAAGGTAACATTTGAGTGTGAACTTGAGGTATGTAAAATTTCAAGGTGAACATTGAGCATTGAGTAATGGTAAGACAGAGAGGACATTTGAGACATAGGGAACAGAAGATGCAGAAGGATAGAGATGTGAAAGAGTTTGATGTGTTCAGGGAAACACAAAGTTTAATGAGGCTTCAGCATAAGACTGGGGTGGGGAGGAGTAGAAAACAATGAGAAATTGGGACGCCTGGGTGGCTCAGTCGTTAAGCGTCTGCCTTCGGCTCAGGTCATGATCCCGGGGTCCTGGGATCGAGCCCCATATCGGGCTCCCTGTTCAGCGGGAAGCCTGCTTCTCCCTCTCCCACTCTCCCTGCTTGTGTTCCCTCTCTCACTGTGTCTCTGTCAAATAAATAAATAAAATCTTTAAAAAAAAAAAAGAAAAGAAAAGAAAACAATGAGAAATGAGGCTCTGGGGTTAGATTGGAGCCAGTTTGTGGACCACATTACAACAATAACCAAATTATAATTTATTGAACACCTACTATGTGCTAGACACTGTGTAAAGTCCTGTATATTAATTGCCTTTTTAAAAGATTTCTATCAACCATATGAGGTATAAGAAATATTATTATCCCCATTTTATAGATAAGGAAACTGAAACAGAGATTAAGTAATTGTCCAAGGTCACCAACTGGAAACGGCAGAGCCAGGACTCAAACCTAGGTCTGTGTGACCACAGAATCCGCAAACAGGAACAAATGAGGTAATGATGGTAGTGACGTGTATATAGAGCAGAGGGTGTAGACTCTGAGGCATCCTCTTAGGTAGAAAGTGTTAATGTGGCTTGGTGACAGGTTTGGTGTTGAGGGATGAAGTAGAGTGAGGCATGGAGAATGACTCTAAGGTTTCTAACCTGGGACATATGGTTTGGGGGATATGGTAAACCCATTAGCAGGGATGAGGAATTTAGGAGGGAGAGGAGTGATAGGGGGCATTATGACTTCATAAACTTCAAGATCTTCCAGTGGACTGAAGGTAGTCACTAGACAGTTTTAAATACACATCGAGAGGCCAGGACTGGACATAATAGATCTGGAACCATCAGGATAATGGCAATAATAGGAGATTTAATCATGGATAAAATTGCTCAGGGGGAATGTGTAAAGGTTAAAAAAGAAGAGCACCAAGGATGGAATGCCTCCTTCCTTTGAGTTTTTTAAACATTTTCCTTGCTAAAATAGCATAAGCTTCCTAGTGTTATGTAGGAGGTTTTTGTTTTTGTGGTTTTGTTTTGTTTTGTTTTGTTTTAACCTCTCTGATGTCTTTTGGACTATCAGCTACTTGAGAAGGGAAACTTCCCTGGTTAATTTCTACAAGCTAACTGCTAACCAGCATTTAGCAGAGATCCTTGTGCATAGTGTGAATTCATTATATTGGATTGTCCTGGAACATGGGATGGTGTTATGGGTGGGCCCCTGAGAAACCATGAAAGAGGGATTTTTGGGGCTGCCAGAGAGAGAGCCATGCAGGGGTAGCAGCAGTGGTGAGAAGTTATCTACTGCTCCTGTCTTACCAAGGCTTGAGCTATTTCCCTCATTCAAAGGTGGAAGTATTCTCAGGTGTGGCATTTGATAGAACTTAGTGGAGGCAGAGGAAGTCCTTCAACTAGAGCTTTCACATTCTAAAGAAAACTTCCCAATTGTAGTAAATGACAAACCGAGTTTTTATTTATTTTCAAATTTAGGAATAATATTTCAACTATGCATCACAATGCTACTGTTTAAATGAACTATTCTCTGATTATTCTGGGATTGTAGAAGACACAGGGCACCAAATAAAGCCGACAATTGTTATTTCGTTGTTGCTAAAAGACAAAATCGATACTTGATTACTCTGAAT
The DNA here is from genome assembly GCF_054177405.1 of Leptonychotes weddellii. Lineage (NCBI taxonomy): Eukaryota > Metazoa > Chordata > Mammalia > Carnivora > Phocidae > Leptonychotes > Leptonychotes weddellii. The sequence goes on from NC_138385.1 coordinate 21,533,799, forward strand.
TAGTATATCCAGCCATGCAGATCTTTAACCTCAGATTAACTAAATGTAGGACCATGACCCAACCTACAACATAACATTTAGAAATAGAGAATTAACTGATGCAGAGCTTATTTATAAAGTGTGGAGTTGCATTGATGCCCAAGCTAGTTTTCTATCAGACTGTCTAAAATAGTTGTGTAATTGTAGCAAGCAGAATTTTTACTAATTGGCCTTTCTGTGATCCTTCCCCTTTTCCCTATCTTTACTCTCCATTTTGTAACACAGCTCACAAAGGAGATCTTCCTACCCCCCGTGGTACTTTTGCATCATAGTAAAGGTTGTTTCTTTTGTTCATATTCCAAATAGTTCTACAAATTGCCATTTCTCATATCTCGAAATATTCATTAAATCATTCAAAATGTAACAGTTATGCATTGCACACCTGCTGTGTGTCAGATAGAATAGTGGCATACTAGGCCTTGGAGCTGTCATGGTGAGGAAAACTGTCAAGGCGCCTATCTGTACATCGCCAGAACTGGGGGAGCAGGTTGGAAAAGGACTCCCCCTGAAAGGAAAGGCAACACAAATCTCCCTGGAGTAGATAAATGCAGTTGTTTGCAGCAGCAGTCCAGTGACGTGCGTGAAGGTGCAGCTGTTGAGATGGGGGTGTGTCTAAATGGCAGACAGGGAAATGTCCCCCGGAAGGCATCCATCTCAAAGGGAATTCATGGGAGATACCCTGCAGTATCACTAATTTCAGCCTGTGCTTTAGGAGATGTCATGGTGATGGAAGATTTTCCTGTCTGAGGAAATTTTGAAATAGGTAAGTTAGAGATCTGTGATTTCTCCATGTGTCCAAGGGACAGAGACTATGTGCGGTGGCTTTCAGTTCTTAGAAAAGCAGTCTCTGATTTAGTGTAGAATGTTTTGGGTTCCACCACAGTGAGCGTAAAACTATGTACTGAACTCTCTAGTTCCCCTTTCTTAGATTCTGTTCGCCCCAAATTGCCTTTGTATTGCCAAAAATAACTTCATCTATTTGTCCTGTGCTCACAAATGTGGCCACATGTGCAATCTAATTCAGTCATCAAACCAACCCTACAAGGTAGGTTTTATTCTGTGTCAAAGATTATGAAACTAAGGCCCGCTGGAAATGCCCCCAGGAAAATATCAATCTTCACATAAAATGTAGGGAAATGAACAAATGTGGTGAATGTCTTGGAAATCGAACCAACAGGATTATTTTTATAGATTTGGTGTGGAAGATAAGTAATATAGCTTCTTTATCATTGCTACTGACAGAGAAATTGAATTAGTTAAGCTTAGTCTATAGTTGTTGCTAGAAAGCAACTATTACTTCTTCAAACACATTGTTGTGTTTGGGTCTTCAACAACTAAAATAAAAACTTTCAGAAAGGCTTTTCCTTTTCTTTTTTTTTCTTTCTAGTTATTTGATCCTTGAGGTAGCTATAGATTAAGTCATCCAATTATGAATATTCTGTTTGCTGATATTAAGTACTGGGTTAGTAATGTAAAACTTTTTTTTAATGTGAGGAAATTGGTTGTTTCCTTTAGTAGATCAGGAGATATGGTTGGGGATGGAAGGAGTTGGACCTTTCAAATGGGAGAAGACACCCTTACTAATGAAGAGTAGACTCCAGCTATACAGCGACAGAGGGATCTAAGGAGGTCCAAAACTTTGTGAAGGACATTTGACAATATATTAAATGAAAGGATGGAGTTAGAGATAGATCTCAGTTTTCCTAGGTTTTTGAAATCAGTGATGTGCTATGTGTGAATCCCCTACCTTTCACAGTTGTTCATCTTAAGGAAAAGTTTTGGAAATAACTGGGAAAGAGGAATTGAACTCAGATTTGTACACCTCCTACAGTGTGCCAGGAACTGTGGTGAGATTTTTCTGAATGTTACCTCATCCACTTTCCACAAAAACATTGGGAAGAAGTATTAAGCCCTTTTCACAGATGAAAGGATGCCCAAACTTAAAAAGGAAGTAACTTACTCAAAGGACAAAGCTGGTAATTGCCAGATTCAAGATTCAAACTCAGGTGACTCCATAGCCTACCTTTTCTTTGCACTACAGACTTAATGGTGACATGAATGAACTGCCTTAGTTAAAACTGCCAATTTATTTGTATTTTTAAAATGTGTATCATAACCAAGCTTCTGACTATAGTTAAATTTTAATTTTACATTAAGCAAGCAAGTCTGACCTCCCTAATTGTGGAAATCAGATGGTTGAGTTATGGAAAGATGTTTCAGTGGACCGCTTTATATGGTACCTCATTTTGCTGTCAGGTTTAGGAGAGCAATCCCCCTTAATTAATATCATGGTTGGGGGCTATTTGATTAGCTTCTGCTTTCTGTCAAAATCTAAAGGGTTATAATGAAAACAGAGCCCTAAAAGTGTGAAAAAAATCACACTTTGGGTCAAAGAGAACTCCAAACACTACCCAGCTTGGGAACCAAGGTACCTGATTATGTACCACGCTACCATTAAGACCTACGGTGTTAGCTCCAAATGAGAACAAAATGAGATCAGAAATGTTTACAGCTGTCATGATGAATTTCTAATATTGAAACCAAATTAACTCAGGGTACCATTTTATAGTATCTATATCAAAAAGAAAATTACTAGAGCTGGGAGAATTTAGGAAAAGCCAATAAGAACTGAAAAATCTTTATAATTGGATTTTTAAAATTAAGAGTACATAAATTCAACATAAACACCTACCTTTTGCATTATAGTTGTGAAATTTTTGATTACAAAGGAAAATACATTTTAATGTCAAGTCTGCTACCTCAGTGAGAATAATTGATTGAGAGTCAAAATGTGGGATTTAAAAATAATTTCAAATTACAATTATTTTTATCATGGACATTTGTTAATGTGTTTCTTATACTTCAGCAGAATTTATTTCAGCAGAATTTTCCTTACTATTTTGGCTTAAGTTTCCATCTCCAGGACATAATCTTGCAAGATCACCTCTCACCCTTATCTCTTGGTGGCTGGATACTGAGACAGGACATTATGAACTTGATCTGACAACTTAATAAGATGTAATAGGACCTGAAATTGGGGCAGTGCCCTCTCAACTGAGAAGTTCTAGATAGGCACAGAATCTTTTCAAGGATATGTCTAACTAAATTCCATTTAAGACTTCCCTTTAAAGCATTAAATGTCTTTTCCTGTTTCAAACTAGAATGTGATCATTTGGAATATTGGCGAGGAACAAGTCATTAACGAAAACTCCAATGAAGACAATTGGCTTTGGGTTTGATTTTCCTGTTTTTGTGGTTAGCTTAGCACCAGATGGTGCCCTAGTGAGTTCTGTATAAATAATACAATCATAGGGTTGAGTGATTCTCTACCAGTCACGGACTCAAGCAGAAAATAGCACTTGTCTTTCCACACAAGCCCATGTAGATTCTCTTATTGCTGAATTGTTCTTATGCAGCTCTAACCTTAAATTGTTGTTATGGTTGGTGTTTTTTGTTTTTTGTTTTTTTTCTATTTCTTTATTGGGCAAGCAAGCAGCCAAATCCTCACTGGGACCCAGAGGGAAAAGGCTACTGATTTGAGGCTCTTTAGTTCATATATCCATCCATGGCAGAGAGGAGGAGAGGCAAAGAAGCAAAATCTCTGTACTCCCTCTCTTGTTCCTGAAAGGGAAGCATGGCCCAACACTCCCTTGACAGTTGGTGCACATTAGGGGGTGATGGAACTGGCTTTGCTTACAGAAGCCCTGTGGCAACCCCTTACAGGCTTTCAAGGTCCAGCTCAAGTGCCAACTTCAGCCCATGATGCTCAGTGATCTTTCCTCTTTCTCTGAGTTTATATGACAGTTATGGTTCGCACCTCAAGATCTAGCTCTTCATTATGTACTATTTGGTATTATACTTGCCCTACACCTCTGCCTTTGGATGTAAGTCTTGTCTCACCTATGGGATTCTAAGCTCAAATCTATTTTTTTACAATCTGAACTACTTAAGACAGAATTGGGCATTTAATAACTGTTGTTGACTTGATAATACATGTGTGGGTCATAGCTCCCACACATTGGAGCACAGTTTTAATGGTTAGTACCCCATTCAGGGAACAGAGTTCATTCATTATGGCACAAAGGATTCTAGTTTCTTAAGAGAGATAAAGAAAAAATGCAAAGCCTCCCCTGTTCTTCCTTTTCTCTTTATTGTCCAGAAAACTTGACCCATATAGTAGCAAACCACGGAAGAGGTGATGAAGCACGTTAGGGGAAAATAAGCAGAATCACTAAGAACATTTTTTCTTTTGAAAGCTTCCTGTATTTTAACTTTGGAAGCACAAATAACCATATAATGTATCCAGCCTTCACATAGACCTGCAATAAAATTGACCCATTCAAGTGTCTTTCTGAGTGAGTTTGGGGCACCATTTCCTAGTGATTGTTACTTCCTATGTATTACTTGTTTTGTGTGACCTCACATAAGGTCATTAGGCTATTCAGATCAGGCTATTTAAGCCAGTCATTTATTAAATATATTCAAATGACTCATTTCACATATTTTCCAAAATATTTTATGGTGTGCAGCAGAGTTCTCAAAGTGTGTCCTGTGGAATATTAGTATTCCATAAGTTATGAATAGATGCTCCTTGAAAACAAATTGGTTGGTTGTTAAGAGAAATGTTACATTTTCTATTTGCCTCTTGGAGCATCACATTGCATATTAAAGGCCTCAAGGAGTCCTGCAGCAAAAAGATTTGTTTAATTTGTTTAACTTGGCATTTAGCAAACGTATTTGACCTTAAGAATAGAAATAATATTTAGTGAGTATTCTGTGCCAGGTATACATAGGTTACCAAATTTTTGCAATAAGACTCTAAATTAGGTATTATTATCTATATTTAGAGATGGGGAACTTAGGTTCCACTATGTGGATTTTATTTATTTAAAAAAAGATTTAAAAAAAGATTTTATTTATTTATTTGAGAGATTGAGAGAGAGAGAGCATGAGAGAGAAAGAGATCATGAGTAGGGGAGAGGGGTAGAGGGAGAAGCAGGCTCCCCGCTGAGCAGGGAGCCTGATGTAGGGCTCTATCCCAGGACCCTGGGATCATGAGCTGAGCCAAAGGCAGACGCTTAACTGACGGAGCCACCCAGGCACCCAGGTTCCACTATGTTAAAGGGTTTGTTCCATGTCATACAGTGACAGAATCTCGTATAGAGAGTTCTCACATTGACTCTGTCACCAATTTTGAACAAGTATGTCAATCTTAATTTCCTTATCTGTGAGTCACATTAAAATAATAATATTGGTTTGAAGATGAAAGGAGTTGAATTTATATTACAATATTTTGAAGAAAAAAAAAGCACCACACAAGTAGCATTTGTACCTTACAAAAATAGAAGGAGGAGGAAGAGGGCAACAATTAGTCCCAGGAAACAACATGTTCACTCATAATGTATAATGCTAAGTGCTAGACTTTTAAGAGCAAAAGCAAACAAACAAAAAAATAGTTGTAGTTGCCCCGAATGCTCACCAGAACACATACGTTGTCATTTGTAAGTACTATGTATCTCAGGTGTAGTCAGACTCTGATCTCAGGTGTAGTCAGACTCTGAGACTCCTGGATTGATCAAATTGGGTAGTATGGCATCAGGCCCCCAGTGGCCCCGTTGAAAAATGTTAAGACTAGAAATACGTTATGAATAGATATTTCAGCTTTGATCCTTAACTGCAACTTTCCTTGCTTCTATGGCTATAAGCCAGAACCTGAGCTTCTTTCAATTTATTTTTGTGTCATTCATTAAAGAGGCATTACATAAACCACTTGTGGCTCTGCCTCTTCACTCCACCAGGTCCACCAGATGGTATCTGATTCTTAAGACTCCGTTGACTCAACTTGTCAAATTCACCATATGTAGCAAACCCATTTGTGCTTGCCCCTTGCAAGCTTAGTTTTGAGTATTTTGATGTAGATATGTTTTCCCCTTGATTTTTTAGTCTTTATAACATTGTTCTATGGGTAAATCCATAAAGAAAGAAATAACACAGTATTTAATGTAATACACAGTTCCATTTCTCTCTAAACTTATTCTTCTTACTAACCTGAATGTGGCAATGGGTCTATGACAAAGAGGAAGAGGACTACTAATTAGATGTCCACCTTGCCAAATTGGGTACTGATTTCCTCATTACCTAAGTTGAACCGAATCCCGTTTTCAGTCTAGAAATAATTACCAAGGCAGTGCACAACTGAACTGGAGCAGACTTCATTTTGCATTCTGCCTCCCTGAACTATCATTAGCTGATATCATAAATATTGATATATAGTATAATACTCCACCAAGTTTATTAAAGGAATAATTTAGAGGTCCATAGTGGTTTTATCATCCAGGGTTCTACCATTCTCAAAAGTGTGGTGAGTGTTTCCGTGGTTTTCCTACATTTTATATTTATGAGTTGTTTATGGCTCTGACATTATTTTATGCCAGAATTCATTAACCTTTAAAAAGTTTCTGATATGCTTAGGCACTCTTGTCACCTCTGGTTTCTAGATACACAAAATGCATCCTAAAAAGAGGAGGTAGAACTGATGGCATTCAGATTCACTGGAAGCTGCTTTCTTTGGCCACTTGGTCTCTGAGGTGTATGCTGCATGTACTGGAGAGGGCAGAACTGCCTTTGATGTGATGACATGACAGTTCCTTTGTTAGAGCCCCAAATTACAAGCTTCATTTTCCGAGAACTGTGATTTCTGGAAAGGTGCACATCCATATCTTTACTGCAAAGAATAGAAGAGAAATAATATTACTCTTTAAAGAATGGTTTCAAAATATTAAAAAGGGTAATTACCACGGAATCTGTGCATAGCCTTAATGAGCTTGTATTCTAACAAAAGCATTGCTCTGAAGGCAACTCCATGAGCAGATGAATGCTACTGTCTAGGGTCTGCCTGCTCAATACAGCTTATGGGCCTGAATGGGAGGGACAGTAAAAAACAAACGGACACACATAAAAACAAACACCTCTTCCACTTCTTTCTAAACCCTCTGGTCTTTATGCAGCTCAAAAGATGAAGCAAGTATCAGAAGTACTTCTTAACACGTGTTAAACAGCGAGCCTTCTACGGCTAAGCAGTGACTTAGGAAGGACTGAGGCTAAAGTTAGGTCTTTTTTTTTTTTTTTTTTTTACATTGATTCTGGCCTGAAATAAGTGTTCGTGTCCTTGAAATAATTTGCTGGTGGTGGTTTGTTCATTATTTTCTTTATATATTAAATAGAAAGTCCTTTGGTCTCCTTCAAGTTCTAGACGGGCTAATTAGCCATTTTGTAAACCAATATAGTACAGTATTTCGTCTGGATAAATTAATTTATAGTCTTGCATTGAAATGTAATTAAAATGTTGTTGCAACTAGTTTTTAGTCCCTAATCAGCAATTGCTGTTACTCTGTACATGAATTGGATGGTAAATTTCATTAGCTTGTTTTCCTGGGCAAAAGATAGTGTCTAATCAGAGTCTCTGATCCACAGAGCTGCAGAACAAACCCTTGACTTGAGCTTGCTAAGCAAAATTTGTTTATGCCCTGTTTTAAAGCTATAGGGATGAAGATGCTCCCTTTTGTTTTGATAATGTATTTTTCATTTCCTTGACGTTATCTATATGCTTGATAATACCTGCCTTGTGAACTTGAAAAAATAAGGCTATTTTTTGCTACAATTTAAGCCAATATTCACTTATTTTGTTCTTCCTTCATAAATGCCAAGTACAAGTGCAATCAATTCATCAGTTTGTCTGCCAATGCTATTGAAAAGTAAATTTCAACATTGAAACTTATCCATTCACTCCATTTATTCTGTCACTCAACAAACATATATGTGTGACTACACTGTTCAAGGTAGTCTGCTAAATAGACCCTATGATTTTTTTTTTGCAAACATAACGAGACAATTTAAGTTTAAAATTTGACGTTAGTCAAATTAAAATTTTAAAATACCAGATTTTTAGCAGAATGAGGCCAAATTGGTGACAGTATTTATCAGTAAGCATACTGTATCTTCATGACTTTAATACTTAGTACCTAATTGTGTAAAGAGCAAAGTATTTGCTGAATTAGTGATTTTTTTGGAAATTTAAATTGCTTGACTAGTAGCCCTTTAAGAAAACACTGACAGACTTTTCTGTAATGGTCTGTGCAATCATGTGATTCCACATCGCTAAGCTTTTTTTCTTGGGAATGCACATTCTCTCAGGATCAAAATAAGAAATACTGTACTATGTTTGCGTTACAGACCTCAATTTTAACACATTTAGTAAATTCAGTTGAATGAATTAAAAATCAGTGGGGCTTTTGGGTTGTAGAAGGTTATTTAGAATTTTTGGTAACGCCTTAGGTGAGAGTTTTTAAAATGCCAGCGTTGCTTTTCAACATTGCTTGAATTTATAGAAATGAGGTTTTGTGATTGTTTCTACAAACACACACACACACACACACACACACACACACACACACACCAATTGATACCACAGTTGAAAAAAGAAGGTTGGGTCTACGGGCACCTGGCTGGCTCAGTCAGTGGAGCATGTGACTCTTGATCTCAGGGTTGTGAGTTCAAGTCCCACACTGGGTGTAGAGATTACTTAAAAATAAACTCCTTTTTTTAAAAAAGAAGGTTGGGTCTAGTCAGAACTAGTAGACACAACATAGTTAATGAATCCATTTGTCTAATTCAAAGTATACCTTCCTGATTGGTAGGGATAGGCCAGCAAATTATCCTGAAAGGGGTAAATTCAGAGCAGAAAACAGCCTCTCACTGAAAGGTATTCTCAGGCTTCAGATCACAACTCTCACTCAGTACCAGAAACCCAGTCTTCATTAGGTGGGTCCAGATTCATAGCCAGCTTTCTAACATGAGGGTAGTAGGGTGGTGGTGGTTGGTGAGTGCGGAGGCTAGCCAGGCCTGGAGCTCAGGGCTGCACTTTCCTGTGGTGGCTGAGCACACAAAACAGGACGCCACTCTTTGACCAGCTTCTCTGTGTCCTACCAGCCTCTTGTTTTCAAATTGCTATCTCTAACATCTTTTCACCAAAGATTTAATCATCCTTCTGCCAATATTTTATCATTAAAATAGTTGAAAAGACAGCTCCCATGAAGCATGTGCTTGTTGGAGGGATTGTTTTTCCCATCACTCTGCTGTTGTGGGAGTTCTCTAGAGAAGTTGCCCTCACTAGATAGATGCTCTACTCCAGGTGTCATAGGCCATTAGGGCTATTTATTAGGTTCAGTTAATCAAGTAGCATAGACTCCCAAGGGTAGGAGGAAACCTTATGATCACTGAGGCCAGTATTCATCCGATGTTTGGATCTCTTTTTCTTTTAATTTTTTTATTGTTATGTTAATCACCATACATTACATCATTAGTTTTAGATGTAGTGTTCCATGGTTCATTGTTTGTGCATAACACCCAGTGCTCCATGCAGACGTGCCCTCTTTAATACCCATCACCAGGCTAACCCATCTTCCCAAATCCCTCCCCTCTAGAACCCTCAGTTTGTTTTTCAGAGTCCATCGTCTCTCATGGTTCATCTCCCCCTCCGATTTCCCCCCCTTCATTCTTCCCCTCCTGCTATCTTCTTTTTTTTTTTTTTCTTAACATATATTGCATTATTTGTTTCAGAGTTACAGATCTGTGATTCAACAGTCTTGCACAATTCACAGTGCTCACCATAGCACATACCCTCCCCAGTGTCTATCACCCAGCCACCCCATCCCTCCCACCCCACCCCCTACTCCAGCAACCCTCAGTTTGTTTCCTGAGATTAAGAATTCCTCATATCAGTGAGATCATATGATACATGTCTTTCTCTGATTGACTTAT
>NC_138385.1:21544156-21567077 GCF_054177405.1 Leptonychotes weddellii
AAGATAAAGATGAACACTCCTATAGGAAATGAAAAGAAGTAGACAATAAACATTTGGAAAATGCAAGTAGAAATTAAAGCAGATTCTTTTTCTGCCCATTATATTCACAGAAATTAGAAATAATATTAAGTTCTTGTGAATGTGCTGTGAGACAGGCATTCTTGTAGGCTTCTAGGGGAGTGTAAATTAGTATAATCTTTCTGGAAAACAAATGGCAACATACACAAAGAGCCTTAAAAAACTATCAAGTTCTGGGGCTCAGTCGGTTAAACATCTGCTTTCTGCTCAGGTCATGATCTCAGGGTCCTGGGATCAAGTCCCACATTGGGCTCCCTGCTCAGTGGGGAGTCTGCTTCTCCCTCTGCCCCTCCCCCCGCTCATGTGTGCTCTCCCTCTGTCTGTCTGTCTCTCTCTTACAAAAATAAATAAATAAAATCTTCAAAAAAAAAAAACAACTATCAAGTTTTAACCCAAGAATCTTGTATCTAGAAAACAACCAAGAGAAGATAATCTGGATATGGACAAATATATGCAGGGATAATCATTTTATCATTATTACTAATGATGAACGACTGGAACAAATCTAAATGCTAACAAGATAGAAGAAAACATTAAATTATGGTACATGTATTATAATAGAGTAATGTATAGGTGTTTACAACCATGTTATGTACATGATTTGAGTAGGTAACTTTTTTATCCTGTACATTTCATTTCTGAGCCTGATCAAATTAAAAGGTTGGTATTTGAATCAAGGAAATTTTTACAGCATTTCCAAAACTCCAGAAAGTTGCTATTCACTGGTTTACATGTTGGATCTTTTGGCCTGGGTCAGGATGAAGCTCTTTTGCTCTTTTGTGGGTATCAAATTACACTTTAGATTTGCTTAGATGACATAACTCTGAAAAGACCTCAGAACCTATGTCCCAGTAAAGAACTCAGGTTCTCTTCCCCAGTAGGCATGTCAAAAGGTTGACCATTCACTTTCTTACAACTGTCTTCTCTTTACTGCTAGGTCATTTCTCTCTCCTTGTTCACCCGTATTTCTACCTGTTCCTGTGCTGTCTCCCTACTATGATGGGGGGATGTACCATGTAGGTCCCTCAAACAACCCTCTGCTGTTCAAAATGACTGTGTTTTGGGTTAAGACACTTACTCCATCATGAAACAGAATGATGAGCATGGGATATGGGGTCACACAGACCCCAGCTCTGCTACCAGTTAGTGGACTTTGGGCAAATGACTTAACCTCTCTAAGGCTTAGTTGTTATGGATTAAAAGATAAAATATACATAAAATGCATTGGTTCATTGAGATACAGTAGGCAATTAAATTGGTAGTTATTACTATTATGTATTAGGGACTGCAGGAGACCATTGAATTTCTAAAGAAAATACTGATGCTTTAGGAAAACTTTATTATTATTAGCAGCTAATGCTACCAAAAGGACAGAGTATCAGCTGAACTGTAATTCTAAATTATAAAGGAAAGAAGTAGCTCTCAGGAAATGTTCTAAGCAAGTGGCACTTAGAGACCATGCTTCATCTATCTCTCTATCCCCAGCACCTAGCACAGTTCCCAGTAGGTAGTAGTGCTCAGTAAGGATTGGCTGAATAGATGGATGGAAGGATGGCTGGCTGGCTGAGGTGTGACAAATACAAAGCCCCTGGTAGCCAGAGAGTAATGTCAAGGAACCTAATGCATGTGTATCTGATGAAGAGAGATATGGAGGAAGAGAAGGGAGGACTGAGACAAAGGGAGATGGAAGGGTATGAAAAGATACCTTTCAGTGCCTTTTGGTATCTTTTAAAATACAAGGATTTTGTATCTTCTAAAATACAAGGATTTTGGGGGGCTTTCAGAAAGGTTGGTACTGTCATGGATTACACATACACACACCTTAATTATAGGAAGTCCCATCAGGATTTTCAGTGGATTTTTCCATAGTCATGACCAGGCTAGAGAAGCCCAGGTAGGACATGTTCAGTCTCAGGGGGTAGAGGACTAGGGACTGGTAGATATGGTGTTAATCAGACTTGACTGATGAGGTTAACCAAATAGACTCCAGACCCCAGGAATTCAGGAATAAAAATGGGACTGCAAAGGAGGATTACGCATTCACTGGGATTGGAGTATGACAATTATTTATGCTTTGTAAGTAGACCAAGAAGTAGATGCATTTGTTCATTGGGAAACTGAATCTTTGTGAAAAGCCCCCAAGAGATGTTGGGCTTTATGAAAGAGGAAAAGTACACATACTCAGTTGGTTTGAAAAGAGAACAGAATGAGGAAGGTTTCAAAGACAAAGGTGGTGTTCACCACCATTCCTTCAGTCAACAAATATTCTTGGCAAGTTTATCCTGTGCCAGATAGTGTTGTAGGCACCAGGGATGCAACAGTAAGATCTACCAAGTTCCTGCTTTCATGGAACTTGCCTTCTAATGGGAAGAGAAACAGATAAGTGAACTGATACATATATAATGTGTTAGGTGGGGATAAATTTATAAGGAAAAGAAACCAAGACAAGTGACTAAAGAATAGTGTAGTGCAGCTGGAGTGTTATTTTAACTGATGGTCAAGGGTCTTCTCTCTGAGGAAGGGACACTTGACCAGAGACAGAAAGGAAGTGCTGGAGCCAGCCATATAAAACCTAGCGGGGGAGTGGAGCAGCATTCCAAACAGATTGGTTAATAAGTGAATATGCACTGAGGTAGTATTAAGCTTGGAGTATTAGAAGAACAGAAAGCAAGCCAGTAAGGTTAGAGTTTAGTGATATGAGGGAGGCAGGGGCAGTTTGTTATAGGGCCTTATAGGCCATGGTGGAAAATTCATTTTATTTTGACTGAAAGCCATTGGAGGCTTTTGAGCAGAGGAGTTAGGTGATCTGATTTATGTTTTAGAAAGATTACACTGGTTGCTGGGTAGAAAGAAATTTTAGGGAGGCAAGAATTGAAACAGTGAGACTAATTCAAAAGTTTTGTCATAGTCTGGGTTCAGGCTGATGGTGGTGTGGCCAAGAATGGGAGTGGTGAAGGTGGTGAGGCATGACTAGATTCAGAAGATATTTTGAAGGTAGACCTGGTATAACTTGATAATATCCCACCTGGCTGTGGGACAGGAGGAAGAAATTTTCTTGGTCCAAGCTTCTAGCTGGACTAAGAATTAAATTACCATGAGACAGATCAATAGGAGAAAATCAAAGTTCATTTCATACATAGGGGGAATCCACACAAACAGGAAATTTCAAGACAGGCAACATGAGACCTGTAAGACATTCTGAGCTAGAAGGGTAGGGGTCTGAGGATACAAAGGGGAGGAAGACCATTAGCGGGAAAGTGAGAGATGTTTGGAAAACAAAAGTTGCCCTGTTATGCAGATAAGTTTCTTAGGTAAAGAGGAATTTCTGTCCATAGCTCTCTTCCTGGTACAGGCTCTCCTTTCCAATGTTAAGTTTGGACAGTTGAGGAGGAGTTAAGAGCTTTTCCTGAATCTGCTGGGGTTTGATTGCTTATTAATGCACAGTAATCTTCATGCCAAAGTGGCCCATCTTGGGGTGGCCTGCCCTTGGCCCTTACAGTTTGGAAAGAGGAACCAGGGAGGGCATCAAGGTTTTTGGTCTGAGTAACTGGGTAAGTAGTAATAGCATTTATAGAGGTGGGGTTATAAGGGAAGGGAAAGTTGGGGAGGGAAATCAAGGGACAGATTTTGAACATGTTAAATTTGCGATGCCTATAGTGTAACCAAGTGGTGATTAGGAGTATGCAGTTGGATTCATGAGTATGAAGTTCAGGGTGTGATCAGGATTGAAGTTTTAATCTGAAGAGTGGATATGTACTATTTAAACTGTGGGACTAGATGAGATAATCTAGGGGATAAGTGTAAATAGAGAAGAAAAGAGATCCAACAAATATGCATTCCATAGAAATTGTCCTCACCGAGATTTATTCCGTCAACAAATATTTCTGAGTGCTTCTTATATGTTAGGCACTGTTCTAAGCTCTGGGGATATAGGGGAGAACCAGACAGCTAAAGCTACGGTCCTTAGAGATCTTAGAATGAGAAGCTACATGGCTAATAAGAGGATTAGGACAAAAATGTTGCCCAGAAAGATAGATTAAAACATTGAGCTTTACAAAGAATAAAACAAACCTAACAACTGTTAAATCAGAGTGCTCTAGTTAAGCCAGAAGACGGAGAAAATGAGTATTCAGGATATGTGTGGGGGATCGGGGACCAGGAGAGGATCAGAGTCAGGGACACCCTCAGGAGTCAGTTAAATATCTCTGGAGAACATACAGGTAGAGCCGAAACCTTGGATAGAAATTTTTGAGCCTATTGGGAAAATGTCTTTCACACAGAGTAGATGTGGAATGGAAGTACATTCACATTGTGGCAGAAAAGACACCCTGGAGTCACAAGTAGAGAAAAGATCAGAAAGACAGTAAGTGGTTATGAGCTCGGGTTCCAAAGTCAGACAGCTGTGGCTTTATATTTGCCACCTTTAGCTATGTGACTTAGGCAACATACTCTTTCTGAGTCCCAGTTTTCCCACCTGCAAAACAGGGAAGAAAAGTACCGAACTCATATGCTAGGTGTGAGGATTAAAATGATGATGGATGGAAAATATCTAACAAGATGCTTTGTATGTAGTAAACACCGAATAAATGTTAGCTTATAATAATACTGATTCTGATGATAATAAAGTTTGACAGTCTTCTATAGCTGAGCTAGTATTGATCCCCATCAGGCTGGTATTTCCTCCCAACAAACTGAGGACAGAAATGGGGTTCATGAGGCTCATAGGTAAGCCATGTGGATGCTTGGTAAATATGCCTGTTTTTGTACTTTTGTGAATTTTTGTTCTCAATTTTACATCTCATCCTCTCTAGAGCAGTGCTTCTCAAACTTGAATGTACGCAGGAATCACCAGGGGATCTTGCTAACAATGCAGATCCTCATTCAGTAGGTCTGGGGTTCTACGAGCTTCCAGGTGATGCTGATGCTGGTGCTGCTTTCAATAAACCAAACTCGGAGTAGCGTGGAGCTAGGAAACTTACCTGGGCTCTAGACCTCATAGCAGAGCTGGGGCAATCAGTGATCTGAGTCTCAAAGAAGTGAGGCATGCCAGCCATGATTACACCTGCTTCTCATCTCAGCCTCAAGTGGTTCTCTTATGTTAACACCCAGTGTAAAGAGAGGATTTGGGGGTGGCAAATGGGGTTATAAAAACATGAATGCTGCACACGATCCCTTACAGCCTCCATGTTGCCCTGAAACAGATGTGAGTGCACAGCTGCCTACTACAAAGAGAGCTTCTGAAGAAAGTCTCCATGGAACAATATATCTTACTTCTATCATTCTCCTCTTTATGATGTTTTCTTTTCTCAATCCCATGAAAGATCACATAATGGGATTTTACTGTAGCCTGTTTGAATGAATAGGACAATGGAGAAATAATGTCAAGAAAGTGTTCCCACAACTAAGAGTTTATGTGAGAAATGTTTGTGGCAGAACATAAGCAACCATTAGAAATGAAATTTGGGCAAGATGAAAAATCATTCAGTATAAATTGCATATTGTTTATCAGAAATACTTGTATACAGAAAGATTTTCATTATGATTGTTGAGATAAAAATGTGGCTTTCAAATACGTTGTTCCAATATGACCAGCATATTTTATTGCAAAAGTGGTCCTTCCTCAAGAAAGGCCTCTGATAAATAGAGATTGAAATAGTATATTCAGATGCTACTGAATATCCTCAGATATCTTGCTTTTCAGCAAGTAAACCAGAAATTGATGGTGATAGTGTTCCTGGTTTGTTGGCCTTTTCAATGTGATCCACCCTTTTAATGAATGAAACATTGAGTTTTATTCTGTTAAAAGGCATTTATTATCTTTGTATATTGTTCAATCTTTCTTTGTTGTTTACGATCATTTAGTTTTTTATTTTTAACTCACAGTCCTTTATTTTTTCTGTACCTAATTGATTGGTATGAGAGGCAGTATAGTGAAGTGTTTAAGAGCATGGGCCTTAGGAAAGATTTGAATCCTGCCTGGCACTTATTATCTGTGTGACTTTGGAGAACTAACTTAAGCTCCTGGTATTAGTTTTTTCATCTGTAAAATGGGAATAATAATAGCCCTTAATTTATGGAATTGTTGTGGGTAATATGTGAGTTACTATATTTAAAACAGCTGAAACTAATGACCAGCGTATTTGTGAACCCTTACCAAGCATTCAAAATATTTTGGATGATGTTACTAATGACGTTACATGATAAACCATTTCATGACAATGCTCATGTTTTATCTCCCCAGCCGGACTACAAACACATTTTAAGTAGGGAGGCAATATCTTTTATTTTCTGTTTATTTCCTTCAGTACATTATTATTTCTGTTCTTTTGCCATCATCACTATAGATTTGGTTTGCAGATGCAGCCACCAAGAAGTGCATTATAAATTAAAAAATGGAAAGAGCAATTAAGAAACACTGCCATCCATAAGCAGTGGGTAATGAGGTGGGGTAAATGGAAAGCACATATTTTCTCACTAATAATTAATACTAATTATAACAAAACTATTTATCAAGTACCCATTTTACTCTGTTTAGACACTTTATGTCATCTCTTGTTCTTTGCAATAATTCTATGAATTGGAACACGGAAACTCATAGAGTTAGTAACAAGTTTCAGGTTATTCAATTAGGATTCAAACTGATTACTCTCTAATTGCAAATACTTTGTTGGCTCATCTCTTTTTTAACAATCTGAAATGTGATTCTTGGCTAAAACAGCTGAATAGAGTTCACAGGACAGTTCTGCTTCTCACTAACCATGTGACAACTTGGAATTCAGAACCCATGCTTGTACAGAAAGACTCTCTAAATCTAAAGCTCCTTTGTAAAAGGCTTCATCCTCTGCCACTTCCCTGCCAGGCTGCTGCTCCTGTCTCTAGAACCACATGAGTTGACCATTTCCTCCAAAGTCCCTAGTTACTGCCAACCCAAGACTGCACATCATCTGTGATCATGCCCCAGGATTTATCCTCCTTTTCTTCATTGGTATAAGTTATGATAATGCATTTCTGATTTTCCATTCAGTGAGAATAATCCAAATATGAAAACATTGTATTTCTCTGTTTCAACACTTGGGCTAGCTATCACATTTTAATTAGTAAGTACTACTCTGAGGCAGTGGTGCAGAACAGAAGGAGAATGATCAATATTGCTGGTTCAAGCCTAGATGTACTATAATGAGCATCTTGGACATAAACAGGATTACTTTGGTTGATTTATAGTCTTGGTATCAGCAGTTATTAAACCACTGATAATCTCCTAGTTCTGCTTTGCCTGGGGTCAATAGTTTCAAGGGATTTTCCCTTCTCTCCTGATCACTTCTGTTCCTTACTATTGTTTACGGGAGCGCGTGATGATGGGTGGAGGAGTTGGTCAATGGTAAGGGTAGAGATGGTGGTAGATCAGAGAATAGGAGAACTGTGAATGTATTTTTTATTCCCAAGAGTCCTTAATATGAGAATATATTTTGCTTTATATTGATTCTGCCACCTGAATAATATGTATCTTTAAAGTTTTGATTACAGATCCTTCATCATTTTCTTTTCTCCCAATTTGAGTATCATTTGCCAACTAGGAAATGTTTGCAATATCCTCATCCAAATAATTACATTCATATAAAAAATCTGTTAATGAAACATTAGAGCTAAGGGCTTAATTGCTGAAAAATCAACTCTCAGAGCTAGAAAATTCAGTTTAGGTTCCATGGCAACAAGATCTATTATTAACTGCATAAATGTTATCTAATAACATTTTGAAATTAACATGGTAGTTTAGGTACTTGCAGGACTATACATAAGGTAAGGTGCTGTTTAAAAATAAAATAGTCTGTTTAAATAGTTTCTCTGGATGAAAATTATGGAAAACTTCCCATTCATTCCAATTATTTTATTCCTTATCAAATTTTATGCTTGTTTCTCTATCAGTTAATGAGAAAATGCCTCATTTCTTTTGAAATATGACAGCATTTAATGTCCATGAGTCATATTTCTGTCTCACTTTTTTCTAAAGAAAAATCTAGCCGAAAAGGAAAATGCAAACACAAACTTAATGAAGTAGGAAAGCTGCTATAGGATGTGTCCTGAGGAGGGAATCTAGGAGAACAGATTGTCCTTTGAAAGAAAGAGTTCTAGACATGAGAAAATATTTGTGAAATGTTTAAGCGTGATAAGGGTGACAAAGGCATCTCAAGTTAAAGAAAAGATATTACATACTTATTTGCTACAAGAAGGTGAAAACCGGCCCAGGCTAATAAAAATGAGCATAGGAGGGTGGCAAGAGTTTTTAGAATAAGCACATCATTAATATCAAGGCAAAAATGATTAAGTGTTGAAACTACTGAACATATGAGAACTTGCAGTAAGCATACTGAAAAGATTCAGGAGTGGGAAGCTCTGCTGGGATTTTCTTATTCAGACAATGCCCATGCTACAGGTGGCAAAACAGGGGCCAGGGCCAGGCTGCAATTTTCCCAATGGCGCACAGTACAATAGAAGCAGCCTCCGCACACAGAAAAATGCCAGGCTCTGCCCTCCAGAGAGAAAACTTACAGTATGAGAGAATCCTTCATGATGATGGTATTCAAACACTGGAAGAAGCATTTATTTGAAACCTGCTCTTTATTCATCACTGTGTTGGTTAACACAGGGGATCTAAGCCAAAAGGACATGGTATTTGCCCATGAGAAGCTTTTTATCAATTTGGGAAGACAAGATCTAACATATTTACATTAAGATCTAGAGAACAAGTCCAAGTTCAGGTAAAACATAAGAATCTAAAAAGCGTGGTACAAACTATATACGTGTTGGCTGGAGCCATTAATTCTAGGTAAAGGTAGATAGATAGTTCTGGGGTGAGGTGATTCTAAAATATGATGGAGCTTTGGCTGCCCATGCTATATTGAAAAGATGGAAAATTTACCTTAATAAGAGTAGATATTTAGGTTAATAATAAGGAATAACTTTCATTAATTAAAAAATATGAGGTCTTTTTACAGTACTTTTTGGGACGGAGAAGTCAAATGAATTATAATACACTTTTTGCTCTTCTTCACGTTATGGTTTAGTGTTAGATACAAGGTATTTTTTTAAGTTTATTTATTTAAGTCATCTCTACACCCAACATGGGGCTGGAACTCACAACCCCAAGATCAAGAGTCACACGCTCCTCCAACTGAGCCAGCCAGACGACCCAGATACAAGGTATTTTTGAGGTGTAAGATATAAAAAAGGAAGTTGATTAAGTACTAAAGGAGAGAGAAACAAGAAATCAAGTAAGCATTATAGAATGCTCTCAGAGAAGGGGGACTCTGAGGATTAGTGACAACATGGTGATATGGAAATACTGTAAGCTACAGAGTCATATAGATTGGGTTCCAATGCAGGCTTTGATGCTTATCAGGTGTGTGGCTTTGCTGAGCCTCTGTTTTCTTTATCTGTAAAACTAGGGATGTAATACCTAGCTTGTAAGGATCCTGTTAAGATTGTCAATAATGGATGCAAGGGTACAGGGTTTCTTTTCAGGGTAGTGAAAATGTTAAAAAATTGATTGTGGTGATGGTTACACGACACTGAATATACTAAAATCCACTGAATTGTATACTTGAAATAGGTGAATTGTAAGATATATATAACTGTAAGATATATATATATATATATATCATGTACATGCTATCAAAAAAAGTTAAACATAAATTTACCCTATGATTGAACAATTCTACTCCTGGATATATACACAAGAATAATAAAAACATATATATACACACAAAAGCTTATATTTTAATGTTCATAACAATATTTTATTCCTAATAGCCAAAAAGCAGAGACAAGACCCAAATGTCCATCAACTGGTAATGGATTAGGAAAATGTAATATAGCCATACAGTGGGTATATTATTCAGCCCTAAAAAGGAATGAAGCTCTGACACACACTACAACATGGATGAATATCAAAAGCATTATGCTAAGTGAAAGAATCCAGAGGTAAAAGACCACATATTGTATGATTCCATTCATACATAATTTTCTGAAAAGGCAAATCTATAGAGACAGATAATAAATTAGTAGTTGCCAGGGGCTAGAAGTGGGAGCGGGGAGTGACTGCAGATGGGCACAAAGAGACACTTTTGAGGTGATGTAAATATTCCAAAATTGGTTTGTGGTGGTGATTGCACAGCTCAGTAAGTTAACTGAAAATCACTGATTTGTACATCCTAAATAGGTGCGTTTTATGGTGTGTAGATTATATCTCAACAAAACTGTAACAGATTCAAAGTGTCAAGTAATATATGCTCAATAAATGGTAGCTTTTATCATTGTTGAAGCACTCAGGAAAGGCCTTCTGAAGGAAGGGGGCCTTTAGTAATGGGTGATAGGTAGGGTTGGCTGGAGGATGGGGAAGGGAAGAAGGAAGGAGAGGGAAATACTAATGAGCAGGAGCCTGAGTGAGAAACAGGCCTGGTGTAATTAGTGTTGCTTTAGAGCTGACTAGAGAATGGAGTTTATTTGAGGCAATATTGGTAGTTAAGGAACTGCTGGAATCAGACCTGAGACTGAAAAAGGACTGGTGGCGGGCACATGGCTGACACATAATATTGATGAGTAGGTAGAAATGATGATTAGGTAGAGGCCTCAGGTGATAGAGATAGTTTTATCAGCGGGCAGTTGCCGATCCAAAACCTTTAGAGGCTGAGTTAGGAAGAGCTCAGGTGATAGGATGTGATCTGTGCAGGGTGGTGTGGTGTGGTGCGGTGCGGTATGACAGGTGCCTAAGCAGTAACTTATATGGGATCAGTTTTGTGTCTGAACAAGTAAGCTAGAAGGGGCAGCCCAGAGTGACTGGCTTAGCGGCGCGTCAAGTAAAGATAGTGTTGTGGAGACCTGTAGGTAAAGAAAAAAATGGTGATCCAGCTGGCTATCTTTTCTCTGGCTGCTCATGGAATCATGTAAGCACTGACTAAGTTGCCTTCCAGTCTTATGAGTGATTTAAGTAAGCAGCCCTGTCAACATTATGCCCTCCAGCTTTCCAGTACATTCAGTGAGGTCGCTGGGGGAGAACTCTGAATGTCTTCTTGAAGTTGTCTAGAATTTTAAAGATTTCCCAACCAACTTGAAGCAAATTCTTGCAGTGCTTAATCTAAGTGATGTGATAAGATCATGACCTTTTCAGAAATGCCTTTGATGTCAATCCTAATTCTGCTAAATTTTACCTGACAGGGTAAGAATGAAACATTATAAGCCAGTTTGTCAAGCATTTCAGTAATCTGTTGTGGCAATAATCTGCTACAACTCAGGTCTACAGTGATGGGGTCTGGTGAGTGATGTTCCTTGACTTAGAAGGAACTTATTAAGTGTTTGGCCGTTGATTAATGAAGTAAAAATGCACTAGATAGACCTTGAAGTGATAAACTGAACAGGAACCTTGGCAGCCATTTAGTCCCTCCTGCCCACTATCCATACTGTGATTTATTTTGAAAATGATGACTGCTCATTTTCTTACCCACACACCTACAGTGACTCAGAAAAACCAGTGTGGACAATCAACAGATACAGAAATGAAAAATATTACAGGTAGCTCATTCTGAGTTTTAATCGTCATTATAAAAGTGGAAAAAAATGTACCCGTGAAGGAGTAGAGTTGTGAAAGCCCATTTTTCCTCAAGTGGCCTTTCTGATGTGTAAATTAAAAAACTATGCTATCATTTTTGATAATATAAACATAAAAGAGCAAGGAAATTGAAATCGAATTTTTATTTTTTCAGGTATATTTTATGATTGGCCATAACCGCAGAGTAATTATGTGATATATTTTTAGTTGATCATTTATTAAGTTTTAGAATGCTTTTCATCTCTTCTTCATCAATGTGTCCCATTTTCCCAGAGACCATAGGCACTATAGTTCACAAACTGAAGAAATGGGATTATTTCTGTCTTTGTTGCTTTTCTTAATATTTTCGTGAGCCATCAGCTTTCTTTCTGTTAAAATTTCCCTCCATATCCACATAGATTATTGAGTGCTTTAGAGGATTGGCAACATATAGCAAACTAATTTTCCTGCCCTCTGCCTTGTGCCTCAGTGTGATGCCCCAGGTTTGATCTGAAATATTTGATACTTAATATAGACTAGTAGCTCATGAATCCCTATTTTTTTTTTTAAAAGATTTTATTTATTTGACAGAGAGAGACACAGCGAGAGAGGGAACACAAGCAGGGGGAGTGGGAGAGGGAGAAGCAGGCTCCCCGCAGAGCAGGGAGCCCGATGCGGGACTCGATCCCAGGACTCTGGGATCATGACCTGAGCTGAAGGCAGTCGCTTAACCAACTGAGCCACCCAGGCGCCCCATGAATCCCTATTGAGGCTTGTTTACCAGGATTAACTTTTTTTTGTTGTCCAGGTTAGACTTTAGCTTGTCATTCCAGACCATAGTCTTTGAAGCTTCTTTTTTTTTTTTTTTTTTTATTTATTTATTCATGAGAGACAGAGAGAGAGAGAGAGGCAGAGGGAGAAGCAGGCTCCCAAGGAGCAGAGAGCCCGATGCGGGACTCGATCCCAGGACCCTGGGATCATGACCTGAGCTGAAGGCAGACGCTTAACCATCTGAGCCACCCAGGCGCCCTGAAGCTTCTTTTTAGAGATATCTGTCAATGTGATCATAAGGCAAATGACCAAAAACCTCCTCCTTTATCATAAAAAGACCTTACATAGCACTATGAATGTAACATAACATTCAGAAAGTTCAAAACCAAGTGAGCTACAAAACCAAAGTGGCATGAAAGATTCCATCAGATCTGGAAAGTTTGCCAGTGTTGCCTTGCAGTTTCTTTCCTGAACTTCTAAAGGTCTTTTGTTCGTTACAGCCCCTCAAAGCTTTGAATACTACAGCCCCAAACCTTGCTTCATGACATTCCCTATGTGGGCAGTTCATTACCAAGAATTATGATTTCTTAAAAATGAAGTCAGAAGTTCTTAGTCTGGTAACACAAAGCAACTCTTCATGTCTTGGTGTCCAACAAGTACTCGTATAAATTACAAGTAATAGATGGGAATTCCTGCATGGCTGCCACTGATAGATAAATCTATGCCATATTATTCCTGCTTTTATTGTCTCTTAAAACATCATCAGATTGATTTTAGAGTAGCAAGGATATAAAATAAATACAAAAGATACCTTTCCAATAAAAGAGCAGAAAACCAGCCTTCTTTGTGCCTGAGAATTCTAGTGTCAAAATGGAATGACGTTTCTGAGGAACTTCTTGTTTCAGCACAAAAAATGTATATCCGTCTCCTACTTGACTCTAAAAAATACAGAACCAGTTTGTTGTAGAAGAAAAATCACAGGACCAGGAGAGAGAAACACCAGTGTTTTAGTCCTGCTTCTCACTAACAAGCTGTATGACCTTTAACAAGTCACTAAAGTTCTCTGCACCTTAGTTTCCACCTCTGTAAAATTATATGGTTAAATTAGATGGCCTTCAAGATTCCTTTTGGTTTTAATATCTTATAGTCTAAGATGATGAATGCACATAATACCATATGTACCATATTTGTAATTATGTACCTTATTTGTATGACCTGACAGCAATATATGACTGCAGAGGTAGCAACTTTTTTTTTTTTTTAAGATTTTATTTATTTATGAGAGAGAGAGAGAAGGAGTGCAGGGAAGAGCAGAGAGAGAGGGGCAAGCAGACTCCCTGCTGAGCGCAGAGTGCAATGCAGGGCTCAATCTCAGGACCCTGAGATCATGACCTGAGCTGAAACCAAAAGTCGGATGTTTAACGGACTGAGCCACCCAGATGCCCCCAGAGCTACTAACTTTGTGAAGATAAAAAGAGAGAATGTAGGGTGCCTGGGTAGCTCAGTCAGATAAGCGTCTGCCTTTGGCTCGAGTCATCATCCCAGGGTCCTGGGATTGAGCCCCGCTTGGGCTTCCTGCTCAGTGGAGAGCCTGCTTCTCCCTCTCCCTCTGCCTCTCCCCAAAACTTGTGTTCTCTCTCTTGCTCTCTATCTCAAATAAATAAATAAAATCTTTTAAAAAAAACAAAAGAGAAAATGTGGCTACTGATGGTAATAATAATATAATAACTAAATAATAATAATAACTAAAACTTCAGTATTATTAATTCAGTCAACAAATAATCATTGAACTCCTAGGTGCCATGTCAGTGGTAGGCATAAAGGTAAAAATGAAATATTCCCTTTCCTTTCACATATAATAGTGAAGGGCATGGTTCTATAATATAAAACAAAGTTTTGATTAACTGGACGCTTAGGGAAGTGGATGCTAATTGAGGCTTTTAAAAAATTAAATAGCACAGCTACCTTTTATTTCAATCTTTGTGGTTGGAACATTTTATAAAACTGTAGTCCATTCTACTACTTTAATAAGTACAGTTTAGTGAACATAATTGAATTTTACTTTAGTATTTGGAATATTTTTTTAGGACCTCAAGTTCATCATTCTGAAATTAGTTCTTATTTTACGAGAAAAGTAGGAGATTGTGATTAATTTATATTGGGCCAGACCACTTCTTAGGAGTCAAGTTTGTTTTTCTTTAAGATATCTGCTTGCCTAGTCACCATGTTTCTTTTTCTCATAGAAGTTGAGTATAGAACATGAAATAAAATGTTTCATTAGTTGGACTTCAGTTAATTAAGGTTTTACTGTACATAAAATTCTAATTAGTAACATAGAGATCTGGTTGCTTTTTTGGGGAGTAGTATGCTCAGTTTTCAGTGCCACATTTGGTTAGGAGCATGGGCTGAATACATGATGGTGTCCGGAAGACATCAACTGGAAAGGTGAAGGTAATTGACATATAACATTGTGTAAGTTTAAGGTGTATTATGCAAAATGGATAAAGGAAGTTAAAGTATGTGGAGTGAAGAAAAAAGAGCAGGAGCTATATCTACTATCTATATAAAGAGCTTTCTTGTGAAAGAGTGAGTAGAATCTCTTTTGGAAGGGATCTGAAAGGTTGTCTAGTTGAATACCTCCTCTCTCTCTCTCTCTATATATATATATATATATTATACATATATATATGGATAATATAATGCTTTAATCCTTTCTACAGCATTGCATTAGGTGACTGAGAACATCTAGAGAACTTGAGAAGCAGTCCATTCCACCCATGACTGCCCCTGTTAGCTCTTCTTCATACTGAGCTCAAGCACGTACAACCACTGGTTTGAGCCATACAGAGTACATCTAATTCCTTTCCATACCATAGCCCCTCAGATATTTGAAAAACAGTTTAGCATGTCCTCTGATTGGGTCTCATTTTTATTCCCTTGAATCTTAACGAGTAGACCTCACTCTCCAGAAGGTGGAGCTAGCACCAAAAACACTCCCCTGCTTAAAACCTGGTGTTGGCTCTGTTACCTACAAGATGCCTTACAAGTTCCTTGTCATGGCATTTAAGGCTCTGCCCACCTTTGGCTTTGATTCTTATTATTTCTCCCATTGCAGGCTATACTCCAACCTCCCTGGGCCTCTTGCTGTTTCTTGAACAAGTTATTTTGTCTCCATTCATGCCTTTGCTGATGAATGCTTTCTCTCTTCTGAAATAGCCTTCTTTCCTTCTGGAACCAGTGAACTTATAAAAACTTGTTCAAGGAAGGCCCAGGTCAAATGCCCTCTCTTTTGTCAAATCTTCATACACTCGTCTTCATACCCACTTCTTTCCCTCAGAAAACTGATCCCTAATATGTTCTTATACTCCTAGCCCATGCCTCTTTTAAATCTTTTGTATCATTTTATCATTTGCCCAGCTAGAATGTGAACTTTTAAGGTTAAATACCGTGTCTTGTTCATATTTCTTTCCCCTAGATTAACATATTTGAAAAAAATTAATGTATAAATGATATATAAACTTCATTCATCAATTTCATGGGATGTTACCCAATTTTACCTTTCTGAAATGTGATTCATTCGATCCATAAATTTATTTGTTAGATTTCCATCATATACCTTTCTTAGCCTTTGTCTTTCCAGGTTGAAGATGCCTATAATACTTTTTGTTCCCTATTCCATTCATTTTTTTCTGGATCTTTTTCATATCTGTCATGGGGCAGAACACTGAACAGGCCTAATTGGAGTTGGTGGGGAGGCACCGTGACAATTGATGGCATAATCATCCTGGGTGAAAATCCTGAATATTGTTAGACTACCATTACCATTCTTTTCACTCTAGCTTGCCTCCCCCAGGACAGCTCCTCATTCTCACTGAATCACATAGCAGTTGTGATCATTTCCAGGTCAGTGGCATATTATTAGTTTGTCTTTCTTTGCTCAGTAACACAAATCAGAGAGTGTCTTTTTTTTAAAATGATGTGCATTTTAGGTGTATGGTACTAGAATGTTAGTTCTTACTCTTCCCTTGCACATACATCTTCTAAAGCACTGCAGGTCAATTCTGAATCAACTTTTCACAGAAAAGTACAGGATACTTTAAAACCAACTTTTATTTTCTAAAAAATGGAGATGAAGGATGAGGAGGAAAAGTATAAAGTGTTGAATGGGAGCCTGAAGTCAGTTTCTTTAGGTAAAAAGTTTGAAAGCAAAAACAACCTCCTTCTGAAACAAAAACCACACAAAATGAGAAACAACCACCTAGAGAAACCATTTCAAACTCTAGCAGTATTAAGAAAGCTGTGGCCTGCTATGTAGCACAGACATGATAGAAGTTTGCCTGCCTCACCAATAGTCTTTGAATAAGCATACCTTTTGATGACTGACCAAACTTTAGTTACTGAAAGCCTAGGTAAGTAATATAGTAGATCAAGTGGAACCCAAGAAGTAAGGAACAGCGATAAATGCTTTCTAAAACAGAGGGGAACAATAGGGAAGACTTTCATTAGATAAACTCTATAATTCCCCCTCCCTGTGAACAAATAGCATTTCTTTCCCTGAGAGTCTCTGGCAAAATGTCCCTTACTTGGAAGGCTCCAACATAATAAACTGAAATCTATTTGAACACCCATGTTATTTTGGGAATAAGTATTCTATAATGCTTGGGAAGCTACTCATGTCACAGGATTTTTGATGAGATTGGATTTTTCCCCAGACCCTTTGACTTGGAGTCTAAGCAAAATTAACCCTTTCTTTGGGGGTGTGTTGAGGCAAGAATGATCTGTTAACATTTGCTGTGCATTTCTGCAAACCAATGTACTGTTATGGTGAGAAGTGAACAGTGATTCTCTGACCTGCTGTTTCTATTTCTGAGACAAATTATATTTGGAAGTCACTGAAAATGAAGTACTTATGCCTTAAATCCTACATCTATAAATACTATATGTTTGGGCCTTTCACTTTTTCCTATGCCAGGTATTTCTGCCTTTTAAATAAATGACATATTTAGACTCAAATATGTAAGTTGAATCAAAAGCTAGAAGGAGCCATTCTAATTTGAAGAAATTCTGCTTGAGGAAATTTCATAGCCGGAAGTCCCAGGCTCACTCCTCCTCTGTGGTCTGATAGGACCTCTGACCTTCTCTCCCAAGCATTTAATTTTGGCCACGAGTTCCTTTTTGGCTTGATCTGGCATTTGCTATGCTAGGAGGTGGCTCTTTAAAGAAGGATTGTGTGAGATTCTACCAAATTGAACTAATGTTTTAAAATTGGACCTAAGTTTAAACAAACCAACCAAACACCAAACAAGAGAACGTCTAAAGCGATTAGAACTGGAAATAAAACTATGTTTGCCTGCATCACCAAACTTAAAGTTCTTTGCATTGTCTGGACTGAATATGTATATAGCATGACAATATTTCATTCAGTTTAATTCACTAAGTCAAATGATGACTTCTTTTCATGTTTTTTTACTGACTTTGAAAAAAGTCATAAAGTATTCCTTAAAAATAAACACAGTTGTGATAGAATGATAGTATATTTTCAATCTGAAAGTGATTTTAGAGACCATTTAATCTGACTGCCTTCTTTCTTAGATCACAAAATTGAGAAAAACAAATCCAAGAAAATGGACTAATGCAGGTTTTATATAATCTTGGTATTCTCTCAGTTCAGTGATCATTCCAATACTGCAAAATGTTCCCTCTGCAGTCAACTCATTGGGGATTGCAACTTGAAGAGGACGGACGATAAAAACTGCCACTAATTTTTTACTTCCCTTTATTAGCATGAGTAGCTAGGCTCTGAATCAGGTTTATTGCAGGAGGGACTCTGGGCTAGAAGTCAGTAGGAGATGGAACTGGGGAAGGTTGTCCCAGACCATCTGAGTTTCAGAGAAAAGTTGACCCCCCAAAAATTTATCCATGGAATACCCATAATCCTGTAGCAACCCCTGTGTTCCTTAGTTCCCAGCTCCCTACTAGTTTGCCCTCTTTAAGGCACAGACTCAGGCTTAGAAGAATCCTTATATGTAAGTCATCTATTCCTGTTTTGTGTCCTTTGCACAACTTCCTTGTCAAGTGGCCATTAAACACATGCAGGAATGATACATCTTCATGACATTCAACTATCCTAGTCTTTCTCTTCTCCATGCACTCTATTTGGTCTGTGGCCTTTTTAAGAGAAGGGGCCCATAGCTGAATACAGCACTGTACTTATAGTCCCAAATCACATAAAAAGTGGTATCTTTTTTCTTTCAAGGGTCTATATTTCCATTTACACAGCCTATGCTCATGTCAACCACATCATCCTGCCAACTCACCATGCTTACAGTCAACTAAAATCTGTTAGTCTGTATACATATGCTATTTTAAAGCTAATTCACCCATGATGTACTTAATGTAGTAGAGATATTTTTTAATGCAAATGTAGGATTTTATGTATCTGTCTATGAAATTATAATATGTTATATTTGGCTCATAGTTACATCCTGGCATGAATTTGGGGCATCCTGATTGTATCAGTCAACAGGTTAGCTATTCTGACTAGTTCTGTGTCCTCTAAAAATGACTTCACCCCTAGAATGGATAAAAATGTTAAATGAAAAAAAAAATGTTAAATGAGATGAGGGAAAGGAGATAACTCGAGACAAATAAACCAAATGAAACCTTGGTATGGTTGTTCATTCATTTATGTATCAACTTAATTGTACCATCATATATTGTTTAAACTCATCCAATAGTATATCACAAAAGACTTTGCAAAGTGCTTTGTTGAACATGAAACACTTAAATCTACCCATTTCCTTGTCTTGTCAATTTAGTCAGCCTGCTCAAAAGGAAAGTGAAGTTAGTCTGTCAAGACATATTCAGAGTATGGCTCTGCTGACCACAGTACTAGCTGCGTTCTACTCTCAGTGCTAAGTCCGTACTCTCAGAAATCTTTCACGAGGGCCAAGAAACATAAGTGTTTTTAATACTACCTCCTCATGAATCCTGGGCTTCAATTTATTCTTACTAATGATTCTGTTATTCTTTCTAGTCAAAAAATAAATCTCTTTGACAGAAAAGACAGATGCAAAATAGGGGTTATCTACTTATTGATTTTAGGATTTGTTTGACAAGTATCATCATTACACAACTGACTCTAGAGGGTTCATATTCACTCATTTTTATTCTTGCCCTAGACATACCTACAAAAGCCTCCACTCCTGTGTTTTTTGGTCTCTACATCTTTCACAAGTTGTATTAGTTTTAGCTCAATCAGACCCTATTCTTGATCCTGTGTTATTATTCACGTCCTTTAGCATCATAGTTTAAAAAAAATCTGTCAAAAAGTTCCCAACTGTGGCCATATCTTAATCTTATGTAAATTGCCCCTTTGTCTCTAGCCAATATTACTAGGTTAATGATGATGGAAGGTTATGAAGATGTCAGTGACAACAACAACAGTATTATAAGAGCTAATCGCTATTAAGCACTTACTATGTGCCAGGCACTCTTCTGTCTTCATCCACTCAGGCTATTCTAACAAATTACCAAAGACTGGGTGGCTTCTAAGTAACAGAAATGTATCTCTCACAGTTCTGGAGGCCGGGAAGTCCAAAATTAAGGTGCCAGCAAATTCAGGTTCTGGTGAGGCCCTGCTTCACGTGGTGGTGAAAGGGGCAAGAGGTCCCTCTCTGCGGTCTCTTTTATATGTGCAGTGGTCCCATTCAGGAGGGCTCCACCCTCAGAACCTAGTCACCTTCCAAAGGCACCCCACCTCCCAACATTGCCATATTGGAGGTTAGGATTTCAACAAAGAAGTTTTGGGAGAGCACATTCAGTCCACAACATACTCAGAGTGCTTTTCTGATGTTAACTCTTAATTTTTACACCAACCCTTTGAGAGAGATTGTGTAGATTGATATCTCCATTTCACATAGGAGTATATGAAGGCACGGAGAGGTTAAACTAGTTCGCTCCAAATCCCATGGTGAGTAAGTCTCAGAGCTGAAAGCCCTGCATTCTGATTTCATAGCATGGGATCCAAACCCTTACTCTATTGCTTGAGAACACAGGTCAGACACTGAAAGGGTGAATCATTAGGGGAGTCATGATGCAGTCTCAGAACATCTTCTAGGCAAAATTGTGGCTTATTTTATATACTAATTCCATATTCGTTTTTGGCATGCCCCATCTCTTCTGCACATTTAACTACCTTTACTGTTTCTTGTTGCCAACCTCTGAGTTTCCTTTACTTGTAAGCTATCCTTAGCTCTTCAGCTAAAGTCCTTTGTTACCCACGTGCTGTAGCCAGGCACACTGTTAAACCTGGGGTGTATGTGAAATCTTTGTGGGATTAAATAAGTGGCAAACTTCGGAATTCATTGTTGAAAAATGAGTTGTGTTCTCCTAGAGGAGGTATGTGAGCACATGCGCATTCAGGAGCTCGAATGCTTTCCCAAATAAACTGTGAGCAGTGAGGGCAAACACGATACCTGGCATATAGAAGAGCTCAGTGACTGTCTACTAAATGAATAAATGAATGAGGCAGAGAGAGTTTCCCTGGATGAAGATCAATATCAGTTGTCCCCATGCCTTATTTCTACAAAATATATCCTCTTTTGAACCATTAACTAATTGATGCAGTGTGCTAGTCACAGTAATTATGCCAGCAGTTTACAATACTATTTCATTACAAGTTCAATTAAAAACATGAGTGTGGATCTGTATGGGAAGAGTGTGTGTGTGTGTGTGTGTGTGTGTGTAATTTCCAAAGAGAGATAAGGATATGATGGCTTTTTGTTTGGGTAAACAGATCAACTCCTGATGTCTTTCAGCTAGGTGAATAGAGTTTATTATCTTAGTATCTGGGTAAATCTTGAGGTGCAAATTGACTCAGACCTATTCAAATTTAATATCAGACTTTAGACAAATCCTTTCATAACAAAAAATAAATGGAGAACATATGATGGCTTAGGTCTTTTATATATAATTATATGGTTCCCAGAGGGGAGTTATAATTGAATTATAAGCTGCCTCATGAGTATTCTAGCTGGTGTTTAGAGAACCGCGAAGCAGAGCTGAGGAATTTTTTTTTCACCAGCTAGAATGTGAACAAGACACCCTATAATTCAATTATAACTAGCCTCCAGGAACCATATAATTATATTATAAAGTAGTTTGGGCAAACTGGAAAACTGAATGTTTTTCAACACATTGTATATGTTTAAATGATAATGTGATAATTTTATTTTACCTCTTAACTTTCCTAATCACACAGGTATTGGGAAACTTTTTGTGACCTTATTCCCATGTACTTTTCACAACTTTATGAATAAATAATCATCCTAAGAAGTCCTTAGTTTATTTTCCTTTGATTGTAGGACTATCTGTACATACCTAGGCATCACTTAAACTCTTTGGCCTTCAATTATTTCAACTATAAATGATAAGATTTCATTTGGATGACATGTAAAGTGCTTTCTAACACTAACACTTGCTGAATCTTGTATTAGTCTGGATTATTCAGAGAAGGAAAACCAAGAGGATCAATCAATCTATCTATCTATCTATCTATCTATCTATCTATCTATCTATGATGTGTGTGTATATATATATACATATACTTCTATATATAGGATGTATATCATCTATTTATCTATCTATTTATCTATCTATCTATAAATATAGAGAAATTTATTTTAAGGAATTGGCTCACATGATTTGGGGGACTGGCAAACCCCAAATCTGCAGGGTAGACTGGCAGCCTGGAGACTCCGGGAAGAGGTAGTGTTGCAGCCTGAGTCTGAAGGCAGTCTGGAAGCAGAATACCTTGTCTCCCAGGGAATCTCATTCTTTTCTCTGAAGGCTTTCAACTGACTGGATGAGGCCTACTTATATTATGGAAGGTAATCTGCTTTACTTAAAGTCTGCTGATTTAAATGTTAATCATATCCAAAAAAATTACTTTCACAACAACATCTAGGCCGGTGTTTTACCAATACATGAGTACCATGCCCTAGCCAAGTTTACACATAAAATGAACCATCGCAAGTCTGTGTAACAGGAGAATTTGTACTATTCAGGGTGTGCTTCTCTAGATTGTAGATTATCTTTTGGGGACATAAATGTAAATTGGGAAGGTCAAACTTTAGTGAAGGTTTTGTACAGTTTAACATTGTCATGCGTACAGTATATGAAGAAAGCAGATGTTTTTATTTGTAGCAAACTCATCCTAAGAAATATTCTTTCAGGAAGGGAAAATGACATGTTTAAACCTATTTCCTATTGAAGACTTTTTCAGAATTTCCATTCTGTAAATAACTGATGGAACAGTAACTCTCCATAGAAAACCCACTGTATCCAAAATACACCCCAAATCTAGTGTGTGGCACTGATCTATATACCAGCCTGATCATATTTGATCACATTCTGGTTTTTTTTGTTGTTCTTTGTTTGTTTTTGTTTGTTTTTATCTTTTTCTTTTTCTTTTTTTTCTTTTTCTTTTTT
>NC_138385.1:21567577-21651534 GCF_054177405.1 Leptonychotes weddellii
AAAAAAAAAAAGAAAACCCACTGTATCCACTTTTCCACCATCTTACCATCTTCTGGAGGTTTCCTCTGAGCAACTAATAGTTGTGGTGGCTATATTAATTTTTAAAATTTGGACTAGTTTTTTGGGATGCCTGGGTGGCTCAGTTGGTTGAGTGTCTGCCTTCGGCTTGGGTCATGGTCTCAGGGTCCTGGGATCGAGCCCCGCATTGGGCTCCCTGCTCAGTGCAGAGCCTTCTTCTCCCTCTCCCTCTCCCCCTGCTTGTTCTCTCTCTATCAATTAAATAAATAAAAAATCTTTTAAAAATTTAAAAAATTTGGAATAGTTTTTATTAAAAAGTAATGCATACACATGAATGTACATGTACATGAATGCTCATTGCAGCACTGTTCAGCTCAGATGTCCATCAGCTGGTGAATGAATAAACAAAATGTGGTATATAGATACAGTGGAATGTTATTCACCCATAAAAGTGAATGGAGTTCTGATTCATGTTACAGTAATGATGAACATTGACAACATTATCCTAAGTGCAGTAAGATAATCACAAAAGGCCATATACTATATGATTCCATTTATATGAAGTATCATGAATAGGTAAATCCATAGAGCAGAAAGTAGACTGGCAACTCTCAGGGACTGAGGGCAAGAGTGGGAAATGGGGAGTGACCACTGATGGGTACAGGGTTTCTTTTTGAGATGATGAAAATGCTTTAAAATCAAGTGTGATGATTGCACAACTCTGAGTAGACTCAAAACCATTGAATTATACACATTAAATAGGTGACCTGTATGGTATGTGAAGTGTATCAATAAGGCTGTCAAAAAGTAAAATACACATGGGAGAAGATTCAGACAACATTGAAGACTATAGGTTGGAATATTAAAGTCTCTCACTTGTACCCCAATCTGTATTCATCCCCCACTGCTTACCAGTAACCACTGTTAATGTGTGTTCCAAACACTGTTTTGTCCCTTGATTTTTCACTCAGTGATGTTTTAAAACTTTCTGTATCATATATATATATATATATATGATATATGTATGATATATATATATAGATAGATATCTTTGACATTCTTTTGAACAGCTGTCTAATACTCCTTCATGTGGATGCATCAGAATCTATTTAAACATTGCCCTTCTGAGGAATTCCTCGTTTTTTCCAGGGCTTGTGACAATGCTGTGTAGACATTCTTCCATATCTGTTCACAAAACAGTGCACAAATACATCTGTAGAATAAATTCTAACACAGGAAATTTTTGAGGCAAAAGGAATGTGCATTTTAGATTTTGATAGGTATTGATTGCTACATTGCCCTATACAATAGCTGGACCAATTTAGACTCCCATTGACAGTGCTTGAGAGTGCTTGTTCCTCCAAATTAACACTAGATATTATCAAACTTGTTAATCTTTTTCAATATGATGGGTAAAAATAATTTTCTCGTGTCAGTTTTTAATTGTGAACAGAGTGGAACATCTTCTATCTTGTCGTATATATTTTTTTTCCTCTGAATTTTCTGTGTATTGTTCACATTTCTATTGGGTTATTGGTTTTTTTATTATTGATTTGGAAGAGCTCTCAAACATTAAGGAAATTAGTCCCTTGTCTGTCATAAATGCTGCCAAGATTCCGCACTTTTTCATTTGTCTTTATCTTGTGTTTATGGCATTTTTTGGATGGATACTTTTTTAAAGCGTTCTTTTTGTTGCTTTCAAATAGATTGGAATGTACAATAGAAAATATAGTACAAACTGAAATCACACTTTTATGTGACTTATTTTTTTTAATCAGGCTATGAAGTCCCCTCCGGAGGAAGCCCTGAAGTTACCAGTGGTGTCAGTACTCCACTTCACAGACCTTTATCCTCACGGATATCAGATACCCCTTAATTCTAATCCTGAAGTTTGCTTTTAGATAAGGGTATTTTTTTGTTGTTTATTTTTTAATTGGTCACAGCTTGATCAATAAAATCATGATAACATTGAACAGATTTCAGATCTTTTTTCCTTTGCCAGGGCATTCTCACTTCACTCAATACAACAGCTGCCACAGTGCTTACATTATTTGCTAATTTAACTCCATTACTCCTTTCCCATATACCACATCAGAGTCTTTACAGCACGCGATTTTAACATGGAGACAAAAAGACACATAAAATGGTTTAAAGTAAAAAATGCCATTAAAGATATGAAAGACCTGACAATAGGGTATTAACTATTAGGACTGCTTTCCTTTTCTCTTCCCTTCCAACCTCTTTCCCTCCCTTCTCTCCCTCATTTCTATTTTAGTTTTTTCATTTTTTGTTTCCTTCCTTTCTTCCTTCTTTCTTCCTTCCTCCCTCCCTCCTTTGTTATAAAAGCAATACACTCTCACAGTAAAACACATGCGTATAGAGAGATACAGACATAGAGATATCATTATAAATGGGGTGTATAAAGTAAAACCTCCTTCACTCCCCCACCTCAACTTGCCATTTACATGCCCCAAAAAGTACAAGTTTTTTTAACATATTGGCTTTTGAAATTTTCTATGGGAATATGAATGGGTGTGCGTGCGTGCGTGTGTGTGTATGTGTGTGTGTGTTTCAGTGCACACGTGCAATTTAATATATTATCTTGCAAGAATATACGCATACAAATGAGTGTGATTCCCATGGAAATAATCATCTCAGGTTATACACTGATTCCGTGGCTATCATTGCTAAAAATTTCCTTAGAGTTTCTTTCTGGCTATTGCTTTTAGACCCTGGGAATTATCATAAAATGTTCTTACTTGTTGGGGCACCTGGGTAGCTCAGTTGGTTAAGCGTGTGACTCTTGATTTCAGCTGAGGTCATGATCTCAGGTTCATGAGATGGAGCCCCACCACAGACTCTGTGCTCAGGGGAGTCTGAGATTCTCTCTCCCTCTGCCCCCCTCCCCCATGCTTGCTCGCACACTCTCTCTCTCTCTCTCAAGTAAATCTTTAAAAAATGGAATTTGTTTTCTTTGAAGGTAGATTTCATTTTTTGGGAACAACCAAATGCTATTTGGAGTCAGGTCTTTTCAGTTGTAGGTATTTAAAATATCTAGTATGACCTTTGATCAAAAACTCTAGAGTAGTAAAGCTGAGTTTTTAAAGCAGCTTATAAACAAACACTAAAGATAATCATCAATGAAGAATTCCAAAAATGGTTTGAGTAATGACAACATTGTATGTTTATGGCATCACAAGGTGACAGAATCAGTGAAAGAGCCAAGGTTCATTTGGCTGTATGAATTCTGCTGTTCTGGTTTTTGGATGTCAGAGTTCTGCTTACAAAATTTGCCTTAGTTCCCCTCCTTAAGAGCCTAAGGAGCCTCATTCTAGGTCAGCAGTTTGGTACATCCAGAATAGACTTCTGCTTCTGACAGTAGCCCTGAGGGGTATAATGACAATCTCAGAGGTGAGGAGAGAGCTCCCTGAATATTTTTGGTGGTCTTTACTAACCCATTGTATAATGGCTCTTTCTCTTTTTTTTAAGATTTTATTTATTTGAGAGAGAGAGAGAGAGTGAGAGCACAAACAGGGCAGAGGAAAAGGGAGAAGCAGACTCCCTGCCCAGCAGGGAACCCAACACGGGGCTCAATCCCAGGACCCTGAGATCATGACCTGAGCCAAAGGCAGACGCTTAACCAACTGAATGCCTCTTTCTTTCTAAAAAAAAAAAATATATATATATATATATATATTTAAAAATGTTTGATCACTGTCTTTCAGGAACAGATATGTTGTTTGAGTTCAGCTGAAATTCATTTATTATCTCTTAAGAGAAGCAAGATAGACATCTTATGACATTCTCTATCATCTTTTATAATGAGACACTTTTTTTTTAACTTTTTAAAAGCTGTCACTTAATGAAATCATTATCATGTTCTAATGTTCAAGAAGTCCTTGCTTGGGGCGCCTGGGTGGCTCAGTTGGTTAAGCAACTGCCTTCGGCTCAGGTCATGATCCTGGAGTCCCGGGATCGAGTCCCACATCGGGCTCCCTGCTCGTCGGGGAGTCTGCTTCTCCCTCTGATCCTCCCCCTCTCATGCTCTCTGTCTCCCATTCTCTCTCTCAGATAAATAAATAAAAAATCTTTAAAAAAAAAAAAAAGAAGTCCTTGCTTAAGGACAGCTTGTATTTTCATTGGCTTTGATGGCCAGTATGGTAGCTTAGAACCTAAACTAATGAAGTATACAATAATGATCTATGGTAATCTGGCGTAGTTTGGGTAAGAATTGTGGCACAAATGATTTCTGATTGAAGTATAGTTGACACAATGTTACATTAGTTTCAGGTATACAACACAGGATTAGATAAACAAATGACTTTCTTTTTCATTCTGTAACATGTGTAAATGCTAAATGCAACAGAACTAGGAAAAGCATTGCACTGTGATTATAAAGAGGATTTGTGGTACTAAGTGTGGGGCATGAAAGAAAGTAATTATAAAAGCCATTCATGAGAAGTGAGCCTTGGTTTCTAAGTATGATAGTGTAGACAGGAGGAGGCCAGTGATTTGGACTCTTAAGAGTCCTGATTTTCAAAATGAACAACAGTGCTCTAGATTAACTGCACATTTCCTTCAACATTTTTTTCAGATTAAGTGTGAAATGGCAACCCTTTGTTGATTAACTATTTTAAATATATAACTGTTCGAGTTTACAGTGAAGCCCTTTGTCAGGCAGCCCCAGTTCTTGTTAAATAAGGACAGCCATATTCCTATTCATTGGTTTGTCCCTTTTTGAAACGTAGCTTGTCACTGCAACTGAATGGGTAAAAATGTGGGTGAAAGTGTCTTCAAAAGGTTTTACTGAATTTATGTTGACAAAATGTCATTCCTTTATTTCAAAAGCATGTGTTGAATACCCACTATGTGCTAGTCACTGTGATACTTACTGGGAATATATAAACCAAGAAGATAGCATCTTCCCTTGAGGAACTCATAGGCTGAGGTTAGAGGTTGGAATAGGAGTAGATCTGAGGTTAGAGGTTGGAATAGGAGTAGATCTGATAATCAGGGCAATAAAGTATAAAAGGTGCTGGGAAAGAAGTATGTTTATGGTGTTGATTGACTATACTAAAGGCTTTCTCAATCTTCTTTTCCATTATAAAAGTAAATAAAAGGCAAACCTGAATTCAAATTTCAGCCCTGTCACTTGACTAGCTGCAAAATCTGGTACAAGTTCTCCAAATTCCGTGAGCCTATGTTTTCTCTTTGTCTAATTAAGATAATACTAATAATTACCTTACAGAATTTGGGCGAGCTTTTTAATTTATATATATAGTATGACTAGTCTTTTGTAAACAGTCACTAAATGGCAGCTAGGATCATGAGTAATTATACATAATTTGCTTATATGGATTGCATGATGTGTGACTGAAGTTTTTTCCTTTTCAGAAACAAGATTTTTCCAATTTAAAAAGTGACAAACGTTAGAAAACAAAATGACTGTATTTCCCCAATGCCTTACAAATACTTGTAGATCACACCAAACATGCTTTTATGGTTACACATTTTGTATCTGTCCAGCATGACGTGCATATTATGCTTGCCTTAAACACAATAATTTCATTTGCCACTCAATTTCTTTCTCACACATTTTTTTTTCGTATTTCCCTTATAGGGGTCATGCCAAGAAAGGCTGTGCACAGAAGAATGTTAGCCTCCCTTCCCCCACATGTCTCCTTTCTATTCTCTGCTATCTTTCTTGTCAAACTGAAGACTTAAAATTGGACTTACTTTAGGACATAAAAAGCCAGCACTGAATAAAGAAACAAAAATACTTGACCATGACTTATGGCAGAAACTTACATGTGCTGTTTTCCTCTCTCTGTCCTTTATGTTGCTGGTTTCAAGCTTTTTCCACTTAATGTTGAAATATTCAGTCATTGGGAAAAAATCAGCCAAATTAGATCACCATTTATAGATGGATTTTTTTTAACTGACTGCACTTCTGGAGCTTTTTGACATTATGATATGTTGTTGCAGACTTAAATGTATCTTTCAAACGAGAGAATATTTGTTTTGGAGCAGGAGTGTCAACTTAATCACTTTTTTTTGGTTAACTGACTATTAAGCTTAAATTCATTTTGTTTATTACTAGCTAAAAGCCCAATAAGTAATTTTACTTCCTTAGTAAATTCAATAAAAACATGGATAGCACACTGCGTATGTGTAAATTAAGAAATACATGCCAGCTATTGTGGTACATACTGAGGAAGCTGATAAGATGTTACCTCCTTCCTCCATCTTGGAGAAGGGTCACAGTATAAACAGAAACTTACTATAGAAATCTGATGTGTGCTATGATAGAAATATGAACAGATGATAGGGTAATTACCTATCATTCATTCACTTAAGAAGTTTTTCTTGGGCACCTATTATATGTCAGTTACTATGGAAAGCATTAGGTATTTAGCAGTGAAATAGACCTAGTCTCTGCCTTTATGGAATCTAAAGTTGAGACAGATAAGAAATAGCTGTAAAATTAAAATTGTGATAAGTGGAAAGGGTAATTATCAAATGCTATGAGAAAATATATCAGGGGCCTTAATCCCAGTCTGGTGGGGAGGGAGGTCTTCCTTAAGTGACATTTAAGTTGAAAGTTGAAGGAAGGGCAGTAGTGACCATTGCAAAGAAAGTGGGACAAGAATTTGTTGCATTAGAATAGTAGTTCTCAAATAGGGGTGATTTTGCCTCCCCTCCCAGGAGCCATTTGCATATTCCTGGAGACATATTTGATTGTCGCAACTTGGGAGGAGGTGCTATTAGCATCTAGTGGGCAAAGGCCAGGGATGCTGCTAAACATCTTAAAATGCACAGGTACCCTCCGCCAATATAGACTTATCCAGCCCCAAATGTCAATAGTGCTGAAGTTGAGAAACGCTGAATTAGATCCTAGAAGAAAAAAGAAAGATCAGTTTACTTGGGAAGAGTACAGAAATAATACAAAAGAAACCAGAGTTTAGTTCACCAAACTTCATTGAGTACTCATTGTGTATGAGGTGTGGGGGTGGGAGACATCATTCCTATTCTTAATGGGCTTACTCGAGTAGGGAAAACATAGGTAAACTCTAGAAATAATACAAGTGATAGAAATAATCATACTGTACTAAGGAAGCATTGAGAAGGGATACCTGTCATATCTGGAAAAGGTCAGGAAAAACTTCCCCACAGATAGGATACCTGAATAGATTTTAAATTGTGAGTAGGAATTCATCTTTCTGAAATTCTGGAATCATTGATGGAAGAAAGTTGGAAATGGACTGTAGAAAGTTAGAAATGGACTAGGGAAATGAAGACTTGGGAACACAAGACAAAGGTATGACATTCCATATCTAGCAAGCAGGCTTGTGGTGGTAGGCCTTGGAACAAAAGTACAAATGGGGACTCAGACCTGCAGCCTGACCCCCTTCACTGTCATCCCTATTTCTGCACAGACCATTTGGGCAAGGAATTGTAGGGTACAACATGGTAGGGCTGGAGGGGGATGGCAGGCTTGGTGTGGGCATGGTTCCCTGGCTCCGCAAAATTCCCCTTCTGTGAGCAGGGGAGTGTCTAGGTAAGAGCCAAATCAGGGTCTTCTAATGTGGAGTCCAGGACAGGGGTGTGAGTAGCCCCGATCCAGAAAATGGAGGTAGGGGTTTGGAGTCCAATGAGTAGTTAAAAGGGCACAGAGAACACAAGATTAGTTTTTTTGTTTTTTGGTTTTTGTTTTTAACACAAGATTAGTTTTAGGTAATGGATATACTCTGGATTTAGGATAGCTTCAGGATAGTAAACATGAGACACTCCTAGCAGGGACATCTTATTCCTGAGACTCCAACCTCTGAAACACCTGTCTCAACCAGAAGCTTCTTGTATTATCTCTTGCTAGTGAAGGAACCAATGTAAAAGTTTAAGCACATAAGAGGATATTTCTTCAAGTTAATTCAAAATTTGAGTTAGTATCTGATGAACATGTTTTTTTTGTTTGTTTTTTTTTTTTTGCTGTACAGGATTATAGCTAGAGATTTAGTTGATTTTATCTTGGCCCTTGGGCTTAGGCTGTGACTAAATTCTGGTATTAGTTTAATTACCTCATTGTAGAACTATGAGATTTTTAAAGCAAAAGAGGTCCTTAGAACTCATATAGTCTGATGGACTTCAAGATTTTATGTCTTATTTTTTTAAGCATCAGAAACTGGTGGTTTCTGAGTGGTTAAGAGGATGGATAGTGGTTAAGAGGATGGATAGTGGAGCCAGCCTGCCTGGGTTCAAATTCTGCATCTTTCATTTACTAACTTCCAGAACACGGGCAAGTTACCTTCTCTTTGTCTCAATTCTCTTCTGAAAAATCGCAGTCATGTGAAGATTAAATCAGCTAATGCATAAAAAGTACTTAGAACACTGCTTGGCACAAAGAACGTATCATTTAAATACTTAATACTTTTCCAAAAAGTAATCTTTTATCAAATCCAAACTTTTACAGCAGACAAAAGAAGAGCTGCTCTGGTTGAAGCCACATAGGAAAGCTAGTCAAAGAATATGGATATTTTTACATGTTGGCTCTCATATCCACCAACTGCAAAGACCATGGGCACCTTCCCCAAAGAGGGCTTTGTCAGCCACAGATTAGATACCTGATTTTGGAGTCATCACTTAACTTCATTTAATCTCAGTTAAGTTAGAGTGTAGCAAATTAGAATATAGCAAATATTCAATCAATATTAGCTATTTTTTTCTTCCCTAAGATTTTCACAGTCATCTTCTGTGTGTGTTTTTTTTTATAATAGTCTTAGCAACTGTTATGTCAACATACTACCTTAAAATTTTCTTAATTAAATTTGTGCCACTTTTGGAAAATGTGTATGGAGGAACAACCATTATCTCTGCCTCTGTTTTTTGTTGGCAAAGCCCGAAACATTTGTCTTCTGCTCGTAAAAGTATTTGGTGCTGGCGAGTAAGGGCGTGGGAGTTAATATTATCTGTTTAATTTGAGGGATCTGTCCATGGGATTGCAGTCCTTTATATTTTAATAATATTAATCTTCATGTACATAATGAACTAAATGTTCCTTTCACATTATTATTATTATTATTGTGTCTTTAAAGGAGATGAGACATCTGGTTGCTTCCTTTGATTTGGTGTTGTTAGATATTTGGCTGTGTGGGCCACTGTGGTGTAGGAGTTGAGCTTGCTCCTGCAGGAAGGCAAACAAAGTTTTGGTGACTTGGGTTGGGCTCTGTCCAGTATAAAGTGTCTTCAGTTAAAATCGAATGCATTAAATTTGTCTGCTGCATCCAATTACTCTGGTAATTGAAAAGGACAGCGTTCCAGTTTAATTATGTGTTCTCATTTCTGCATTTCTTTTAATTTATGGAACTATAAAAAGTAAAGCAATGCAAAAAACAACCATTTGAAGAGCCATTTGGTACTGTTCCTCTTTGACCCTGTCCATTTGAAATTTCCAGATTTTCTGTGATTTTGGTCTGTCTCCCTAAGCATGGTTTGTTAGCTTCACTGGTTATTTTCAACAGCACATTAAATGTCCACTGGGACCCTGTTTTCTGGCTGACATTTGATATTGTTTCTGCTGTCACTTTTAAGATTCTGTACTTCTCCAGCTGTCGGGTTCTGGAGTAATCTGCCTGTGTTGCTTACATCAGAATCGTTTAGAAATTACAAGGAAACATGAATGGGGATGTGATTGCATCAGTATTTCTAGTGAGCACTTTACTTCCTGTAGTTAATAAATAATAATAATAATTATCATCATCATCATCATCATCATCATCATAATCATCATAAAAAGGAAGAGGAAGGCCAAGGAGGGGGTAGAGGAAGACACCATCAAGAAAGTGAAATGACACCCCATAAAATGGGAGAAAATGCTTGTAAACCATAAATCTCATAAGGGACTTGTATCCAGAATATATGAGGAACTCATAAGTCCATAATATAAGAATAAATAACCCAATTAAAAAATGGGTGGACATCAGCAAGATGGTGGAATGGAAGGTATCAACCCTCATGTGCTGCCCCCCTCAGCAATAATGATATGATAGCCATCCAAAGACATAAATACCTTTCTTAGAGCTTTGAACTCCAGGTAGGAGATTGTGAAACCCCAGTGGAGCACAAGACTGAGGAGGGCCATTTTGAGAAGTTAGGCCTCTGCCCAGGTGGCAGATTTCCCAACCATGGTCCCTAGAAACAGCTCTGTCCCCTTATAGACTCAGCAATATCCCTGTTTGGATTTGGTCCTGCCACCAGCACCATTTGCCAAAGAACCTGGCAGGAGTCATGCATGCCCGTGCCCCAGATAACAGGCCTGTTGAACTCAGTCCTGGCTGTGGACCATGAAGTGACTGTGACCAGGCTCTGGCCCCTCTTATCCTCCAGTCCTTCCTGCCCAGGAATTGGGCAGGAGATGTGCCTGACTCTGCCTCTGAGATAGTCCTTCCAACCTTGGTCCTACCGCAGATCCTGAAATGACCCTGTAACTCAGTCAGCCCCTCTCAGCCATAGATGGGCAGCACTCGTGCCTACCCATGGGACCAGGTGGGACACAAACCCATCCATGTCCCTGAAGCAACATCAGTCCAATGGCAGATCGATCTTGAACTGGCCCTGTGACTCAGCTCAAGCCCCTCTCAGCCATGAGCCAGGAACACCCCTGTCCATCCAGGAACATGCTGAGAAACCTGCCTGTCTGTGCCTGTAGAGCCCACCAACCTTGGTCTGACTGTGGACCTTGAAGCAGCTCTAACCTGGCTCTAGCCCTTTGCAGTTGTGGTTCAGGAATGGTTCTCTTTCCTAGGTACCTGGAGGGAGCTTTGCCTGTCTGTATCCCCTGAGGTGGGACTGCTGACATCTGTCCAACTACAGATCCTTAAGCCACTCTGTGACACAACTTCTCCCCATGCAGCCACATTCTGTGGGCAGTCCCACCCACTCAGGAACCTGATGGGAAGCATTTCAGTCTGTGCCCCTGGAGGCCAGCCTATAATCCATGGTCCCAACTGTGGACCATGAAGTAGCCCTGTTCCTGGGATCCAGCCGCTCTTGGCATTGCCCAGGGCCAATCCCACCTCCTCAGGGATCTGCCCCCCCGACCTGTTAGGAGTTTTCCCAGCGACCTGGAGGGAGCCACAACTGTTTGCATACCTGGTAACAGGCCCACCATCTGCAGACACTGAAGAGAACCTTTGTCACATTGCTAGCCCTACTGGCCAAGGTCCTGGAGTCAGTCGCATCCACCCAGGGATCAGACAGAATCCACCCCCACCTGAGACTAAGGTGACAGGCCTGCCAACCACATACTCCACTGTGGACCCAATAGCAGCCACACAGTCTAACTCTTAATAGCTTGCCCCCAATCCCAGAGACAATACCATTAGACTAGGGACTCTTTAGGAGATGGATATTACCAGCCGTAACCACTCTTTAAAGACTGGAAGAGGTATTTGCTCCTTCAAACACACCAAAACCAATGCAAAGCTACACATATCATGAAGAACCAGGCAAACATGATACCACCAAAGGAAATTAATAAAGATTCAGTAACCAACCCCAAAGAAATGGAGATCTGTGAATTGCCTGACATT
Source organism: Leptonychotes weddellii (assembly GCF_054177405.1). Lineage (NCBI taxonomy): Eukaryota > Metazoa > Chordata > Mammalia > Carnivora > Phocidae > Leptonychotes > Leptonychotes weddellii. Next base: position 21,579,181 of record NC_138385.1, read on the forward strand.
CAGATAATCCTCCTAAAGAAACTATGAGATGCAAGAGAAGATAGGCTGACAACTAAAAAAAAAAATCAGAAAAACTATGAATTAAAATATGTTTAATAAAGAAACACAAACCATAAAAAAGCGGAACAAAAATCCTGGAGCTGAAGAATACAATGACAGAACAGAAAAATTCAATAGCTTCAGCAGCAGACTTGAAGGAAGAATCACCAAACTCCAAGAGAGGCCACTTGAAATTAGCCAGTTAAAGGAACAAAAAGGAGAATGAATGAAAATCCACACTTACATGGTCAACTAAGTTTTGACAAAGATATCATGAGGAAAGGATAGTCTCTTCAATAAATGGTGTTGGAAAAACTGGATATCCACATGCAAAAGAATGAAATTGGACCCTTATCTTACATGATACACAAAAATTAACTTGAAATGGATTAAAGACTTAAATATAAGACCCAAAATGATAAAAATTCTTGAAGAAATACAGGGAAAAAACTTCTTGATATTGCTCTTGGCAATGACTTTTTTAATATATAATGTTTTTGGATATGATACCAAAAGCATAGGTAGTGCTTTTGGATGTGATACAAAAAGCAAAGGCAACAAAAGCAAAAATAAACATGTGGGACTACATCAAAACTAAGAAGCTTTTTACAGCAAAGGTAACAATTGACAGAATTCAAAGGCAACCCAGGGAATGGGAGAAAATATCTGCAAATTATATATCTGATGGAGGGTTAATATCTAAAACATAAAAGCATTTCCTACAATTAAATAGCAAAAAATCCCCCAAATAACCCAATTTCTAAAATGGGCAAAGGACCTGAATGGACATTTTTCCAAGACACACAAATGGCCAATAGTATGAAAAGGTATTCAACATCAGTAATCATCGGAGAAATGCAAAGCAAAACAACAGTGAGTTATCACTTCACACCTGGTAGGATGGCTATTATCAAATAGACGAGATAGCAATTATTAACGAGAGTGTGGAGAAAAGTGTTGGTGGGAATATAAATTGGTGTAGCCATTATGGAAAACACTAAGGAGTTTTCTCAAAAAATTTAAAATAAAACTATAATATGATCCAGCAATCCCACTTCTGGGTATTTGTCTGAAGAAAATGAAAACACAAATTCAAAAAAGACATATGCATCCTCATGCTCATTGTAGCATTATTTACAGTTGCTAAGACACAAAAACTACCCAGGTGACTTCCAATGGATGACTGGACAAGGAAAATATGGTATATGTATATACACAACAGAATATTTTTCAGCCATTAAAAAGAATGAAATCTTGTTATTTGCAACAACATGGATGGATTTTGAGGGCATTATGCTAAGTGAAATAAATTAGACAAAGGAAGACACCTACTGTATGATCTCATTTAGATGGAGGTGAAGGGTAGGGGGTGGGCAAAATGGGTGAAGGGGTCAAAAGGCACATACTTCCAGTTAAAAAAGTAGTCATGGGGATATAATGCACATCATTACTGTAATTAATAACACTGTATTGAATATTTGAAAGTTGCTAAGAGAATAAATTGTAAAAGTTCTCATCACAAGAAAATAAATTTTCGTAACTACATATAGTGGTAGATGTTAACTAGACCTGTGGTGATCGTTTTGCAATATATACAGATAGTGAATCATGTTGCACATCTGAAACTAGTATGTTGGATGTCATTTACCTCAGTAAAAATACATAATAAAATATAAGTAGATATTTTCCTTCATAATTTAAAAGAGATGCTTTCATTTACTTTTATATTCAATTATGAATATTTAAAATTATTTTATTCTACACACATATCTTGCACAACAAGACCTTCTGTAATGATATGGAATGATGGGTAGGAAGGTACACGGGAGTTTTGATGAAAAAAAACCCAAACAATGCACCCAAAAAATATGTCCAGTTTACTCTAGTATTCATAGCAGCATTATTCGTAATAACCAAAAAGTAGAAATCTACAAATGTTCATCATGTGATGAATGGATAAACAAAATGTAAAATATCATTACAAGGGAATATTATTCATCCATAAAAAAGAACGAAGCTCTGATCCCTGCTACAACATGGATAAACCTTGAAAACATGATGCTAAGTGAAAAAGTCATACACAAAAAGCCACATATTGTATGATTCCATTTATATTAAATGCCCTGCATAGCCCAATCCATAGATTAGTAGTTGCCACTGGAGAGAGAGGGGAACTTGGAGTGACTGTTAATGAGTATGGGGTTTCTTTTCACAATGATGGAAATACTTTGGATTTAGATAGTGGTGATGGTTTCACAGTTGTGTGGTTATACTAAAAACCACTGAATTATACACTTTAAAAGGGTGAAGTCTATAATATGTGACTTAGATCCAATAAATCTATTATTTTTTTTTTTAAGGAGGAGAATATGGCCAACACCAGGCACTTATTAGATTCTAGGCATTAAGCTAAGTACTTTTCCACCCATGGTCATATTTAATATTCACAACAGCTGTATATGCATAGGTATTATATTATTTCCTCCATTTTACAGATGTGAAAACTGAGGCTTAGTAACATTACTCAAGTTACCTTGTAATTTGCCTAAGGTCCCAGAGCCTAAAAACCCAAGACTGGAATTTAGAATCTAGATAGCCATCCTCTACTCTTTGAGTAATACATGTTCTTCCTGCCTACATTTTTTTTTGGGAGAGAGAGAGAGAGAGCACATAGCAGTGGTGGGGGGCAGAGGGAAAGAAACTCAAGCAGACTCCATGCTCAGCGAGGAGCCCAGTGCAGGGCTTGATCTAAAGACCCTGAGATCATGACCTGAGGCGAAATCAAGAGTCGCTGCTCAGCCAAATGAGCAACCCAGGCACCCCCCTGCCTACATTTTTTATATTAGCTTTATGATATTATTAACATTCCATGTAATTTGCCAATGTAAATGAACCACCCATTCAGATTTTTTTTTTAGTATATTTGCAGATATATGCAACCATCACCATAGTCAATTTTAGGACTTTCTTATTATAAACAACCCCTCTTTCCCAGCCCTAGGCAACCACTAGTCTGTCACTGTGGTGACAGATTGATAATGACACCTATAGCCATTTGCATCATTGTGCTATCTATTAAAATTGTGTCAGTCGGGCGCCTGGGTGGCTCAGTTGGTGAAGCGACTGCCTTCGGCTCAGGTCATGATCCTGGCGTCACAGGATCGAGTCCCGCATCGGGCTCCCTGCTCGGCAGAGAGTCTGCTTCTCCCTCTGACCCTCCCCCGTCTCATGCTCTCTCTCTCTCTCATTCTCTCTCTCAAATAAATAAATAAAATCTTTAAAAAAAATAAAATAAAATAAAATTGTGTTAGTCAATTATGAGAATTATGAGGTGGTAGGATTCCTTTAAAAAATGGCTTGGAAACCTCCATTGTTAGGAGGAAGAATAACTGAATATAATACTCCTGAAGACAAAGGAGAGACATTACAGGTGTTGATTTGCCTGATTCTGGAATTCTGTGAATTTTTTTTCTGAGGAGCTGGGTCTGCTCAATAAATAAATAAATAAATAAATAATAAGAAGAAAAAAATCTTGATTGATAAAAGCATATTTTGCTTCTGAGAGAGAATGCAGAAATTGTCAGGAACTTTCTTTGCCTTTGAAATTGGCACCATGCCCTTTAGCTAAATGGTTTTGCTAAGTGGCTTTGCTAGAAACCTTTCCTACCCTCCTTATCCGGAAGCTACTGCTTTTCTTCCTGACCCTCTTGACTTCAGTTTGAGTATATGTCTTTGAGTTAACAAGTAATCTGGGGGAGTGTCAAAAGGTAACTAGCGTCCCCTGGGTTACAATTAACCTAAAAATTAAAAGGTGGAGTTTAAAATCCTCATTAAGTATAACAAAAACATAAAAGGGAGTTTCTGAATTGGAGTTGGATTTAGAAAGTCACCCTCAAATTAATCAAACTGACTGTACTTGACTATGAACCAGGCTAGGTATTTGAGAGAGGATATATATTTGAGAAAGGATATATAATATAGTTTAGTGGCAATTAATGGTTTAGGCAAAATGAGTAGAAAAAAAAATCTTTCTAGGAGGTTTTTTTCTGTGATCCTACTCACTCACAGTGTAAATGCTAATGCCCTTCAGTTTTAATTGCCACTAATTTCTGAAATATCTGAGTGTTATATTATTTGATTTAAAAATTCGTGTTTTCTCATTTTACCTGGCCAGATATTTGGCAACATCATGTTTCCCTAAGAAATTTTGTTGATTTATTTTTAAAGGTAGCATAATAAAAACAGCTGGGGTCTCTAGAAATGATTGATAGTGAATTCTTATGACTTAGTAATAAATTCTAACTAATATGTATTATTCATAATGGATGCCTATATCGTAACTGTAAGCTAAAAGTGGGAAACAACATTTTAGTTCTTACTATATAAACCTTAAGTACCCATTTTGTGCTTGATATATTCAAAGCATGGTGAATGCTTAAAATATTTAATAATTCAGATATGCCAGTGTTGATCTTTAAATACTTCTAAAAATTGGTTCTAAAAGCAATGAGGTTTTGGGTAGCTCAGTTGGTTAAGTGTCCAACTCTTGGTTTCAGCTCAGGTCATGATTTCTGGGTAGTGAGATGGAGCCCCGCATTGGGCTCCACACTCTGCGTGGAGTCTGCTTGAGATTCTCTCTCTCTCCCTCTCCCCCCTGCTCGTGCGCTCTCTCTCTAAAATAAATAAAATCTTTAAAAAAAAAAAAAATAAGGTTCTTACTCTAAAACAGCATTTAGAATCCCATTTTATGGAAATCAGTTTGTGATCTCTAGAAGCAGAAGTGTATAAATATTGTAATCATCTGCTGAACAGAAAACAATGGGGAAGGATTAAAACACATCGCTGCTTTTATAGAATATTCAAAACTGAATTGTTTCCACTGCCGTACATGCCCTTTCTTCACACATTTCTATTAAATGGTGCTTCAGTAGTAATAAGCCTCATTTACTTATTTAAATGTATTCCTCTTACCCCATCCTCTAACACGAACACACACACACACACACACACACACACACGAATGAGCAAATATACTGTGGGTTCCATTGTCTTAAACTTCTCAAGTTGCTTGGCTTTTAGGGAAGTTCATCTGGGGACATGGAAAGATTTAGAAGTGAAATGAAGATGACCCCACTGACCCAAAGTCAGCAGGACATGTCACTTGAGTTTAGAAATGCATATGGCCTTGCCAGTTTCTTTGTAACCGGTGACATACATTTCTGCAGCAGTTGGTTGGGATTAAGCTTTCCTCTGTATCCGTGGTACAGAGAAAAGATAAGGGCCCATTTGAAGATGAAACCCCCATCTTTGTCTCATTAGTGCTGGGCATTAACCAACGGATATGGAATTATAAAGAAGAGAACAAGTAACAAAAGGCAACTAGGAATTTTATGGCTGACAGAGAGATAGTGTAGGTATCTAGGACATTTTCTTCTTCATTAGGAATGCCTCTGAAAGCTTACACACTTGAGTTCTTTGGAGGGCCATTTAAGATCTCTCATGTGTAAGGTTACCACTGGATTCAAACAGACTGTGGGTTTCTTGGCTGAGGTCAAAGAAAGATTTTTAGTTGGTGTGAATGCATGAGCAAGCTTGACTCTTTTTAAAATACATGCTGTGTACAGATAAAAATCATACCTAAAAAGGGTAGTGCTTTGTACTTATTTCCTTCATCTTTCAATACAAGTGTAAAAAGTGAACAGATTTGGTTATTTAGTAGACCTCGTTTCAGTTTAGTTCATATCACCAGAAATGAATTGGCAATATTTAGAATTTGCTTTTTCTGTTTTTATTACTAATCTTTCAATATTTTGTTTTTTCCAAACTGCCTCCACATCAGGAGTGCAGTGTAGGAATTTGTTGCTCTGCTTCTTCAAGAGGGGAAAAAAAGTTCTTCAAGAGAAAAAAAAAATTCTGTTTGTAAATGAAAATGGTATATTAATGCATATGGAAGGGGTCTTTTAATTAAAATTAAATTGAAATTAATAGGTGAAACTGTTTTTGGCTTCAGCTGAATGAGCCATTGATGTGCTTTAAACTATTCCAATAAACAATTTTGTTGGGGGGAAAGAAATTTCTTATACCCTTCAGAGTCCTTCTAGCTGGACTAAGAATCAAATTGACATAAGATAGGTTAAGAGGATAAACTCAAATTTAGTTTTGTATGTAAGGGAATCTACATAGGTATGAAATTCCATACACTGTCAGGCAATATGAAGCTCATATGACATCCTGAGCTAAGGAGAGGGGTAGGGGTCAGGGGCTACAAAGGGGAGGAAAACCTTTAACAGTAGGGTGAGAGGAGGTGTTTGGAAAACAAAAGGTTATTCTGTTATGCAAATAACACCTAAAAAATAATGTTTTTTAGGTAAAGAAGAATCTGTTAATATTTCTCTTAATGGTACAGGCTCTTCTTTCCACTGTAACTTTAGGCACTTGGGGAGGAAGCAAAGATTTTCCTGAATCTACTGGATTTTGATTGCTTTTAACTCAAAATAATTTTCATGCCAAAGTGGCCCATCTTGAGGCAGCTTGCCTTTGGCCCCAACAATTTGATGGTAGAAGATCTGGAGCTGACTGGTGACAATAATTTACTGTCTTATCTGTTGGGAAGTGACTATTTTCTACTTGCACTAAATTCACAATGATGGTCAGGATTTCTATTGACAGGGTTATGCTCATGAACTCAGTAAACTGGTTTTTTGTCCCATATTTTATTTGATTAGTTTATGCAGGTCATTTTCATGATTACTACCTGGCATAATGATTAAGAAATGTGGCTTTTCTGAATCCTGAATGTGGATTTCATAATGTCCCTGGTATTTAATATTGATCAGCTAAAGCCACAAGTAGTAAGGCACCCAGGAGGAAATGAAAAATGAAAAACAAACACTGTTCCAACTTTCTCCATGGATATATACATAGGAATGGAATGTCTTAATCTAGAATCTAGTTTACTTACAACTAGCCACAAAACAAAAACTCTCCATAGCTTTGGGATTAAGTTGAATATCATAACTTTTAGGTATATTTCAGAAAGTAATTAAAAAACTCCTAATCATTAAGAAATGAATCACTAATAGAACACTAACACTAGTGTTAATATAATTTAAAAAATCATCATATCTTTTAACAAATTTGAAATTATTCACCAAGTTACAAGATTTCATAGTATGCTTAAGCTTCCATTCCCCAGATGGGTTTTTTTTCCATTTAATAGAGAATATCCTTGTATAAGGACTTGGATTTAATGGAAAGATGTGAATATTTTCCAGGCTGATAATACACTACAACCTAGAATTTATATAGTCTCTGTGGTGGTTAGTGGTGAAAACTTAAGCTAAAGAGATGTATTTCTGTTTTAATTTAGGTTTATTGAGGAAGGTTCCATATGGTATGATTTTATAATTTTTATTTTTTTTATTTTTATTTTATAGTTTTTAAGTCTGTAATTTGATAGGTACCTACTCATCTCTAAAGATGAAAGTCAAATTAACCTGTTCCTAAGCTTTCTACCCAAATGTGATTTTCTTACCTGTAATACCTTAGTTTGTAGAATGTGCTGACCAACCTGTTGTTTAACTCTAGGTCTGAATCTTACATGTGACACCTGTCATCCCTCCAGATACGTTTCAAGTGTCAACATCTAGTCAGGGTTTTGAACTTTGTTATTTAGTGATAGCCTCTTGTAATTGGTCAGTCACATTTCTTTTAACAGGCCCACTTGATATATAGTATAAAAGAAGAGGGATTTCCCAGCAGTGCCCTCTCCAAGGTATCTCTGTATTTTTCTTTTCTTTTTTCCCCAAATAGTTCCCACCTGCCCCACTATGGTGCCTGAAATTCCCTCTTTAGAGTTAAGGCATTATTGCCCTAGGAGTCCCAGACTAACTTGCAGTTACCTGTAGTGGCATATTTTGATTTATCCGGGTCATTTTCAGATTTCTCATTTGAGAGTAGAGTCCTAAAAGGAAGGTTAAGTTGTAGCTTGGCTCAGGGGTGAGAGGAACAAGTCTGAATATCATACAATTGTCCATTCTGCTATTAAGTCAGAAGACTGTAAAATTACTGGTGTTACCTACTAAGATAAACAAGGGGAGAGATACAGAAATAGGAAAAGAGGACTTAGGAAAAGCAGATCTACAAAGACCAACATTATCTTCTTTGCCCAAGCCTGATTCAAAAATCTAGAGTTAGCTCAGCTCATTACTGGCCTTCACTTCAAGGTATATTGCTGGTTTTAAACTTAAACTGTATCTAATTCTGTGATGAAGAGATATTAATGAACAACCTCAGCTTTCAAGTATTTTTTTTCCTCTAAGAACACTGAAGTCATACTTAAAGCTGTTGAACAGAAAGTGCCCATTAATTGAAGTATGGGATATGTCCAGATATGAAAGGTTTTTTTTTTTATTTTGTGAAAAGTGCAATGAATAATATAATATTTAGAAGTCATTAAAGACACACATTCTACTTGACCTGCTATATTTATGTAGGCTTTGCAAGCATTTACCCATGTAGTTATATCCTCTTCAGTTTTTTTCTTCTACTTTGCCTCCCTTTTATCCTCCTTACTACTTATACATGCTTCCTTCAGCTCTTCTGGACATTGCCAAGCTAAAGGAATATATAATCCCCTAAGTGGTACCATTGAGTGGTACCATTTGAGGGATGTCTTGCTTGCTAAAGAGTATCTTCTGCTCTGTCCTGCACTGGTGCCTGAAATTTCCAACATTTTGGTTATGGTTTGTGGCTAAAGCACTAGCCCCCCCCCCCCCAAAAAAAAACCCACAAAAAACTCCATAAGTATAGTGTATATGTCCAAATCAAGTACATTCACATTTATTCCTTAGAAGGCAGAGAGAAGATAAAATATTCCATTTACTTAGGACTTTCGTAATCTAGCACGTTAGAGTCAGGAAGGATCTTTGAGGTCATCTCCGGTTTTTAATTAAAGTTGGATTTTTTGGTTTCCTTTATGTTTTGTTTTAGAATCCTTTCATTAAATGAGATTTGATAACAATAGTTCAATGAGTAAAATAGATGAATGGGAGAACATTAGGGCTCACCTCCTCTGCTCATTATCAGTTTTATGTAAGCTTAGTGGTTCTATGGAGTTTAAAATGAACTCAGTCCCAGAGACATTCTGTGGAGACAGTGTTACTAGAAGCCAAATCTTCTGATTCCTAATCTAAGGCTTTTTTCATCCATTGAACAAGTCCCAGTAATTACTTTATTCTTTAAATCACCCAAATTTCTTCTACTCCGTGGAAACATTCTTAATTAACACGCTACATAATAATATTGCAGTAGTACTAAAGAGTGAAATGACAGCTATAGGGAAAATAATCCTAAGGGGAAGGAAGAAGGGTGATTCTGAAACAAATCTTATTGGCAGGGTCTACAGTGTCTAAGAGAATCTCTGAAATACATAGCTGACTATGGAGATTGGGTAAGGGTGTTGTATTATTGGTATTTTTATTGCTTTAATGACTCCCCAATTGACATTAAGGCAATATCCAAGTAAAGTGGCCTTTAATAGAAAGGGGAAGGAACTGTAGGTCCAATTCTCCCAACTCCAGAAGATTACTTTCTAAAAACAAATAACAGTATCTGGTGGAAACCAGTTTACTGAGGTCATGAGCCTAAATTTTATTGCATAGCTCCAAATGATGAATAGTGTCAATTTTTTTCCTTCAGGTCAGACTTTTAACATTAAAGAAAGGAATTTTATATATGGCAAAAATAGATGTAGTCAGTGAATACAAGTAGAACAGTTATTGGGCAGTGAAACACTGGATCCAAATGGAATCATATTAATCAGAATATGCTGTACTAATTAAGATGACAATGGATATCATAACCTACATCTAGTGATGTCTTAAAAGATTGTAATTGATGAGAGTTGCCCATATTAAGCATATGAATGGTTTTTTGCAATGGATGGACCTTAGCAATTTTCCAGTTTGTGGGAACTGCAATCTGAGCATTACAGAGGTGCTGACCACAACACAGAGAAATAAATATCACATCCTGACATTTTACGGTCCTAACTTCCATAGAGTTCCAATTATTTGGTTTTTGTTGTCTTAAGTTTCTAGAGCTCTTCCTTCAGAGATACTTCTCTTTCTGGAAGACGTGCAGGCAGGTGACGGTACATGTTTTGTTGGGGCCTGAGGTTTATATAATTTGGGGTCCCCTCTTTAAAAAAAGAATACAAGATCACAAATGCAAAATTTGGTACAAAAGTGAATATTTAGAAGGCCTATGCAAGTGAGGTGCCCTGAGGCTTAAGCTTCAAGGTAAATCCACTTGTGCATGCAGAACACACCACTAAATAATTTAGTAGTTGATCAGTGAAGGAGAGGGAAATTTTTCAAAGGCCACAACTCTTTGATATTGGAAGGGTTTTTGATATGTTAATGACATGTATAAATACAAGCGACAAGATTGCAATCGTTTGGTCAAAGAAAGACAGAATTATAATGCACAGTTTGATAAGATGAGATCTAAATTGGATCAATTAAACTTTGATGGTGCTGAGACAATCTGGTATGTCTTTATGCAGTACATCTTGAGGAATTTAGTTACAATTATTTTAAATCACTGATAGTACATTTTATACCAATAAAATAGGAATTACCAAGAAATACATTCAATCTGATCAAGGTTAATAAGAAAATGCTCAACATTTTCATAAATGCCCTCTTAAACAGATGTTCTTGTATAACATGTAAAATGAAATCTAGGATTAAAGTAATGATTCATTTTTTAATTTGTGATATAAACTGCAGTTTAATCTAGAATCACTATACTTTTAGGCATCTGATTCTATTGTATGGGTTGTTCACTAAATAATAACATCTAGTTATCTTCAGCCTCTCTAAGAAGCTTTGTGCACATATTTTTTTAATGAGGTTTAGGTTTAACTATGTTTTTTAATTCACTGGAAGCTTAATTTAAGGTTTATCTATATAATTATTAGCAGGAAAATTAGAATATATACTGATGGTTACTAGTGGTGGATGAACATGATTGACTGAACATGAACATGCTTTTGGGACCAGCCATATAGGCTAGGGAAGCATTTGGCTCCCTGAGTGGTACCATTTGAAGAGGGTACCACAAGATCTACTTGCAAGAATGTCTCTCTCTGTATCCTGCACTGGTACCTGAAATTCTCACCATTTTGATTATGATTTGGGGTTAAAATGCTGGCCTGAAAACACAAATCATCAGAAAAATTAAATTTGCCAGATGAAAAAAAACTCACCTGATATCTATTCATGTCAAATATAAAACTAGTAAGAGCTTGGCTATAAATACAGTAAATGGCGTATAGTCAAGAGGAAGGTAATGAGTGTTATTGGAATATATTCATAGGTACCCAACTTGAATTTAGGGATAGTGTTAAGTGTGACAAATTGGCTCATTGCTAAAGAGACCTTAGTTCTACTCCTTCCTGACCTGGTTATTAGGTATGACTTCAGGAGTCATTTGAATGCTGTAAGTTGTCCCTCACTGTAACATGTGGTAATTGGTCCGCTCCAGTGACAAAAATTCCTTTTATTTAAATACATGTTGAGAATCAACTTTTTTTTAGCTTGGTGTTCTGGAATATTAATACAGAATTCTTTAAATTGAGGTCGATAAACCACTTGCCACTGACGATCCTAGCAGTTATCATTTGCTGATGTTCTACCAAATTCATATTCGCTTCTTCCGTTTTCTACTATTGACTTTTGGTGTTGAGGCCTCAGTCAATTATAATGGTTTTATGAGATGAAAAAATAAATTGAAAATGACAATTTTATAGGCTGATTTTATTTTGTTTATTTTTTGTAAGATTTATTTATTTATTAGAGAGAGTGTGTGTGCTCTTACGCATACAGTGGGGAGGAGCAGAGAGTCTCAAGGAGATTCTGTACTAAGCACAGAGCCAGACCCAGGGCTCAATCCCACGACCCCAAGACCACGACCAGAGCCGAAACCAAGAGTCAGATAGCTACCCGAGGGCGCCAGGCAGGTGCTCCTAAAGGCTGATTTTAAATACTAACTTGAAAATTGCCGGCTGTAGACATGTAGTCACAATTCAAAACAGGTGTGAATGTCCATGTGACCACAATATCTATTGCATATAGTTGGATATGGCCCTCAGAGAAAACCACAGTAGAGTATCAGTTTAAATAGCAGAGTGTGCCATTTGCTCATAATAGTCGTCCTAAACAACAGAGTGATTTTATAAAGCAAATACATTATGTAGCACTACTTATGGATCAGGTACTGTTTTGAGCTGTAATATTTACTGATTTAATCTTTACACTGTTATTATCTCTATTTTACAGATGATCAAATTGAGACACAGAGATGCTAAGTAAACCTGCCTAAGCTTACAGAGTTCAGAGTGGCAGATGGGAGGATTGAACTGTCTGACGCCAGAGTCATACTGAGTAAAGTAGGTATAGTAAGGAACACAAAAATGTCAAAGGGCATAGAAACATGTCTGTAAGTAGCCAAGCAAAACTATTTCACACCTAGAAAAATATATTCTAAAGCACATGTAGTTATTAGGAGCCACTTACAGCAATAATCTGCAAGAGTGGCTAACATGAGACAAAGAGGAAATGGCTGGACAGATGTGAAAAATGGGACCACGAGGCTCTGTTTTTTTACTGACTCTGTCTTGCTGCCTTTGTATAATGCTTACACCTCTTGCAGAAGTACATCCATGAATGTGGCATTCCACAGGCCAATTTGAAACAGATAAAGTTTTTTCCCACTTGATTCTGTTGGAATGCCACGTGGAATGCAGGGTATCTTATTTAAAGTCTGGGAAAATGTAGTGCACACTACTGAGAACATTCTAAGAGCCTAGAGAGACTAATTTATGAGGAAAGATTAAAAGGATTAATTATATACAGCTTGGCTAAGTAATGACTAATGAAGAACATGAGAACTGTCTATATGTATCTGAAGAACAAACACGCCAAGGAGAGAAGGGATTTACTTAGTTAGGCACAAATAATGAAACTAGAAACATGGGTTGAAATTACAGAAAGGATAATTTTGTCACAATAGTATATGAAACTTCTTGACAGGTGATATCTACCAGTCTGTAAAATAGATTCGGGAAATAAAACAAAGCAAAAAAAAAAAAGGGCCCAGTATGACCTTTAGAATATCAGCAGGGAGGCACCTGGGTGGCTCAGTTGGTTAAGCAACTGCCTTCGGCTCAGGTCATGATCCCGGAGTCCTGGGATTGAGTCCCACATCGGGCTCCTGGCTTAGCGGGGAGCCTGCTTCTCCCTCTGACCCTCTCCCCTCTCATGCTGTTTCTCTGTCTCTCTCTCTTTCTCTCAAATAAATAAATAAATAAAAATCTTAAAAAAAAAAAAGAATATCAGCAGGGTTTTCAGGAAGGTGCCGTGATGTATATTAAGAAGTATAGTCTAGGTCAAATCCTCTGGTCTTACAGGATGATAACTCTTAGAGTTGGGAAGGTCACTGCCCATCCTCCTCATAACAGTGTTCTAGTGCAAATTAAGGCTGTTACGTTTTACTCAGTTTGTCCAGTGGCGTGTCCAGTGGTTTTTGTGCCTGGTTCTTAGGATAGGTGTTGCAACATGAAGAGAGGGGACACCAGTGAGAACCAAAACCTGTTCTCCTGTGGGAGGAAATGTTTCAAGCAGACACCAGGTGCCAGAACCCAAGAGATTACATTATAAATTGGGCATTTTATTTAACATAGTAGGTGTTAATTTATTATTTACGGAATGAACAAATGGATGGATGAACAAACCTCACTGAATTGGAACATCCTTATCTATAAAATACAGTTAGCAAAAAGTACATACCCGTTAGCCAAATTAAAGAAATTAACTAATGTATGTGAAGGCTGACAAAAGGCATATATTCAGTAAATGGTGGCTATTATCATCTGGTGCTCAGTGAACTGGTATAGAGTGATACTTAAGATCTTCCCTCGACTCTTCCCTGCCCTTGTACCCCTGATTATGCCTACCGCGTCAGGAGGGTGTTGACAGGGGTCATAATACTTAAACTCCTTGGAGGAAGTCAGGACTACAAAATGAGCCACCACTGAAGCATTCACTTTTGGATTCAAATTAAGTCATTCTGCCCAGAGTGGAAGCCTGATGGTGCCGCTGAAAAGAAAAATAAATTGTCATGTCTCCAGTGTTGTTCTGGTAGAAGAAATTAAGATTATTTTATACCATAGGTTGTGCTAGTGTTTTCCTATCCTTTTGATTCTTTGTCACTAGAAATCACCCATGTTAAATAAGTTGAAAGTCCCAAATGGCCAATGGAATATTCTCAGAAACAACGTTGTTTTGGTGAGTAATGCAATACAGGTATCTCCTGCTTTTTGAAAGTTCCCGTTACACCACTTCGTTTTTATGAATGACCTGCATGAGTACCTGTTTTCGCTAACTGAAAGAAATCCGGAGAGGATTTTTGCTTTTGTGGAAGAAGGCAAAAAGCAAAAACAGCATTCAGCATTGGTTTTGCAGCTAGCTGTTATAAAGGCAGCCTGCACCTTGAGCAGTGAGAATGGCCCCGCCAATCTCCTTCCCCAGGAACTACGCTGAGCATCTCAGCCTCAAGCCACCGTAGCTTTGAACTGTGTCTGAACATCTGTGCTTTATCTGGATTTATTTTGTGCATCCTTTAGCAAGATGTATCCTAATGTATCAGAAAAGTGTAAGAGAGCTTATTTTTCAGGTCTGGGAATGCTCAAAAATTTTTCCATATAAATTAATGGTAATTGCTTCTTCATGTTACACCATTTGGCTTATAAAAGGTTACATAGGAACGTTCTTTCAGATAGCGAGGGAATCCCATACATTTCAATACAAATGTATTATGTCCTGGGGCGCCCAGGTGGCTCAGTCGTTAAGCGTCTGCCTTCAGCTCAGGTCATGATCCCAGGGTCCTGGGATCGAGCCCCGCATCAGGCTCCCTACTCCGCGGGAAGCCTGCTTCTCCCACTCCCCCTGCTTGTGTTCCCTCTCTTGCTGTGTCTCTCTCTGTCACATAAATAAATAAAATCTTTAAAAAAAAATGTATAATGTCCTAACCTCTCCCCAACACCCTGTATTATAGCTGAAATCTATGTAGTCTTTGTCTTTATGTTTCTCTTTTACAATTCTTTGTACATTTTGACACCTTAACTCACAAGCATTTCAAACTTAAATGTGTTTTTAATTCTTAGATGTTTAAAATCAACACAAGTATGTTACAAAACCACGATGCTTTATTTAGGGTGAAAAATCATTCTTTTTAAAGATACAGTGGTTGAGCTTTCAACAAATGCATCCTTAAAATGAATATAACAAAAGCAACACCAGGCATAAATTATATTCAAAGATAAATCAGGTGGAAATAGAAAATTTTGACTAAGTGCCAACTGCTATATAATGTTGCTAAGACTTAAAGAATACATTTACATTTACTTAGTGAAGACTAAAGGCATCTCTGTATGCGAAATGTCAATTAATAAGGACCTGCCGTTTTAGAGTGAGTATGCATTTTAATTGTTTCTGTGGAATTTTAATAATGATTCAATTGTCCTTGTAACCCGATTACTAGCCCTCAGTCTCTAGAGTTGACTGAGAGGTGATACTATAAAATAGTTTCTGCAATATTTTTTTATAAACTTATCCATTGAGAGTGACATGCTATTGTTCCTAATGGAGCGCCATAATGGGAGGACAGCACACCTTCTCCGTTCACAAGGGATAGGCCTTGGGACCTTCTTGACTCCCTATATCCTCAAATATCACTCTCGCATATAATTTCCCTCATGAAATGCAGTAAAGTATAACTGGAAAATTTAACATACCCTTTTCAGACCATTAATGATTCTATAAATACAAGACTAAAGTCATTTACAGAGCCATTCTCTGACTAAGAACTGGCACTTTCTTTTCACTGCCAGTATTAGCACTAGCACTTGTTTTTCTTTTCAGGGCCATTTTTCACATAGAAATAAAGTTACCTTTTCTCATTATAGTAGAATTGCTGCATATACTCCAATACGTACAGAAGGGCATAGAGTTTTGGATACCAGGCAGTTGGCCAGCTCACTCACTGGCTATAGTATACTGGCCTTTCAACACCAGAGATCCAGATTCATGTGTCAGCAACATTACAGGTTAACTACAGGTCATGGACCCATGGAGTCACTTCATGAAGAGTTGAAATTGCGAATGTTAAATCCATAAATTCCAAGGATCTACTATATTTACCAGCTTAATGAGCTTGGAAGTTGTTTTTCACTGGCTATAGCAGAGTATCAAAAGCATCTGAGTCTTAATCGTGCTATTATCAACCCTACAAAGAAATCTAGAAAAATGTTTTATGTCATAGGTTAGGTGTTAGACACCAACACTGGCCTTTATGCTGCTACCCATGCTGTTTTTGGTACTCCCAAATGTAATATACCATTTCTAGCAAATTTCATTTATTTTACTATTAAGAATGTAGAGAGCATTCTATTTGTCTGAAAATTAGGTGCTAAATAGGAGTATGTATAAGCACTTACTACCTGCAATATCCAAACACTGTGCTGGCCAAGAGAGTGAATAAAAACATTAACATGGACACTTTCATTGGGTGGTTACTCATCTTGTGTCAGACATTGGGTAATCCCTTTACACTCATTATCTCATTATTCCTAATGATGAGCCTATAATTCTCTTTGCCTTTAAGGAGTCTGTAATCTATTTGAAGTGATTAGTCAGAAATGTTACATCTGAATGATTCCTTAGGGTGGCCTGACAGGCATGAGGGGTTTTACCCCCAAAATATATTAGAAGTCCAACATCCAATTTTCCAAGTCAACTGCTTTTTTTCTCCCCCACAAGCCAACTAATCTAGAATTTCTGTTAATTCAAGTAGGTATCTCTGAAGTATATACACCTTTGTATATCTAATTTTTTTTAAGATTTTATTTATTTGAGAGAGAGTGAGAGAGAGCATGAGTGGGGGGAAGGGGCAGAGGGAGAAGGGAGTATATCTAATTTTTAAGAATTTATTGAGAATATTAATAGTAAGACATTATAGTGAACATTTAGTCCTCATTGGACCAATCTGCTTTTGTGCTTTTTATTCCAAAAATTTCCATTGCATATAACAGGATCTTTACTTCCTATTAAAATAGATTCTACAGCCTATTGGACTTGTGGTAGTTTGTGAGATACTATAATTCTATCCGTGGTCTTTGATCAAAATATCATTATTTTCCATGAGAGTTGCAGGCATGAGACAGTTCCAACATTGTTCCTTTAGAGCAGGCTCAACTTACTGAGTTAGAATTTGTTGATCAGGGCAGATTGACGCCAACTTTTGCAAATGACAAATTTTGGTCTCCCGCCTGCTCTGGTGTAGAGTTAACTAAGAACAGTATAACAGAGAAAATCCTGCAAAACCAAACAGATTGCAGAAGTCTAGCATCTCGGATGGTATGTAGATTTGTTGCTTTTCCTGGAGGGCTCTTCTTATCTGTGAAGCAATAAAGGCAGATAAATAAAGTCTCCTGAGTAATATATTGTATAGGGAGTTAAGAGCTCTGGCTTCTAGTCCAGGCCCTGACACAGACTTTGTAACTTCTAGCAAGTTACTTTATTTCTGGGGACCACAGTTTCTGCAGCTATAAAATGGGATGATCATCTCATAGTGCTGTTGTAAGGGCAAATGCAAAAAAAAAAAAAAAATGTGTTCCTGTCAGAAGAAAGGCACAATCTACATTCAAAGTAGTGTTCTTAAATATGCATGTATGTGTTTTTTCATTGTTGACATGTATAATGAAAACTATTTGTCATTTTATTTAACTGTTGCAGCCCAACAAGAGGTACAGATGAATAAAATTTGGTTATGAGCAAAGGAAGAATATTGTATGGATGAGCTGAGTAAATTTTTCTTCTGCAATGTATGCAGTTTATGATTGTAATAGTCAGGAAGAGGATATGAAAAAAGAAAGCAAATCTGCAGTTATTCAGCACCAATCTGTATAAGGTAAAATGTTCTACAGCAAACCTATGGTTCAAGAGAAGGAATTGAGGCTTCCGATGTTTTACCAACCCTTTGTTCCCTGTCTCTTACTACTTATTGCCAGAGGCTGCTTTTTCCACTCCAAAAACTTCATAGCTGGCCCTGAGGAGGCTTAGCAGGCTCTATTGTCACAACTTTGTCTTTATTGATTTCGAAATGCAGTGAGGATGACATGATTATCTGTAGAACTATCCCTCCCCTGGAAGACATAATATACATTGAGTTTTAGGGTTTTCAAAAAATATATTTCAAGTCAGTAAGTCTTTACCTAGTACCTACCATGTACCCAGACTAGTATTAGATACTGTGAGCGACTGATGGAAAATAACCAAGGTAGTCTTGACGCCAAATAGTTTATGTGCTGAGATATCACATTTTTATGCATGACATTCATACCATCTTCCCTTTGAACCAGTAAGCTCACTGAGGCCATGAGCCTTGTCTGGTTCATTTGGGGGCCTTCCTTGGTCACTTTTTGGGAGAGAGAATCCTTCATACTATGGGACTGCCCCACACCATTTCATGACAAATATTATCCCTGGTTTCTCTAACTAAATGCCAGTAGCATCTCTCTGTCACTGTAACAACCAAAAGCACCCCTCCACACACACATTTTCAAACTTGGGGCATCTGTCCCCCCAGTTGAGAGTCACTTTTTATAGTTTCATAGATATTACTTATACATGATAAGAGCTCTGTTAATATTTTCTGGAGGGATGAATTCATGAAACATAACAATTGGAGAAGAATACAGCAGAGCGTAAAATCACATGCAAGAATCTTTGGAATAGAATACTAGTATATTAGGGCTCTGGGAAGTGAGACTTTGTTATGTTGGCCAAATGAATTATCTTGGGCTGTGTCTTAAAGCATAGGTAGGCCTTCAAAACTGGGAGAGCAACAGCCCCTGTAAATAAGAGTCACAAAATTAAATAAGCACAGTTGTTGAAAGGAACCGTGCTGACTGGGTTGGAGGATTGTTTGGGGGGATAGTATAAGGAATGTTTGGATATGTAGGAGTGGACCAGACTGTAGACAGCTGAAAAGTCTGGACTTGATCCTGTAACCAACGGTTTGCTCCCAAAGGCTTTTGTACAAGGCTATAAGATGGAAGTCTTATTTTATGAAGATGAATTTGGTTATTTGGATGTGAGTTGGATTTAAGAAAGCCCATACTGGAGACTGGTGACAAGTTAGGAAGTTATTGCCATAATCTAGTTGGAGAATATGTAGTTTATTCTTTTTTGTTTGTTTTCCCATCCACATTTTTCTTATATTGTTTCTTCATCTTTTTTAGGTAGTGGAATATTATTTTGAAACCAAAACTCATTAATGTTTTCTTTCACTTCTCCTTACCCTTCTAATACCAATGGAACATACTCTATACTTCCGTAATTTTAAAACATCTGCTTAGTTTTTTTAAATTTTAAAACATCTGCTTAGTTTTTTCTAGCCCTGATTTTACAATTTTAAAAACCTGAAACTTAAAGTACTAGAAGATGGAAACAAGAAGCAACTCAGTGATCAATCTGCTCTGCTCCTAGGAGAAATGGGAGTATAAGAGGAAACCTTTAAATCTGGAGGTTTTTAATATGAATGGATGAAGTTCACAGAGTAGCAATGCTTTCTAGTTTCTGAAAAGAAAAACTTGATGAATTTGGTTATATTAACTCATGTTTTTCTTTGCAGATTCTTTTATTTATTTGTCAATAGTTTAAAATTTCAGTTGGAATTGGGTTAGAAGACGGGAATGATGTATGTCCTTCTCAAATCAATTATTTACTTAAGATAGCCAGAAAAGGGGCAATATAGTTAATATAGCAATATAATATGGCAGTAATCCATTAATTTATATTAATTCATAAAAATGATTCATTTACTATATTATTATATATATGTATTATTATTCAATTAATATACTAATACAAGATTCCTAGGTTGGTTATTTAAACCTTTAAAGGAATACATTTCCAAAACATATTTTTACTCAAGCATCCATTTATATACAAGCAATCAATACACTAGTTTCAAATTATTTTTATCTACTCATTAAATGTCTTAAGAGACCATTACTAGTAACACTTAGGAGTTAGCAAGAATCATGGTTTGCAAATGAAAGTGATGAAACTATTGCATTAATTAAAGTATTTTAGAATTTAGACCTTTTAAAAAAATTCACAATTTTCTCACACCACCAAGATTTTATGCTCTGTATAATATATGTGTTAACATATAACATTAAGCAAAACAACTGTTAGACTTAGGTAGAGATAAATGAACTTTGGGCATCTGTCATATATAGTTTGAAAGAGCATTCTGGGGAATAGAACAGATAAGATTGAACATTTTTTCGTGAACAGATAGTTAAGAAAGTATGGAATATAATAAAATCTTAGATGATATAGGAAACTATTCTGGTGACTCAAAACTAGGGAAAATAGAGTTGTGGCTTTTTACCTTGATAATTAAATTTCCTTTGACATCTTTTTTTGAACTGAGTTATTTTGGTAGGCCAACAAAGAACAGCTAGAGTAGATACATTTATGGGGCAAAGAAAACAATAGTTAAGAATGAGAAATGTATTTTTCCCATGAGTAAGAGTCCAATTGGGCTTCCTGGGTTTCCAAACACTAACCTTCTTTTTGAATTTTTCAGGATTTAAGTTTGATGCTTAGCCAATTGTGATTCTGTGATTTGGAAAAAAAAAAAAAAAAAGGCCTCATGCTGCCTGTGAACTCTTTTAAACATTAATTTGATTAACCAAATGATATGTGACATAATTATATTTAAAATGCCTTAAAGTACATATTAGTTAAAAAGTAGAAGATACACTGCAGATAGTCACTGATCAACTTCAATCACTTAGAGAATACAAATAACACAGGTTGCATCCTCAGGCAGATCTCTTTCTTTCAGTTGTGCCAGTAAGTGGACCAGAATGATCATCTCCAATCTTATTCTAAATATCTACCATGGCCAAAGTCCTCCTGCTTGGTAAACTTGATCCTAAATTCTGATCATTGCCTGACCCTGATGAACTGGGTGGAACCATGTGTCAACTGCAAGGACCCTTTTTGCCGTAGCCATGGGCAGGCTACAGGGATGTGGAGCACCACTGGTTTCCTCTTGGCTTTCTAAAAGAGGCCTGTAGTGAACTTGAGCCTGTGTTCCCTAAGAGAGGATTCATGGGTTTTCTTACTGCACTAGCTGTATGAGTTCCAAAAAATAAATAAGTAAATAAATAAAAAGAGGAGAGCAGTGTAATATATTATACCTTCAAGGTTTACTAAGTTATCTTAAGCGTAGGAGGAGCATATGGACTTTGTAAGCAGACCACACTAAATTCCAATCCTAGGTTTGATAAACATGTGCTTTGTCATGTGACCTCAGGCAAGTTGCCATATCACTCTGAGTCTGGGTTCCTCATCTATAAAATGGCTGAAAGCATGCCTACTACCTGCTAGGATGTTTTGACTTTAAAGTGAGGTGAGGCATGAGAAGAGATTGGGTATCTTCTTCTGGATATTGGAAAGAGTTGGTATCATATAAACTGGTTCCAAGCAAGAGGGATTAATACCTGTTGACGTTTAACCTGAGGATAAATAAGAACTATTCTTTTTTTTTTTTTAATAAAAACTGTTCTTAACATCTGGCTTATGAATAAATTTAAGGAAAATCAAGTAGGACAGATCAGGATAAAAGTAAGACTTCAAGGGACTGGAGACAGAGAGCTCTCCAGAAGGATAAAAGAACTACCTATAAGTTCAGTGTTGAGCAGTCTGAAGACCTACCCGAAGCCAAGTGCCTTCATTAGTCAGTGTGCATCGAGGTGGAATCAACAGTGCCCAGGGTATCCACAGAGCAGAAATGCAGACGATTTCATGGCCAACATGTATGAAAAGGAAGACTATGCCAGGAAAACAAGATGTGTGATGTCTTTTATCTAAAGCCGACAGGCTACAAAGCCTTTTTGCATCCATTAAGTCAATTAATTCTCACCACAACTCTATGAGGTAGGCATGACAGTTATTTCTATCTCTCTTTAAAACTTCTTTTTCATAGACTAGTATAGAAACAGGTTTTGGAGAAGCAGGAAAAGAAGAGGATAAAAGGATCAAGCCAGGCCCACCCCTAACATTTACCAGGCCTCAGAGTATGAGTACATACATATGGAGTTTGGCTAACCATATCAATGAAAATTTAAAAGCTATATTTTAACGAAAACAATGGATCGTGGATCACCACATCAAAAACTAATGATGTGTTGTATGGTGACTAACATAACATAATAAAATTAAAAATAAATAAAATAAAATGCAGCTTCTAAAAGCTTTAAAACTGAAAAAAAAAGCTATATTTTAAACTGACATACTTTTAAATAAAATATATTTGACAAATATACCTTTTTAGTGACCTAGAGGGCCAGGTTCAAATTTAAAACACTTGGACACCTCTGAGTGTCCTAACATACACACAGTTGACATCCCAGCCAATGTATAAACTCCAACCACATCTTGCAAACAGCTACTCTTGACCCTGTTGGACCTGGGGATGTGTACAGAGAAGTCACGTCTGCCTTTAGGGGTAAGGACTTGGGGAAGAAATCCTTACAAATCTTGGAAATGGGTTCCAGCTCTTTGGGTGGGGAATTTCAGGATCTTGGGCACCAGAGTGTGGTCTCTGCCTCTGTTCCTTCCTCCCCCTTCCTCTCTCCTCCCTCTATCATCTATCTGTAAAATTTTAGGTAGTTATTGTGTAAGATATTTGACTTCTAAAGCCAAATGTCATTAAAACAACCTAGCAACAATTTATAAGAAATTTTGGAATTTTCCTGCAGCTCACAATTTTTAGGCTTCTTTGCTTTCTCTTCTAAATACTGCAATTTAGGGGGAGGGTATAGCATTAAGTTGCATTAATATATATTTAAATCATTTTCTCTGACCATTAAATCATTTGCTGTTTTATAGAACTTAGTATTTTTGGAGTTAATATTTGGAAATCTTTAGTGGCATGTGAAGTCAACATATAGCTGTTAAATGCCAACTTTAATTCCTCAGTATGAAACTTTTCATTCTGCTTGAGTTTATCTTGGGTTTTCAAAGCCAGGCTGATGGCTGATTCCTAAACTTCGGAGAGAAATTTTTAGGAACATTGGATGAAATGGTTTTTATTCTCCTCTATTTTTTTAATAATGATGAAATATGTTGAATGTACAGCGGATCAGCATATGCCTATTACTCTTTGACTCAGCTTAAATCTAACATGTTACCATATTTTCTTTAGATTTATTTTCAGGAATTAAAACATTGCAGACAAAATTAAAACTTATTTACTGCCTCCCCATCTTCCCTTCTCCTCAAATACAATTCTTAAATGTAACAGTATCCTGAATTTGATATTTATCATTCCTATATATACTTTGGGTTTTTTTTTTACAGTATTCATATAGGTTTCCATTAAATACGTATCCTTCTTCAATGTTCTTTTGCCTCTTTTGCCTGTGATTTAACTATGCTGGTATGTGAGGTGCTGTTTCATTTTGTTAATTGATACATGTGGTCTATTAGATGAATATACTAATCCTCCTCTGGTAATGGACACTTAGACTGTTCCCCAAATTTAATTTTACAAACTGTGCTGCCAGTAAACGTTTTGTGAGTACTTTTTGTGTGTATGTGTGAAAGAGTATGTTAGAGTGTACACCTAGAAGTGGAATTTCTGAGTCAAAGGACATGAATATTCTCAATATCCTCCTTTACTAGATGTTGCCAAATTGCTCTCCAAAGTGCACGAGAGAGACTCTCACCATCAGTACATGAAATTGCTAATTGTCTATATATTTATCAACATTTGTTCTTGTTAAACTTTTGCCAGTCTGCATACATATTATGAGTCCTCACTGATTTAATTTATGTGCCACTGATTGTGAGGCACAGGGCTTTTTCATATATATTCAGGTTTACTTGTCTGAGAATTGCCTGGTGATATCATTTGTTCACTCTTCTGCTTTTTGTTTAGTTGTAGTTTTATAAAAAAAATAAATCCTGAATACTAATCTTTGTAGTTCTGATCTTTGCAGTTGTCTCCAAGTTTGTGACCTGTGGTTTCAATTTGCTTCTTTTGTCCTTGATTGATTGGCATTGCATCAAATTTATAGGTTAATTTGAGTACAATTCATATTTTTATGATATTGAGTCTTCCAATTCATGAACATATTTTATTTCTCCATTTGTTATAATCTTTTATGTCCTTCAATAATTTTTGCAGCTTACTCTATAAAGGTTTTGCTCAGCTTCTGTTAGTTTTATTCTCAGGTTCTTTTTAGCTTTGGTTAATACTATAAATAGGATCTTAGTTCTTTTTCTATTGAATTATCTAATTGGTTATTACTTGTATAGGGGTTTGCTGTTGATTTTAATATATCAGTTTTGTTTCCAGAAGCCTTGCCAAAATTTCTTGTTAGTTCTGATAGTTTGTACTTACTCTTGGATTTTTCTATGTAGATAGTTCTATCATTTGCAAATAATAACAGTTTTATCTTATCCTTTCCATTTTTATACCTGCTTTATTTTCCTTGTTTAATTGTATTGTCTAGGACCTTCATTAAAATGTTAAATAGAAGTGGTGAGAATGGGTATCTTTGTCCTGACTTTTATGAGAACACTTATGTTTAAGTTGTTAAAAGATAATCTTCCAAGAAGTCAAGGAACTACTGATGTATTCCTAATTTGCCATATAAAAATAGGTTTTTAAACATGAAAAATGCTGATTTTTGTTAAATGCTATTTCTGCATCTATTCAGGTCACATATGTGTTTGTTGTTTTATTTTGTTAATTTGGTTAATTACACTGATTAATTCTTCCAGTGTTGAACCAGCCCTTCATTTCTTGGATAAACTCAGTTTGGCCATGATATATTCTCTTTTTTACACATTCCTGGATTTGATTCACTGTTTTTTTAAGGGATTTTTGCATGAGTAAGATTAGTCTGGAATTCTCCTTTCTCAAATTTCCCTTGTCAGATTTTTGTGTCGTGGTTATACAGGCCACAGTGAATGAGTTGGACAGCATTTGCTCTTTTTTTAGTCTCTAAAATAGTTGTTTATATACAGAAGTTATGTATTTCTTGAAAGTCTGATAAATTTTGCATTTGAAATTGTGTGAGCCTGTTGTATCTTGAAGTGGGAGACTTTTGATTACACATTCCATTTGTTTAACAGTATTGTTTTCATTTTCATTTTTAATTTTTTAGGTCTTCCTTAGACTGTTCTGGTTTTTTGTTTTTTTTTTTTTTAAAGATTTTAATTATTTATTTGAGAGAGAATGAGATAGAGAGAGCACAAGAGGGGGGAGCGGGAGAGGGAGAAGCAGACTCCCCGCTGAGCAGGGAGTCCGATGCGGGACTCGATCCCGGGACTCCAGGATCATGACCTGAGCCGAAGGCAGTCGCTTAACCAACTGAGCCACCCAGGCGCCCCTGTTTTGGTTTTTTATATTTTCCTAGAAAATAGTCCTTTCATCTAATTTTTCTGTTTATCAGTTTTGCCAAAGGTTTATTTTATAAGTTTTTTTTTAAATGATCCAGCTTTCCACTTTTTTGTTCCTTTCTATGCTTTCTATTTTCTATTATAATAATTCCAGTGCTTATTTTTGTTTTCCTTCCTTTTAACTTTCTCTAAGTTCAGTCTGACGTTATTTTTCTAACTTCTTGAAATATTTTACTCACTTATTTTTTCACCTTTCTGGTTAGTTAGTAAAGGCACTGAATACTGTCTGCTCACCTCATTGTGTACCTTTAGGTGCATCCCACAAATGTTGCTATGTAGTACTTTTGCTGTCTCTAATTTCTAAATATATATATTTTAAATTTCTATTGTGATTTCGTTTTTAACTCATTTAATATTTAACAGTGCTTTTAAAGTTTCCATACATCTAGAGGCTGAGGACTGTCATTTTAGTGTTGATTTCTTAGTGCAAATCATTGTGTTTTAGGGCTCTCGCTAATTCTGTCCTTGGGGCAGTGAGTACTTAGCTCAGGGCTGGAGTGTGAGCCTGTGCCTTGTTCTTTTCTCTCTAGGTGAGCCGTTGATTATGAATCTGTAACCCTGTTCAGGAAGCCTTTGCTATTCACCTTGCCTGCCTCAGAGTGCTTATCCCTGACACCCCTCTGGAACTGAAGTCTTGGGTAGCATTACATACTTCTGGGCTCAGAACCCAGCATATCATTTGTTTCACACTGCTTTGCAGTTTGTCTTCTGTTCCCAGTCCAAGGAGATGTTAATCTTGTCTTTGAACACAGCTATGGTTCTTCGTCTTTTTTTTTTTTTTTTGCTTTTCTCTTTTTACGAATAATCTATCATTTCTATGTATTTAGAGTAGAGGGATTTTGACTTTCAGTATCTTTCATAGTGTTAAAGCATTTACTCCTCTGTAAAGATGAAGAACTGACATAATATCCTCACTTCCCACTTCTCACCATCCAATTACACTATATGTACTTACGGTCTAAATTTTTCATTTTGACTAAGCACCTCTCTTCATACGTCTTGAAAATTCCTCTTTGCTTTATGGTCATGCAGAACAATACTTTTATAGGAACATTGCTCTTTTTTTTTTGGACCCTTCAGAAGTGATGATTCCTAAATAAAATAACACTTTTGCATTGTGTTGAATATTCTCAATGTAACTTTTTAAAAGTCTTAAATTTTCATATAAAACTGAAGATTGTGTTGCCTGTTGAGAACCAGCTCACTCAAGTAACAGTGAATCATAAGGCCAAACAGAATTGATTGGGAATTGGCAGGATTCTGCATTCTCAGGGCTTATCAGGAGATTGAGTGGAAGCTAATCACTTCACTGCAAAAATAGCTAGAAATGTAAAGCTTCCTCTTGCACTTGGTAAAGCATATTGATAGTACTTAGATGATAATAATAAAGCTAACTAAGTGCATTATTCCAAGCATACTTTGATGGATAGTAAGAATATAGGTCTTGGTTTAAGGGAGGTATTAAAGAATGTATGTCCTCTATCAGCGGTGTTCATGACTGAGAGTAGTGCCTACATGCTTTAAAACAATTTTTAATAATTTTTTTAAGTCAGCTCTGTGCCCAGTGTGGGGCTTGAACTCACGCCCTTGAGATCAAGAGTCACATGCTCTACTGACTGAGCCAGCCAGGCACCCCAAGTGGCTACATGTTTTATACAGAGCTAGCCAGGAGCATTATTTATACCATGACCCACCCACTGATTTTTTTTAGATCCTTATTCATGAGGCACAAGCTACTCAGTAAAATTGTATGCATGTCATCATCTATCATCATCCAACGTTACTCTTCTGGAGCATTATCCTCTCCAGGATGATGAAGGACCATAAGACTCAGGTCAGTCTTCTAAATATAATGTCAGTACATGTTCAGGTCTAAAATTTAGCCAAATAGGGAATTCCACAGCCTGATGCTTGTGGCTTTCAGAACTGATGTGGCCCAAAGCTTAGTGGACCACCTTGTTCTTTGAATACTGCAAATTATTTCTATTCATTCAGTATGCAGAATATGTGATTTATAATAATTCTACATTAAAATGGATGATAACTGAACACAAGAAAGAAAGAAAGGTTATAAAATTAAGTTGTGTTGCTTGGGGATTCCATATATACACACTTAATGTATATATACACATATATATACACATTTAATGTAGACCTACGTTTCTCAAATATAGAAATCAGTTGTACTTTAATTCATACCTCAGAGGAATAAATGGTCTGTTTTAGTAGGAACTGCCTTTCTCTAAATTAATTAGGCCCCTTGATGTTTGAGATGCTAAACAGAAATTTTTTAAAATAATTTTATAGTCATGGAAATTCTCTTAAAAAGTTTCATTATATATCATATTTGAGACTGGAGCTTTTAGAGCACTGGGCTGTTATTCAAGTTCCCAAAACCAAGGATCAAACTCTGTTTACAGTAATAATTTTGCTACTTGGTCCTCACATCACAATGCTAGCTGAATCTCTGAGGAGTTAACTTAAAAGTAGATCATATATTTTATACATTTTGACCTGGAAGGTTTCATGTTGTTCTCAGCCTAATTTTATTGAATCCTGAGTACCATTTCTGTTTGTGTCTTATTTCTCTTGTAGTTTTAATTTCTTTGAAAAATCTATATGGGTCTTTCAGCTACTGAGTGTAGTCACTACACTCTAAAGCAAGGCCTTTTTTCTTGTGGATAAACTTATATGACCTGTGGGGGTGAAGCACATATTAATAATATTTGAATGTTGGGGGGGGCCCTTGCTGTTCTACACAAGGAGTTAGCAACATTTGTTTCTAGCCAACTAGGCACTCAACAAATAATATGCTGAGTGAATGAATGGCCATAAATTCTTCTAGAACTTGCTACAACTTCTTTAACTTTTTAGTGCCATATCTGTCATTATCAAAGGTAAAAAGGAAAATATTTTCTGCCATCTACAAGTGTCAAGGGACAACTCAGCAGGGGTTGGTAAATTAAGACCCTCAGCCAAATATAGCCTGCCTCCTGTTTTTGTATGATATGAGCTAAAAATTATTTTTACATTTTTGAATGGTTCAAACAGAAAATCAAAAGAAGGATAATATTTTGTGACATGTGAAAATTATATGAAATTCCAGTTTCTGTGCTCACAAACAAAGCTTTATTGAAACATAGCCATGTTCATTTATTTACATATTGCTTTTGCACTATAAGGGATGAGCTGTGTAGTTAAGGCAGATTCTATATAAACTGCAAAGCCTAAAAAATTTATTGTCTGGCTCTTTAAATGAAAAAGAAAAAAAAAAAAAAACTGTTCGCCAACCCCTGACTTAGAGGATTGATGAAATGGTTTTCATAAAGAAATCTACTAGGGGAAAAACAGTGCTATATGAGCACAAAAGCATTACGACTATTTCATTTCTAAATCTGTTGCTATTATTTCTGAGCTGTTTGCTTGCAGGCCTTATAATGGTAACACGTGCTAATGCACAAGAATAGAACAATAACTCCTACCATAATTGTCCACCTTCATAGAAAACTGCAGGTAGAGCTGCAGCCAGATGTTTAAAGAATGGGAACTGAAATGAAAATGTGAAAGTCTTTACTGGGGGAAAAAAAAGGATAAATGATATAGGAATTGTACCTAAGACCTGCTAAGAAGCACAGGCAAAAGAATTGTTTGACTTTAATTCAGGTGTATAATCCCTGGGATGGATTTTTAATTGACAACCTCACAGAAATTTTGTAAGACCATAAAATGGTTTTCTCTTCTAAGGCAAAAACCTTAATTTTCGTGAAGTTTACATAACATTAACCCGTTCAGGTGAAGTTACATTTGATTTTATTAATAATGAGTCATTTAGAAAAATCTGGCAGTTTATTTACAATTCTAATATAAAGCCTTGGTGAGATGTTTATATCCCTAAGGGGTAACTGCATAGGGTTTTAATTCAGTGGCAGCAGGAGGAAAAAGAATGAGGTATCAAATTTGGAATAATATAAGGAAAACTGAGCAAATTTTAGGACTACAGCCATATTTTAGGGCTAAATGCTTACAACAGGCTATCTTAAAACAGTACAAATGGAAGTGAAGTTTAACTAATGAAGTTCATTTAACTAATGTAGACAATAAAACCAGATATTTCACTCCTCGAATGGGATTACATTTTGGCAGTTATCTAGTTAATTTGATTCATGGGGATTTGTAAATTAGATCATTCAGAGTCTGTAGTGAAATGGTGTTTTGAATGCAGCCCAGTGGTCTCTAGAGAAATAATCAATTCTTTGGAATTCATCTGAAGAATTAAGTTTTATCCTAATTACTCACCTGGAGACCTAACTTGAATTTTCAATCATTTGACTTGGTAAAAAAATAAACCTGGGCCTTCCATTTAGAAAAACGCTCCATGGAACAACTTTTGAAAATTTTGAGTCCAGGAACGACAGGTCCAAAGCCTACGTTCTTGATCAAAAACAAAAAAAAATCAATTATATTGCTTCATGGAGTTAGGAGATCTATTCACTTGTTTATTTAATAAATATTTATGAAATCCTTCTATGTACCAAGAACTTGTGTAACCACTGGAAACACAGAAGTAAACATGTGGATGAGACAAATAGGTTCTCTGCCTTCTTGGAGCTCATGTTCTTGTCAGGCAAGAAAGATAACTATGTTTAAAAAGATAATTTCAAAGGTAGTTCGGTAGAGACTGAGATATGAGGCAGTACTCTAGTGGGTGTGGTCAGGGAAGTCCTCCCCTAGGAGGAAGTTTGGAGCCAAAACCTGAATGGCAAGAAGGACCCAGTCATGGGGAATAGAGAAGATCCACCCAAAGATGTGAAAATAACCTAAGTGTGGAGGCAGATTTCATTCCGTAGAGTATTTGGTTTCATTCAACAGTGAAGCCCAACCCATCTTTTTTTTTTCTCCTTTTTAATGAATACTAATGAAACACCTTTGAAGGATGATTATGACATGGACTTACTACTATCATTCGTTTTGTTATACTTAACATTTTATAACTCAGAAGTTAAATGTTTTTATGCACATCATTCCAGTGTGAGCCTCATGTGGTGTGGGTACTAACAATCACCCTATTTCATAGAAAAGAAGACTTGGGGTACAGGAAGGTCAAGTAGCTTACTGAAAGCCACTCAGATGAGAGTTTCATGATTGTGGAGGTAGGACCTTGAAGCCAGACTTTTTGTTCCAAATTCCCAAATTGCTCATTTTATTACACCATTTCCGCCTTAAGCTACACTTGTAATCATGAGAGTCTAAGTACTAATTAATATCCACAGCAGACAACATATTTCTGTCTGATAAAGATTGCTACTATGCGCTACTTTAAGTGATCAGAACAAAATTTTCCATCTGGAGCTTCATGATGGCTTATGATCAAAATAAAGGATATGATTGATTTTATATACCATCACATATAGTATATAATGTGATATATCATATTTTGGCTCCCTCTTTTCAAAATAACTCAACCTGGGTAAATATCAACATTGTTACGGGTTTATTTTTAAAAGGAGAATTGTTCTTTGGACATCAAATCAGTCATAGTGTAAATTTGCAATCTGGTGGGGATTGGTTTGGTTTATTTTTTGTTCTGTTTTTGTTTTTGAGCTGCCCTGACACTAATGCTAAAATGCCCATCTGCTCTGGCTGGGCTTGTGGGGGTATTCATTGACTTGATGTCCATAGTAAAGTAGTGTACATCGTCTTATGTGCAAAACACATTTGGCTAAGGTTGACAGGATTTTCATTTTCCATTCACAGATGTAAAGCATTTTCAATATAACACAAGCCTCAGCATAACAAAGTCAGCAATTTATGAGAGGCACACAGCTCTGCTTACCTTTCATTTGCCAAAGGCTGATGGGAAACATCTATATTGCTTGTTCAATCTGTTAATTGTATGTTTTCATCCAAGCTGAACTGACAAGCTGAGATCTGTCCACTCATATTAGTCTGTAGGGATGTGCTTGTCAATAAACTGCTTTACATGTGACCTATAACTCAAGTAATTCTTAATAAAACAACATTTGAAAGGTTATCTACACTTTACCATTACATTTGTGGCACACTCTAAAGAATAGGATATAAACTTCAAAGATTGCAGTTTCGTCATCCCTAAGGTTTAGAATTTAATTAATTTGAGATTGGTTACCATGAACTTTGAGGAAGGAATTAGGAAATTTACCATTGAAAATATTATGCTTTTAATTTTTAAATTACTCAAACTTTTACAAGGAATTGGAAGAAGTTTGGATAAGTAACATAGTGAGTTTCAGACATTTTTCTCCCCAAATAAGACCTGAGAAAATTGTTTCAAAACCCAAAGTGTAGAATCTTTGAACTAGAAGCATAGTGGGCTATGAGCCCCTTGAGAGGAGTATCACAACTGCTTAGCTCTGGGTCTAGTGTATAAAAGGTGCTTAGTAAACAATTGATGAATAAATCACCAGTCTAACTTACTAATTATACTATTTTTGAATCTGAGGCCCAAAGAGGTGAAATGACTTTTACATAGTCACACAGCAGTTTAATGGTAGAAGAGGAAAGAGAACTCTGGTCTCTTGAATTCCAGTCTGCTCACCACCCTTTCATCTCTGATCCTATGTTTCTTCTAGTTTATTTACTTTGTTTCCTCAATCCTAATTTCCAGTGACTTGGATTGAGTAGGTGAATGGCTATGTAGGCTAAGTCCCAATATAAGGCTACACTCTCAAAACAGAAAGCTTAGATACTCGATCAAAGCATATGTATGGAGCTTGTAAGGTTAATAATGATTCCTCCCATAAAGGGGTCAGTTTTTATTCGCTGTGTCTACCATAGGTTGACTCTCAGCAGTGACACCTGAAACTAATGTGCAGCACAGGTTTTTCTCATTAAAGAGGTGTTGGGCAACATTGGGAGCAAGAACAGTTTCTGAATAAATGATCAAGTTGAATTCCTTGCTCTGATATATTACATATATGCTCCTATGATATATTGCATAATCCTTTGGGAAGTGTTATCTTATTGATGCGCTGGAGGGAAGGTTTCACTAAGCATTGCCAGATAAAACACAAGATGCCCAGCTGAATTTCAACTTCAGATAAACAATTAATATTTCTTTTTTGTATAAATGTGTCCCAAATGGGATTTATTTGCTAAACCTGGCAATCTGAGATTATCAGTCATGCAAAAACACCCAAGGATGTCTCTATTTGCTTTTTGACAGCCTGCTCTTCATTGCTTGGTTTTAATAGTTGTAGTGATTGCTTTACTCACCATCCTCTTTACCGTGTGTTTAGTGAATCTTCAGAACATTACTTCGGGCCAGTTGCTGGCGATTTACATGACCTGTTAACAGATTAGCTATCCAGACATAATGGAAACCTTTCCCCAGAGCCCTTTGCGAGCTGGGGCAAAACCCCAGAAACTATTTTGTAACCTATGCAAACACATACCCCCTTTTAAGAAATATAAAAATGTGTCTCCCTGAACTCCACTGAGAATGTTATTTTCTATAGATTCTTTTAGAAACTATTTTATGTTTTCTATTTTACAAATATAAAATATTATGATAGTAAGTAGGCTTTTTCAAGTTACACTCCATATAACATTGCTCTAGAGATTTTGAAATCCACCCCTAGAGAACAAGGCCCCAGTCGAGAATCAGTGCTCTCTGTGAGAGGGTAAAACCAGTGAAAAGTCAAGTATTCTCTCAAGCTCTACTCAAAATTTTTGGGGTGCCTGGGTGGCTCAGTTGGTTGAGTGACTGCCTTCAGCTCAGGTCATGATCCTGGAGCCCCGGGATCGAGCCCTGCATCCAGCTCCCTGCTCAGCGGGGAGTCTGCTTCTCCCTCTGACCCACTCCCCTCTCATGCTCTCTCTCTCTCTCAAATAAATAAATAAAATCTTTAAAAAAAATCTAAAAAATTTTTTTTGTTTTATTTTTTGCTGTCAGTGTTTCTCAAAGGGTAACTTCAACAAAGGTTAAATAATAATTACATAATTATTCTAGTGTGTATTAGAAAATAATGGTTTCCATTCTGTTATAGAGATAGAAAGCTTCAGTTTGGAAACCACTGGTCCATATAGAAAGCAAAGAAATAGTTTGTCTTTTAAAAAATTCTATTACCTTCCAATTTTTCCTCCTATATTGATCAGCTGTTTGGGCCTTTTGTAGGTAAGCAGAAGACTGCTGCCGTTAAAGATGGCAGGCCACGTACATACTTGAAAAGCCTTTTATTGTTAATACCTGTAACATTATAATACTTTGCATTTGTTCTCACTTACCTTTTCAACACAGGGATACAATGATATTATTCCCATTTTGCAGATGAAGAGACTAAAACTCTGACTGAAGACATGCCTGGTTAAACTATTGAGGATCAAATCATAATCTTTATTATAAACCATAGCTTGTTTTTATTTCTGTTGAATTAGTTTTAAAAATTACATTATCGCACATTTCTGTGCTTCAAGTGTCTATTGATATATGAGCTATTAGATTTAAAGGAGGAAGTTTTTATGAGAAGATTAATATCTAGGCAATTATAGCGCTAGGAAAGAAGCTTAGAGCCATGTATTAATTCTCCTCATAGATGTTTGTTTTATTTTCACCCAAATGATAGATTTAGCATCATGCAAAGAAATATGTAATAGCAGTGTTTTGTATTGTCTCATCCACTTGTGGGTTAAATTTGCTGAGCTGCTCTAGCAGTCCCAGGGTTCACACACTTAATCTGGTTAGGCTGTTGCCTGCCGATTAACTAGGACTTATTGATTTTTTTCAAGTTGGAGAGTACTGTGACTCAGAAATCTTTACCCTCTGATTTAATCAACCTAAAATAAATACCAAACTTAAACTGATTTCTGAGTTTATCACATAATATCACTCAAGCGCGGACCATCATTTATCATTGTGGCATATCCTGGCCTGCTAAATAAAGGAAAACACAAATTACCTAGTGCAATTTTTTGGTGTAAAGGTATGAAAACACCGTTTTGTTAATTAATTAGACATCTAATATTAGTTCTTCATGCTAACAAAAGTCAGAAATGAATAATCAGGATCTTTAGTGGTTTCTGTAATATGAATTATGTATTTTAAGGTTATTTCAGATTAAAGTATTAAGCACTGATTACTATTAAAATTAAATATGAAGATATCAGGCTTATTTTAAAATGCATAGTCTGTCTTATAACAAAATTTCTACAGTATTAAAATTTAGATAAAATGTCTAAAATCCTACCCTAAAGCAATCATTATAGTTACTCTTCATTTATGATTGTCCGCCCTCATTTACGTAGACATTTTTATTTTTGAGACAGTTTCGTCTTTTCTGTTTATCATCATAGAACATAAAAAGTTACCAGCCGCTTTAGAGAGGAGGACAATGGGGTGTAGGAAGATTAAGTAACTTCATAAATGACTTTTCTAAAACTTCTTCCTCAGCCAGCACTAGACAGGAATTGTAAATATTGAACATTTTGGGGCTCTGTTTTCCTGATGAAAAAAATCATTCATGAAAATGTGAAATATTGCTTGTTAACTAAGTAGCCAATCTATACAGTGCCCAACTTTTAGGTACTTTGAAGATACCTGGTTGATTATTTTCACTGGTAAATCAGATGCTTGACAACTGTGTTGACCTAGCCATCTTCTATATATTTACATAAAGCTAAAATACCGTGTTAGTCAATCAACTAGATACTACATGCCCTCAACTAATATCCATGAATTGTTTTGATCTCATGCACACCCATCTTAGGTCTTGTGCTATACCAGTGTTTTCGTGTTTCCTTCCTTTACCATATATTTGATTTTAGGGATAACAAAGTACATTTCACGTTAAATATAGTTCTCATGTGCTTTAGAGTGTTTTCTTACAAATCCAACTATTATACTATTCCATGAATATCGAAGTCACTTCCAATTGACTATAATGAGATTATCAAGATATATATCAAAGATAATACTTTAATTAAAGTATTATAAT
The DNA here is from genome assembly GCF_054177405.1 of Leptonychotes weddellii. Lineage (NCBI taxonomy): Eukaryota > Metazoa > Chordata > Mammalia > Carnivora > Phocidae > Leptonychotes > Leptonychotes weddellii. Next base: position 21,614,804 of record NC_138385.1, read on the forward strand.
CTAAAAAACTGGCTCTGGGTATGATGATATGATTAAATTTTTACAATTATATGATGCTTTTATTTTAAAGTACAGTTGTAAATATATTAAATTTGAAAATTTAGTACTTAAAAATTGTAAGGAGCCAATTCATTTCTGCATAGGTAGTCTCATTTTAATATTTGAAAGTGGACAGGGATCTGTTCTTACTTTATATCACTGGAATGTGAGATCATTTTTCTTCTAAAGTTTTCAAGAACACGTAAAGTAAACCTTAGATTCTATTAGCGGAACATTTATCAAAATATGTTTTCTAGAGATGCTCCTTAAACAACACATGCACATGTATACACACACAGCAGCAACAACAACAATCAAAAGTTTATCATTTAATATAATGGAGAGATACTGCATACTTAATATGCTTTCATCTTAGAGATTCCCAACGTATCTTAGTTTACTAGAAACTCCAAAAAGTTCTGCAATAAAGAAACCTGTTTATTTAACCCAGTGTTTCTTAAACTCATTTGACCATAGAATTCTTTTTGTGGATGTGTATAATAATTATTAGCTCCTGAAGAATGGATATTATGGGGAACACACTTTGGCTAATGCTGGCCTCGTCTAATTTCTTTCATTATTCTTTTGGACTAAATTTTGAACAGCAACTTAGTTTCCTGGAAAGAGCGTAGAGCTAAGAGGCAGGAAACTTTTCATTACCATATTCCTAGCACCTAGCACAATTTCTGAAAAGGGACACATCTCCTCTGTTGTTACAAGCTTGCTCTAGTATCTGGGACTAGTCTTTGAATATTTGATTCTTAAATATTTTTGTCTTAAAAAAAGAAAGATCACTTGCCCTATATATTTAATAGATGTTGAGAAAATAATGGAAATTAAAATAATTTGAAAGTAAAAGTACAATATAAAAACGTTATGTTCTTTTTTATGCAGAAATATTCAGGGGAGAAAATATCATGATATCTGGAATTTACTTTAAAATACTCCAGCTAAAAAAAATAAATGAAGCACGTTTAGCAAATAGGTGATAGGTATGTGGGTGTTTATTATATATTATCTATTTTTATGTGTTTCAAAATTTTCAGAATAAAAAGTCTTGAAAAGTCAAAAAATGGTATGCTCTTTGTATATAAAGCTGCAGTTACTAATTCAGACATGTTTGCATGATTTTATAGAACGAAGTATAAGATTGCAGAGAAGCATGCCTATTTTGTCATCTTGTTCTCCCTGTAACCAAGGGCAGACATTTGTTGAACTGTCAAATCTGGTTAGGGTGGTCACATCAGAATTTTCCAACTGACTGAAATGAGATTTGAACTTAAAATCTTATACTCATTATGACCATGCTCTAGCACAGTAATTCCCAGTGTGTTCCTTGAACCAGCAGTGTGGACAAAGCCTGGGAACATGCTGGAAATGCAAATCCACAGGTCCAATCCCAGACTTAACTGAATCAGAAGCTCTGGGAGTGGAGTCTAGAGATCTGTGTTGTAACAAGCCCCCCCAAATGATTCTGATGCATGCTCAGGTTTTAAAATTACTACCGTAACCTACTGTGTTGATCTATATAGACTGAAGTGCAATATGAAAGCTCCATTTTTATCATTGGCATTGTGTGAATTCTCTCTTAACTTTAAATAGGAAAAAGTTAACAGGGATTGTATCATGGATTGACTTAACATGCTGCTTCTCTATCTTTAGGGCGCTGTTTACACAGGTTGAGTAGATTGAGTGAGGAGCTAGGAATGTGTCTACCATTTTAATTACCTGAGAGCCTTGCTGCATGCCACAGTGGTCCCATCCACACAAGGCATGCTTACGGGATGAGAACCTTTCATTCTGCAGGTATATTTAGACCCATCATTCAAGTTGTTGTTGATGGCTTATTATCTTGGTTTTGTGACAAGGATATTATCTAGCAGGGTCTGTTTATCTGTGGATAGTAGATAGCAGCCTATCTCCATCCCTGCAGCATATATAAAAGCACACAAGTTACTGGATCCTAGAGTTAGGGCTCAGTTGCTATTTAACTATGAACTGGTCACTGAAGTGGAAACATTACTCTCAGTTTTGGTAAAAAGCAAAAGGGACCCATAGTCATCAGGCTGAGGCTTCCAGAAGTTATAAAGTGGTCCAAACTGTTCTCCTTGAGGCTTTCTGGTAGAGGTGGCTAACGTTTTGTATCTTGAAAATAAAATTCTAGGTCAGGCATCTTCAGAGGAATTTGTAGAGCTTTGCATTCCACTATTAACTTGTTGAATTAGAGAGGAGGGTAATTATTTCAATATGGGAGAAATTGATGAGGAAATGGAAATTTGGGAACTTTTCTCTAATTGTGTAGTTGGCATGATATATGTATTCTAAATGCAAAGCAATGTAGCCCTCTTTTCTTACAGTTTTTAATAAGGAAGGCCATTTTGTTGGTCATATTTCACTTTTTATGATAACACTTGGCTGAAGTTCTTCCCTAATGTTCATGGAAACCCAGGACTCAGGCATAGCACCACAGGAAATTTCCTGAAAATGTCTCCTTACTTTTGTTGCCCCATCAAAAAATTACAGAAGCTTTTGGCTTCATAGAGACCATGGCCATTTCTAATCCTGACAGCGGCAGTGTGAGATTTACTGGCACTTTCTTGCTGGCAAATTGAGGGCATGTTCTCACTTTGTACACTGAATTAGAATTGCAATAGGTTTTACCATTTACAGTGTTTCCTTCCCTGCCTACTTTTAATTTATTCAATTCTAGAGCAATGAGGACTGTGAAAAATTTCCGGTCCCATTTAACAAATCTCTTGGGTCAGTCAGGAGTTAAGTCAATTTATGAAGAAGTGAGTTATGGAAACCAGAGTGTCTTTTAATTAGTCAATAGAATTACTTGGGCTTGTAAAGGAAGGACCCAATTTTTTTGGTCTTTATCTTGCAGTTACTACAGTAGAGTCTAGTAAGAAGGAAAAAATGAGGGAGTAAGTCTTATGGAAGTAGTCCATTTTCTTCTTTTGCTTGATTTTCATCTAAATCTGTAGGAAATGTTTTTAACTAAAACCCATTTGGAAAGGGCTTAATTTTGTGAGTCAAATGTACAGCAATAAATATTGAAGCCATTTTTTAGCTTTGAGATATAATTGACAAATAACATTGTATGTATGTAAGGTGTACATTTGATTTGATACACACTGGAAATTGATTACCACGATCAAGCTAATTAACACATCTATCACCTTACATAGTTACCTTTATTGTGTGTGGTGAGAACACTTAAGATTTACTCTCAGCAAATTTCAAGTACATAGTAGAGTATTGTTAACAATCATCACCATGCCGTACATTTACATCTCCAAAATTTATTTATCTTGTAACTGAAAGTTTGTATTCTTTGACCAACATCTCCCCCATTTCCCTCAACCCCCAGCCCCTAGCCACCACCATTCTTTTGATACTGGGGACTCTGGCAGGAAACCAGGCTTTCAGTCTAGGACAGGTTAAAGGCAAGTTCATGATTTATGATGCTCAGGAGATTCAGGGGTACCAAGACACTTTTGTGCTTTGGCTTAGCAGGAAAGGACCCTCAGTCACTCAGAAGAGCAAGTGACTTAGAGGACAGGTCTGACTGACAGCCTTTATGTACATAATTCAAGAACTATTTTGTTGGCCCTAGAAGGCATTCTCCATTTATAGAATTAAAAGAAATTCACCAAGTTCCAAACTTAATTGAACAAATATTGAGCACTTTGCTCTCTGAAGGAGACAATGTATAGCAATTATAATATAAAGTAGTAAGTTTAATGGTAGTGCAAGGATAGGGTGCTATAGGAGCCCAGGTGAGAAGCACTATGTAATTTAAGCCCTTGTTCATTCATCAAAGGAATACTTACTGGATACTTACTCTGTTCCAGGCACTAGGTGCTGAGAATGCAGTGGTAAATTAAAAAGACTTAGCTCCTGCCTTCCAGGGGCATATAGTATAGGAGGGAAGAAAATTAAACAGCTATATTCCACAGGTGTGATCAGTTTAGTCATTCCAGGGTCATAGATACCATCATGATAAGCAATGGAATCTCATCTTTTGACCTGAAATGTGTGTGTGTGTGTGTATGTGTGTGTGTAAAATCTCTCTAGACAGACAGAGGTATAAGTAAAGGTAGAGGTAGGGGTAAAATTAGATATATGCACATGAAGTTAGGGTAAGTAATACTTATTGCTATAACAACTCTCAAATCACAGTGGTTAAACACAATGAAAGTTATTATTTTTTTTCTTTTGCTTACTTCATTGTCCAGTGTGCATTGGTGGGATAGGAGTTTAGGGATTCCACCCTATGCACCATGTCTCTCATTTTGGTACATAGACTTTTCCTGCAGTGCATCCTTGTATGGACATATCTTAACACCCTAACTAGGTTTCTAGCCTCCTTTAGAATCTTACCTTTTATTAGTTTCCCCGGTGCCTATCATATGCTTGTTGAAGATAATTTTCTAGAGATGTATAGATTATTAAATAATGGAGTGGATTCAAAGTGAGTTGAATCATAGATGGTGAAAGCAGGGAAAATAACTTGGAGATCACTTAGTTCCAACTACCTCATTTTACAGATGAGGAAAGTGAGGTCTACAAAATAGTTCTGAGACTATTCATTTCTCTCAGTGAGTCTCACCTGACATAGTCAGCCAAGTCGAAGCCCTATGTTCTATGGAAAGGGTATCGTGAAACCAGAGGAGGTGATAAAATGTAGTTAACTATGGTGTGCCCTGTTTCCCATTACTTTGCAAGGCAGGCTAGAGGGGTGTTTTAGCTAGCACACAGTTTCTAGTCCTTGGACCCCCTTTGTCATCCCATAAATTTATAGGTATAAGGATTCTTTTAAATATATAGCAGAATTTGAAAAGAACTGAAGTTAGACCAAAAAATAATTAAAACAAGGTCATCATATATGTACTTACAGGATGACTGAAGTACACTCTTAGGATACTGGGCATGCCCTTGGCAGACTTGTTGTAGGCAAAAATCCCTCTGGAACTTAATCAAGACTCTAGTTTGAATTGAAGTAAGTTGGGGGTGGGGAAGTGAGCTCATTCAACTACAGTAAATTTAATTCCAGAGAAGTCAGTTTCTGGTTGTGATTAGAAGTCTTTGGAAGCAGCAAAAACTAAAACAGGAGACTCAATCTCATAGAGTCAGCTGCTGGAGATGAATTTGGGAAGTGTTTTAGTTCAGAATATACAGGCATGCTTCATTTTATTGTGCTCCACAGATACTGAAAGTTCATGACAACTCTACACTGAGCAAATCTATAGGCGCCATTTTTCCCACACCATTTGCCTACTTTGTGTCTCTATGTCACATTTTGGTAATTCTTGCAATATTTCAAACTTTTTCATTATTTTTTAAAGGTTTTATTTATCTTTTTGAGAGAGAAAGAGAGAGAGTGAGCAAGCATGCAGGTGTGAGCTAGGGGAGGAGCAGAGGGGGAGGGAGAGGGACAAGCAGACTGTGCTGAGTGCAGAGTCTGTCCTGGGGCTCTATCACAGGACCCTGAGATCATGACCTGAGCTGAAACCAAGAGTCAGATGGATGCTCAACTGACTGAGCCACCCAGGTGCCCCCAAACTTTTTCATTATTATTATATTTGTTTCAGTAATCTCTGATCAGTGATCCTTGGTGTTACTATCGTTAACTGTTTTGGGGGTGCATGAACCACGCCCATATAAGACATTAAACTTAATTGATAAATGTTCTGTGTTCTGACTGATATGCCTACGGGCTGTTGCCCCGCCTTTCTCCCTCTCCTGGGGCCTCTCTGTTCCCTGAGGCACAACAATATTGAAATTAGGCCAATTAACAACTCTACAGTGACCTCTAACTGTTTAAGTGAAAGGAAGAGTCCCAGGTCTCTCACTTTAAAACAAAAGCTAAGACATTAAGCTTAGTGAGGAAGGTATGTTGAAAGCCAAGATAGGCTGAAAGCTAGCCTCTTGTGCCAAACAACTAAGTTGTGAAGGAAAAGGAAAGATCTTGAAGGAAATTAAAAGTGCTACTTCAGTGAACACACAAATGATAAGAAAGCAAAACAGCCTTATTGCTGATATGGAGAAAGTTTGAGTGGTCTGGATAGTAGATCAAACCACCCACAACATTGCCTGAAGCCAAAGCCTGATCCAGAGCAAGGCCTTAACTTCCTTCAATTCTGTGAAGGCTGAGAGAGGTGAGGAAGCTGCAAAAGAAAAGTTGGAAGCTAGCAGTGGTTGTTTCATGAGGTGTAAGGAAAGAAGACATCCCCATAACAAAGAATGCAAAGGGGAAGCAGCAAGTTCTGATGTAGAAGCTGCAGCAAGTCATCCAGGAGATCTGGCTAAGATCATCAATGAAGGTGGCTACACTGAACAGCAGATTTTCAATGTAGACAAACAGCCTTCTGTTGGAAGAAGATGCCATCTAGGACTTCAATAACTAGAGAGGAGAAGTCAGTGCCTGCCTTCAAAGCTTCAAAGGACAGGCTGACACTTGTTAGAAGCAAATGCAGGTGGTGACTTTAAATTGAAGCCAGTGCTCTTTGACCATTCTGAAAATTCTAGTGCCCTTAAGAATTATGCTACATCTACTCTGTGCTCTATAAATGGAACAACAAAGCCTGGATGACAGCACAGCTGTTTACAACACAGTTAATTGAATATTGTAAGACCTACTGCTCAGAAAAAAATTCTTCCACAATATAACTGCTCATTGACAATGCACCTGGTCACCCAAGAGTTCTGATGGTGATGGACAATGAGATTCATGTTGTTTTCATGCCTCCTAACACAACATCCGTTTTGTAGCTCATGGATCAGAGAGGAATTTTAACTTTCAAGTCTCATTTAAGAAATACATTTTCTAATGCTCTAGCTGCCATAGTGATTCCTCTGATGGATCTGGGCAAAGTAAATTGAAAACCTTCTGGAAGGGATTCACCATTCTAGATGCCATTAAGAACATTCATGATTCATGGGAAGTGGTCAAAATATCAACATGAACAGGAGTTTGGAAGATGTTGATTCCAGCCCTCAGGGGTAACTTTGAAGTGTTCGAGACTTCAGTGGAGGAAGTCACTGCAGATGGCATGGAAATAGCAAGAGAACTAGAATTAGAAGTGGAGCCTAAAGATAGGACTGAATTGCTGCAATCTCATGACAAAACTTGAACTGATGAGGAGCTGCTGCTTATGGATGAACAAAGAAAGTGGTTTCTTGAGATGGAATCTACTCCAGGTGAAGATGCCATGAAGATTGTTGAAATGACAACCAAGGATTCTGAATGTTACATCAACTTAGTTGATAAAGCAGCATCAGGGTTTGAGAGGATTGGCTTCCATTTTGAAAGTTCTACTGTGGGTAAAATGCAACCAAACAGCATTGCGTGCTACAGAGAAATCATTCATGAAAGGAAGTGTCAACGGATGAAGCAGACTTCACTGTTGTCTCATTTTAAGAAATTGCCACCACCCCAATTTTCAGGAACCACCACCTTGATCAGTCAGCAGTCTTCAGCCTCGAGGCAAGACCCTCCATCGGCGAAAAGATTATGACTCACTGAAAGCTCAGATGATGGTTAGCATTTTTTAGCAATAAAGTATTTTTTAATTAAGGTACATACATTGTCTTTTTAGACGTAATGTTATTGCATACTTAATAGACCACAGTATAGTGTAAACATAACTTTTATATGCACTGGGAAGCCAGAAAATTCATTTGACTTGCTTTATTGTGAAATTTGCTTTATTGTGGTGGTCCGGAACCGAACCCTCAATATCTCCAAAGTATGCCTGTATCCCTCAAGGGGCTGGGCTTGGTGGCCAGCAAAAAAAACCCATTTGGTTGGAACAAATATAACATGTACATGGTCATTTCTCATTTTATGTGAAAAAGCAGACTCAAATAGGGTTTAGAATTTTTCATACAGTTTATTACTCAGTTTAAAAAAAAACAAAGAGGGGCGCCTGGGTGGCTCAGTTAGTTAAGCACCGTACTCTTGATTTCAGCTCAGGTCGTGATCTCAGGGTAGTGAGATTGAGTCCTGTGTCGGGCTCCACGCTGAATGGGGAGCCTGCTTGGGGTTCTCTCTGTCCCTCTCCCTGTGCCCCTCCTCCCATGCTCACGCTCTTTCTCTCTAAAAAAAATAAAAAGACTTACTATTTTGATATTAAGGCAAACAACTTCTGTTCATGCCAGAATCTCACCTGAGTACATTAACATATCTCTTCTCATATTTGTAACATTTGCATTTTGGGAATATGATGTTTTTAAAAGAATTCTGGAAATATAAATCCCACAAAACAAAGTAACTTTCCTTTGTTCATTTACTAGTCTTTGTATCCTGACATAAACAAGAAGATGGCCCCAGTGTTCAGAGACTTCTGTTATTCTCAACCATGAATATCAGAGATGAACTTTCAAGTTTCAACATTCTCCTTGCTCTAGGTCAGATAGTATTTTCAATTATTAAAGCCATAATCTTGAAGACAAGCATAATTTTTGTAGCTTACTTGTAAATTTGTAATTTTAATGACTTAGTTTATGCTGAACATGAATAATAAACTATCACCTATTAAACCTGGAGAGCACCAAAAGTTACTAATATGATTTACAATGTGCTGCAAAATGAGATTCATTATTATCTTGCATTTTTAGATTTGCAGTAGAGTAGTGTAAACATGTATTTACTTTAATTAAGGAAAGAGCAAGTGTTTTTTTAGGGCTATATTTTATATAGAAAATAGTTATCCAAGAACCAGAAAGCTGGTACTTGGTAAAAAAAATTCTCTGCATTTACTGAATTCTACCAGAAACTCTGTTCATCCTTTTGAAAGACAATAAGGCATGTCTAAAAGCTTATCTACACGTTCCTGATGGCTCCTTTCAGTTCTTGCCAGCTCACCCTGTCTTTAAAGCAAGGTCAGTGGGGAGGGCCTTTACTCAAGGGAGAGAGAATTTGAAGTATCCATGTTACTTTTCTTTTCTTTTCTTTTCTTTTCTTTTCTTTTCTTTTCTTAAATTACCTTTGTAGAAGAAGACATTTATTAGTGGGCCTTGACAGATATTTGAGACTTATAAAATCACAGGTGGAGGGATAATAGGCTAACTTTAGATCATGTTCAGACTTCTCAGCTAGCATTCCTTCAGCAACCCCCCTCCCCAACGCCCTGTAAACCCGGCCCACCATTCTGTGTCTGTCTCTTTCTGCTAACATTAACATCGGCTTCTGTTGATGTTTGTTTAAAAATGGGTTTTAGAAGGCTGCTATTTCATACGGAGTTGAGTCTTTTTCGAGTCCACTTTTATTAGCTAATCAAGTTCTATTCCTCTGTCCTCCATGGAAGATCGTTTCCCTTACTTGTTGAAATTTAACCCGCTGGTCAAGCCCAGGTTTTCCTTACTGCTCTCCATGAAGTCCTTGTCAACTAATCTAGTTAATGATCATCTCCACACAATTTGAATACTCCTAGTACTTATAATGTTATCTGTGCTTGGATATGTCATACGGGAGCAATGTTATTCTCTATCGGTCTTACATAAAATGTGTGATGTAAAATGTATAACCTCTTAATACAAACAAGATTTACATTTTTATATGAACGCACATACTAGAAACAGAGTTTCTACAATTAGGTTTTCCTCTAGGGAAGATATTACTGAGTTTAGAGATGCTGCTACTGCTCCCAAATTTTGGCCAGGGGGTGCTTTCAGAGAAAAATTCCATCTCATTTCTTCATGTTACATTGTGTTCTTGACCCCAAATGAAATAATCTAGCTTGATAACTCATTTCATTTGACAAACTTCCTTCCAACTTATTATTTTAGATACTTCTAAAATTTAAATCGAACCTCAAAGATAGAGTATTTCCACTAGGGAATAGGACGAGTGTGTTTCAGGTTTAGAACACAATCAGTAAAGAAGAGTTCCAGAAATGTTTGGAGCAGTGTAAGTAAATGTGGGCCTCCCTAAGGTGACTATTTTGAACAAGACAGCTCTCATTTGTTTGTATAAATCCTGCTCTTTTGTTAAAAATAAATCCATGATTGCTCTGTTCTCAGGAGGCATATACTAAAGTGTGTATCTAAGTCTTATTGCCTCAACCAGAAGGTAACCTCATGCTTCAATGAGGCATTTCACCTCAGGAAAGTTACTGAAGTTCTCTGTGTCTCACTTTTCCTCTAAGGCACGTGGTTATAATAAGGCCTGTCTCATAGGATGATGCTATGAAGACAAAATGAGAATACATAGAAAGCAGTTACACATCGAGCCTGCCATGCAGTAAATACTCAGTATATGTCAGCTGCTATTATTGTTATTATTATTGGTTCTTTGGAAATCCTTGTTTACATATACTCTTTTTTCAAATCCTGTGGTCAGATTTTGTATTTTGGACCCTAGTCATGTTATATTAAGTCACCATTTACAGCACTCCTGCTAAATTATCTGTTTCTGAATTTACTCCTTTTCTTGAAACCTCTTAGTGGCTTCCTATTTACCTCTGTTCCAACATCAAACCCCTTGAAGCCAGTTTCCATGCTTAAATCCTATTACCCTCATTGAAGTCAGAGACTAGACTTCTTTATGGTATCTAGTTCATGTAAATTATGTTAATAAATAACGATAATACCATAATGAGCTACATTGAAGGACTAGAAGACCTGAAAGGCACTTAGGAGAAAAAACTGGTGGGAAATCTGTTTTGTTTTTTTTTTTCTAAAATGAAACTCTCCAGTTTGAGGCCACACAGTGATTGGCCATAATGCAGGACCACACGTGAAGCAATTGAAAAACTCACCCCTTCTAAAATGAACATGGACAACTGATGCTGTTAATAAACAATCTCAGGGATCACTGCCTTGACCTTGTACACAGATGAAAACAGAGTGGTTTAGGAGATGGAGGCTTTCCACGGTGGTTTAAAAAATGGTCAGAGGTTGTTCTACTTGAACAACCTTACTATCCATGTTGAAAATGGGACAAGGGAGCAATCAGATCTAAAGTAGAAAATTACAGCCCAATTTGTGTTCAGGTCTCCTTTGTGTCTCCTTTTGGTGTCCAGAGCCACTGTCTCACACCCTGCACTAAATGTACCAGAGAATGCGAGACTTTGGCATTTGACAGAGCACATTGTCAAAGTTCTTATCATTCCCTTGACCTAAATTAATGGAAGCATTCATGACGAGAGCACACCAGTAGTGTTAAAGCACATTAAACTCAGACCTTTTGTCTCTGCAGAATAATGTTCTGTTTTGAGATTTCTCATTACACAAAGTAATGAAACAGCCAAATCACTATGTACATCTGTGTTTGTTGATACTTGACATTTGGTTTTAAAGTGAGATTAGGAGGACCCTTATTTAATCTGGGTTGGACTCTCCTGTGATCCAATTTATTTGCTGCCATTTGGATTTCATTTCTATGTTGAGCATCCAGTTGCCCCAACATAAAATTAAAAGGCCCTCTTCCTTTAATTAATTATACTTACCACATTCAGCACCATTATTCAGCTCATTCACCTTGAAGAGTTGGAATTAACCCTATGGCAGGGCCATATACAAATGGCACTCTCAGCTAAAGCTGTGCTTCGGAGAGGTTTTGGAACACAGTTGTAATTGCTGTTGGCTCACATTCAAACTCCTTAATCTAGCATTTGAGGCCTTCCATAATCTGACCTCAATTTGCCTCATCCTTTCATAAAATCCCTTGCACAGTCCTTGCGCAAGGTAGCTGCTTAATAAATCAGTTATGTTCTTCCTTCTCCCCAGCTTTCCTTGTTATACTTTAATCAACCTGGTGTCTTCATGTTTCTCTGCTTTTCAAACCACCCATCCTTTAGAGTCCACTGAAATCCCACCGTTTCTTAAAAGTTTTCCTTAAAGTATAGTCTCCACTGTTCTTTCTCTTGTTTCTTTAATTTCTTGGGGGCTAGGTGCTCAATGCTGGTGACTAGTTGATGAATGTTTCACATAGGTAGATCTTTTCGACAAGATTATAATGACTAAGTGGATGCAAGGATTGCATCTCATTCTCTTGTCTATCCTCTAAAGTGCCCAGCACAGTGCTAAGCTTATAAACAATACTTACTTAATGATCTATGATGGAGTAATGCATTGGCCTGCTGTACCTTTTAATTGTTTATTTGATGAATATATATATTGCTTCCATTGCGTATACATTGCCTATGAGGGGGGATTATGAGAAGTTAGAATTTCATGGTGAATGACATATGGGGTTGAATTTCATTTGAAAGTGCAATTATATTATTCTGGAAGGATAAAAGTGGGGTTTTTTTGTGTTGTTTATTTTGGTTTTTTTGTTGTTGTTATTTGCCTTTTAGCTGTAATGGAATCAGTAAATCCCCTCCTGATTTAACATGGAATCTGTTGGTAAGCGGCTGTTAGGATTCTAATCCTGAAATGCAGAAAATAAAATTGGACGTTCAACTGGAATATCTATTTTTAAGAGTGCTGTATTAGACATATGTTTTCATAGGGACTACTCAGAACCCAACTACATCTGTAAGATAGTTGCTAACATAGGGCAGCCTGAATAAATTAGGTTTTTGTGTCACTAAAATATTTTCAGGGACTTAAGAGTGTTTGCAAAAAGCTAGGTCAAAAAGTTAATATGGAGATGGATTAAAGAACTTGCAAGATCAGGCACCTATTAGATGATTATAGTACTTCAGGATTATAACTTGGATTTTCTAAAGAATATGCATAATTCTCAGATTCTACTATTAAAAGTCCACTTATTAGTTTAAAATAAAAACCTTCTATAAGTAGTTTCTCCAGAAAAGCATTTCATACATTTTCTTTATTATTTCGTTTAGCTTTAAAAGCATAAAAAAACAGATATTTCAGCTTATGTGTTTTTTCTTTTTTTAAGGAAGAACAGTGTTCTGGGTTTTTTTTTTTTTTTTTCTTTCACATAAGTAACAAATCAGTCTGTGAAAGGTTGTTTGTGATGTTTCTACAAAAACATTAGGCATTTTAAAGAAAAATGAAATTCAGAAACCCAGGTCAGCAAACTGGAAGTATTGGGGAAAAATTTTTCAAAAACCATTTAAATACTGGTACCAGCACTACATGTTTTCCTTTTGTGGTTAATGCTCAAATGCTTCCTTTTAAAATTCACATATATACTATTTTGCTGATAATAACAACACTCTGTACTCCCCTTCTTTAAAGCATGTGATTTATTGTTCTAACAGTGGGACTGAGTTGCTGATGCATTCATACACTCCCCTTAGTGAAAAATGCCATGCGTATGTTTAGCAGCTGACAGAGGTCAGGGGTTTAGGATGTTGCCAAGAAATAGAAAACCACTAGATGTCCCAATCCTGTATTGTTGGCCTAAATAGAAGCAGCACTGTGCCATGAAGAGTTCTGAACTTGGACTTAGGAAACAAGCGTTCTAACTCGATGAGCTTCTGGAAATTCATGCATTAATTCATTAAATTAATATTTATTGAGCTAAGGACAAAGCACCAGGCTAGGTATTGGGGCTATAAGAGAGTAAAATAGGCAAGACCCCTGCCCTGATGAAACTTACAGCCTAAAGACGGACATTATTAAAATAACCATACCTATAAACTGTTAAACTGTACCTGTGATAAGTATATGGAAGGAAAGATAGAATGCTATATAGGAGCATATAATAGGGGAACTTAAGTCAGGAAGGTGAAAACAGACTTCCCTGAGGAAGTAATGGTTTAATGCCTGAAGTCACAAACTGGGCAAATGTAGGGAGGGAAGATCATTTCAGACACAGGAAAAGCATGTGCAAAGGCCCAGTGGTGTGAGGAGGTTTGGCAAATTGAAAGGACTGAAAGCGAGTTAGAGTGGTTAGAGCAGAGGGAGTGAGGATGCAGGTAGTACAAGATGAGGCTGCAGAGGTCAGCAGGAGCTAGGTAGTGTAGGGCCTTTTAGGTCATATTAAAGAGTTTGCTATTTATCCTAAGATCAGTGGGAGGCCTCTGAAGTGTTTTAGGCAGAGATAGGATGTGCTCAGATGTGCATTTTGAAAACATCACTGACTAGGGCATGAGGAACAAATCGGAATGGGGCCAGAGGAAAAGCAGGGAGACCACTTAGGGAGACTGTTGCAGTAGTCCAGGGGAATGATGATGGCAGCTTGGACTGGGGTGATAGCAGTGGAGAGAAGTGGAAAAATTCAACAGGGGGGATGTAAAATTGGAAGAGCTCAGACTGATTCTAGGGATGATGAAGAGGGGGCTGTCCAGGAAGACTTGTAGATTTCAGGCTTGTATAACTTGGTAGATGGTATGTCATTCCTTGAAATGAGGAACACTACAGAAGAACTGTGATTGGTTTTGGGGAACCAGTAGGGTAACAAAAACCATGCATTTTTTTTATCAGATATATTGAGTTTGAGTCATTTAACCTGTTTGGGCCTCAATTTCCTAATCTATAAGATAAGGGCGATGAATCATTGAGGTCTCCTTTGCAGAGGTCGGCAAATTTTTTTCTGTAAAGGGCCAGAGAGTATGTTTGGCTTTGTGGAACTTGCAGTCTCTCTTGGAACCACTCCACTCAGCTGTTGTAGCTGGATTAAAGTTACCAGCGTAACAGTCCTTAGGCCATGTCAACACAAACCTGCCAATTGATTTGATCAGCTGCAGTAAATAATCAGTCAATTCAATGATGAACTGATGGTATCATGATTTAATGAGTCAATTCAGTAAAATTAGGAGATGTGGTAGACTTGAACAGATCTAACGGTATGTGTGTATTATAAATTTAACAGACCCTGCTGTGTGACAATCAGGAGAGTATGGATTACCTACCAATGCAAAAACTAAGCAAAGCAAATCAGAACAATCATCGTGAAATCAGGGATAAACTAGGCACTTACACTGAGTAGAAGTTATGCTTTTGCTGATGTTGCTTCCTGTTCCAGTCATGGGTGTTGCCACTGCCTCTGTCTTGGATCCTCAGTGTAGCTAGTGGGGACAGCCTAGCAATGGAGATGTTGTGTGAGTGTGTTGTGCACCTGCGCGTGCACAAGCGCACACGCACACGCACACACTTAGGAAATACTGTATTGTAATCTGTTTTTTTAACTTAATGAATGTTTTGGACATTTGTTAATTTTATAAACTTTTTGTTCCAAATATGCTTAGTCTTAACTTTGTGGACTGTCTGTATTTCTCATTTGACTTTGTCCTAGGCACCCAATATTTTTCTGAAACAGTGTCCTCTCATTCTCAATTGGTATATATTTAGTCCATTGGCACAGCTCAATAAACATTTGTGTAGGAGGGTTAGAAGAATCATATAATGTACTCTTAAGGTTCAGTAATTTTAGGTTTTGAATAATATACTATTGTTGATGAAATGTTTTTCTGCTTCTCACCATTAATAAGGATGATCAAGGGTTAACCATGTTTGAACATGACTTATACACTAGGTATGCAAAATGAGGCTTCTGAGTATATGGACTATGGCAATTGGGTGAATAATGGACTATCTCAGGAAAAAGTGAAAATTTTAATTGAATCATACCCATAATTCATCCTTATGAAACACTAGTTCATTTCCATTCTTTACAGCTTGTTATGAATGAATATAAGAAAGCTAAGCCTAAAGCCAAAGATATTTTTCATAAAATTCTTTCAATTTGAGACAGGTAGGTTGACATTTCCATGATTTATTTAATGAGATACTTTCTCTTTCATGCTATATTATTGTTATTTAATATTTATTGAATGCTCTACACTGAGATGGTTGGAGGGGGAAAAGAAGGGTGTTTGTCAAGTCTTAGTTTACACCAATAATGAGCAAAAGTTTTGCTGTAGCACTGAGTCAAAGCCACTAGCTCTACCCATCATGACCAGAATGTGACCAGCAATAAGGTAGCCCAAACTAAAGTGACCAAAATCTAAAAGCCAGGCAGACGGAGAGGGACTAGACAGAGCATTGCAAAGATCCAGGAAGGTCTTGGTGGTAGGGAATAAACCAAAGGAAGTCTAGACATGTAGGTAATTATCCTCAGGGAAGCTGAGTGATAAAATAAAATATCTAATAAGCAGGTTGAACATGCATCAGAGAAGGCCAAAGGCAGATGTTTAGTACTCTGCTAGTCACTAAATGTCAGTCTTAGCTCTACTGGAAAATGAAGGGACCTGAGATTTGCAGCCAGGTTTCCATTCCACAGAAGGACTGGAGTGAAGGCACTGCCCACACCTGGGGGAACTGTAGTTTTAGGCAAGGGAGTTACAGTGAAGCAAGGCAGAACATGTGGTTCCTGGAACTAGGATCAAAGATGGGGCTTAATTATAATGGAGCAATTCTGAAATACCAAGAGTTCACAGGGTGAGAGCAAGTCCAGCAGCAAAGCTGGTTTGATGCCAGACATTTGAGTCACATAGAGCTTTTTTTTTTTTTTTTAATTCTTCCACTTGTTTAATTCACAGTCACTCCCAGATTCAGGGATGGGGAGGGAATGGGGAGCCTTGAACGTTAACATGGGGTCTTAGTGACACTGGCTCCTTATATGAGGAGACTATGGGGTCAAGACACATATATACTATCACTGTCAGATTCGAATGATAAGTGGTATAAATTCCCTTTTTTCATCAATCATATGACTGAAAATTATGGTAGAAATAGTCACAAGAACCACTTTGCTACGTAAATTTGAATTCTCTCTCTCTTAAACACACACTCTTTCACGTGCCCTTTCATAAATCTGTCCATCCACAAGAAGAAAATGGAGCTGGCCTTAAGTGTACGTAGCCTTCCCTATGGGGAGATGTGCTCTCTCCCAAACCTAGCCATCTCCTGCCTTGACTGGCCTGAAATTCCTCTACTGCCCACTCCTTTGGGAAGATAAAAAGGTGGTTGCTGCATGGTTGCTTTGAAGGAAATATATTCCAGGCATTTCAGGGAAGACATAGAAGGGGATTAAGAAGTGGTGCTTTGTCCGGGGATCGTCTGGTACAAAATCCCTAAGTAGGGGTGAAACAATCTTTGCCTCTCCCACCTCACCTTTCATACCTTCTCCCCAATATGTAAGGTCTATCAAATTATGTTCAAACTCTTCAGCCCCAAAAAAGAAGTCCCAGTCATATAGCTTCAATCTACCTTTTTAGCCTTATCACTCCCTTCTCTCCTATACTGTCCCTCCACTTTGGACAAACGAACCTACTCAGTATTCTGTGAATGACATCAGCATCTTCCCACCACCATGCATGGGCTCATACACTTCCCTCTGCCTAGAAACCTTTCTGTGGGATTCCACGTTTGCCTCTTGCAACCACCTACATTCTATGTATCTACATCACAGTTCTTCCATGTAACTGTGTGACTGTGAGCAAGTTATTTCACCTTCTCCAAACCTTGGTTTCCACACATATAAATTGAAAATAATAGCCTCTTTCTTGAAGGGGGATTGTGAGAATTGAATGAGATAATGAATAAAAAGCACATAGCACAGTGCCTGCTACATAGATGCTTGCTCATTCTCTCACTTGCTCACACTCTTCCTCTCCCCCCTTTCTATGTATGTTTTATGATTGTGTCTTAATACCCTCTCTCTTTCATGAAATCCCTGCTTGATTTTTTAAAAGATTTTATTTATTTATTTATTTATTTATTTATTTATTTATTTGAGAGAGAGAAAGAAAACATGGGCAAGTGAGGGGAGGAGCAGAGGGAGAGAGAGACTCTTAACCAGATAGCACGCTGAGCTCAGAGCCCAACCTATTTCAGCATTCATTTTCATTTCTAGAAATTCTTTTATAGTTCACTATCACTCAGTGATAATAGATAATTGTGATATTGTGATTTATAAAAGAAATATATATTTGGTCTTTGTCCACTGTTACTGGCACAAGGCTCCTAAAACCCTTGGAATTTCCTAAGTTGGTGAGAGCAATAAAATTGTCTCTGGTTATGTTAATGAGGTGACTTTTGGACCATACCCAAGTATGGGGCTGATTGCCACTGAAGCCAACCATGTGACTGGAGGGTTGGAACTTTTAGTCCCACCCCTTGGTCTTCAGGGAAGGGGAGGGGGCTGGAGATTCACTTAAAATGCAAATGGCCGGGGAGCCTGGGTGGCTCAGTCGTTAAGCACCTGGCTTTGGCTCAAGTCATGATCCCAGGGTCCTGGGGTCGAGCCCTGCATCCTGCTCCCTGCTCCACGGGGAGCCTGCTTCTCCCTCTCTCACTCCCCCTGCTTGTATTACCTCTCTCCTGTCTCTCTGTCAAATAAATAAATAAAATCTTTAAAAGAACAAAAAAAAAATACAAGGATTGGGTTCAGAGAACTTTCGGTTTGGTGAACATGTGGAGATTTGGGGAGAGTGGCACACCTGGAGAAGGCATGGAAGCTCTGCTCCCTTTCCCACATACCTTTAAGATGCATCTCTTCCATCTGGCTGTTCCTGAGTTATACTCTTTATAATAAACTGGTGATCTAGTCAGTAAAATGTTTCTCTTGAGTTCTGTGAGCTGCTCTAGCAAATTAATTGAACTTGAGGAAGGGGTTGTTGGAACCTTGTCAATCAGGAAGAAGTCTAGGTAACAACCTGGACTTCAGGTGGTGTCTAAAGTGGGAATGGGACTGAACCTTTTACCTGTGGAATCTGATGCCATCGCTGGGTAGATAGTGTCAGAATTGCTTTGGTGTCCTAAGAATTGTTTCCTGGCATGGGGAACTCTCCCTGCTACACCAGAATCAATTTAATAATAGTGATAACAGCAACCACTTTTTTGAGCCCTTATTTCATGCCAGGCACTATATTAAGTACTTCACGTGCATTATCACATTCAGTCCCTACCACAATTCTGTGGGGGAGGCACATTTCCTCTCTCTCCAGGCACCAAATTCTCCGTGTCTATGGGGAAGGTTAAAAATGAATTTATTCTTGTCTGTAGCCTTAGTGACTAGCACTGTGGCTGTCATGTTATAGATACTCAATGGAAGATTACTGGTTGAGTGAGTGAATGCTGTTTCCTTGCTGCTCAAAGCTTCTTCCAACCATGATGTGTTACCTAGGCTTGAACACCTGAGCTCATTCCTAGCTCCACCCACATTAAATTGTATCTTTCCAACATTAGATACCCTCAGGGTTTTTATTTCTGCTGGACAGTTGATAAATTAATTCTGATAGGATGATAGCAGCAGATAATTACTGTGAGTATGTTAATGTGTCACCCCTCCTACATAGCTTATTTGCATTTTAATGGAGCAATTCTGGAGATAATCCCTTAAGGCAAAGGAATGAATCTTGAGGGTGAGAAAGCCAGATTCAGTGCCAAGCTGCAGCTGTGGGGGTGGGGAGAAAGGTGGTGACGTACATATTTCAGAAGTGACACCATATAGATAGATGCCTGCTTCACCTCTGTGTTGTGCCAGCTTTGCTGGATAATTTTTAAAACCCAGAATTATGATCTATTGCTGTCTTTCCTTAATTTTATATTAGATGTTGATTCTCTAGAGCAAAACCTCAAAGCCCTTTTGCGCAAAGACGAATGGCTAAGCCTAATAAGATGCATGGTGCTGTGAAATTAGATTAATTAACTAGGATTTGAGTCGAAGTTGTTTTCAAGATAAAATTTGTCCAAAATGTATTCGTGTGAAATGTTCGTTTGCAATGCCTTCAGTAAGCCACATTCAATGTAATTCTTCTCTTGATACTGGGAAGGGGAGCATGTAGTCAGCCATCACAAAAGAGGAGAAAAAAATATCTCACCTATACCTTTCTCTTTTCCCAAAGGTCTGTTTAACTCACCATGTATATTCCATTTTGGTCAATTATATCCCTAAGAGGTCTATAAGAAGTACATTACCACAGATTTTTTTTTAAGTTTTAGTAATTTCACCTAAAACATGTGCACATAGTCAGCTTTTATACATATATAAATGATTCATTTTGAGGTTGATGGAGCTAGATTATTTTCAAATAACAAGATAATGTCATTTACCACAGGGGATTAATTAAATCTCTGCCAAATGGCTTACTGACCTAGCGTGAATGTTTAAGGTGCCTATTTATTCCCAGGTATCCCATGATGTTGGGTTTCAAACTTTTTTTCCTATAGAAGACTTCTTTTAGAAACTGCTTCCATTTGGTTTATTGATCTATTACCCTTTTCTTACAACAGTACTGTACTTTCTGGATTACTGTCATTTTGTAATTAGTTTTAAAATCAAGTAGCATAATTCCTTCAACATTGTTCTTGTTCAAGATTATTTTGGCTATTCTGAATCCTGTGTTTTTCTACCTGAATTTTAGAATCAGCTTGTCAGCTTCTGCCAAAAAAGCCCTCTGTTACTTTGATTGGGAAGTTTGGGGAAAATCAACATCTTACTGATATGTATCCACAAACATATTTCTCCTTTTATTTATATCTTGTTTAATTTCTCTCAGTAATGTTTCATAGTTTTAAGCATAGAGGTCTTGCACATTTTTGTTAAATTTTTTCTCAAATATTTTGTGTTTTTTGATGCTACAGTAATTGGCATTTTAATTTTAATTTTCTAGTTGTTGCTAGTATGTAGAAATACAACAGATTTTCATACAGTGATCATGAATCCTGTGACCTTCATAAATTCACTTACTAGTTTCTAGTAGCTAATTTGTAATCACCTTAGGATTCTCTGTGTAGACAGTCATGTCATTTACAAATTTAGTTTTATTTCCTTCTTTAAAATCTGAATCCTTTTTATTTCTTTTGCTTACCTTATTTTGTGGTCTAGGTTCTCTAGTACAATATTGACCAGAAGTGGTAAAACCAGACATATTTTCCTTGTTCCTGATCCTAGGAGAAAAATTTTTAGTCTTTCACTATTAAGTATGATGTTAACTATAAGTTTTTTTTTAATATAGATGCATTTTATAAGTTGAAGAAGTTCCTTTTTATTCATAGTTTGCTAAAAGCATTTTTAAATCATTAATGGGTATTAAGTTTTGTCAAATATTTTTCTGCACTTATTAAGGTGATCATATGAATTTTATCTTTTATTCTTTCAATAGTTTGAGTAACATTGGTTAATACTTGAATATTGTACCAACCTTGCATCCCTGGGATAAACCTTATGTAGTATGATTCATTATCACTCTTCATATATTGCTTAATTTCATTTGATAATTTTGTGTTCATGATTTTGTGTTTATGTTTATAATACATAATAGTGTATAATTTTTTTTCTTGTAAGGTACTTGTCAAGTCTGTGTATCAGAATTATACTGGCCTAGTAAAATGAGTTGGAAATATTTCCTCTTCTGTTTTCTGAAATAGCTTGCTTAAGATGGTCATTTTTTATTTTAAAAATGTTTGACAAAATTCACCAGTAAAACTATCTGGGTCAAAAGTTCTTTTTTGGAATTGGTTTAAAAACTACAAGTTCAGGGGCGCCTGGGTGGCACAGTCTGTTGAGCATCTGACTCTTCGTTTCAGCCCAGGTCGTGATCTCCAGGCTGTGATCTCAGGGTCATGAGATTGAGCCCCGTGTTGGCCTCTGTGCTCAGTGCAAGGCCTGCTTGGGAGATTCTCTCTCCCTCTCCCACTCACCACCCCCCCACGCTCTTTCTCTCTCTCTCAAATAAATAAATAAATCTTCAAAAAAAAAAAGGCAAAAAACTACAGGTTCAATGTCCTTGATAGATATGGGGATAATTAGGTTTTCTATAGCTTTTGGGGTAAGTTTTGCCAGTTTTTAAAGGAATTTGCCCATGTCATCTGTGATATTGAATTTATTGCTATAAAGTTGTCCCAAAAATTCCCTTATTCTCTTTAATGTCTATAGGATCTGTAGTGATGTCCCCACCTTTCATTTTGATATGTCCTCCACCTTATTTGGTGGTGGTTAGAAATAGTTCAATCTCAGATAATGTATAATTACAAATGTCCCTCTTTAGCCAATGCTTCTTAATCTCCAGGCACTTGTTTCTTTTTCTTCCATAATCCACCACCCACCCTTCCCAAACTACTATATTAACCCAGAAAATCCATTTTATTTTTCTGTATAAACTACTGCTAGTTTATTCCAGAGAATTTTTAATCAATAAGAAACAATAGATTATCTTGAGCCAATCAAACCTGATTCCAAAAATAGCTACTGTCTTTGAACTTTGATAACCTAAAGTAGTTTTCAGATTGTTTGAAGAACAATAAAAATCTGGTGTTAGTGTAAATGCTTTAACTAATCACCCAGAGGTCATGTTCTAGAGGTGTTCTTCTAAAATCCTAGGGTGTGAAACATAAAAGTAGTTAGGAAACAAAACAGATGAACATAGGGGAAAAGAGAGAGAGGCAAACCATAAAACAGACTCTTAACTATAGAGAACAAACTGAGGGTTGCTGGAAGGGAGGTGGGTGGGGGGATGGGTTAAATAAGTGATGGGGATTAAGGAGGGCACTTGTGATGAGCACTGGGTATTATATGTAAGTGATATATCACTAAATTGTACTCCTGAAACTTAATATTGCACTATATGTTAACTAACTGGAATTTAAATAAAAACTTAAAACAAAGAAGTAGTTAGGAAGTATAAAATCTTAGCTGAAAATTAGGTAAGTGTCTTTGAAGACAGACTCATACCATCTTTTAAAATTAAAAGATAGGTGAAGGAGATTAAGAGGTACAAACTCCCAGTTATAAAATAAATAAGTCATGGAGGTGGAAAGTATAGCATAGGGAATATAGTCAATAACGTAGTAATGTATGGTAACAGATGGTGACTACACTTATCGTGGTGAGCACTGAGTAATGTATAGAATTGTCAGATTACTGCGTTGTACACCTAAAGCTAATATAATATTGTATGTCAACTGTACTTCAATATTAAAAAAAGAAAAAAGATACACACCCATAATGCAGAGCATGTGGACAATATATATTATCCATAGTTTCAGCATCATAACTGCTGTCACTTTTATGCATTTTCATTTGGTCTTTTTTAGGTGTTTCTCTTTGGTCTTTTTATTCACTGATTTGTTTTAACTTAGTTATAAACAATAAAGTATATTTATTTTTCCTTCACTTAACATTATATCATAAGCATGTTTTCAAGTCTCTACATAGTTATCTTTGCCTTCACTTTTAATGATGGCATAAGAATAAATCAGGTGGCTATGCAAAAACACAACTATTTTCCTACTTTGACCTGTTGGATTTTTTCCCCAGTATTTTGATTCTCTAAACACTATTAAAATTGAATTATCTTCACATATATAACTTTTCCTAATATTTTGCATTTTTTAATTAAAATAGTTGCATAGAGGTGAGATTATTATCAGGTGTTAAATAAGAAAGCCACAGGAGGTTTTTTTTTTTTTTTTTAAAGATTTTATTTATTTATTTGAGACAGAGAGAATGAGAGACAGAGAGCATGAGAGGGAGGAGGGTCAGAGGGAGAAGCAGACTCCCTGCCGAGCAGGGAGCCCGATGCGGGACTCGATCCTGGGACTCCAGGATCATGACCTGAGCCGAAGGCAGTCGCTTAACCAACTGAGCCACCCAGGTGCCCCACAGGAGGTTTTTTTTTAATTTGTCAACTACAGAGACTTTGTGATCATGAACTTCTTACTGGATTTCCTTACATGTTGAAGATGATGACTAATATTGTTATCATGGGATCTCAACTTGGCATACTAAAAACAATTCTTGAATGCAAAAAGTAAGGCATCATGTAGCAGAAACATAGGAACACTTTAAGCCTTTCAAGATTATGTATTTATTGGGAACCCAGGTCTAGGGGAAGGATGTGGTGAAGGAATGGTGGGAAGGGGTATGCAGTTAATCCCACTGAAGAATCAGAAGACACGTAGTAGCTTAAAAGTCCCGCTGCTGAGAGATCTGAGACACATTCACTGGGAAGGCCCTTGTTTCATAGAAAAGCCATTTAAATATTCTCTGTAACAGTTCAAAGCTGCAAACAATATGATTGCTTCTGACATTGTTGGGCATTATATTGCCTTGTATTCAGAGAGAAGCATGGAAGTACTTCATATGAGATTGCCTCAAAGACCGTTTTGTTTGATCAAGTAAACCCTAGGACAGCAGCCTCCACGCTTGCAAAAGTCAAGGAGGCTTTCAAATTCTTTCTCAGCATAAGGTTTAAGTAGTATATGAAAGTGACAACGTCATTTCATTTCTTAATTAAGAGGAGAAAGATCACCCTGACCATCATGCGCAGAAAGATTCACGAAAAAATTCAGAAGTATGTGCTATGGATATCATTAGGTTAGCCATTCCCAAAGAAATTTCACACCTTAGTATTTCATTTTCACTGACTGAAAGAGAATCAGGGAAAGGAGAATATCAGAAAGACAACATGAAAGAACTTCTTATTTAGCATATATCTGATTTTAAGTAGAGCTATTGTTAGGATTATTATTTAAAAAATAATAGTGATCACCTCTCCTTATATTTTCCCCTATGTGTCAGCTTGTATACCACTCTTTCTAACTTACATGCTGACTGTTGGTTAGAGACTGTAAAATTTTAACTACCAGATACCCTCCCCCAGCACTGTAACTCAGTACACTGGATGTGCCACATTTAACTTTCAATGCTTTTTAAAATGATGTTTGAGTTGTGATGTTGTGTAGAAATGTCAGGGCTACTGACTGTCAACCTCATTATGCTGTGCTCCAGTGACTGCTTCCCAAACATTCATTACATTACACAGAGACCATGTCTACTGTTTTTAGGGTTTTTTCCCCTTAAACTATGAACTTTAAATTGTTTTAAAAATTAAATGCAGCTAATTAGTTTTTATAATATTTTCTTAATTAAACACAATGAGAAGTCTAGGCTACGTTTTATAGGAAACACTCACAGCATTGCCAAAAGATAGCCCACACCCAGTTCATTTTCTGTGACAAGTAGTTCATAAATGATTACAACTCATGCCACATTTGTCAACCTATGTGTATTCTGATGTCAAGATACCTTAGAGATATAAATGACTACTTATCTCTAAGCATAGTGGATGTCACCCATGTGTTAGTCACACTTGCTCATGAGTAAATGCTTTAAGGTGACACTGCATCAAAGAAAGTTATAGTGGGCCTAGAGGTTGATTCAGAGGTGTGTGCCTTGATGGTAGTGTTTTTATAAATTGAGCATGATTGAAGAATCAGATGCCCTGCTTAATCAAATAATATGAATTGTACCACTTCCAAGGAATAAGAACTTAGTAAACTATATTAAATGTAAAATGATAATGAATGGAGTAAAGTCATTTTTTGAATATTCAGAAGGCATTTCCAGTTATGCTGTTTTTCAGGGTCATCATTAGAATTATCTTTTATGGTACTGGCAGAAGCCCCAATCAACAGAGTTTTCTTGCTGACAGAATGCCAGAACACAGAGTGTTGACTGTAATTCATATGCTTTGTTGAAGACAAAAGGCTCAGAGTCATTTACTGTGGGCATTTTTAACCTTAGATTTTTGAAACGAACACCAAATGAGACTCAGTGAAAAAAAAATCTAGAAAGACCAATTATTTTTCAGTAATTTAAGGCCAGTAGCTTTTCCAGGACTTGTATAACATTGGCAGAGGGGGAAAATAGCCCTAGCTTTGTATCACGGAATTCCATTAGAGGAATTTTATATAAGCACATGGATACTACAATTCACAGGAAATCTCAAATCTTAACTTACTCAACAGTGTTCGTTCATATGTTGAAGCAACCCATAATATAACACGGAGTCCCTCTGAGGCTGTGAAGGGGAAGAAATTTATCATTATTAGTTTCTATCTAGGGATGAGCTCAATTCTTCTCACTTAATATTAAATCTACAGAAGGCATTCCATGAGGATTTAGGCTAGTCCCGTCTCTGCCTTGAGGTTCAAACAATCAGGTCCTGCTAGAATTCAGCCCTATAAAATCAGTTGTTGCTGGGATACTTTGACTTAGGAAGCACAAGGAAAGCACTTCCCAGTGACAAGATATCTTCCTCAGTGGTCTACTTTGGGGCCTAAATATCAAAACTAAAAATTAATACCTTTAGTCAAAGATGGGGAATTTCCAAATAACCTCTGTAAATTTTAACTTCTTCTGGGAGGGATAACCTATTTAGTTCTGATTAGTTTTTAATCACTTTGAATAAGTTGTTGGAAGGTAGACATCTGGCAAAGACCTGAGAGAAAAGGATATATAGACATATCAAGTAGCCTTTGATGAAGGAGAGGAAAGAGGATAGATTTGGAGTAGGGATAAAGGGAAAGTGCTATAGGAGGGTCTTTTATTCAGTCTAGGAGCAGCAAAAAACCACTGGGATTCTGAAGAAGTGAGGGGAAGGGATTTTTTCCTGTGCATGTGTATGCGCACGAGCACATGCACATTGACATGCTAGAGAGAGAAGGCAGTGATTTTAGAGAAAAATTTTACCTACTGATTGTAATCTATGGGAATTGGTAAGTAATTATTGAAGAGCATTGTTATTCTTTAATTTTTATTATTGGAAATTCCTTCCTTTTCTTGATGTGATTTTTTTTTAAAGATTTTATTTATTTATTTGAGAGAGAGAGACTGAGAGAGAGAGAGCATGAAAGGGGGGAGGGTCAGAGGGAGAAGCAGACTCCCTGCCGAGCAGGGAGCCCGATGCGGGACTCAATCCAGGGACTCCAGGATCATGACCTGAGCCGAAGGCAGTCGCTTCACCAACTGAGCCACCCAGGCGCCCGTCTTGATGTGATTTTATTTGTCTCTGTCAAATCTTCATATCACTCTTGTGTATATACTGTCCCTTTGTCAAGATTTCCTGCCATTTTAAGTAATCTGATTCAGTGAGGGCCTATTATGGTTGTTCAAGTTTTGGTCTCAAACAAATCTACTTATTCATGATTCATGAAATGAGATGTATCCATATATGTGTGTATTTCAGACAGTATGTTAGGCATTTTATTTGCTTCTGAGATACACAGAACTAAGTAAGCTACTAAATCTCTCTAAGCCTCTGTTTCTTCACTTATGATAGGAAAGATAAGATGATGATGATACTGATGACAATACTGATGACAGCCAACGATGAGGAAGTGAGTGCTTATTGTGTGCCCCACACAAGAATAGGAACTTCACATGTATTATTTAAAAAGAGTATGTGATATTCTTTTCATTATATTAGAATGTGTTCATTTTAAGAAAACACAAGACAATAAAAGAAAACAATAAAAGTTTGCCTTTAGTGCCATCATCTGATAATCAACCTAAGAATTCTACCATCTAACCATTGCTGATACCTTGATGATGTATGTATTTTCAAACTTGTTGCTACAAAATACATCCAACATAGTTTTTGTTAATTCTCACATCAACATTGCAAGGTAGATATTGTTATTCCAATTTTATAGCTGAGCAAACATGAAATTAAGTGAATGGAAAAGCTGGTAATAGAACCCAGGTCTGTCTGACTCAAAAGCTTGCTTCAATATGCTGCTTCTCATTCTTCTGTAATAGAGGTATTCAAGGATGCATACGCCTCCCTTTGGCCATCCAAACATCTGCACTTGCAATGAACTCCAAAATATTTTATTTCTTCCCTTATACAAACTACCTTCCCAGTAAGCAGTCATCTGCATGTAAGACAAGGTTTACCAAATGAGAAAGATTGACCATACCAGTTGGAGGACCAAGTCATCCAAAATGACAGTGATGACCCTGGTCTCACCTAGTGAATGCCTCCATTTAAACATAAGGTCTTCTTTCTAAATTGGTATTTTCCCTGAGAGTTTTTATTGAAGTAGTAACAAAGGTTCTTGTAGCAGATAAAGTAAAAATTTCCTGTTCTTAAAAATCTACAGACATGTCTCCTTCAAACACCCTGTGGTGCCCTGCTCTGCTCTCTAGCATCTCCCTTCCCTGGTAGAGAAGAAACACAGACTCACTTGCAACAAAGATTAGATCCTTTGCACCAAACTAAGGTCTACTTGGGGGTTTTACAACCCTCCCAAGGCACAAAGATATTATTCTATATTGGAGTACTTAGCTGATTCTGTCCTGTAAAGCCATACCTTGTTTTATTTTGCTTTGCTTTGTTGTGCTTTGTAGGTATTGTGGGTTTGTTTTTTATTTATTTTTTTTTACAAATCGAAGGTTTGTGGCAACCTTTGTCAGGCAAGTCTATCAGGTGCCATTTTTCCAACAGCATTTGCTTACTTTGTGTCTCTGTGTCACATTTTGGTAATTCTCGCAGTATTTCAAACTTTTCATTATTAATGTATTTGGGTTTTTTTTAAAGATTTTATTTATTTATTTGACAGAAAGAGAGAGACAGCGAGAGAAGGAACATGCAGGGGGAGTGGGAGAGGGAGAAGTAGGCTTCCTGCAGAGTAGGGAGCCTGATGTGGGGCTCGATCCCAGGACCCTGGGATCATGACCTGAGCCGAAGGCAGAGGCTTAACTAGCCACCCAGGTGCCCCATTATTAATGTATTTGTTACAGTGATCTGTGATCAGTGATTATGACTTGCTGAAAGCTCAGATGATGATTAGCATTTTTTTGCAATATTCTTAATAAAAATATGTACATAATGCTACTGACATAATGTTATTGCACATTTAATAGACTCCAGGATTGTGTCAGCATAACTTTTATATGCTCTGGGAAACCAAAAAATTCATTTGATTCATTTTACTATGATATTTGCTTTATTGTGGTGGTCTGGGACTGAACCTTCAATATCTGCAAAGTATACCTGTACTTTTAGTATACTTAGTTGCTTCCTGGATTAACTTTCATTTTCTTTTTTCCTTTTGGGGGGTTGTTTTTTACTCTCTGAAATTACAAATCCTTAATCTGCAGCCCAGGGATAAACCTAAGACCCAATTGTATCCCCACTTTCCCTGAGCTGATGCGGAATCCAGCTGACAATCTAGAGTCCTTCACTACAGTGGATAATCTGGATTGTTGGTACCCACAAATGGGTCAAGCATATTGCATTCAGTGTTCCATCAAGTCATGCCAAGTCCATGCTCTCATGGGGTTAGATTTCAAAAGAAAGGGCTAGGAGGCTGTGCATATCCTGGCATGGGGTATACCTCTTAGTGAAATGAAAGACACTTTGCAGACCAAAAGCTGGCATGAAACATACCTTTGATTTCATCAGCAAGCATGCCATATGTCACAAAATTCTCCTGCTTCCTCCCTGTTATTTCATCTGAGTGCCTCTTTCCTGCACATGGCTCTCAGTTGCAGTTAAGTAAAATGGATAGTACAGTTAATTGATGTAACTAACTTGAATTCAATTGGCCTGAGTCAGTTATTTGCTAAATTAATAGTATTCTGAGTTGGATACTCTTTATGGGAGGCAACATGTTGCGGTGAAAAGAGTACCAGACTAGGAGTCATGGGTTCTCATCCAGCGTTCTCATCCAGCGTTTGAATTTGAGGCTCTGTTTTCTTATCTGAAAGTGAGAGTAATAATGTCTTCCTGGTGTGCTATGTCAGAGGGGTGTAAGCATATAAACTGTAATATTTTATATGAAATTTAGAAGGTTGAAAATGTCTGAAATGCTTTGCAATGTGTGAGATACTATTAATATGTACCTTCTAATGAAGGGCCAGATAGCTACACATCTAGATGGGCATGGATAAGAAGAGCAGAAAGGAAAGTAAAAATTTCAAGTTCTCCACATAAAACTTGTCATTCCTATTTTTCTGATGGAAAAGTAATACATCCTCAATGTAGAGAATAGGGAAAATATAATAAGGAAATAAAAGTTATTTATAATCACACAACACAGAGATAATTGCCATTAGTTATTTTGATGTATTTCCTTTCAGTTTTTCAATTTTTTTCCAATAATTGGTAATAAACCTCTATGATGAGTACTGTTTTTCTGATTAAAAATCAATAGAAGTTAATTATAGAGAATTTAATAGAAAGTTAAAGTTCTATGTAATCACCCCCTCTTCCCATGAAATTAGTTTTAACATTTCATTATTTATTTCAGTTTTGTATCTTATTTTTTTCATTTAACATTGTATTCTAGTGTTTTCACAAATCATTATATTCTCCAAAACTATTTTAACTTTTTATTATCTAAGATTTTAAACATAAACTGAAGTAGAGAGCATAATTGAATGAACCCAACACTTAGCTATCACATGACTTCAGTAATTTTCTTTTTTTTTTTAAGATTTTTTATTTATTAGAGAGAGAGAGAGCATGAGCTGGGGGGAGGGACAGAAGGAGAGGGAGAAGCAGACTCCCTGTTGAGCAGGGAGCCTGATGTGGGACTGGATCCCAGGACCCCGGGATCATGACCTGAGCCAAAGGCAGACAGTTAACCAACTGAGCCACCCAGGCGCCCTGATTTTCAACTCATGGACCATCTTGCTTCATCTACACCTCAACCAATTCCCTCTCTTACCTTCCTAGATTTTTTGAAGTAAGCCCAAGATATCCTATAATTTCATCCATGAGACGTCAGTATTTGATTATGAGATATGAAGACTCTAATTTAACTATAATACTCTATTGCACCTTAAAAATAAACAATAAATCTTTAGTGCCATTAGATAGGCTGTACATGTCCAAATTTCCCTGACTATCTCATAAATGTATGTATAGTTTTTTCATTTGTTTGCTCAGATGAGAATA
The DNA here is from genome assembly GCF_054177405.1 of Leptonychotes weddellii. Classification (NCBI taxonomy): domain Eukaryota; kingdom Metazoa; phylum Chordata; class Mammalia; order Carnivora; family Phocidae; genus Leptonychotes; species Leptonychotes weddellii. Next base: position 21,645,403 of record NC_138385.1, read on the forward strand.
CTAATAAGAGGTACATATTACAGGGGCACCTGGGTGGCTCAGTCAGTTAAGCAGCTGGCTCTTGATTTCGGCTCAGGTCATGATCTCAGGGTCCTAGGACCGAGCCTTGCATCGGGCTCCATGCTCAACAGGAAGTCTGCTTGAAGTTCTCTCTCTACCTCTCTTTCTGCCTCTCCCCACGCCCTCTTGCTCTCTGTCTCTCTCTCTCTAAAATAGATAAATAAATATTTTTAAAAGGGGGTACACATTACAATTTATAGCTATATCTCTTAAGTCTCTTTTAATCCCTACATTTCCCTTTCCTCTTTTTGTTTTTTTCTCTTGCAATTTATTTGTTGAAGAAACTGGGTAATTTTTTCCTATAGAGTTTTGTATGCTCTTGATTTCTCTCTTTGTATCCCTGGTACATTATTTGATATGTTTCTCTGTCTCTAATATTTTTTATAAACAGGATATTGGATCTAGAATAGAAATATAATGCAAGACATATATTTTTTAATTCTGGAGAGTCACATTAAAAAAGAAAAAATGAGTAGGTGAAATTAATTTTATTAATATATTTTACTTAACCCAGTATATCCAAATATTATAGTTCATTTATTTGACTGAGAGATAGAGAGAGCGCACAAGCAGGGGGAGCTGCAGGCAGAGGGAGAAGGAGAAGCAGGTTCCCCACCAAGCAGAGAGCCCGATGCAGGACTCAATCCCAGGACTCTGGGACCATGACCTGAGCCGAAGGCAGATGCTTAACTGACAGAGCCACCCAGGTGCCCCGAATATATAATCAATATAAAATTATTAGTGAGACCTTTTTTTTTTTTTTAATTTATTTATTTGAGAGAGAGAGAGTGAGAGAGTGCAAGAGGGGGTAGGGTTAGAGGGAGAAGCAGACTCCCTGCCGAGCAGGGAGCCCGATGCAGGACTCGATCCCGGGACTCCGGGATCATGACCCAAGCCGAAGGCAGCCGCCCAACCAACTGAGCCACCCAGGCGCCCCTTAGTGAGACCTTTTACATTGTTTTTCTTGTATTAAGTCTTTGAAGTATTAAGCAAAACCCCCACAAATCCCTAATGTATAGGATTTCTATAAAGTCTGCCATTGTAAGATCAGTAGTGGGCAGGATTTCTGGCTATAGACTGTGAGGATCTACAAATCCACTTCCTAAAAACAACTATAAACCATAAAGCTTGAGAAGTTGACAAAGACAGCCCTTTAAGCACTCTGGAAATCAACCAAAGACCTATAACAATCTAAGAAGCACTTATACTTGAGTAAACTATTGGACTTTGGGTAACAGAAGTGGAAATCTCTGGTGTTTTGGCCTGGGGCTGCTCATGCTCTACCACCCCCTCTCCCGAAGACTAGTTAGTGCCCATGGTGGGGCAGGCTGTAAGAATTGTATCTGCACTACCATGGTTGAAGATGGTTCACTTGATGTGGACAGGTGCACGACTCCCACGTCCAGTGACAGTGTTTGTAGAAGTGACAGTCTTGGTGGGGTTTGGCCTGTGTGGAGGGCCAACAGTTCTGCTAACCTGGGTAGTGAAAAGTATATTCCTGTCTGAGACTATGCATGTGTGCAGCAGACAGTGAAGATTTGAGAGGGCTCAAGCTAGCCACACTTGTACAGGACAGATACAGAAAGGCCCAATGGAAAATAAAAGTTGTGGCAAACTTGAAAATGGTGTGAACTTTAAATGTGCTCCCTTTCCCACACACAGATTCATTGTAGAAGATAAAACACTTACAGGCTTGAGGTAGTTGAGCACCCCCTCTGTGCATCATTGACCACAGAGTTACAGGGACACAGAGTTCACCCTTAGGAAAGCAGGCTTAAACAAAGAATATAACAGGGCGCCTGGGTGGTTCAGTTGGTTAAGCTCAGGACCTTCGGCTCAGGTCATGATCCTGGAGTCCTGGGATCGAGACCCACATCGAGCTGTCTGCTCAGCAGGGAGTCTGCTTCTCCCTCTCCCTCTGCCGCTTCCTCTGCTTGTGCCCTCTCTCTCTTAAATAAATATTTTTTTTTTTTAAAAAGGCAGTAACTTAAAAATATAACAAAAATATAACCAAATAAAGCAGCAGGCACACATCATTGGGCAACATGTTTCACAGATTTAGCCCAGGCAGGTTACTTAAATAAAAAACGAAAAAAATCAGCAATAACTTTCAGGGGAAAAATCAGAATCCAGAGTTGCTCTAATATATTATCCATCCAGAATGCCCAGTTTTCAACAGAAAGTTATGAAATATGCAAAAGTAGGAGAATATGACCTATTCTCAGTAAAAAGAAAAAAAAATCAGTCATATAAACTGTCTCTGAGTGTCTCCAGATGTTGTAATTAGCAGACACATCTTCAAAGCAGCCATTATAAGTATATTCAAAGAAGTAAAGGAAAACGTAAATAAAGACTTAATGGAAAGTATGACAAAAATGAACAAACTAGTGATTTTCAAGAAGGAAGTAGAAATTATAAAAAGAACCACATGGAAATTTTATGATTGAAAAATACAGTAATTGAAATGACAAATTCACTAGAGGGACTCAATAGCAGATTTAAGATGGCAAAACAAACAGTTAACTCGAAGACCAGTCTGTACAAATTGTCCAATCTGAAGAATAGACAGAAAACAGATAAAAGTAAAATGAACAGAGATACTTGAGGTAACATCAAGAATACCAGCATATTCATAATATGAATCCCAGTAGGAGAGGTGAAAAAGCAAGGGCCAGAACATTCTTAACAAAGATATTCACAAATTTAACACATGTCAAAAGGATTATATTTGGAAATAAACTGGACATGAAATACTAATATGTGCTAAAGCATGAATGAATAAGAGCCACACACAAAAGGCCACATATCGTATGGTTTCATTTACAGAAAATGTCCAGAATAGGCAAATGTATAGAGACAGAAAGTGTATTAGTAGTTGCCAAGGGCTGGAGGGAGGTTGAATTGGGAGTGACTGCTTCATGGATGTGGGCATTATTTTTAGGGTGATGGAAATGTTTTAAAACTGGATGGTAGTGATAGTTTCACAACTCTATAAATGTACCCCCACATCATTGAATTTTACACTTAAAATGATTGATATGTATGTTATATAAATTATACCTCAATTAACCTGTTTAAAAAAGAAATAGTAAACCAACAATAAAAACAAAACAAAAAGATCAGTAACATTGACAACTCCCTGAGTAGTATTTCTCCAAGCAATAGATAACCTAGCATTGATACATTTACAGTTGCAAAAGTCAGTAATTAATAATTACAACTATACAAGTTGTTTTACAGTTTACATGGTGCTTTCATACGTATTATTGGACTCATCTGCCAGCACTCTTAAGAAGGAAGGGCAGTTAGCCTTTATTATGCAGAAGGAAAAGAGGTTAGCTCATTTATCCAGTGTCATACAGTCAATGACACAAGATGGGCCCAAACTCAGACTTCCTGACTCCAAGTTCAGTACCCTTCCTAGTACATTATGCCAAACCGACTGTGGTGGCAATCCATTTGTAATTATATTGTATTACTCCCTGTAGGTGAATATGGAAATTTAGATTTTAAAAGAGGGAATCACAAAGGTTAAAATTACAGTTTAATCCGTGCTATGTTCTTACTGAGTATTTGTTGATAAGGGGGCTGAGAAAGTCTAGTAAAGTTCTTGCCTGTGACTTGGCATGGTGTAGAGATCTGTATCAAACTGATCATACATGACCCAGCAATACCAAGTCAATTCTTGCTCTCTCATCTGGAGTGTCTAGTAAATGCAAAATGTGGTAGGCAGGGGAATTGTGTTGCACACTGACACCTTTTAAGTAAAAGGACTAGAATCCGTGACCCTCATATAACAAAGAGATTAAGAGTATAGACTCTTGAGCTGGACTTTTTAGATTTGACGTCTATCTCCACTAGCTGTGTGATCTGAGCAAAATTAACCTTTTTTTGCCTGTTTTTTTTCCTACAAAATAAGGAAACCATATCTCATTATGAAATTTTTGAGGATTAAAAGTGATCATGGATATAAATTGCTTTAAAAAGTGTCTGGATCTTTTTTCTAGTCCTTTTACTTCTGATAATAATAATAATAAGCATTATTATTTAAGCAATCTGACAACTTAAACTTCTACTAGAGCCTTTCCTCTGGTACTTGTTTTTTAAAACTGTCAATCAGGGGTGCCTGGGTGGCTCAGTTGGTTAAGCGACTGCCTTCAGCTCAGGTCATGATCCTGGAGTCCCAGGATCGAGTCCCACATCGGGTTCCCTGCTAGGCGGGGAGTCTGCTTCTCCCTCTGACCCTCCCCCATCTCATGCTCTCTCTCTCTCTCAAATAAATAAATAAATAAAATCTTTAAAAAAAATAAAATAAATAAAACTGTCAATCATATTATTTTCCTGGGCTACCATAACAGCCTTGTGAAATTCATAGGATTAATGATATTAGGTATTTTCCCACTTTATAGTAAGAAAATGGTGCCACACTACTTTGTCATAGTGCTGGGTGTAGAACCTACATTTCCGGGCTCCTTCTAATATAGGCTGCTGCCTTTGGCATTATAGTCCCCCCTTATCCACAGTTTCACTTTCTATGGTTTCAGTTACCCAAGGTGAACTGAGGTTTGGAAGCAGATGGTCCTCCTTCTGAACATATCTCAGAAAGTCAGTAGTAGCCTAACGCTGTCCCAAGGCCTATGTCATTCCCTTCACTTCATCTCCTCACGTAGGCACTTTATCATCTCACATCTTTACAAAAGGGTGAGTGCACTACAATGAGATATTTTGAGAGAGAGAGAGAAAGACCACATTCCTCTAACTTTCATTATAATATATTGTTATAATTGTTCTACTTTATTAGTAGTTATTGTTGTTAGTCTCACTGTGCCTAATTTAGACTTTAAATGAAACTTTATCATAGGTATGTATGTATAAGAAAAAACACAGTCTATACAGGGTTTGGTACTATCCCTGGTTTCAGGCATTCACTGGGGATCTTGAAACATATACCCTGCAGATAAGGTGGGACTATTGTAGTTAGCACTTGCCTAGAAGAGAAAATACTTGGTGCAAACCCCCACAATCATTATTAACCCCTGCATCCACCTCTATAATTAAATCGCTGAAGGGTCTATATCTTCATAGAGTATGTTACGTTAATTTGACTAGCTCCACTTCCATCTAATATTTAACATAATTGAAAATGAGGTTCAAGTTAGTAAGCAGTGAAAATGCTTCTGCTTCCAATTGTTAAACGTGAAATTTGAGAGATTTACTGAAAATGTACAAATTTCACTGAACTGCAGAATATGGATGGCAATAGAGAGCTGTGATTACTAATTGCTATCTGCAAGCTATGGGGGAGAGTGACATCTCTGGTTGTTCAATACCATATTTAAAGCCTATTACTTCTCAAGATACTATATTAAATTTGATGCTACATTTTAGACAAGTATGTTTATGCTAAAATTACCACAAAATTTACAAAATCCCAATGGATTTCATTGTAAGAAAAATGAAATGAGTATGATTGTTTACTTGGTGAAATCAGCTATTGTTCTTCCTCAAAGAGTAAAAAAAAAAAGCTTTTATACATTGAGTTACCTTCAATTTTCTTGAAGATTATTCCCATATTAAGTGTTTAGCTGATTTACATAACCCACCACAAAGGATATTGAAAAGTTATAAGAAAGATAATTTGAAATTACTTTAGGAAGTTGTTGGAGTTCCAAAAGAGATGGTGTGATGGAGGTAGATGTCACTGCAATTCAGATGTAGTATTATTTTCAAATTACTAAGGTTTAGAGGTGTGCTTAGTAGTTAAAAAATTGAAATTAAGGGATCCGAAGGGGTACGTGCACCCCGATGTTTATAGCAGCAATGTCCACAATAGCCAAACTGTGGAAAGAGCCAAGATGTCCATCGACAGATGAATGGATAAAGAAGATGTGGTATATATATACAATGGAGTATTATGCAGCCATCAAAAGGAATGAGATCTTGCCATTTGCAACGACGTGGATGGAACTGGAGGGTATTATGTTGAGTGAAATAAGTCAAAAAGAGAAAGACATGTATCATATGATTTCACTGCTATGAGGAATTCTTAATTGCAGGAAACAAACTGAGGGT